>NC_067129.1:6940274-7614336 GCF_021347895.1 Acanthochromis polyacanthus
TGTATGTTCTTGTACTTTCTACCTTGTGAGAACCATTTTCTGCATTTAACTATCAAAGTGAGGACATTTTTACAAAGTGAGGACATTTTGGCCGGTCCTCACTTTGAAACAGCCATGTTTGAGGGTGAAGACTTGTTTTTAGAGAACAGGTATGAATTGAGGTTTGGTTAGGGTTAGGGTAAGGATTAAGTTTAGGCAATCAGTTGTGATGGTTAAGGTTAGGGTAAGGCTCTAGGAAATGCATTACGCCTATGGATGTCCTCACAAAGATAGAAGTACAAACATGTGTGTGTGTGTGTGTGTGTGTGTGTGTGTTTGTGCTTCATAAGTTGGCCTACTGGAAAGAAGCAGAGACACTGTCCTGTGAATGAGAGGTCACAGGTTGTGTAATAGTCGGTGTTTGTCCTCCAACAACCATGTGTCTGGTCGGTGTTCTCAAATAAAGCAGTTCTACTTGTTATTTCCCTCTTTTTTTTCTTTTTTCTTTTTATCAGACTAAATGTCTTACATGAGAGAAGACAAATTACTTTACGTTTTTTAGTGCTAAAAATGTTCAGTATTATATTTGCTCAACTTCTCAAACCTTTTTCTCTCAGTGGGTTAAATTCTTTGGTCTGTAACAGCTAACAAGAAAAAAACTGTTCAACAGAATAAGCTGATTATGTAGTAGTCCAGTGTTGGGAGTAAACTAATACTCCATTAAATCCTACATTCAAAACTTTTACCCACCTGAAATTACAGGATTTCCAAAATGCAAAAATAATATTAAAAAGTACAAATTCTGCAGAATATATGCCCTTTTAAGTAATAGTATCTCATTGTTTAAATAATATTGCTGATTGTTCTTAACATGTGAGCACAATCTTATTGCTGTAGCTGGTTTAAGTAGACTTTAGTGATCGATATACTGTGGGCAGTTTAAATGTAAAAATGCCTTATGCCTAATAAAGTAGCTATGTGCTTTGTCTCCAATATTTGATATTTAAAGTATCTCTGATTTGACATTTATGATAATATTTTAAACAATAGAAAATATACAACTATTGTGCAATTTGAAATCGTAATTTGCCGCAGTCAGTATTAATCCTACTGTAATGCTTCCTGCCAGCTCTGTTTAAATCCCACAATAATATGGAATTTGTTGGAGACATGAATCAATTCCAGTCCTCTCAAACATTTTAAACCACGTTCCAGTGTTTCCTCCCGGATCTTTTTCCTGGCACAGCGGCCTCTGAAGCAGCGTTTCAGGCCATGTTCTGTTTCAGCCGTTACACATTAAATGTGGCTTAGATAAAGAATGCCATTGCTTCCAACAATGTCATGAAAATACTTGATGGGGGTGAGCGGAGGTCGTTCTGTGTTGCTCTGCTATCATCTGTCATAACTTTATGGTTTTAATGATTTCAACAAGAAAGCAGCAAATTTTTAGTCCTTAATGCTGCTTTAAACCAAAATATGTTTTTACGCTGTACACAAATTGTGTTTGAGAATCGAAATCTGTTGAGAGTAGGGAATTAGGACTGGCTGCTTGATTACATCCTTTTGGAAATGCATCTTTTCTTGAGCTAGGCCTAATTTAAATAGGAGGTTTTATATAAGACAGATTAAAGAACACTGTGTTTGTTTTTTTTAAGTTTAGATTTTTATCAACAACAGGTATGTTGTAGAAAAAATAAGCACATTTGGATGCCAAAATGACCTAAAAGATGGCCTTGATGAAATAACATACAATGCCTCGGTAATTCCCTTTTCAGATGTTTTCATTTACATGGATTTGTTGCTAGTGGGTCAGCTGGTACGTATCTTGTATCATAACCCACATACAGCAGTTGGATAAACACACAGACTTGAATTTGATAGCGGCTTGATGGTTTCTTAAACTCAGGTATTGTATTTATAATTCATCCTTTTCTGGGATTTTAAAGGCATCTGAATGTGTACAGATAACACAACCAAGACAAAACCAGTGAAACTTTAGACGTCCGCTGAGTAAAAACACTCCTGAACCTGAAACAATGCTGCCATCTTGTGGCTGAACATGCATTTTTTTTACAAAAAAATGGTGTAGTAAATACTTGTAAGAATGTAATTTATGAATAAAAATACACAAATGGGATGTCAAAAATAACACCCAAGTACAGTTAAGCTGTGTAATAGTAGACACTTACTGTACATTAACTTACTTGAGACATTTTTTGATTGAATGATAATCGTAGGACAGTAAATCAAACATATTAAGACACTTATCAAACATATTGTTTATTTATTTATGAATAATAACAATGGTTTATTTATTTCATACATTTAAAGACATTTAATACAATATGTATTACTTGGTGAAAAAGGTGATCAAGTTACCTTTTTGCTCCTCCACTGTGTATGCATAAATTATTTTTTATAAACATTTGTTACAAGGTTGAGTGAAATTAAATGTTATTAGCAATAAAACTTTAAAAATAAATATTCACAATAGAGATCTAACCTAGTATGATGTTACAGTAATATGTTTTTTCAAAAAAAAAAATGGAATTAGGTTTGCAGACTCTCCTGTGCAACTGTGAAGCTGTGTGAGGAAAGAAAAACTGTGGTCCAGGACATGAAGGTTTAGCACGTTTCTTCACTGGAATGAAAAACTTCACTCTTTCATTAACTCCACACAAGAATCTGGCTCCTTTTTTTTAAACCTAAATGTACACTGAAATAGCAACTTCACTGATCACTGAGACAAAGTTTTCACATCTGATTTGAAGAAAAAACTGCATAAAAGTACAATATAATTATCAGTAATACAAATGTTTCACTGTTGTCAAGGCTAACTGTCATCAACAAGGATGCTGCTTTCAAGAACTCCTGCACAAAATTTATATTATAGCAACTTATGTTTTAAATTTGCGTAGTGGTCACAGAAACGGGCATCAGACAGATTTAGCAAACTCTGTCATTCAAAAGTCAGCAAACAGCCACCCTACCGAAGAACCACTGAGCAAGGCACTGAAATAATCCTACTATACATAATTTCTTTGTTAAAATTAATGATACCACTGCTGTTATTCCCCATGCTGTAGCCCTTAAGAAAGTATTTTAGTTTGAATCCAAAGCCAGATGGTCGGCTTTTTAATTTTTATTGCTTCTTTCTTCTTTTCCACCGTGCCAGACGTGATCAATTGCAGAAGTATTTTGGTGTAAAACTTGTCCATTGCTTTCTCCCAGGAGTGATATTTCAAACCAGGGTTCAAAGTGAGCGCCCATTTATCAAGACTGACATGCAACGATCTTCACATATTTTCTGCCTGCAGTGAGAAGAAGTATATGGGGAGAGCAATCTGGATATCAGCTGATATCCATAGGATGGACAGGTGTAAGCTATTTACATGGGCTGGGATAATCTGATCTCATGTTCCCAACACAAAGAAGAATCATCTTGGTTATTTTTTTTTGTAATAATAGAGCTTGAAATAAGTGTGAAACAGCATTATGCATTTGCCTCAGGCTTTTCTGGCATGTGTTGATTTTAAGTGACCTTTATAGCGCTAATAATGTGCATTAAAAACTTTTGTGAGCTTGTCCACGGTTCCTGGTGCCGTCTTGGTTTACACGTTGCCTGCAGACCGTGGCAGAAAAAAGATGGCCTTCTGACCCTGGTGGGTGTCTGGTCCTGCTTTGGGCTGGCCGTTCCTCTTCAAGGCAACATACCAGCCGTACTTCTGAGAGCGATACGTGTTGTAGTGGTTCTCTTCATACTTCTCCAGGAAGTAACACTCATCGTTCAGTGCTTGCTGAGACAAGACGATGAAAAGGGGGTGAAAAAAATGTTTCAGTCAAGTCTTCTATTTGTTCCTGTGAATTTATTTTAAAGATTGTGTGCACATAGTCACACAGCAATAGAACAATATAGAGTAAAGAATAATCTCAATAATGATCTACAGAAAGTCCCTTAAGTCTGGACACTTGGGAAATCTCATTAACCATATATTGTTTTGCCTCCACAGATTAAATATAGCATTATCGAAGGAAGAAAGAGTTGAACTGGTACTTCTCAGCAGACGTGAAGGATGATTGTATGGAAAGATAGCAGATGAGTTTAATGCACGTCATCCAAGGAGGCATTTCCACAGTGACAAAGGTGGTTAAGAAGTTTAAAGAAACGGGCAGTGTCACGGACAAACCCTGGACGACCTAGGGTTAACTTTCCCAGTGCCTTGCCTTTGACTCCCCATACCAAATAACTGCCTACTCGGACAGGGGTTTCATCGAGATAATTTTCCAAACTTAACCCTATCTCTAACCTTAGCCCTGTCTTTAGCCTTAATCCTAAATCTAACCTTAAAATCTAATCCTAACCTCAACCGTTTGCCCTAAAAGCTAACTTTAACCCTAAAACTGAAGCCGAACCATAACCCAACAAAAAAACCTAAACTATTTTTTAAAATCTAGCATCACATACCACATGTTCACCTTCTTTTATATGCACGGGATCAAGACGGAAGGAAGGGAGAAGGACAATGCCCCCATGGACATGTAAGAGGACATCACCTGAACAGAATGGAGCGAAAACAAAAAAAGAGGACCACAAGCTGTCAAATGGAAAATATTATATTCATATAGTAAAGGGTAAATCCAGTCAGGAATGAAAAAGCCTTAGAAGGGAATGACTGAACTAAAATGGCGGCGCGCACAGACGCAGCGGCCTGGAGCTCCTACTCTTTATCAACTCCGTTGTATGGATGCTTATCAACTCCGTTGTATGGATGCTCCGAGCGTAATTTCGTTGTCCTTGTGACAATGACAATAAATATTCTGATTCTGATTCTGATTCTGATTCTGACTGGATGTCATAAGACGTAAAAACAATCCAGAGCATAATGTAGGGCAGATCCTGATAGCGTGTCGGCCTGTGCCTTACCTTTGACTCCCCAACTGCCTAGTCGTTGGATGAAGCAGGGGGTTTCATAGAGATAAATTTCCCAAATCTAACCCTGAACCTATCTTCAAACATGTCCATCCTTCCCATCCGCTAAGAAGTACCATTTCTACTCTTTCTTCTTTCAACAAAGCCAATTTAATCCTTGAAAGCAAAAAACAAATATAGTTTATGAGATTTCCTATGTGTCTAGACTTTAGGGACACCCTGTACATGCCAGATCTCGACTCCCATAATGATTTATGTTGCACAGCTGCTGATTTTTACTGCCAATGACAAATTATTACTCACGGTGATTTATATCATGCAAAATTTTCCTCCGTCCCACTGTGATTTTCCAGAGTTTTGCAGTTGTGGAAATAACCTAGACTATTACAAAACTCGGTGAGTTCAAACTTGTGCCGGTGGGTTGATAAATATTATGTGACGTGACAAAAATAGCATTGGATAAAAAGGCTATTAAAGCTGTTTAAGTAGCAGAAAGAGAAACGAGGTCTCAGCAACACTAGTGCTAAAAATGTAAACACTCACTGATCCATAGAGGCGTCCATTTTTGTTCATGGCCAGGTAGCGTCCTGTCACCTCGCCTTTGATGACCACCACTCCTGCACTCACAGCCTTCACCCTCAGGATATCTGCAACAACAACAGCAACATGACATTATGCAACATACGCCAGTACAACATTCTTCTTTGTTGCTTTTCCAAGGTTAAATTGCAAGATGAGCTTCCTTAAACACAATGTTACCATCATTTCCTGAAATAAATATTTACCCGGCATTTTTCAGATTAAAGAGGCCGTTCTGTCCAAATGTGTACTCAGTGTAAGAAGTTATGATTACAAACCCAAGCCCTCTCTTAAGCAGCTTTACCAGAACTGCTGGGTTTAAATACTTAAACTGTTTTCATTACACCGAGATGATGTCTAACCAAAATATTAAGATTAGCTTTTCTCTTTTGTTTACCCGTACTTTAGTAACAATAAAGACTTGTCATCATTAGCATAGTTAGAATGTCAAAATAAACAGTTAACGAATCTCATGTTTATCAGCTTTATGTTAATCTTTGCAATAATTTAATAGTTATAAGACCCTCCTTTGTGCCTTATACTTTCTATTGTGCTCCAGATTCTACAACCACAAAGCACACATCAAAAGATTGTTTTTTCTCACCATAGGGGTCATTTTCCTGCCTCCCACCGCTCACGGTTCCATCTGGTAGAATCCTCAGGTGATATCCTCCATTCTTGCTGTATAGTCTGGTCAGTGTGTGCTGCTCCTGCTTGGACAGATCCAGAGTTGCAGGTCCCAATGGCAGCACTGTAACGTCTCCCTCAGACATCCTATAGAGAGCTGGAGGTGTGGACTCAGCAGCGTGATGACCTTGTGTCTGCAACGACAGAGCAGATCCACCGTGTTCACTCTCCATGTCACCTGGACTGTGTCTGAGACACAGGAATAAACAGGAAGGGGAGGACATTACAGGATTACGGGAAAATGCTCTCCTCCCCTGCCTCTCAGAATCACGCTTCACCTCTGTCTGTCTTTCTGTTTCTCTCTGTCTGCCTTTTAAGACACACTTCTTTTCCTTTTTTTAATGAAATGATAAAACCATGCAGGGATCAGATTTGGACGGAGGCCAGGCACAGAGCAGCAACATGACCGGACTTGTTTTCTTACTGAAAATCCCTTTGATTCTGTCTTAGTGAAAAATAATTTCCAGATGGTGAATGATGTAACTTTTCACCTGAAATCAGTGCAAGGCCAGACAACAAAATAAACAACACATGGACACAACAAAACATCAGAGATATTTGCAGGGATGGTTTCACTCGCCGCTGGAAATGTTGCAAGTGCTGGCAATGCTCTAATAAGTAGGAGGTAACCGTTTAACAAATAGCATTGTAATCCACTTGTGAAACACTGGAGCCATTCTACTCTCAGTCTGACGCAACGTTTTATATTAACACCCTGCATTCAGCCGACTACATTTTAACATGTCAAACAAATCCCCAGCAGCCATACAGTTGAAATCTATCCTCCTGAGGTACAAGCGTCAAGTCAACCCTGTTTGTCTTACCCCTTCCACTGTCTGCTTCCTCAAAAGCTCATCCAAAAACCAATCAAGCCCATATTAAAGCCACAATGTCAGTGTAATCCTGGTGGGTAGAGATCTCCAGAGCAGCAGTAGCTGTCAAGAAGTCTGTCCTGTCAAATGGAAAAACAGTGGCAGGCTCAGCCGGCAGTGGTACTGTAACAACTCTGGTCTTTGTTATCATTTGAAACTGGAGGGATAGCCACTTTGGAGCCAAGCTAACCCACATCTGGAATGCCTTGGAAGGAGCAGAGAGAAGAGGGAGAAGGAAAAGAGAAAGCCGCAAGAGGAATGTAAGGCCTACCCACTCACAGTCTGGCTTTCCTAAGAACAAGACCTGGAGAAGAGGATTACGGGATATGACAGACTAGATGGTGCCAGACTGGTAGAGAGGGACCTTCAGACGGAGAGGCAGGTGGGAATGACGTCAAAAGTCCAACCGATGACCGAGTCAGATGCGTGGGAGGAGAAACTGAACCTGTGTCTGTTTGGATGGGAGGGTGAGCTGAAGGGGATGACGCTGGGGCTAAAATAAAGTTCTACAGAAGATTATAAAAAAGCCAGAAAGACGTAAGATTTCGCTACCTTTGACCCTTTAGTGTTTCCAAAAAAATCAGTGTAGATGCTTTTGGCGAGTCAGAGTTTAGTTTTCCTGCTCCAAACTGTGGCAACAAGCTGAGGAAATGAGATCAAGTAAAAACACTGATATTTCTAAACATAAAGACTTTCGTTTTTAGCCTGGCTTTGGATCAGAATGTCTCACTCGTGCTTTACTAATAGCTTAACTCTTTCTTGTCTATTTTATTCACATTTTGGTTTATTATGATCACTTTTTTTTTTTGACATTTTCAACTTTTATTTAACAGATGATGAAGTGCTCTCTATTAGAGGGCTCCATTTTCATCACTTCCATTTCTTGTCTGCATCAGTCTCTTTGAATTTATAATCCACATATTTTCAACTTGTCAGAGATTACATTTAAGTTGTACATCAGGAAGCAGGAATGAATTAAAAGAAAAAAGTTAAAACAGTATAAACTTGCTTGAAATCACGTGTAATTATTGAAAAAGCAAATGTGATTTCTAGCCAACTAGATCTCCCACACAAACAACAAGGCTCCTCTGATCTAATGAGTCAGTCACCTACCTGTGAGAAACTTTTATGACGATGCCACTGATGAGCCAGCATGTCCTCTTATCCTCTTCTGAACTGACGTTTAGATGAAACAGACTTTCTTTTTTCGTGCCAAACTTTCTTCCTCCTCCGCACAAGTGTCCGGACTTTATTGGCTTTAGTGTGTTTTTGTACTCCTTCTACCCCTCCCTCACCTCACCACCCTTCTAATAACGTCAGAGGACTCATTTTAACAGGCCAACGTCAGGACTAAAATTACCACCCTCGACCAGAGAGAGAGAGAGAGAGAGAGAAAGACAGAGAGAGAGACGGAGTGACGCAAGTGTCCAGGCCATGGGATCCAGCCAGACGCTGGAAACGATCAGGGCTGCCTGTCTGACTGAGCACTGATACATTCTTACAGTGGTGTGCTCCTGGAGACTCTAGCGAGCAACACAATATAAACATTCATAAAAGACACAAAGAGAATGACTTCAGCTCCCAGAATTAATCTTACATAATGCCAGTACCTCTGCAGTTCTAGCCAGGTTTCTAGGATGGTTAGGTCAGGTTACAGGCTTACAGGAGCTGCTTTACATGCCTGCAAAGATAGAGTACTTAGTCATCAAAAACAAAAGTACACTATATAATGAATAATTGCACATACAGGGCATTTTTTCAGCACATAAATGGAGGTACAGTCAAATCGGACATGAAGTCAGGAGAAGATGGTGTCTGATTTCCAATGAAATGCCTAAAAGACAGAGTCAGGTATTTGAATAACTCATTTATTTATTGATTATTGATTAACCTTTATTTCACCAGGAGAAATCCTATTGAGATTAACAACCTCTTTTGCGAGGGAGCTGTGGCCTTGGATAGAAACACAATTACACAGCTAAAACACGATGAAGACACAAGCAAAAACAAATAAAAAGATTACATTTAAAAGAAAGTTATGACAAACAAGTGCATGTTGTAGAGTCGGCCTCAAGAACTCGCAATTTGTACTTTGAAGCACTCAAGGAGACTAACTTGAATAGTTTGCAATCTTTCTGCAACATATTCCATGCAAAAGGTGCAGAGTAAACAAAAGCCTTTTCCACCCAATTCAGTACGGGCACACGGAACAGAAAGCAACCCATGATCTTGTGAATGGAGAGAATAAAGATCAGAACTTTTCTGTGCAGTTCAGGAGCAAATGTAGGTGGGCACGCATAATCAAAAATACAGTTTGTCGGATTCCACATTTGCAACTAGAATCCAAACAGTCCAGAAAATAATAATAACAATAATAATAATAACAATAATAATGATAATGACCATAACATTATTTCTATAGCACTCTTAAGAACAACGTTAACAGAGTGCTTTGACAGTCAAAACATGCAAAAACAGACAATCTGGTAAAGCATAAGGAGACAAGACAGAGCAGTCACTTAAAATAAAGAGTAAATAAAAAAAGAAAACCAGCAACAGTGACATACTTTCTAAACATATTGACTTCAGGTTGGCATAGAAACACATTTTGACAAGGCAAGAAGTACTTTTTGGACTTTTTGCTGTTTTCTTTGCGTTAGAATTTTGTATTGCTTTACATGTACAGTGCAAACAAGTTCAGGATGTAATTTTATTAGGCACCGGAAATGTTCAAATACAAAAAGACAGCGTTCAAGAATCCTAATCGTCTCTTCTTGATTATTTCTTTTAAGGTGCTAATTAACTGAAGCATATATGTGCATGCTAATGGACAAATATACCTGAAATAACTCATTTGTGTCCTCAGTGAACTGTCGGGGTGTTGATATTTCTCAGAATGGTGGAAGTGGCTTCTAAGAATGAAAGAATCTCAATCTATTTTGTTTCACTGTCTGTCTCACATTTGCATGACAATAAACAGCAGTTCTGGGTGAATTATTCACAACAGAGGCCTCGTCTCTGTCTTCTTCTAATGGAAACTTTAAATTCCCTCTATAATTTATCCTCTGCAGCCCACCGGACTATTAAAATCACTTAGCTTTTCTAGGTCAAGTAATCGTGAGACAAAGACGATAGAATATGCAGCAAAAAAGACACGGACTACACTGCCAAAGAGTGGAGAGTCTGACCTACTTTTCTCTCACCTGTTTATCAGGACTGAGCTTCTTCTTCTTCTTCTTCTTAAAAAGAAAAAAAAATCTTTCCCTCAGTTTACCAGAAGATGGCAGAATAGGTTAACTTTCATAGACCACACAGTGTGAAATCTCACCACAATTTCCAAAAAATGTGAGAAGTGTGAAATTTATCTTACTTTCTACGATATGGAGAAAAGATCTGTTGTTCTTTTAGCACTGTTACAGAGCTGTGAGACTCCTCCTCACTAAGCAGGTTGAGAACCACGACTATACACAAATATGAAGGCGATATTTTCATGTGAACTAACCTAGTATCACTTTGGAAAGACAATGAGGTGCTGTCTGAACATCATTAACTGAGAGGAACATTAACTGAGAGAAGTGTTTATGCGGATGACAAAGATGGACGTACGTTTAATATTCACACTCCAGGAAAGTTTCAAGCTGTTGCACTTTCACTCATTTGGTTCTTTCCTCCTGAAAATGACTTTGATGAAAGCAGTGAAGGTAAACAACTGCACTGCAGTTAGCTGAAAAATGCATTCATTTCATCGATTGTTTATACTAAATTTCTTGCAGCTTAATGATCATAACGGCAATGCTAATTATCAAAATAAATTGCACAGAGCGGTTACAGAGGTCTCTAAATAATGTGATTTTCTTTTGGGTTCAGTTCAGGTGACTTCTCACAGGTGTGCTCTACCCAATTCATTTATTCATCTTAATTGGACTAAACTATTCAGTAGTGAGAAGAGGAGTGATGGAGTTTGCTGTTTATTGCTTTTTATTGTCATTTGGGTTTACTTTGTCTCTCAGTTAAAGTTGCATTTCATCATAATATATAATTCCTCTATATTGTTGTACTTAAACACTGTAGATTTTTAAATCCTCTGCAGAATATTTATGTGCACCAACTCTGCTGTAAACACAGTAGTTGTGCCATCAATAGCTGTGGGGCTGCCAGTCATATATTTATGTACTAATGCTTCTGTTTCCTTGAGATTTTTTGAAAGCCTGATGTTTGATAACTGTAGGTTTGGACTGCTGTTGAGTTTACTGTCAAGGACACCTCAGTGCCGCAGGCCTGTAAACACTTGCAAGTAAAACTCCATCTAAAGCCGCACAGTCGTGTTGCATCCCCTTTAATCTGTTGCAAAGTTCTCTTGTGGTTATCAGACTGGAACAGTTGTCAACTCAGTGATTGCTGTGGCAAGATATCACGTTCAGAAATTAGTGTCAAACAAACTGTGTCAGTGTTCTGGTGTTATCATCACCAACTGACTGCCCAGATCTTTGTGCAACGTGATATTAATTCTCTACAGTGGAAAGGCCTCTGGGTGAGAATACGGCAGAATGCTGCGCAGGTTTTTGGCTTCGCTGTTTGTCTGTGGGAAGGAAAGTGGGGAACATGAAGTACTGAACTTGAGTGATGGAGAACTTTAGAAACAGTGAGACTGTCTATGAAGAGGACGGGCACTCTGTCAGAGTAAAATAAAACCTCCAAATCCACATCGGCAGCTGCTTTAATGCTGCAGATCTAAACTTAAGGCTGTTCAAAATCACAAATATTACCAGCAAAAAATGTATAAAATGTTCTATTCAGACATCTTTTTTTTCCCATCCAGTGTTACAATGGATACATGGAGCTTTGAAAATACTTACTAAACCGCTTTAAGCAACATCTTCTGCCTTTTCTTTGGAAGATTGTGATAGATCTATACTGTGTTTTCCATTTTGTTGAATGAGATGTTGATTCCACAAATTTGCTTTAAGGCATAAAAAGACAAATCTGAACATTTTTACAGTTACAATACTTCATATATTGTGTAATTTGAACTTTGTAGACTTTCTATAGAAAACAACAGCTGGTTCAATAATTATTTCCATAGCTGTAAATGGCTATGATGGCTATGATCTTGTCCTACAGTAACAATAGTATGACTTATGGTGGTGCTGTGAAGGTGTAAATAAGTTGCCAACCATCATTTGCATCTCGTAAAAAGAGGAAATGTGCATACAGCTATTTTGGGTGTCTCTCTGATAATTGCATTATCGTTTTCTCAACAGGAAACAGATAGATGTTGGTGCAATAAATGAAATTACAGAGGCAAGAAAATCTAATTATCAGCTTCCCTTTGATTGTAAAACTAATTTACACGGTGTTATATAAGTTTTAATGTCGATTAAGCCTCTATCTTTAGTCAGTGAAGTTAATGAGAGTTTTTTGTATTTCTTTTTATAAATGAAGTGCTCTCCATAGGTTTAGAAGTAAATTTAAGTATTGTGTTGTCAGTTTGGTCATAACGCTGAAACACTGACCGCGCTTTAGACTTAAGGACAGTTAAATCAAATACAGTTCCTCGTCTCCGAATGACACAGTTTTGTGTACGATGACCAAACATAGCATGAGGTCTAGTTTGAAGTAACACAGATTTGCATTTCGAGAAATGCTGGCTCATGGAGAAAGTAAAATAAACCCGCTTTTCTGCTAAAGACAAATCTGTTTTTGCTTGACAGTAATCAGGTTAAGTCTGGTTCCTAAACTCGCCTCCTGCATGCATGTGTGAACTTACACGTAAACAACATGGGGACTTCCTGTAAAAAGCCCGTTGTCTCTGTAGACCACAATGTGGCAGATGGAGAAATGAGCAAGCGACCAGACGCCGTCCTCTGCTTCGCCAGAGGAAGTTGCACCTCTAAATTGGAGCAATTTTCACACGAGAGCCACAAACACAAACGGTTTCGTGTTAACGACACGCACACAATGCTTTAAAGCAAATATGGAGGTCTAAAGGCAGCAGTGTTAGTGGAAGGATCATTGTCAGTCAACTTAATATGGTGGTGTACGGCTTCAGTGGGCCTTAGCATTGTGCGATAAATCAATCTATTGTCTTCTTGCACCGTATAAAATACATTTGAACTGCAGTGGAATTAAAGTACTGCTTCAAATGAATCTTATTGATCTTTCAGCTTTGGTGATGGCACTTTGGTGGATTCTCTAAACTTAAAACTAGACCCTTTAAACTTATGAAATACAAGACCTACTGTGTCTGAAGTGATGGTGTCCACATTTCTTTGCAACTCAACGACAATTTTTAGGGTCAGGGTTTTTCCGAATATTATTACAGGATAAAGATAAAGGAAGAACCACAAGTTTTATGACAGTCATGTTTTACATATGGCAAATACCTGAAAAAATCTTTAAAAGGAGACAAGCTGCAGGAATGCAAACTGTTTATTTGATAAGAATGAAACATTTTAAGTATATTTAAGTGAAATGTGCATCAATTTTCTTTTCTTTTCTTTTCTTTTTTTTTGACAGTGCCGGGAAATAAGTTCTGTTGTAAATTTTTTGGGCCTTCTATCATATTGAAGTTAAAATACATGGTTGTAGCCATGTGTATTGGTAAATAAGACTCACTGTTGGCCTCTTTAACAGCAGAAAGGAAAAGTACAGGGGGAATAAATAACATCCTCACTATGTAAATGCCCCAACAGGCTGTGACAGTGAAACCTAAAGCAGCTTACTGGGATTTAACCACCGTTAATTTATATCTTTACACCTGCACTTATTGTAGTATATCTACTATGGAAAAAGACTTACTCTTAAATAATAGTGTATTTAAACGTATATTTGTGATTAATATAAACAAATATAAATAACAATTTTAAGTGACCAACAGTTGAAGCAACTTCTAGAATGTGTTGCAGTGCAGCACCCAGCAGACAGGGGGCGCTAGAGGTGTTGGTGGTGACAGAAGCCTTTCATCCATGGCAGACACCGCTTCATAGAAATTCCCCGCTCTGCTAGAAATGACATCAGCGTCTCCTCCCACCAACCAGGCTGCAGGCCTGCTGCATGCAGAGATCCTCTATATATGGGAAGATGCTCCACTCTGCAGTCTGTGGTTTGACACCAGTAGATCTAGAAGCAGCAGGTCTGTCCTCCAGGCTATAACTTTTCACTTGTGTAACTTATTGAAATATCTGTAGCCTAATTAATTTTATTCAAGAGGATAAATCAGACTAGATCACATTTTGTGACTATACTAATGACATGGATGCACCCTACTTCTTTACGTCCTCACTGCATAGCTACTGTCTTCAACTGTTGACCTACAGGTCTGCAGATCTGCAGCTACTTTCACCCTTTTTTATTTTGACATTAGCCTTATGTTAAGTTGTTTCAGATGGTTATGTTTAGGTCTGAGTCTGCTCAAGGTGTGCTACCACATTCTTATTCACTCTGTTAACACCTCTGGGTTATATCTGGTGACTCAGTGTCATCCTCAGTTAGAGCTAAAATGCTTTTCAGTCCGTTGTCTGACTCGTGACACTTGCTGCTTCCTGTGTGAAGATGTGCTGCTTTTATTTGTTTTATTTGGCAGTCAACTGAGTCTGTTTTAAGTCTGAACTGCTTGACAGTCAAAGTGGGTATTTGGTCATATGAGACGTGTCAGGAAAATGACATGCTGAACAGTGAACAGTGGAAATAGTCATTGGTTGCCTTTCCTAACTTTACCTTCCTGTACATTTGCAGGTTGTCATTCAAGGAGCTACAACCTCAGCCCATTTATGTCCTCCTGGGGTCTACAGCAGGAAAGAACTTGAAACCAGAGTTGTAAAGTGAGTCATACATTAAGGTAGACCTAGGTAACTTATAAAGTCAAAAAATGCTCAAGTTTTTTATCAATAAGTTGCATTTGACCACGCAACAAAGACGAGAAACCTTTAATGGTACTGAGGAACATGACACCTGGAGTTGTACGCATGGAATAATATGACAATATACTATGCATGCTACGTAACTCGTACCAAATAGGGGTTCCTCATCAGATTTTAGCCAAGAAACTTGTTCATATCTAACTGGGAGTATTTGCTGTTATCCTACTGTTTATTTACAGTCATACTAAACACATAGCTCTAGGTATGGCAATGTTTCTTGGTTGGTTGGTCTGTCCAAAGTGTTGGTCCACTTTAGTGCCACTAAATGGAATTGACCTTTCGGGTTTTGAGTGAAATATGTTCAGAAATATTGGATAAATCGTCGAGGCTCTGGGTCAGTGCTCACAAGTCGAGGGTTCAAATCCCAGCAACCCAAACTGTCATTGTTGTGCCTTGAGCAAGGCTTTCAACCGTATCTGCTCCAGGGGGTCCAGGTGTGCCTTATCATGTCTGACCCTGCGCTCTGACCCCAACTTGGAAATGCAAAAATGGGAATTTCTCAGTGTTGTCAGAGAAAGGCCTTTTCCAGTGACAGTGTAGGTCCTGTAGCTTCATCAGGGCATTGTCGATATTTTGTTTTTTTAGTATATCTGTGTAGACACCAAGTCCTCTAAATCATGGTAACACTAAGAGCTTCAGTAAAAAAACTACTGGGCATCTCTTTTTGGCTCTTGAAGACATTTCACTAATCCAAGTGACCTGTTAAGTACCATCTCTCGTTTTTCTTCCTGTTTTGCTGCTTTACACTTTGCAAATTCTCAAAAACAAGAATCTACATTTATATTTGAGGTTTGCTCCTACTAAGTAGTAGTAAAGTAACAAAAGTTGTTGGTTTTAGTCTTGACATTCATATTTGATTGCATAAGACGTAGCAGGAGATCCCAAATTCTGTCTGTAAAAGCGTTTCTGGAGAAATTATCGGAGTGAGCTATTTTTTCTTTTTCTATCATCTCTGCTGTGGAGTAGCTCCCAGCAGCCCCGCCTCCTCACCGGTCAGCCCTACAGTCCGGCTCTCTGATTGGCTGAACCAGACGTCTGTCAGAGGGAATAATCCAGGCTGCTGACGGTCTGCGGCGTTGAGCTGAGCTGAGCGGGGCTGCTGGAGGAAAGCAGCGCATTTAAAAACCGCCCAGGGAAGAAGACACTGCATTTACGAGCTGAGTTTAGTGTATTTTTTTGCCGCCTGCCTCCTTCACCTCCTCGGCCTAGTTCGACTCCGGTCGCTGCACGATGACCCGGTCGGGTGGAAAGCTGCACCGGCTCACCTGAAACAAGTGGACACGTTTTCTCCTGAAGCCTCCTCCGGAGTCTGTGACTTTTTAAATTTCATTTAATCGGATGCCGTGTCGGATTGCTGCTGTTGCTCTCTGAAAATCTCCTGCTGGTGCGTAAAAATCCAGAAAATCAAGGAAAAGTGGGGTTATGTAGGTGGACATTTCTCTTGGATTCATCTCCGCCCTGTTGTTTACATGCTGTAATTGGATTTTCCATCATTTCCAGCAGCACCAGCAGCAGCACCAGTAGCCATAGTAGTAGCACGGGTTTTCTCCCTCCGCCTCCTCTTCATCTTCTTCCTCCTTCCTCCTCCTGCTGGAGCAGAAGATGGGATTACCTGCCCTGGAGTTCAGTGACTGCTACCTGGACAGCCCTCAGTTCAGGGAGAGACTCAAGTCTCATGAACTGGAGCTGGACAAGACCAACAAGTTCATCAAGGAGCTGATCAAAGATGGAAAGGCTCTCATCCAGGCTTTGAAAAGTAAGGAAAGGTGGAGATGCTGCTCATATATGAGGAGATGTGATTTCTGTGCATGTGGGTTTGACAGAAAGCATGAAAAAGGTGTGTGTGTGTGTGTGTGTGTGTGTGTGTGTGTGTGTGTGTGTGTGTGTGTGTGTGTGTGTGTGTGTGTGTGTGTGTGATATCTGCAGCTCTGGGGAGTCTTGTCTCAGTTTCATTGGAGTCATATGAAAACCTCACACTCTGCACTCTGTGTGTGTTGCTGATAAAAGCGCCCAACAGAATCAGGCGGGTGGATGTGACTGAGCAGTGCATAGTGTCCTCTCCAGCTGTCGACACCTTTGTTCCCATCAGTTTACATTAGGAGGCATTTAGATGGGTGCTGGCATTTGTGTGAAAGTGTTTCAGGCTTTGATGCTGCTCTCTGTTGATAAAAAGGTGAATTATGTGACTCCGACAGCGAAAACCACGATTTTACATTGCAGTCATGCTTAATTTTGTGTGTGATTAATCTTGACATTAGGTTTAAGCTCTGGAGTCATAATATTTAGGTGTAAAATAGACTTTCCAGGTCCTATATGTTTGGCTCTCATTGTGCTACTGGTCCCATAATTACTAAAACAATGTTCAGGAAGAAGTTAATATAAACATGACTTATACAACCAAATGGGTGGGGGAAAAAAAACCATACATACAGCACCTTTAAAAGCCATGCTACTCTGGCTAAATGAATGTAAGTGAAGCCTAATGTCTAACGGTCAATATATAATTGAGGGGCTTTCGAAGTCCATGGGATATATTTTGCATACATTTTTTTAGAAGTATAGAAAGCTAAGGTTTTCTATGTTTATTATGATCATGTCTTTACAAATTTGGCAAGTATTTATTGTGGAAATAGTCACTTATTAATAAAAAAATGACTGGATATCACTTTAATATCAATTTAATAACAACCCCCTTCTAATTAGCTAAACAATAAAATGAGCTCATTCAAAAATTGTTCTGATTGTGTTCTTTTTATTAAGTTGAGATAATCATACCAGATATTTCTTTTTTGGCAATATATCAAATTTTATATGGAAAATTAGAAATTGTATCTGTGTCCAAGAAATTGCTTTCAACTAAGTTCCCCGTTACAAAAACACCTCTCAAGGAAGTGTGTTAATTCCAGATCACATGACCTGCTCCACATGATGTCATTTCCTCCTGAAGAAAAGACTGGAAGGACTCCAAGGCTTTCTGAGTTATTTAATATAAATTAGTGTGTGAGTCAAGTGTGGATTTACAGACAACAGGTTTACTACAATAACTTTATAAATAACTTTCAATGTCAGTTTTACTCAGTTGTATGCATAGTATTTTAGTAGAATCATTCTGTAAAATTGCCATGTGGTGTTTGGTTATATGCGGCTATGTTGAGTTTAGGTCTGAAAACAGCAAAAATGTCAACTGTGATTCAAAAAGTCCCACAACTATATATTGACCCCTAATATTCAAATGGTCATCCTGCCAAGTCAGTCAAGGCTGTTAACTTGAAAAACAAACAGACTTTTTAATCAGTTTCCAACTGTAACTTTTTGAACAATTTACTTTTATTGTTTGATAAATGATGTATTTGTAAAATAATTTTATGGTCACATATTGCAAAAAAAAAATATACTATTTGCAAAAATACATATTTTGATGCAGCATTATGGAAAAATTTAGACTTTTTTTGTTTCTGATCAACATGCAAATTGATGATGCTTGTATTTTACTCGATATCAATTTACCAAAACATGGGAAATGTCTAATATAACAGCTGACATTAAAAAAAAGCATTTTTCAGTCCATAATCGAATTGAATGTAGTTTACATTATAGTGTGACAATGGTGATATCAGCATTTAAATTTATTGCAATTAGCTGCTTGTCAAGTCTGATTGTAGAAAATACTGTTGTGTTTCTGTCTTTTATATTAATTTGTAATTTACAGCAACATTCATACAACAAATGCAAGTCAAAGTGCATCAGAATAAAAAAGTTCATATGCACAAAGAACTTCCACACGAAAACATTATTAGATAGACTTATCTTTGAATATTATAGAAAGAGACCAACAGTTCCCCATTGGGCCAGCACCAGGCGACAGTAGGGAGGAAAACTCGATTTATGCTCCATTTGAAACCATTTAACAGGAATTAAAGCTCAGACAGAACCAGACTGGGAGTGGGCGGCCATCTGCCTTGACTGTTTGGGGACAGAGAGAAAAGCAGCAAACAGTAAACAGTGAGCAGGTTGGTGGCGGATCGGAAACACGCAGCTCTGAAGCCAGAGATATCTGCAGAAAGCAGCAAACAGAGAGAAACATGCAATAATGGGTTATAAATACATGAAGTGAAGGAGAAGGAGGTTTCCTCAGCAGCCTGGGCCTGTAGCAGCATAACTAAAGGAACGTTTTAAGTTTAATCCTAAAAGTAGGGATTGTATCTGACGCCTGAACCAAAACTGGAAACTTGTTCCAAAGAGCCTGATAGCTAAAGACTTTGCTTGCCTTTCTGCTTTTGTAAACTTTAGGAAGCACATGTAAGCCAGGACTTCAGAACAACGTGCTCTCCTGGGGTAATCTGTTAATAATAAAAGTAATAAAAGTCATAAGGTGAAGAGATAAGAGAAATGAAAGTTTGAAGGTTTCTAGTTATTGAGATATTGAGTGCTTTGTATACGAGGTGGAGGACCCTGAAGTCATTTCTGAATGTTAGTCCATTTGTAGAGCAGCTAAGTGGACTGATGTGCTCTCTCCCGTTTGTTTTGGTTCGTAGCCTGGCTGCAGAGTTCTGGATGAGCTGAAGTGTAAGAGTGCATTACAGTAATTGAGCTGTCTTGAAATGAAGCCATGAATGTGCCTCTTTTTTTATTTTTTAATGGCGGTACTTTAGATATACTTTTAATTTGGCAAAATGATGTTATCATCGTAGCAATAGAAACATATTTTGTAGGCAACATGCATAGTGAGAGCACTAAAGGAGCAAATGCTGGCAAACAAGCCTCGGTTTTGTGCTTAAGACCTCTTAGAATCAGGATTTGTTCAAAAAATTGCACATGAAGTGCATTAAAAAAAAAGAAATGGGAAGAAAATCTATCTGTAATACATAGGATCTATTTGATCAGTTTTGCTGTGACAATGATATCTGAATGGCATTGCCATGGCATAGAAAACTTACATATGTTTGTAGAAATTGGAGTTATGGCCAGTCAAAACTGACACTGGTAAAACGTAAGTAATTTCCTTACGGCCAGATGGACATCTTGAATCATGGGTAGGCTAAAATGACCTACCTCACCTACCTCAACTCCTGCTGAGTTGACGTGGATAACCCTCTAGTAAAATCTGGGATTGCTGATTATTTCATAAGAGCCCTTTCACTGGGTTACTCTCTTGAAGAAAGACATTTGTTTGAAAGGAAACAACCTGGCTTGGTCTGCTTTTGTGGTGTTGGGAATCAAATCCCTCCAGACATCCTGTTTATTGATGAAATGTCAATCCCTGCATATCACCACTGCAAAGCTGTTTTGAAAGTATCTGGGAAAATTGCAGTTTGCGAGTGATGTTTTGGCAATCTGGCAGACATTGCCCGAAACAGTGTCTTGAAAAAAATGCTGCAGGTACAAGGTCAGCGCATGAGGAGGAGGAGCTGCACTGGAAAAGTTCAGCTGTCGTAATACAAGTGGATTTTCCCATGGTGACATCTGTTTAGCAGAGATTACTCTGGTTATGTGTTGACCTCAGCAGCAGTACTGGTTCTAATTGTGGTTATTTTGTTATTGAAGAAAACTGCAAATTCTTCACATTTGTTGCGGAGACCTGTGGGATGTGGGGGCAGTAACACTGAACAGCTGGTCAACAGTGGAAAATAATTTCATATTCTGCAGTTTAGTTAACCTCTTTTTAGTCTTAAGTGTCATTGGAAGAACAGTCACATGTGCATAGCTTAACTGATGCCATATTTTTAAGGAAACTCTGCGTCAGTTTTACCATCCAGAAGTCTTTTGTAGATAAAAAAAAAATCACTTTAGTCTTTATTTAGACTCTGGTGGCATCAAAAACACAGACAGTATTCAAAAGTAGGCAACTTGAGCATTAGGACACTAGCAGTATTTATTTACATGTTGGGTAAGTTCAAAGTTCCACAGCTTTGGTTTTATTTTTTTAAACATTTAAGTTAATGTTTAGGTCTCTATTCAGGATTAAACCATTATACCTAGTAAAACCAAGTCAAGATAGTTCAGAGAATTCCCACAGAAATGGTGATAAATGTCTTGGTGTTTGATGTAATGGAATAGTAAGCAACTGATAGCTCTGCTTTGAGCACATGAGGAAGATTGAAATGATGAGAATTCACCAAAGTCAGTGGGAATCCACTCACTGCTTCCCTGTTTTGTCTGACAGACTGATACAAGTCATTTGGAGGACGAATCTCAGCCGGTGCTGCTACACCAGCAGTACTGCTTTCTACATAGAAGCTACAAACTCAAAGTTTCATGACAGGCTCCTAATGTGTGAGATAATTCTAAATTCCAGTAGGGTTGTGCACTTGTCTGTTGGAGTGGAGGTTAGCATTTTTAGCCCTAAACGAATGAAAATGACTGATAGAACAATGGCAGGGGCAGAAATTCTTCAGCTCCTGGTCAGTGCTTTAAAGACGGCTGCACCACCCACCGCCTTTCTTCAGTGTGGAGATTGAACCAGATCCACCGTTTACCCAGACTTTGAATCATCTGGGACCCTGCTTCATGAAACACTGGCAGGTCCTGGAGGGGGAGAAGGCATGTTGTCCACCAGTGCAGGGAAAGAGTAACATCAGGGGCACAGTATCTGGCTTGTTAACCAGTCAACGGTCGGCTTTATGCAATTTAGACAGAGTATTGCTGGCAGTCATCAAGCTACAAGCAAGACTGAAGAAATTTGTCGGTGAAGCCACGTAGAACTCATTTCCTGCAGGTCGTGCTTTAATCCCACTGCTCATATCCAGAACCTGAACTTTCCACCCCGTTAAACGATCAGCTGTGCCTTTAAAAGCCAACCGGCTCAGCTCTCTGCCACCGCAAAGCTCTGGTCAGCTGATGTGCAGCTATGAAGACAATTCTGCTTTTGTCCGTTGGTGAGATCTAGAAATCAAACAGCCTGACCTGATTCACTGAGGGCAGGATGAGAGCGGGAGAGCCATCTGCTTGTTTTGTGCCATTGTGGCAGCCTGGCAAAGTCAGCAAATTTCTCCAGTTAATCTTTTTATACCTGTACTGTGCAGCGTTTGTGCTTTTTTGAATCTGTTGCAGCAGATCTCTAATTTCTAACAGCGCTGTTGAGATGTCGGTTCAGCTGCGCAGTAAATCTTGTGCGGTGCATCTTTCAACACGTTTCAATCTCCTCTGAGCTTCTTGAGGCATCGAGGGGGATGTGCGACAGCCATGGGAAGCCCCTAAAGTTTTGTTAGCTGCTAATTGCTGCTGGAGGAGGAGGTTTGCCCGAGGGCTTGTGACAGCTTTCATTTGTGTTTTTGTTGTAATGACTACATAGATTTTTACCACAGGAGGAGAAAGTGAAACATTTATAGTCACCATGTGCCATGGTTCTCAGAACTTACACATGCTGCTGTAGATTTATTGTACATACTGTTCACACGTCTGTCTTCGAATTCTCAACAGAGTGTCGGCTTGTATAGGGTTTGTGATCTGAAACTGTTGGAGTGGTACAAATTTGGCTGTTGTCAGAGAGGTTTCAATCAGGGTTGTCCGATATTGGATTTTTTTTGCCAATAACTGATATGCCGATATTGTCCAACTCTCAATTTCTGATTCTGATATCGACCAATACCGATAAATGGGGGCCATATAAATAATTTTAGGTAACCTCACATATCTCCTGTGCTGGCATTAACACATCATGCCTAATTTTATTGTGATGCCCCATTGGATGCATTCACAAATGCTACAAGGCTTTCCAAATGTAGACACTGCCTGTGCAAAACAAGAAAACTACTTCAACTCAAGTTATGGAAAAAAATGCCATATTTGTGCCAATGTTATTTTTGTCTCCAAGAACAGTTCACACTCTGCCTCTCTCCCTTTATGAGTCCGGTAATTGTCGGTGAAATCCAGGCATTATTTTATCAGTTTTCATGATAGGGAAAAAAGCAGATAAGGATATTGACCGATATAACATTTTTATGCCAATATTGGACCGATAACATCGGTGAGGTGACATCTCTAGTTTCAATACTTTTTACATTAAGGTATACAATAATGTGCTTATGATTGATTTATGAGAAGTACAGTATGTTGATTTTTCTGGTGTTTCATTGTTAATTTCAACACTTGTGTCGCTTGAAAGTTACAGTGCAACAGGATTTTCTTCATGTTCCTCCTTTCCATTGCTTCACTTTCTCTTTTACTTAACCAATAAGTGCAGCCAGTTAAGATTTAATAGTGACTGGATTTACTGAAGCTGAACTGTTAAAAATGAATATAGGACACATTCAAAAGTCCTTTTTACATGTATGCCTATAAGACGCTGATGCATCTTTTTATAAGCTAGCATCAATGGATATTATCCGCCTTTCATATTCTTTTCTTTCTTTCTACATGTTTTAAAAAGCAATTATTCATTATTTTCCCTATAGAAGATCATTTCAGTCAGAAATGCTTTCTGGCCTTTTTCAAATTTACAGCAGCTCCATCCTGTTTGCGGGTGTCAAACTGGTTTGTGCAGCAATTACAGATGGAGAAACTTTCAGACCGATGCCTGTACACATGCACGCACACAGGCTCTATTTCGGTATAGAATCTGAAAACCACAAAGTCTCCCTTGAATGAGTGCTTTTGAAACGTACACAAACTGAAACGCTAGATGCATACGCACACATACACTTAGATGCACGCACAGGCACAAATGCATGTGTGTTAGCCAGATGTCATTTAAGGGCAGGCCCAGCTTGTCATTACGGAGGCTGCAGAAATGTTTGGTTCTCTGCTCCACCTCGAACATGACATAGCTCAATCAGCCAAGCAAACCCTAATTACCAGCTGGGCATTCCCTGGCTCTTTAAAAGAAATGAGACACCGTGTTTAGACAATTTATATGACACCGACACATGATGTTGCCATGTTTTCAGCTGAAAGTGTCACTTGGCTCGGCACAGTATGATCGGCTCAGAGTGTGTGAATCCTGATGTTTGTTTTGTTGCTTTCATTTAGTTTTTTTGTACTATATATCATATTTTCGCCCTGTTATAGTACAGAATTGTCATGAAGTAATCTAAAGCTGTTTTCTATCATGTTATTCAGCATTACATTGTTGTAATATTGGATTCTACACACGTATAAATAGAAATAATATATTATCAGCAAGTGCTGTTATTTGTGCTTATTGTGCTGTATGTTTGGATGGTCTGAAAGGTCTTTTACACTCAACAAAAATATAAACGCAACACTTTTGTTTTTGCTCCCATTTTTTATGAGATGAACTCAAAGATCTAAAACTTTTTCCACATACACAATATCACCATTTCTCTCAAATATTGTTCACAAATCTGTCTAAATCTGTGACAGTGAGCACTTCTCCTTTGCTGAGATAATCCATCCCACCTCACAGGTGTGCCATATCAAGATGCTGATTAGACACCATGATTAGTGCACAGGTGTGCCTTAGACTGCCCACAATAAAAGGCTTTTATTAGACCACTCTTGTTTTCTTCAATTTCTTGTTCATTTTAATGCCTGGTAAAACTGAAGGTATATTGGCTGAAGAATACAATGAACATGACATAAAATGCATATGATTCCATAATACTTTATGTCCTATTTGACATGCTTAAGTTTAATTGTATTCCCAGGGTATATAAGAGGCCATTTCATCTCGTAAGCAGCACTGCACATGCAAAGGCCTACAGTGTTTTCCTGCTTCCATTCAAGCCATAACACAACTCAGAAGTCGTCAGGTCTCACATAATGCCTAAAAAAAAAGAATTATGTGAAGCCACAAAGGCAGCCATCTTGGCACTGCTGGAAATTGGCATGAGTGAGAGACGGCTAGTGAAAAACTGAAGATCTCCAGACAACCGTTCATTACACCAAGAAAAAACAAGCTGGACATGATGCTACCAAACTGTTAGCTGGTAGCAGGAAACAGTGAATGAACCAGGTCATGTTTTGAGCTACTCTTGGAAAAAAAGGTCTTCTTCCATCAACTGGAAAACTCTTTCCTGCCTCCAATGACTGGATTTTCCAACAAGACAATGAACCTTGCCACACAGCAAGATCAATTAAAGCCTGGATGGAGAACGGTGGTTAAATAGTACCAGTTTTAGCTTTATATAATGGTCAAGGTGGACAGACCGGATTTAGCCAATAAAACTGTGCTTGTAGATGTTGTGCCTTTGGAGAAATAGTTGAGATTTTTATACACATCGCCCAGAACTAAATTTACCCTCCAAGAACTAACGTTATATGAAAATGACATGGTAAACCTGAAATGATTACTGGCCTAAAAAAAGTACAGTGTGTGTAAATGCTCTGAGGACCTGACCCTAAAAGCAAACATGTTGCACAGTCATGTGCACTCCGTCATGTGCTGCCTGTTGCTGGTTAAAAGCAGCCCTCCACCCATTAGCGCCTTCATGATAATGGCTTCATTTTCAGGCATTTACTCTGGCTTCAAATTGAACCTTTTAACTGCCCCTTTGCAACCTCATAAACAAGCCGCCAGCTAACTGAGGGCTTGTGTGTGCTTGTGTGTGTGTGTGTGTGTGTGTGTGTGTGTGTGTGTGTGTGTGTGTGTGTGTGTGTGTGTGTGTGTGTGTGTGTGTGTGTGTGTGTGTGTGTGTGTGTGTGTGTGTGTGTGTGTGTGTGTGTGTGTGTGTGTGTGTGTGTGTGTGTGTGTGTGTGTGTGTGTGTGTGTGTCCCAGACAAGGAAGAAGTGGGAATTCCCTGCAATGCGCTGTTGCAAATGCCCATCTTCTTCTCTCTTTACCTTCTGTCTTTGTTTTTCTGGAACCACCCACTGTGCCGTTGGTGAGTAACAAGAAGGCCAGTAGCAGTCATTCAGTGGCTCAACTGTCAGCCATGCTGATAGATGAGGGTCAGACACACAAACGCACAGCACACCATGGCTAATTCTCAATTATAGCAGGAGCCTCTTTTAAAAGGTCCGGAGCCAAAGAAGAGTGTGTGCGCCTGGGGGCAGAAAGGAAGAAAAAAAGTGTGGATGACGGAGAGAAGAAGAGATGGGGGGGTTGTTACCGTCTTTCACAATAGTGTTTAAAAGCTGAAATGGCCTTATTTTCTTACTGCCTGTAGAGGAGCTTGGAACAATCTAGGTTGTGGAAGCAAAGGATGAAAAAAGAAAAGAAGCAAGAATGAGGGACAAAGAAGGGAGGTGGGGGTCTCCCTCAGTCTGAAGGCATTCCTCTGCATACATCACATCAGAACAAAGATGAGAGAAGGGTGTGTGGGTGTGTTTCATGTTGTCTGCAGTTATGCTGTAGATCCTACTGTACGTCATGTGTGCTTCCAGTCACAAGTACCTTTCTTCTTGCCTTGTGTGTTGGTGTGTGTACATTGAACATGCATGTGTGTGTGTTGCCACTGCAGTACAGCGCTGTGGGGGTTGGGGGTCTTCCTGTAGTTATGACGTAGCATGGAGGAGAGGAAAATTAGGGCACGACTCAGCCCGGCTCTTTTGCTATTGTTGCCTCGCTTTTGTCACAGCAGACAGTCTGAGACACACATTTCTAATCATACTGCATCCAAAGTGCATATATTTAGTCTTACAAAATAAAAGGAGCATCGACACTCGCGTACGAAATTTCGCAGTATCTCGACACAGTTTTCTCTCTTGTGTCGTTGATCATTTGTTGCAAAATGCTGGGTTTTCTTTTGCAGGAGTAAGACTATGCTGCTTAAATTATCAGGATGTGTTGAAACACTGAAGCTGTTTATTGGCTGCTGCAACCAAAAATCATATTTATTCTTTTAGCTGAGTGTGGAAAATGCACTAATTTTCCAAGCCCAAGGGATTGTCTGGGATTTGCTTGTTTTGTCAGACCCGCATTCCAAAACCCAAAAGTGTTTATTTATTCCATCATTCAATTATTCAGAAGCATTTAAAAAAAAGAAGCTAATAAAAGCAGCAAATCCACTCTCTGATGTTTGATGTTTTTGGTTGATAAATGATGTATTGACAATCAAAACTTCAAAATTTTGTGATGGCCAACACATGCATGTCCCCATGTGGTCAAAATGTCAGTTTGTGATTAGGTAGCACCAGTGAGTTGTGGCTGAGATCTCTTGTGGTAGTGTCAGCACATTTGAAGTTCTTCAAAGAGTAACAGAAGCGATGCAGGGAAACTTTGTGTCATCAATACGCTGCATTCACCACAAACATCTCTGCTGGCGAGTGCATTTATAATTCACATCCTCATTAGCAGTCTATTGGGATCATACGTCAGGTTATCAAATGTATTAGAAATGCACTTCTGAGCCAGCAGATTTGTACCAGAAATGACATGTGTGTACATCTACAGATTGGAAACTGGCATAAGTTACAACGGCCACCGCAGAAGTAGAACTCCAGCCGGCGTGCCTCTTCATCTCATTAGTTGAATCTTTGATGTTGAGGTTTGGACTCCAGCTGGACTGAGGCTATTAAATATTTCAGCTGGGGGGACTTATTTAGTTACACTGCCCGGCAATAATACGAGTGATTTAACCCCTCAGTGCACCGTGGTATTACATGTGTTTTCTCTCACTAAATCCCACTGATATGGGATTTATTTTGCTGGTGTGCCACATCAAAGTTTAAGCCCCATACATGCGTGCACACATTGATGTGACAAGATGATATTTTTCCTTTTTTCTCTCTGCTCTTCCTGTAGTTGCAGGTGTTTGTCTTCCCGCATGCAACACCTTGATAGATGCACCTACAGTTTGTGCTTCAGGCAGTTTTCAGATGCATATCAAAGTCACATAAAATGTACAGTATGTCTTTATTTTAGGCAGAGGCTACAGAGAGCACTGCAGATGTACTCTAAAGAAGCGCTTTGGGGGAAAAATTAGACCCTGACTGTGTGACAAATGATTAATCCGAGGAACTGAAACAGGAACTGCAGGTTCGTTCTCTCAAGGTGTAGTTATAAATGCACACGAGTTATAAGTTCTGATTAAAAATGTCATGTTTAAGAGAACATGAAACTGAACAGAAGGAAGTGGCATTCGCACATTAATGCTAGTGTGCTTAAATCAGACTCTTCTGTGCTTTATCGCAACGACTGCATTGCTTTTAAAAAACGGAAATGCTTCTGTAGCACTTAAAATAAGTCAATTGCAGAACTGTAAGCGGTATCTGTTGTGTGCCTTTGCATGTGCATATGTGCAGATGACTCATGTTCTATATATATTTATATATATATTAGGGTTTAGAGCTACACTTGTTTTTGAGGGGAATGCTGAGATCATTTTAATTTGTGAAATACTCATAGTTTAACTTCCTCTGGGTAATGTTAGTTTGTCAATGGTAGTGTCTACAGATAACCCGTACCCGTAGCCCACGGCACTTTCCATTTGCCAGACAGATACGGACCCGTACGCAAGTCTCGCGAGTCAAGAAGCTGCTAACCACTGCAAACTGTTGAAAGGTAAGCAAAGGTTAGGGTTAGTGTTAGGGTCAGGTTTAGGGTCCGTACCTGTAGTACCGATGCTACGGGTCCGTACCTCCAGTGTCTACCGGGAGTCACGTGACCAGATCTCGCATATCTGATTGGCAAATCGAAAGTATGGGTCCGTACCTCTAGCAACTACCTTTGTCAAATGTGATAGTTATGGAATGTTGCAGCCTCATGAGCTTACCTTGTCAAAGTAGAAACAATGAAATACCTGTTTGCCTAAACTTTTCTTTTATTATATTAATGACATACATACTGATACATTTTTTTTACACTTTTCATCTTCCTTTCTATTCGAGTTTAAAGAAAAGCAAGCAAGAAAGAAAACTTCAACGGAGTAGTAAATTTTGGGATACGAAATGAAACTTTATTGTGACTACATACTCCACATGACTGTACTTTTTGCTGCTTCACCAGCGTGGAAGAAAAGGACTTTGTTACGTTCATAAACATAATAGAGTCCTAACAGGTAACTTTTATTAAAGCAGATGAAGCCAGCTGTCAGTGGAGTGCAATACGGTCACATGCAATCCAATAAAAACCGAGTTGATTCAGGAATGTTCTTAAATTGAGCTTCAGTTTCTTCTTATTGCTGCAGCTGTTTGCCTTCTTCTCCCTTAGAGATAGAAAGTATTCCATAAAACCTGAAACCTTCGCAGAAAGGGGCTTGCTTTAAAAAAAAAAAGACTACTGACACTGCAGGATGAATGCAGTTTAGCTTGCAACTCATTCGTTTGATCACATGACTGTACTCCAAAGATCATAAAACACAGGAATCGAGCAGGAAGAGATGAGGGAAATTAAAACTCGGAGGAATACTCTTTTACTTTATGCCGGTACCTGATTGCTGCTGTTTGGTCATAAAAAAGACAGCTGTGCCTTTCACAGCTGGTTAAAACCCAGCTTTTACTGCAGGTGATTATGGAAAGTAAATTGTTTAATTGCGACTGTTTCAACAGCAGATGGAGGGAGGTGAACTACTGTACCTGACACTCAGAGCTCCTGCAGGATGTTGCAGTGTCAGCTCAGTGGATTCAAACCTAATGCCAAGTTTTTCTTCCAAGTTAAAATCCACGACAAACTCAAGCAGGAGAGAAGCAGGATATTAGTTGATCAGAGCCCAATGCACTTGTTAAAAATAGAAGAAAAATGTTTCCATCTACGTGCTACTGGCTACAAGTCTGAGCTCTTTTGACTCATGATAGTTGGGTTGGAAAATCTGCTCCAAGTTCCTCCATAACAGCAGGTTAATTATTGAATGCCATTGGAAATAGAAGGTTTTTGCCACCCTGAAGGAAAACAAACTGTCAGAGGAAGACGGGGCGATTTATCGAGCCGCTTACAAGTTAAAGTTATCACTCATTCATTACCCTGCAGTGTTGGGCTGTCAGATCCAAACTCAGGACGTGTGTGATAATGAGCTTGAAAATCTCAGCCCACGGTGGAGAAAAGGTGTGGCTCCAAGTCGCTACCTTTTAACAAGAAAATCTTAGGCCACTGCAGAACTCGCTGCCCAGACTTGCAACAGGTGTCATATTCAGCATGAGAAATTTTTACTTTCTGGTGTCTTGAAATGCTACTACGAACACTTGCAGATGTAATAATACAGGTATGGCTTAAATGAGGCAGAAATGCATAAATGCATCCACACATGCAGAAACATATTGTAGATAGAAGCGGCTGTTTTACTTCCTGATCAAGCCTCAGATCAAAATGAGTCACAAGTGAAGGAGAGGAGTCACAAGCTGGAGTTGGTGTCGGAAAAAGTGTTTAAAATCCTGTCTTTAGGTAGCCTAGCCGCGCTAGACAACCCACGGCAACGAATTTAATTCTCTGCCAGGGTGGGTCTAGTTACCCTCCATAAGACTCGAGGCTGGAGTCTCCTAAAACTGGCCGGACGAATCACCATGAAGTGTAGAGTCAGAAGGCGGGCGTAACGAAGTGACGACAGAGGCGCGACGATTCTGACAGAAACAACCAGCGCACAATAAACAGTTATCTTTCGACTCGGCTTTGGCCACAGCCCTTAAAGATTTGAAGCTAAAATTCAACTTGAAAGATAAACAAAGGACGACACTGAAGTGTTTCATTGAGAAGAAAGACGTATTTGAACTTATGCCGATGGGATATTGCAAATCCTTAATACACCAGTTGGCTCCGGTCGTTGGGAAGCTAATGGGACTTAAGGTCCTTACACACCGGGAGCGATGCGAATAAACGATGCGAAATTGCGAAATATTCGGATGCGAGTTTTGACGCACCTGTCCATACATATCAAGCACGATGCGTTTTTGCGACTTTCCGAAGGGGAGGAAGACGTTGCCGTAATGTATTTCCACCTTTTCTTCTGTTTTCCACCTGCCTGTCCACTCCTCGTCATTTCTCCCTCCTCTCTCTTCTTTCTCACGTACGTGTCCCTCAAATTCCTCCACATCTTCTTCACTTCTTCAACTATAAAGTATGAATAATAATAATATCTACCATATGCCACAGATACTAAAAGCAGAAAACACAACACCGGACGGATTATTTTCAGTTCTGATTAGATGCGTTGCGATGTCTTTCTGTCTTGATATCATGTACTGTAATGTGAGTCGGGGCCAGTACCGGGTAAGCAAAACATTAAACTATAATCCATAAACGTAAGGTAACAACCGAGACCTAATTGATGACCGTGACATCAACGCAATTGACAGTGAAAAGTATGTTGTATGCCGGTGAATGGGACGTTGCAACAACACACAATCTGATTGGTCAGAAGTGGTCACAAAGAATGCGAAACTTTAGAAAAATCGACCATGATCCGAAAAAATAAATGCCGCAAAATCGCTGAGCGAGAAAACGTTGCCGATGTGAACGCGTGTATTGACAGGATACAGGTTCGAAAAAAATATTGACGTCCGAAAAAAACGCACGTAAAAAACGCACCCGGTGTGTAAGGACCTTTAGCCACAATCCGCCGGCGCTCTAGGAACTACGTCAGCCTATTCGTTGCACACTGATTGGTTGTATACCAACCCAGTTGCTGCAGAGTGATTTGAAAGACAACCTTTTAGCCCGCCTCCCTCCCTGTCGAGCGGTCCTAGACCCTTGTGCTTTCAGAACATGGGTCTAGTGCCGCTAGGCTAGTCTTTAGGCAGATGTGAACGCTGATCATTTTGGTGTCCATTTTATTGAACTCAAAGGTGGTATGCAACTAAGTACATTTATTTAAGTGCAACAAAGTACGGAGTTGGTTTTTCCTGGTATGCCACCTTATTCAGATTCATAATTCAGAAACCCAAAGATATTCACGCATACATTCCAGTTTAGCTCAAATATTGCTCAACAATGCTTCTACATATAGAATTTTCCATTCTGACATTTTGACAGCCATGGAAATACTGTTCAAGCTATCACTCCTCTACTGTTTCTATGTCTCCATTGTTACCCCTGTCATTCCTGTAAAGCTAAATCAGGCAGGTCTTGGCATATTCCTCTGAAGGCTTGAAGACGCATTCTAGGAAATTGTAAGAAATCACTCATCGATCTAGAAGTAGACAAAAAGGCTAAAGGGAGCACACCCAGAAAAAAAACACACACTGCGATCAGTGTGTAAGAACTTCTAAGGCATTTAAATGTATGAAACAAGCTTAAAATGTTCTGTTAATGCTGACATATTCAGTGTAATAGACAAAGTTCGTGTGCTAGATTTGATCTCAGTAAGTTGTGAGATTGTGGTTAGTGCTTCCAGGCTTTGGATCCAATGGCACATCCTGAAACACACTTCCTCTTTGTTGGATTTCTCCTAATTGAGCTCTTGGTGTTTTCCTCTTTGAAGGCAAGTTCAATGATCATGATGGAGGATCTGTGAATAACCCGTACAGTAAACACATTTATTTTTGTGTTGCAGAAAACAAATAACAAGACTCCATATCAAGATGGTCACTTTTTACGACTTTTATATGGAAAAGGGAACCCGCAGCCTGCTTTTTCATGGCTGTTGAGGACAATCAAGAGTTTGTTTCCACTTGAGGAAAGCTCTGTGTGAAAATGCTGTAAAAGCTCTCATATTTCACGGGATTTTAGAAACATGATGCATGGCTGTGTTTGATGGAAGTCTGTTGTTCATTTTGAGGCTGTTTTCAGTGAACGGTGAAATAAACTTTTCAGCCTAAATGTTTTGATTTAATATCCTTGATATGTTCCTGACTGGTGCAGATATCACAGCTTGATCAATGCTAGGATCATTCGTGAAGGCGTGGTAAAGTATTTTAGACTTTTGCTTTTACTCAGATTATCATTCAAGACAGTTGACCTTCAAAAAAAGCAATTTTGCTCTCTGCTTTCGTCTTCCTCTTCTTTCCCCTTTTTGCTTTTCCTCTGAGCTGCAGTGATGATAGTTTTATTCTAAACATATTGATCACATTCTCCTTCACCTTCTCCTTCCCATCCTCCTGTCCCTCCATATTTCCTTTCGTTAGTCTGATGTGGAAATGCCCGAGCTTCTTCTTTCCTCTAATGCCTCTCAATCTGCCTCCCTCCCTGTAGTAACTCTGTTTCGTGTTATTAAAATAGGATAAGTGCTTGCAGGGAAACCTGACTTGGCCATTATTGGAAATGGCGTAGCGGATGAGTGAAGGAGTGCATATTATTATATGAGGTGCTGGAGGCTCCAAGTCTCTCCATCACTCCTATTGTTTCATTTTGTACCGCAGCAGTCATGACCGCTTGCCTAGCCAGGTCTAATAATGCATTTTGCCAGAGGTTGTGTTATTTTTATGAGACCAAGACATACGCAAACCCCCCTGCTGTGATGAAATAATCAAACTGGGCATCAGTCCGAAGCAAACACAGTAGGTTAGTGTGTGACTGAGAAACCTTACTAGCCGTCGGTAGACTGTCAGTTTCAGTTTGGTGTGTGAATGATCCATAATGTAAGGTGGTAAGACTTTCCATGTGTCTTTTAGGTTCAGTATCAGTGGAGTTGGCATTTGAACCCCCAACCTTGTAATAAGGGAACCACACACTGTACTTCAAATCTGACCTTGAGATGAATGCAAAATAGATGCACTGAATTATTGAATACTATGCATTGACCAGAGCCTAGGCGTGGCCTTTCTCTAACTCTTGCAGTGCTGTCTTGTGGAGAGTCAGCAGTTTTAGACATGGAGCCACAAGAAAACACTTACAGGAAAAAAACAAAACTCGTGAGACGCATTTTATAGTAAAAGTGATAGCATGGTCGGTCTGTTAAGGGTCAGTAGTCTTATCCTACTGTATGTTTGGAATGAATACAGCAACAAAAGGTAGATGTGGTGCAAATGTATGCAAAGTCAGTGGAAGTTTCGAATTTCAAGGCAGGTAGATGGACCCAACATAACTCATTGGAATTCAAACTAAGCTACATTTGTGTCGTGTTTATAAGTTTAAACATAGATTTTTTGGAGCCCATTATTATGATTATCAAGTTATATGAAGCAAATAAATCATTAACTGTATTGCCTTGAAAAACAGTTATGATGAGGTAAAAGAATGGTTTACTTGTAGTTATGGATTATTGCTTTTTTTTCTTTTTTAAGCTGATATCTTGGATTTGTTGCTTCCGCATTTTCTCGTGTGGTTCAGTTGTGCTGCTTTCCTCAACCTCATTTAGTCTTTTCCAGTGCATCTGATTAACAGTAGTTTTCCAGGGCCAAATGGCAGACACATAAAGTAGCTGGTGTGCTTTCGTGGAACATCTAACCGCTGTAAGTTAATGAACCCCTAAACTAGGTCTAGAATTGGAGTGAACATTGGACTGACAGTGGTCAAGTAGATACAACCGCAGCTTAAATTTAGAGACACATGTTTTGTAACTAGTAATAACATTTTGGTTGCATGTGCCATGGAGCTACAGGATCACTGTCCTCGCCCATTTGGACTTAATTTTGTGAGCTCTGGCCGTCATTAACCATCACAGGAGACATTGTCATGGTGGCCCTTTACAAGCTAAACCCCCACAATGCTCTCTGCTTGCCAACCCAGAACAGCCACAACTAGATGCCTTAGCTAATCCACAATACATCTGTCTTACTGGTTAATTGCCTTGTAAATTATTAACAGATATTAAAAGATTAATTATTGATGGTTTTTATCCCTACTTGAAATCCATGCAAATGTGACTCTGCATCTGATGGAAGAAGTCAATTATCTGCTGACATGTAACGCATATGAACACTGTAAAGCAATAGCAGATGACAACAGTGTATCCGTCGAGTTGATGTGAAGTTCCTCTGTCTAATGTCAAATTAACGCAACTTCGTCAGCAGTTTTCACATTTTCCTTGAACATTGCTTTAGCATTATAACTTTTACATCTTCTTAGGTTAGTACAATAAGACAATTGCCAGGACATACTTCCTGCACATGTTTGGCGTAGTGTTTGCTGGTGGAAGGAAGCGTGCTACCGCTCAACTTCCACCACCTTTTTCTACCTAGTGGAGGGATTTTAACAATGTAATGCAACAAAGACAATGTTTTATTACGGTGTCCCACTTTACCCTTTCATGGTGATTCTGTCTGCACTCTAAGACACACAAAAAACACACTTTTAATTCATTGCTGCTCTGTATGTATGAGTGTAAGAGGCAGGGGTGGGCTGAGGGGAAGACTCGTCTCCGTTGCTGCCCAGAGCCAACCCAAACAAACCACAGTCCACTGGCATGGTGAGAGAGGGAGTGTGCATGTGTGTGTTTAACAGTGTGCGTGTCTGCGTTCAGCTCTCGTCTGTTTTGTCCCGCCTGCTCCTAAAATAACCCCCTGCTAAGAATATTTAATCCCCGGGTTACCGCTCTCTCTTCCCCGTCTTGCTCTTTATCACACCCTCACACATTTTTGATATGCATAACTCTACACATGCAGGGTAGAAGGGGATGGGGTGTCCTGGTGTAAAGCCAGCCTAAACTTGTAGGCTTACTGGGGGTAATTTGGTAGGTGTGTGTTGATTTGCTCTCTGTTTTCATGTGTCTGGTGTCGTCGGGGGGAGGTAAAGTGGTGTTGGCTCGGTCTCATCTCTGGCCTGAGGACTGCAGATTACTGTACGTTGAGGGAATCTGTATTTGCTTTTATGTTTGTTTAATGACTTTATTTAGATCTTTCTCAGAATTTGAGAGCTTTGACTTTGCTGTAGTTGTATTTCACATGGGCAGGATCTCATTCTGTTGGGTCAGACTGTGGCGTTGATGGGACTCAGGGTCAGGAGGTCGAGATTTAACGCTGGAGGGTTGGTGGTGTAGGTAGGAGAGGATTGAGTTTGGCCGGCAGGGGTTTATGTCCATCTCTGCGGGGAACTATAGCAAACACAGACGGTTTTTAGGCCAACTTGTGGTTGATGTGGCTGGCAGAGGATGGGGACTTAAACTGGAGGACCAACAGTGTTTTTGTATTTTGAATATTTCACTCATCTTTGCAAAGGTTTTGAATGTGTAAGCCAGGATGAGATCAAGGATTAGTTTGGGTAGACTGTGTTTCTGCAAAGAGTTGGCTGACTAGTGAGCTCATGAGGCGTAGTGATGCTCAATAAAGCATCCATTGAAGACTGTATTTGAGGTGGGCGACCTGCAGGCATCAAGGTCATCTGTGACCTGCAACTCGAAGCTGCGATCAATAAGCGTCTTTGCACCGATAGCTCTGCTGACAAGATTCAGGAAGACAGGAAGGGAGGCTTATCAAGATGTCTGGAACAGGAAAACACATGAATGTACATGCATTGTATTTATCCTAACTGATTATTACTATGCAAGTTAAGAGTTAAGTGACTAGTTTCATTTAGTAGTTGATCATAATTTACTTTGCAAATACATGATGATTGAATTGGGTTATTTTAGGAGGCATTTCCTGAGCATCTAATGATACAATATACAGGCTATATATGTTTTTTATTAGTGATTTTGGCCTACATGAATACACTTGTGTTCCTTCAAAGGAAATAAATAAAAAACAATGGCTGTTTGAATCTGCAATTCTACTCAGAAATGATATCAACCTGCTCCTGAACTATTACCCGCATTCAGCTCTATCATTGATAACAGCTTCGTGAAAGGAATTCAAGGCCAAGTTGAAATTGAGGTCAAAGAAGACTCGCTCGTCTATATACTAGCTGTGTTTTGTCTGTGTGCCGAAGTGCCTCGGTTTGCTCCCGGTAATTGTTTGCCTGACCTATAATAGATCATTGAGCTGAATAAGCGATGTCTCTCTTTGTCTCATTGGGCATAAATAGTGCCCTAATGGGGCTTTTTTGCTGTGTAATGACAAACAGACATTGGAAACAGGCAGATATACACAATAATCTTGGTGCAAGTTGTATTTGTTGTTGCTCCAGTTCTTTGTTTTAAAATGATTTCTTTCCCACATTGACTTACAACACCCTCAAAATTGAATTTTGCCGGTCTAAATATAAAAGTAACTAACTACCCTTAAATCAATTTGATGTCTTGTGACTATATATGGTGATTTATGGCAGATTTTTTTTTTTACAAGCAGTAAAATATTGAATGATTCAAACATTTTAGTGTGAACTTTACTTTGATTTTGACACTCAATATATTGCAGTGTCACCATGTCTTGTGCTGTCGCAGAAAGCTGGACCAACTTGTCAGTTTTTCATTAGTGTGACATATGACTTGCTTTATCCAGTAAAACACTTATTTCTCATTATGTTGAGAGTTTGCACAGACTAAATTATTTCCTCCTCTAAATTAGGCCCTTGTATAACTTGACACAATCTTTCCAAAAGTGATTTTGGAAAGATTGAGATTTGATTTTGTTTTGTTGTGGCTTCTCCGTGAAGAGGAAAATGAAGGCAAATGCCAAACAACGCTCTGAGATAATGTAAATAAATATAATAGGGGGAGTAAGAAGAGAAAATCAAAAGGCATTTATGTAACAATTACATCATTTATTCATTCTTTTTAAATTATGTGGCAGTTTAACATATACAATTGGTTAATTTGTGTAGTGCAGTAATCTTTTACCATCACGTTTGTTTCGTGCATCTGCCAAAGAAAATAAAACTGTATTTTCCAAATAGGAGATGTCACACTGAGAGACGTTCAGTGAAAATCAAAAGCTGACCACAGGAACTCTGTGGAGGATCATATGGTGATAAAAGCAAATTTTCTGGCCCAGAACTTAAGTACCAAAAACCACAATAATGTAAAGCTCATTTGTCTCGCTGTGCGCTGTAGGTCCCACAAAGTCAGTTTCCCATCGGCTGTCAACGGACCATCACATGCTGGACGCTTTGCGTGATCTGCGGCTAATTGGACTCATTCCAGGTTCTCTAAGCGGCTATTGATTTGACTGTTTGAAACCAAATGAATAACATGTTAAAATGGCAAATTGAGTGGGATTCCCCTTTCAGCTTGACCGTAAAACAGCCCTCTGCCTTATTCGTAGGCTGTCGAGTATCCATTTCCTGGTTGACACCAAAGATTTAAATTGAGATTATAGCCTCCATTTAAAACACTAAATTTATTTTCTGCTCAATTAATTTTGAGGTTTGTTTCGTGGTTTCTTTATAATGGGCTTCTACAGCAATATGTGCCATTTTCACACATGTAGACTGAGCTTTACTGAAGTTACAGTATTCAACTCCTGCGTATTATATTCATGCATAGCTTGTAGGTTATTATAATTCTTAATCTGTGAGCCTAAATCCTAAAGCTTTCTTGTTAGCTTGAACTTTCTCACACTAGTTTGTGGTCTGCAACAACATTTACTCTGAATTTGGATTCATTCACAGCTGTGATGTCCTGCTACATTGCTCACTTCCGTGCACACACCAAGGTGACACAGGTCTGCAGGTTTTCTTGCAAAAATCGAACAAGGACAGAGTGTATTGTTGTTTTTGACCTTTGCATTCATTGTGAAGCATGGTCAAAGTATCTGGCCACCCCTAATGTCGATTCACTTTTCTTTGTAATATGCTAGATGGTACCACTTCGCATTTTCTGAGGCAATAGCTGATTAAAATTCTCAAAAGTTACCCCATAGCTACTTTTCTTTTTGCTTTGATTGTAGCAGAAATAACCTGTCAGCTCATGAAGATGTAACAGACATTTGCAGGGCCTGGACCAACCTAACAACAGAGAAGAAGGTTGGAATTTGTAGTGCACTACATCGCAGCTTCTAGGCAAAAAGCTGTACTTTGTGTCTTTAAAGTTAAACTCCTAGTTGAGAAATCTGTGCGAGTGTGCATTAGCAGGGCGGCAGCTTGTGGCTTTGAACCTCCAGCCCCATCGTCTGTCGTGTTTGTCTCATCTCCGTCACGTTGGCCTCAGAGGAAGAACTTAAACTGACAAGCCACTCGGCCGCACATCCCCCGGCTGCTGTGATCCATCCTGACAGAGAAACAGGATGAAGAGGGGGGAAGAGACAGAGTAGTGGCTTCAATAACAAAAGGACAGAACATGCGCTGTATCTGTGCTGTCTGTGAAGGCCAATGAACTATGCGTGTGCCTGTGGTTGGACGCTAATAAAGCGTATGATGATTCTTAATGAGATCGAGACGATTGGGAAGAGCGGGTAGCCTCTGCATTTTCTGTGATAATTCATATGTGTATAGACATCTGGTGATGTATGAGTCAAGCCAATTAGTATTATTATATGTTTAGTCTTTCTAGTCTGTGTTTTTTTTATTTTTGCTATTTTTTTTCTTTTCTTTCTCGTCTAAAACTAATCAGTGGTTACTGATCATGTATACTGATAGAAGCTTATTTTTCATCAGAAAACTCGTATTACTAAACATGTCTGAGAATATAGATCCAGATTTGTGGACCATTTTCAGGGGTTTCAAAGTCGCATACTTTCATATTCCATACTGATTTCCTTTCAGTGAAAACATTGTATTAATGAGAGTAATAGCAAACTACAAACCTTCTGATATATTATTGTATTTCTGATTAACTTAGTTTATCTTTCACTACTAGTCAAAACTTTGGACACACCTTCTCATTCAGTGGTTTTTATGTAATTATTTTATACATTGTAGATTAATACTGAGGACAATCAAACTGTAAAAGAAATAATTCTTACTGTAGCACTTACTATGTCTTCATTTTATTTATTGGATCTGTATGCATAGTAAAACTTTATCCCTAACACCTTTACTGCTGAGTTCAAAGCTCATTCTCTGTTTTGAAGACATATTATGTTGTGTAAGGGACACAGTGAGATGTAGGATAACAGAAACACAGAAATGGAGAGTGTAAGAAGATGGTGAAGGGTATGAAAGCACAGCATGTGAACTTCATTGAGACTTGTATAATGGGGTATTCATATGACCACTGTGGTATGTCAAGTGCTTTGAGTGCGTGAAGGGAAAGGCTGAACTGCTCATTCCTGCTCTATACATTCTGTCTTCTTTGTGACCAGGCGAGATCACAAAAGCTCCTCACCTTGAAAATCCTGCAGTGTCAGATTTACTGTGTGTGTAGGTGAGACTAAACCCTTGTGATTCATGGAAGTGAATGTGACTCATTTACTGTCTTTGGCGCTCTTACATCACGGTATTTGTTAAACACAAAGGACCTTCAGTATGCATTTGCAACTTCCTTTCTTCTTCTTCTGGCACTTATGGAGTCATACCATCTTCTGTACACATAATACGTGTCTACTGACATACTGAATGACTTATTCTGCGCTATTACAGCAACATTCCCATTGTTGCCCCATTTCACCATGTAAGTAGCATAACGTCAGGCACTATAATCGTGACTTGGCTCTCGGCCTTTCGTAACCTCTCAGCAGCTTGCCCAAGGCTGCAGCAGGTGTTGGAGACGGCTTGCTCGCACATGCATGTGTACACACAGCAGCATGAACTCATGCACACTGAGACACACACACACACACACACCCATAGACACCATTACTTGCAGTATTAGTTTGCCTTGTAGCTAAGGTCATATGCAATACAGCACATTTACAAATGAGTTTTGACACCCTGAGTTTTTTTTCTTGCTACTGCAGAGATGGACGCTAGGAGATGTGTGCTGAAGGGGGCATATTTGACACTTAAATCTTGGTGAACTAATAGGATTAGCCTGATAACCTAGTAACATCTTGACCGAAGAGGTTCGGTCGAGAGAATGAAGGATTAATGAGGGACGAGAGAAGGGAGATTACAGCTTGGAGGTGCTTGGGGTTTGGCTTGCTAAAGGTTGAGGTTTGAGCGCTGGTGATGGCGGGGGTTGGTAGGGGGTTGGGTGCTGGTGGGAAAGACTTCGAGGCCCATTCATGGGGCCAGAAGAATATTAATTTAAATGCATATTTCTCTTCCTCTAGGGAAAGAGAGAGGGAGAGGGAGAGGGAGAGGGACAGAGACAGAGACAGAGAGACTCATAAAGACTATTCATAGGTAGACTAGTAGGCTAGACTCCACATCCAGAGAGAGATCAAAGTACAATTTCTTTTTGATTCCTCCTCCCGGATTCTGTTTGAAGCTAGATTTCTCTGAAAACCTTGGATACCTCCAGAAAACTCTCTGCTGCCACAGCACATAAAAGGCGGCGAAGTGAGAGGAGGAGGGGGTAGGGCTGCTACCAGGCTGAATGTCAGACAACGTTGGATGCACAACAAGATGACTTCTCTGCTTCTAGTCAGTGGATAACTGGTCCTTGGCCAAGGCGAAGGTTGCCATGTGGTGGCCATTCAGGCTGTGTATGTGTTCACTGGCTCAGAAAAATAGAATGGGATCCTACAGTTTTCTTTTTTCTTCTAAGCAAAGAATTAAGGCCATGTTCTCTTAAGTGTGCCACGGGAGCTCCAGGCTTTGTCTTTTGATTTTGTTGCCACTGTTTATGAGTTTGCCCTCACGAATGTTGAACAAAGAAACAAACCTAATAGTTAGTGTTGTTGATTTAACCCTTTAAAACCCATATCTGTCGTTTCCCCCCATGTAAATATTCTTTTGCTATCATAAAATGGCTTAAATGTAACTGTACAAGTCAGGAAGCTGAAGTTCTATGAAGTCCATGCCTCTCTCTCCATGCACACTGAGCACACCAGCTCACCTTTGACTCTTGTTAAACACTATACAACTGCTCTAAGCTACATGATGGCAAGTTGTAATAATTGAATAATTTAGTCCCACCTATTTGGACCGGAAAGTGATTCAGAAGACGAATAATGATACGGAAATCCCCGCTCTGCAAGGTGTCAAAATTGGTCTCCCTGGTTTGTCACCAATGAAAAACTTCTTTCACTCATAATGTGTTTTCCAGCAAGTAAAAAAAAAAATACAGATGGAAATGTGACTGGGAAAGATATCATGTTTCTGCAAAATGCTTTGCTTTATTTCACAGTAAAAAATGTACAATGAATACCTTTGGGGTTTTGACTGTTAGATAAAATGACAAATCATGTGACGATAATATAAATATTAATATAAAATAAGTTGGAACCCTGTCAGAAAGTTCTGTAAATCCAGTGACCACATGTACTACAGTATTGACTGCTGAATGTGAAAACAACTAGGAGTTCTAAAGTTCATATGATAAGCTCTAAATAATTACAGCGTATGGAATATTTCCGGTGCTATAATGTCACAAAATGTTCCCATGTCAGTGTTTGGGTTCAGCTTTTCTGGCTGGAAAACAATCTGGATGGAGAACCTGCTTCCTCTTCTTGTTCTTGTTTGGCACTTCTTGTTTCAAACTTCCCAAATCTGTGATAAAGAATGCAGAGAGAGTGGGCACTACAAGCCTGGGAAAACTTTTCTCTAAATGCTACATACAGTACATACTGGTGGGGAAGATGTGTTCTTTTTGACTGATATAGACCTTCAGTTAATGTTTACAGTAATTATAAATTAATTTACTTGTTCTTTCAAGTAACTGATTGGAAGTTGTTTCTATTTAATGTCAGAAAATCACAAAAAATGCCCATTAAATTTTCCTGGAACCTTCAAAGGAAGTCTCCCCAGAGGCATCCGAATCAGATGTCCAAGCCACCTCACCTGGCTCCTTTCGAAGAAAAGAAGCAGTGGCTCTACTCTGAGCTCCCTCTGGATGTCTGAGCTTCTCACCCTAAGGCTGAGCCCAGCCACCCAATGGAGGAACCTCATTTTGGCTGTTTATACCCACTATCTCATTTTTTCAGTCACTACTCAGAGCTCATGACCTTAGGTGAGGGTTGGAACATAGATGGACTGGTAAATCGAGAGCTTCGCCTTGCGCCTCAGTTCCCTCTTCACCACAACCGCGATATAACGCCCGCATTATTGCTGCCGCCACACCAATCCGCCTGTCCATCTCACGCTCCATTTCCCCATCAAGCATGAGCAAGATCCCGAGATACTTGAACTCCTTCACTTGGGGAAGCAACTCCCCCCCCCCCCCCCCCCCCCCCACACACACACACACACACACACACACACACACACACACCCCAAACCCAGAGAGAGCTATCCACCGGTTTCCGGCAGAGAACCATGGCCTCAGACTTGAAGGTGCTGATCCCTGCTGCTTCGTACTCGGCTGCAAACCGCTCCAGTACATGCTGAAGATCACTTTAAATTAATTTTGTGCTGATCGAATGATTTAATAATTGTTATTTCTAAAATTAATCCCAGTCTTTGGCCGACTTCTTAGCTTATTAACATCTCATGTTCATCCTCAGTGTAAAAACTGCTCACTTGTCATCGAAATATCTCAGTTAACGCCCAAGTTTGGTTTCTACCACGTGATGAAGATGATCTTATTCTTAGGTTTATTTGGTTTGTCTAATTTTATTTCCTCCCATGCTGCATTAAATTTTTTTTATATTGGCTTACTTTTTCAGTGCTGCACACCAAATTTAATGATCACGTATTACATTGGGGCTGCACAGTGTAGTGGTTAACACTTCCGCCTTGCAGCAAGAAGATCCCCAGTTCAAATCCCGGGGTGGGCCTGGGATCTTTCTGCATGGAGTTTGCATGTTCTCCCTGTGCATGCGTGGGTTCTGTCCGGGCACTCCGGCTTCCTCCCACAGTCCAAAAATATGCTGAGGTTAATTGATCACTCTAAATTGCCCATAGGTGTGAATGTGAGTGTGATTGTTTGTGTGTATATGTAGCCCTGTGATAGACTGGCGACCTGTCCAGGGTGTCCCCTGCCTTCGCCCGAGTCAGTTGGGATAGACTCCAGCACCCCCCGCGACCCTAGTGAGGATAAAGTGGTGTATAGAGAATGGATGGATGTATTACATTGTAAAATCCTCAATTCACTGCCAGTTTTCAGTTTTTAACAAGCAATTATATTTTGGAACTGGAAAAAAACCACAATGACGTGATGCCGAATGATTACCTGCTAAAAGACGTTAGGTCAAACTAACTTGACAACAATCAAAATAAAAAAGATTATAGGTGCGTGAAAGTCAAACAAAGATAACCTTTCCCCATTTTTTCCCCTTCATTTATGAGTTTCAATCTTTTTTCTTTCGTTTCTCTGTTAATCCTTTCTTCCGTCTCTCCCATACAAGTTGATGGAATGAGGTCAGGAAGGATTTCAGCCAAGCCTGTTAGAGACTGCTGATTTATTTCCTGGTAAATGTCACACAGTCTGTGCTCAGAGCTGCTGTCCTGCGCTGTCTTAGACAGAGAACATTGGCATTTTTACAAACGTCTCCAGTACAGTCGGCTCTGGCGCTCAGGCAGCATGTTGGCAGCTAATTCACCACTGTTTTCTCCAAGCATTCAGTTGTAAGTGAGTTTGGCATCCATAGGAGGCAAGTTGCCACGCTGCAGAGCTGGCATCTGAAGGAGACTTTACTAACCATGTAATGTGTGCAAAACTGGCATGGTAGATGTAATGGCTATAATGGTTTCAATTCTGCCTATTTAGCATTTGTCAATTCTGCATTAAAATGCATAACAATAGTGTTTCCTCAAACTTTGTAAATTTGAAGCTTTTACTAAAACTTTCTGTACTTTTTTTATTGACCAATGGATGCACAAACGTAAAGGGCAGATCTTGTAGTAGTTGTTGTGAAGATTATTGTAGCTGAAATCTTTGAACATCTCATCATACCACATCAGTTTTAGGAACTAAATTAAAAAATAACTTCAACCATTGTTATTTTAAAGGTTGGTAAATTGTTAACGCACAGACATTTAAAAGTTTGAATTAAACTACTCAACCTGTGCATTTGGAACAAAAAAATCAAGCGGGTTTAGTTGGTCTTCAGTCTTTTTCAGCCCACGTTATTATGTGATTGTTCCCGATGTGAATGCACCACATGGTCAACACTTGATTAGGTTATCACTTAGTAATCAATGTTCTAAATTTTACAGCATTAAACAATGCCTTCAGTATAAGCAAGTTCACAAGGTCACAGATTCGATCTCAGAGTGCTGTAGGCAGTGTTTTCCTCTATGTTTGTGCTGCCGTCTGGAACAGAGGTCAGGTTTGCGTCGGGCGTAGAGGAGGAAGTGGATGAAGGCTATTTGGAGACTGGCACTAATCTGGTTAGCGTGGTTTCCAACCTCTCTTCTATCCCTTTCTCCTATCACCACTACTGCATATTGGCCTGTACTGCGTCCAACAGGCTTCTGCACTGCTGCTTGGATGATGTGTAGTACAAGACAAGCAGCGTTGTTGTGCTCAGGTAGTTGAATTGTTTTGGTTCATCGTTCAAGAACGCTGCTTTGAGAAGAGAAAGCTTTAGGGCAAAGCTGATGGAAAAATGTGTTAAAGATTTACACAGCGGTGTTGCCTGAGCGTGATTTATTCACAAGCTGCTGGCACACAGATAAAGTTGAAATGTTCTTTTTCCACTGTTCGTGTTGGCATTTAGTTTGTCTTGTACCAGCGATGACCTCGAGTGGGACAACAAAGTCTCTCAGGCAGCTCAGAACAACTGCAACAAGCTCACAACAGAAGGAAAACCACTCCGACATCCTCTGGCTCGCTTCCTTCTGGGTCTCTCACCTTGTCTCTGAGAGTCCTGCTTTTCCCTCCACTGTCAGCATTTTTGTCTCCGTCACTTTGCGTCTGTAGCTTGGAATGTTTCTGTCATTCCACGAATTTGCTGCGAGCGCTGTGAAAAGGGAAGGTCATATATTCTCTTACATTTCCTGTTTTGAAGTGCAGGCCTGGCCTCCGAGTAAGTCACGGTTGTCATATCAGGGAATGCCATTAAATGAGATGTTTTGCGGAGGGCTGCGCCGTTTTTCCACCGTGATGTCTTTGGTTTGCTTGGCCTGATTAACCATAAGTCCAACAGCCAAGGATATTTAGACTCTAGATGGTGCTCAAGTATGAAAATGAGTTCTTATTTTTGTCATGTTTGCCTTTATTGGAGAGTTAGAGTGAGGAGAGACAGGAAATGTGGGGAAAGAGAGCAGGGGAATGGCATGCAGTAAAGGTCTGGGCCACCCGGGAATCGACCCGAGGACTCGCTGCTCGAAGGTGTTGGCGTTCATGTGGTATTCGCTGTAACCACTTGACGATGGGCTTGCCCTAGTATGAGAGTTTGTTGTGGTTGGTTTAGGACAAGGTTAACCCACGTTACCCATGTATGTAAATGTTTTTGTGATATGTTTATTTTCCCTGAGTTATTGAAAACTGTCATACGATGGAATGTTTTGCATTTCCTGTCTTGTCTTTTCCATGTGGCATGTAAAGTGTTTTCATTGGTGGTCGACTTACAGCCGCTTCCTTTTTAAGCTGGCTTCTCTTTTTGTACCAACCCATTTGCCTGACGAAGGTCTCGCACCGAAACCTTCCTGATGAATGTATTTTTGCAAATTGGACAGTGTGTGGAAGTGTGATGGAAGCTTTTGTAACAGATTTGGAAAATGTGGTGCCCAAATTAGCTTTGAACTACGAGGTACAACGTTTTAGGGCTGCAAGTAAGTAAGTGTTACTTTATGCAGTCATGTTTGAAATGAGGTTGCGTTTATAAACTGTCAAAAAATTGTGTAAAATTCTAATTTCAAGTGTTCGTAGAGCCCAGACATTACATCCCAAAGACTGCCATATCTTTGTATCAGTGCAAAGTTCTTCGATTTGCAGTGATGAGATCCAAATAAAGTGTCACTTCTTCACATTTGAGAAGCTTGAACCAGTGAATGAGAAAGTTGTGTTCTTTGAGGCAAATACTAATTCATGGTAGCCTAGCCACGCTAGACAACCCACGGCAATGAATTTAATTCTCTGCCAGGGTGGGTCTAGTTACCCTCCATAAGCCTCGAGGTTGGATGCTCCTAAAACTGGCCGGACGAATCACCATGAAGTGTAGAGTCAGAAGGCGGGCGTAACTAAGTGACGACAGAGGCGCGACGATTCTGACAGAAACAACCGGCGCACAATAAACAGTTATCTTTCGACTCGGCTTTGGCCACAGCCCTTAAAGATTTGAAGCTAAAATTCAACTTGAAAGATAAACAAAGGACGGCACTGAAGTGTTTCATTGAGAAGAAAGACGTATTTGGACTTATGCCTACGGGATATGGCAAATCCTTAATATACCAGTTGGCTCCGCTGGTTGGGAAGCTAATGGGACTTAGCCACAATCCGGCGCTCTAGGAACTACGTCAGCCTATTCGTTGCACTGATTGGTTGTATACCTACCCAGTTGCTGCAGAGTGATTTCATAGACAACCTTTTAGCCCGCCTCCCTCCCTGTCGAGCGGTCCTAGACCCTTGTGTCTTAAGAGCTGGGTCTAGCGCGGCTAGGCTAAATTCATGGTAGACAAATCTGTCAATTTTCATAGGAAACAAGAACAACAACAAAAATAAAACTTAGGGACCTGAGTGGTTACGGTCTGCAACTTTAAACCTCTAAACAGTGTATGATGTTTTTGTTGCTCACCTTTCTAATGCTTGTTACAGACTCCAGGTCAAATGATACATCGGGGACATGCAGATACCTGTGGTGTCTGTGTTCTCCCCATTTCACAAGAATGTTATAAAACTGGCTGAAATCTTGGTGTTTTCCGCTGAATTACGAGGTCAGTTTTAGCCGGAGCAGGGCATTTTCTGGCCGTGTGTCCTGTACTCGGATTCCAAGTCAGATTGTCCTACATTCCTGCTGCGGATTTTTCCAGCGGCAGCCGGCGGTCTGCAGGATGATTTCACCCCGCAGATGCTCTTTTTAAAAAAAAAAAAAAAGAGGAGAGAGGAAAACCTCCCTGGTTGTCTCTGTTTGCTGTGTCAGCAGCAGGCGTGGCAGTGCCAAAACGAGAGCGAGGGGAAGAGAGGGAGAGAGGTTAAAAGAGTAACGGAGTGTGCGAGGTATCGTAGGGGGAGGACGGGGAGTGTGACAGAGCCTAAAACTGATAGAGAATAAACAAAAACAAACATAAAAACAACAAAAGAGTGGGAGGGGTAGATGGATGGAGGGAGAAAAGACACATGAAAGAGGATGAAATACTGTACGACAGAATTAAAGAACAGAGAGCTGGACTTCCTGCTCCTTGTCGTGGTCTGGCTTCTTTGTGCCTGTTGCTAAGATACGATAACTATGTGGCCTGGGACAAGAGGAGGGAGAACGTGAAAGCCTCAATGATGTACAGTGTTTCTCTCTTTAACTTCCAGAGCTGCACAGATCATTTCCCACTATTAGAATCAATTACAGAGTCAGGGATATGAACTTTATCCACAGACACTGAGAAGTGGTTAGAAGTTTATTGTTTCATTGACTTGGTGAAGAAGTAAAGTGAACGGTCAGATATTTCACCATTTATTCTTCATGGAGGTCTGACGTTTTGTGTATTTGTTTGAGCCTGACCGATACTGAATTTTGAGGCAGATAAAGCCGCAGAATTTGAGAGGAGTAATAAAATGCTTTGTCAGTTAAATGCTTAGTCTCGCAGTTATTTATTTAAGTCATTTATCAAGCCTAATGTCCGTTTTTGAAATTTGAGGATTTGCTGTTTTCTCAGTTTTACTTTTTTAATCACAGTAAGGTATAATTGAACATTTGAAGACGTCTGCTTAGACTCAAAGAATTTATGTGGGTATTTTCTTAAGTGTACCAAGTGTTTTTTTTTCCCCTCTTAATGCTTATAATTAACAGTGGATGAATCAATGATAATTTGCAGCTCTAATTGATCAATAGATACATGAAATAAAGTACAATGGAAGATTTTTTTGCAAGGATATGACTATATTTGTTGCCTTTAAAGTAGTATTTAGCAGCAACAATTATTGCTATCTGACTCTAAAATTTGTACCAAAGCTATAAAGGGACATAAAATATGGTAAAACTAACTTTAAATGATTGATAATGTTTCTGTGCGTCTTATTTTGAAATTAAACGACATTAATTGATGATGTTTCCTCCTCCTCTACATGCTCCTCTGTTTAATATGCCTGCGCCTCTACATTCCCTTTTTTCCACTTCTTCTCTGACCCCTTCAATCTGGAAACACAAACTGTTCACATTTCCTCCTCTTCCAGCTGTTTCTCAGCTCAGTTCCCTCTTTCCCTTCTCCACAACTATATGACTTTCTTCCTCTTGCTTCTCTCCGTTTCCTCCAACCCCTTCCTTCCCCCCCGACTTCACCATCCAGCTGTCAGTTCATTCTCGTCGTGGCTTTGTTGATCATTGTTTGGTTTCTTTTGTTCCCAGGCTTTATTTAGCCATTGTTGATCACTTTGCTGGCCTCTGACCACCATTCAACCAGTTTCTGATGAGCGAAGTGCTATTACAGGGCAAAGAAAAGCCGCCGTAAAGCAGCGCAGTCACTTCATTGACTTTACGGTCTCTGCGAGATTTAGAGGATTTCTCGAAGATGATTTCATCCAGTTTCATGTCTTTTTCTTTCTCTTGGTCTTTGTTTGAATTCCTTCCATGGGGTCCCTCCTTGGGATGGGCAGCTTGACACTCATTAAAAAGGAATGAAGATACAAGCGGGGCGTGTACAACGTGTGTGTGTATATGCGAGTTGTTTTTAGATGTTGTTTTCATCCTGATGAAAGGGAAAGTAACAAGACATGCTCTGCTAATTACAGGGAACTTGCACAATGGGCACACACACACTCTCATTCACACACAAAAAAACACACTTGTGCCCTCAGTCACTGTACTGACACATTCAGATGTGATGAAAGCCATCTGCTGAGATGGACAAAGGGAGTGTTTCCAGTGTGTGCGGACTGTGCTCGGTCTGCTTTGTCAACCCCGGTGCTGTGTCATGTGTTGGCCCATGTTTGCTTTTATAAGTGGTTCCAAATGCGGGCCGGTGAATACCCCCGTAGTACCTCTGTGTGTGTGTTTACTGTCATGATTCCCACATGCAAGGAAGCTCTGTCTCTTAGTGGTGTTTATGGTCCACAGAGCTGCTGCTGGCAAACATTATTGCAGTAAATATAAAAACAAAGAGTTCCAAATCTGCACGTAGAGATCACAGTTTTGGATGTGTAAACAAAACTGTCAAGATTTATGATATTGAAGAGTTGGAGTCGTATGCAAAATTCAGCAAAAAATAATATTCCAAGACAGTGTCAAGTTTAAAATCTTTATAATGAACTCATTTCCTTCCTCTGCGGTTAAAACGGATGTTAAAAATAAAAGTGACAGTGGATGGCTGGTGTTGGGGGTCAGCGGGGGGTATGACTGTGGTATTAGGCCCCGGGTCTGTGTGTCAGCCTGCAGTTCAACCACCAGCAGGAGTATTTATACAAGTGGTGGCAATTAGTGTGTGATTGAGAGGTATGCAGAAACCGTGTATGAGTGTGTGCGCCCATGTGCGTTGTGTGTGTTTTGACTTTTTTTTTCAGTTGAAATAGCTAAGGTTGATGTGGTGGAGAAGGTTTTGAATGGCCCTGGAGCACACATATGTGGTCGCAATGTTAAAGGGGGAGGAGCCACGAGGATAATGCGTTGCAGTGATGTATCCTGAATTAGCCTGTACCACCGAGAGATACAGCGCTGCATAAAAGTCATTCAAAAGGGTGCCTTTATCTCTACTTTTGTAAGTCTAAGCTAGCGAGAGTTCATACATTAACTTATATAAGGGTCAGTATATAATTGCGAGACTTTTTGTAACATAGTTGACAGGCATCATAGTTGACATTTTTGCTATTTTCAGGCCTTCAATCAAGTGAGTAAAATTGAAATTGAAAGTTATTTGAACGATATTGTAGTAAACCTGTTGACATGCGATAAATCCACACTTGACTCACACACTAATTTATATTAAATAACTCTTTTCTTCAGGAGGAAATGACATCATGTGGAGCAGGTCACGTGATCTGGAATTAACACACTTCCTTGAGAGGTGTTTTTGTAACGGGTAACTTAGCTGAAGGTGATTTCTTGGAAATAAATACAATTTGTTATTTTCCATATAAAATTTGATATATTGCCAAAAAGGAAATATCTGTCATGATTATCTCAACTTAATAATAAGAACACAATCAGAACAATTTTGGAACAAGCTCATTTTAGTATTGTTTAGCTAATTAGAAGGTGGTTGTTTTTAAATTGGGACGGTTATTTAGTTGACATTTTAGCGACATTCAGTCATTTTTTAAGTGATAATTTATTGGATTGAAATAACTAATTGTTTTGTTTTACTACTGGACAACTCAAAAACTGTTGTAAAGATTCAGACATGTATGATCTCCAGAGGATGGGACACTTTAGAGAATCTTTGATTTTACCCCCTATGAGTTAATGTCTTGACAACTTTTAGATTAATGATTGTCAAGTTGGGTGCAGACATTCATGTTCTCATTAATTATAATAGCTTTGCTCCCACCATAGTTGTCCATTTTCTTTTGGTTTATGTCTAAATATCTGTAAACCAATCCTCAGTTGTTAATATTAACATGTTGTGCTGCAAAGTAAAACAGTAAACACAGTTAACTTTGTCATACTGAGTTTAGCATTCGGCTCAAAGTATTTCCATGCATAAGTATACCCACAGCAAGCCACTAGCCTGACTGCAGACTTTTTTCCATGTTTGTGTGCTTGCATGTGTGTGTCCTGTATGCATTTTATGTCTCCTGCATGTGTGGGGGGCTGCTTGTGTAAAGAGTAACCCTCAGCCTGGAGGTTGTTTCGAGCATCTTGGCCGCAGCTTGTCCCGATGACATATTTACTGTACAGGCAGCCAGCTTAGCCCTTGGAAGGTGATGAGATAAAGTATAACTCAGAGCTGTTTTTGCTCTCTTTCACCCCATCCCCTGCCAATCTCTGATGCTTTCTTTCGATCTCTAAAGTGACGTTATCGTCGTCGCATCCAACTCAAACTTACACAGTGCTGAAGGAGACTTGGATTTGATTTCTCTTGTGCCATAACAAAACATTAAAATTGCCTTTTTTTGTTCATACGCTGTTAATAGACACGCTCATGTAATGTTGCTCTGGCCAGCCATAAAATTAACACCATTCACGAGACACTATTCCGATGACTGAAGAGGCTGAATTTGATTCTGCTGCGATTAATGATCCACCTTTAACCCCTGAACGTTAACCCACTTTCTGCACCCCACTGGGACTGTACGACAAGGTATTAGATGGTATAGACTTAATAGCACTGAACAGTGGTGAGCTATTTTTTATTCTGTTCTCCAGCTGTGTTAGTAGATCGTATTACAGGCAGATGATGGATCTGAAATGTGGTTGTGTAAAGGGATCTCCATTCATGACCAGATTTGACCTTAATCACCCATATATACGCTTTACTCTGTGCAGAGGAAGAGCGATGAACAAGTATATGTCGTGCATCAACGTGCACCTACTCGGTTCGCTTCCATAAAGCTGACTGAGCAGAACGGACAGACGAAAGGTGACCTTTGACCCCAGCTTCTCCCCCCAACCTGCACTCGCCATGGCAACGCCTGAAAGAAGTCCACTTCCTCATCTTTTCACTCTCTCACAAACTTTCCCTGCTTCTGTGCCTTATTGTTGCTGTTTAAGTGGTGTTTCCTCTCCGCTAAATGCCAAACTGACCTTGTGTGCTGCGTCCAACAGGAAAGCCTACCCATGTACCGGGGGTTAAAGCTCAAATTTTCACGATGTCCACTTACATTAAGCAGTTTTTTTTTTTGCTCTGAATTCATATGCTGTATCGGCTTTAATGCTGAGTTAGGAAAGATACCAGAGAGATTTGAACTCTCAAGGTTTCAAGTACACTGTATTTGTGATGTTGCAGCCATTTTTGAGTTTGACGGTATCGACATTTGAACTATCAGTTTCGCTCTTTCTCTGTCTCTCTTGCTGCCTCTTTGTTCATGTGTCTGTCATTTCAGAAGCTATTACATTGACTTACATTGATTTTCTGCAAATTTAATGTTGCTCTGCCATTAATAACTACTTGCAGAACTCTTCCATTAAGCAAGACCGGATTTTTCGCTAACTTTGAAGCAAAACTTTATCATAAATGTGATCATTTAAGTTAAAGGGACTCTCTTTTGTCCCCAGAAGACAAGTGAGGCCCAACATCATTGCGCTGTAATCAGATTTATCCCTTCGACATCATACAGGTTTTTTAGGCAAATTCTTTCTAGTTCAACCAAGATGTGAAGTGATTTGGTTGTGTATTAATTTTAACATTCAGTAGCCATTGGGTTTTAAGCTCAGAATGTGAAAATATTAATCCTTTTCTTAGTCAATCGGTGTACAACTGAAGGAATTTATATTGACAAGGTCAGAGCCTTATTTGTCCTCATATATTTTGGGGATTTCAGGGATGATTTTGTATATTTTTGGATTGTAGTATGTAGGGATATCTGATGACATCGGCCTACCGATATTATTGGCCCGATATTGGCATAAAAATGTATTATCGGTCGATGTCTTGAAAACCGATAAAGCAATCCCTCGTTTTCACCGGCATTTACCGGCATCATGAAACTGCGTTGTGAAGCGTGTAAACAAATCTGGCTGTAGTATCGAGCTTGCTGTGCCTGTGGTTTGGAATCATTTCCAAGCCCACATATGTCGGTATCGATCGATAACGGAATCGGAAATTGAGAGTTGGACAATATCGGCATATAAGTTTTTGGCAAAAAAGCCAATGTCAGACATCCCTAGTAGTATACAGTATCTACAAAATGATGTGCTACTGTACAATCTCAAATAATTACTCTAATGTTTACAATTGTTAAATACTGACGCCATTATCAGCTCTAAGTATCAGTCAGGCTACTGTGTAGATCCAAATATGTATTGCAACATGAAAGCATAAAACTAGATTTGTTTACATGGCTGCTGATGTTAGATGAAAAGGCAGAATATTTCATGATGGCATATTTGAGAAACACAGTGGAGAACTTGATTTTACTCTGTATGACTTAAAAGGAAGCTTTTAAACAGTTAACACTCTAGTTTACATAACTTGGAATTGTAATAAATTCTCATCAAACAGAGACCACATGTGAAAGTAAATTGAATTAAGAATCATATTGCTTCTTTTTTGGAACAAAAGGAACAGCAAAGCATCGTTTACACTGAGCCAGTAATGGCTTAAAAAGTGTCCTAAGATGACCTCTTCAGATACTAATCGTGTCAGTGTAATACTGTATATAATCATGCTGTGATTTTACAATCATTCATGATATAATTAAATTCCTGTTCTTGCTTGGCTGCTGGGTCATGTAAAGAATTAGCTGAGGAGACTGAAATCTGTCTTTGTCTGCACAGATGAATAGTGTGCATGTGTGTGTTTGGTGTGTGTGTGTGTGTGTTTGTCCCACTTGATGAATAGAGTTTCTATTCACATGCTTGTGGAACAAAGCTACTGCAGAGTTCAAGCTACTGCTGGATATCCTGTTGATATCACACTGGCCCATTCTTTGGACCGTGTCTGTGTGTGTTTGCGAGTTGACACACACATAGCAGCCGTTGTGGTGCTGCTGCATGATTGTGGTTAATTACAGATTCTTTTTGTGGAGCTCACAGTGCTTCATGTGTGTGTTTCACTGCGTTTTTTGGGGTAATATGCCGCATTCCAGCAGTGACAGTAACCAAGTCGCTGTCCTTCAAATGTCCTTGTTAAACTGCGGGCTGAACATGTGATAGACTGACAGAATTCATCTCACCAGTTTTGCCACCACAACAAGCATGTGATATTTTAGAAACAAACGGATGTTCAGTTAATTGTAATTGGCAGTTTGTGGTTATATCTTTGTTTTTCAAGCCACTTTAGGACATTTCTTGCATTATGACTTAGAGCTTTCACTTTATTTTACTCCTGTATTGTCATTAAATGTTGTAAGGCTGAAGCTATTGATTACTTTCATTAATAATTAATCTTGCAAGTATTTCCTAAAATAACCCTTTGTTGGTTTGGTTTGTAAAAGGACAGATGACTTCAAAACGTCTTCAAAATATTGGTTAGTTAAAATGAGAAAGTTTACCATTACAATTTATCAGAGCTCAATTTAACATATTAAAATATCTTTTCTTTTGTCCGACCAGTAGTTTGAAACCAAAAAGCTTCAGTTTTATTCCATAGACACTTATGTATTTTGGGTTCTTTTGCTTAAAAAGCTGCTTACCGTTTGCTGTTGTGTATTTAGATTATTTTAAGTCAAATAATTCACTAACCATTGATGCTCTTAACTGTTTCACCTGCTGTGCTACCATGTAATCCTTGTTCTTTTACTGCTTGGCTCTAATTTGTTTGTTTATGTTGGCCTGCCGTCGCTGTATACTGAGTGTAAATGCCTCTTACTTCAGTCATGTTATCACTAAACTGAAATGATCATAATGAAAACAACTGCTCTGATAAATGAGAGTGGAAACGTTTTGACAAGCGATTTTTTTTCTAAATTACTCGCTGTGGGGATCAAACCTAAGTGAACCTGAAATGCCAGTAATAGTCTCTTATCAAACGGGAAAACTGCACACAGGAGGGCAGCAGGCACGATAACTCGACGCTGAACCGGTTAGTTGAGTATAAGTAATAATTTTACTGTTCAGTGTTGCTTCAAAATGAGTTTGACTAACACTGGAGTTTGTTTAAAACTTTCCCTCAGACTTTTAAGCAAAGTTACAGCATTCTCAGATCTCAGCATTTAACTTAGTGAGTAAAATCTAATTGTTTTGATAAAAATTACAGCAAAAATACCAAAAAATGAGACCCAGGTTGTAATACTGTAGAACTATTCCCTTGGCTAAACCATGGAGGGAATCTGTACAATAGAGCCAGGATGCGAAATTACTCGTTCTGTGTGCAAAAAGAAGATTTTTGTGCAAGTCTATGTGCTATGATAACTTTCCAACTTTTACTTCACCAAATTGTGATTAGTGCTGTTTTTGAGCTACTTTTCGCAAAAACTACTCGGCCAACTTTTCAGAAACTTGGTAGATCAGTTGGTCATGGGCACAGGAAGAACCATTCAAGATTTCATGTTGAAATTGCAAGATAAGACGTTGGCCTGGATGGAGGATGCTCTCTGAGTGGCCTTCTAGTATTTAGTGCGTCTCCATTGGTTGGTGCCATGAGCTCAGAAGAAAGTGAAGGAGCAAAGCATGGCAGGAATTCTGTTGTGTAAGTGTGAGAGAAGAGGGGAAGAGGACAAGTGTCAACAGGGTCACTTATTTTTAGTTGTCATGTCCTCCGCTGTCCTTCCTGCCTGGACACACACACACACACACACACACACACACACACACACACACACACACACACACACACACACACACACACACACACACACACACACACACACACAGACAACATGCTAAACAGCAGTGACAGCAGAGCATCTTCATCTGCGCATCCTGCCTCTGCTAGCTGCCAACAATGAGGTGTTTTTTTCTCTCAGCTGCAAATCTGATCAAGAATATTCAAAATATTTCGCATATCTTCTGTCCAGTGTTTGATTTTTATCACATTAACGACAGACCTACGCAGTAATACCAGTGGTGGAATGCTGCTGTAGCTGTAGGGTCAACGTCACATGGAATTCAATTCTGTTTGGTTTTTCACATGGAGTCTCTAAATGTGCCAGAGTTACTCAAATGTAGCCAGTCTGTAATTTGTAGGACATGGTCAGTAATTATATTAAGGGTTTTCATCACAGAAACTATGGAGAGAAAAAAAAGGTTTTGCTGAAAATACCACTGGATGTAGGAGATTTATTGTAGATGAAGTGATATAGCAGTTAAACACAAAATACTAGCAAGCGTTGTAGTCGATGCTTTGACTGTCCACCTAACCGTGGTGTTATTTTTAATTTGTTCATCACGGACATTGGTTAACTTATGCATAACCAGGGGCTTGAACTTGTGAACCAGAGCTTTAAAAAAATGCTATAAATGGCCTGGTATGACTGCTTTCTACATCTGCAATTAAACCTTCTCTTACATGAAAGCTTCTCTGGACCATGTACTTGTTGTGGCATGCAGTTCCTTCTTTGTTTTATCCTAATTCATTTGTGTTGGCAAGATTTTACAGAATCCTATCGGCCAACAATGTGGTTTTGATTTGCAAATGTGGTTTGAGTGAGTGGAGAGTGCTGCTTTGGGCTGGTGTGTGTGTGTGCGTGTGTGTGTGTGTGTGTGTGTGTGTGTGTGTGTGTGTGTGTGTGTGTGTGTGTGTGTGTGTGTGTGTGTGTGTGTGTGTGTGTGTGTGTGTGTGTGTGTGTGTGTGTGTGTGTGTGTGTGTGTGTGTGTGTGTGTGTGTGTGTTTGTATGTTAGTGCTGCCAGCATCTATGCACAAGAGGAAGTCTATAGGGAGTGATTTTACACACATGATGTATCTGCATATATGAGCCAGAAAGAAATGAAATTACCTCATCACGCTTGTTGCCAAAATGTACAATGAGACATCCTCCAAGGGCCAGTGAGTTAAAATCAAATACGTGCTTTTGAGTTTGTTTCTCATTACAGTCTTAAGTGATTAAACTTCATTATTTTTTCAAAGCAGAATAGGGTTTGCTGTTAGACAAAGGTGAAGGTTCTGGCATGTGAATGCAACGTGGACTTTGTATTATTTTGTTAGCACGCACATGTACTGAATTATTCCAATGGACTGAAGACATCTGTTTAGAGAAATCAGCTTGTAATGTGTTTTTAATAGAACTTTGTCTATTGTGTTGAATATGCTGACCAATACAGAAAGTCCACAAGTAATGAATAGCAGTGCATGCACAATCATCAGCTATGAAATGACAATATGCAGGTCTTCCTTTTTTGATATTTGAGTGCTAGGCCTAATTAGAAGAGTGCAGGTTTCTCTCTAAGCATATATGATTGCAATGTAAGATATTTGCAAATAAGGTTCATTTATGAGAGAACTTTTGCCAGCATGTATAACTGGTAGCTTCAGGGTTTCTTGCTTTTTGTTCTCTACAGTCAGACTGATGAGATGATATCAAAAAAACCCAAATCACAAGACAGAATGACTTTTTCAGCTAATCGAAAGAGTAACAGCATCAACTATCTATCCAAACTAAGCATCAGTCCCTTTTATGTTGCGCTGTTGAAAGAAGACTCAAAAAAATCCATTGTGGGCCAGTTTTTTTTTTTTTAATGCACAACTGAAACTGAAGCCACTGGCAATCTTTCAAAATGCAGTTGCTGAAATAAGCACAATATTCATTAAATCTTCTAGGAAGTAGGGGCTCAGCAGCTAGTTTTCCAATTCAGGACTTTAAGCAGCAGGTGATTTTTCCATTCGCTGTTGAAGCCTAAAGATCTGCAGACACGGGTGTTGGCACAGGTAGCACATCCACGTTTTCACAATAGCCTCAATAAATCATGTTTTCTGTAAATGACATAATATGGAACTGGAAAACGTCAGCTGTTTAATCTGCTGTTTCAGCTGCTTTCTCTGCACAGCATGAACAGTCTAACCTGCAGCCAAATGCAATAAACTCAGCCTGTTTGCCTCATCAAAAGATGTTCTGGTGAGTGTACTATCATAACCTGATTAGACTTTTTTAAAACTCCTGTCGCATTTTTACTCACTGCAGGGTCATTTGGCATTGTAATATAATTTCCTGCACCTGAGTGGACGCAGCACAACCATGACTAGAAGTAGAGGGGACTCAAAACTCATCTGTGCAAAAAGATTTATTCTTGTTTGTCAAAAACAGGAGTCAATATGTAAAACATTTTTTTTTACCTTGGGTGTTGAGAATACTTTACAAAAAAAAAAAGGGCGGCTCTACATACTATAGACATTTCCCTACTAATATTTGTAATTTGTTTCCATATATGACTTCTCTGTGTAAAGCCTCCACAGCTTACAGTTCAGCCCAGTTCACCTGAAAGATCTTTGAATTTTTAGAACGTTGGTCACAACTTAGTAACTACAGGCTTTCTTGCTGCACAGATGAGCACCGAATTTTTAGTTTTTGTGTTTTTTTTTTTTACAGAATCTGGTTACAGCAAATTGGTTATTTTTTTAGCAAATCTTTAAAGAGACGTATAATAATAAGAAATATTGATTGAAGTGTCAACATTTTCCATACAGAACAGCACATCACAGATGAGTAATTCAAGAACAATTCCATTTTTGCTGCTTCTGCCTCTGATGAATGTGTTTTTGAAGATAAAATGCCAATCAGATGTGGGTTTCTCGGTTCAGAGGGTTAAAATACAGCAGAAGTGGATGACTGTGTAACTGCTCCACATCAACTACTAGAATACACCAATAATCCTGGCCTAATAATATATTGTACATTCGGTGTAGTGCAAATGTAAGAGTATCTGAGGCTGTGTTTTTTTAATACCCGTCTGTTTTCCTACTCTTTGGTCTGTGGTTAGTTTTGATGTTTATGAAGGAGAGCACTCGGAGTATGGCTGGAGCCAGAGTGAAGAAATTAACAAGGACGGGCACGTTTCACTCACATGGTGCTGAGAGGAACTGTCAGTGGCAGGAAGGAGAGAAAGCAGAGGGGAAGGAGACGGAGGCCAACAATAAGAGAGCGCAGAAGTAAGAGCGAGGCCGCGAGTGCAGAAAGAGATATAGTTTGGTGCACCTCATAGCGTGACATCACTGCTGCCAGAGCTGGGTTTGATTCCCACTGAGGCCACCCATACTGAAAATAACACAGTCATGCTGCCAGACGGAACAACCAAAACGCTATAGTTAGAAGAAGGTGAGTGAAAAATGTGTGATGTTGCTGTCGTATAATTAGGAATTATTGTCAGTGCAAACTCATTTGCCATGAGGTAATGTGGCTGATTACACAGATGATAGTTTTCAGGCCGGAAAAGGGCGTCTTTAATGACTTAAATGCCACAAAAATGATTTAAAGATATACAGAATAATGTGTCCTCTTTTTTCTTTTCATTCGTTTGACCAAACTATCAATTTCAGTGAATTAACGTAAGATTCTGAGTTGTCTTGGAGCTGATATTTATGACGTGGGATTGAAAAATTCCACTGTTAATTATGCTCCTGTACTAGCTCTTCATAAACAGTTTTTAACAAATACAGTCAAGGGGGTCAATATATAACTGAAGGACTTTTGATGTCCATGGGATGTATGTTGCATACACTTTTTATTACAAGTAAAAAAAACTAATGTTTTTATGTTTGTTGTGATCATGTTTTTATAAATTCCGTAATTATTTTTTCTGGAAACAATCACCTATTAATAAAAAAATGACGGGATATCATTAAAATGTAAACTAAATAACTGTCTGAATTTAACAACCACACTATAATTAGCTAAACAATAATAAAATGAGCTCATTCAAAAATTGTTTCTGATGTGTTCTTTTTATTAAGTTGAGATAATCATGACGGATGTTTCTTTTTTGACAATAAATCAAATTTTATATGGAAAAACAACTAATTGTATCTGTGTCTGAGAAATCACTTTCAACTAAGTTAGCCATTACAAAAACACCTCAAAAGGAAGTGTGTTGATTCCAGATCACATGACCTGCTCCACATGATGTCATTTCCTCCTGAAGAAAAGAGTGGCAAGACTCCAAGGCTTTCTGTGTTATTTAATATAAAGTAGTGTGGATTTATGGCATGTCAACAGGTTTACACCAATACCTTTTAAACAACTTTAAATTGAAATTTTACTCAATTATATATATATATATATATATATATATAATACTTAGAAGAATCTTTGTCTAAAAATGCCGTGTGATGTTTGATTATAGGCGGCCGTGTTGATTTTAGGCCTGAAAAGTTAAAATATCAACTATGATACCAGTCAACATGTTACAAAAAGTCCTGCAATTATATATTGACCCAATGAACATGTGGTTGTTGGTAATATTTGGTTTATATTATTAATTTGTCACTGATCTGATTGGCTTTGAATGACATTTTGCTGTAGAGCCAGCTTAGCATTACTATGGTTGATCGAACTGTGACAAAATCCAGGACATTAGAGCACTACTGGAAGAACTAACATCTTTTTTTTTTTTTCCCTTTACTGGACATTGACTGGTGCCTTAAAACCGCAGTTTATCCTTCTAGGTTGGAGTGTGGTCTCATTTTGGTCATACTCTAGTTATTTCGATGATGCAGAGCCACTGTGACTCACTACTCACTGACATCCTACGATACTTTAATGAGTCAGTCCCAAGAGAGAAAGTGGTGTGTGTGTATTTCTGTGTGTATGTGTGCTTTTCTGGCAGCTCATGCGGGTGCTGCGAGGCCTGTCTTTCATTTCTGTGACTGGCGAGCTGCACAGATCTGCACGGAGGACCTGTGGTATTTACATGAATATGGCCAATTACTCTGTCTGTCTTCTCTCTCCACGCTCACTGTCCTTTCCCTGACTTCCATCCGTCTTTCACTGAGACTCTTGATGTGTCCTCTCGCTCTCTTTTTTGGTCTCCGTTTCTGCATCCTTGTCTGGATTTCATTCACTGAAATCCATATTTGCTTGTGCAGCTTTTGTATAGATCAGCGCTCTGGATAAGTGAGCTTTCCCTGCGAGGGCTGACCACATCATACTTCTGCTCTTATTATAAGTTGTCCTCTCTCTTCTGGGACCAAAGAAGTAAAGCAACAATTAGTATCCCCACAGCATCAGTATAAAGTGGTTGTTATTTTTGAATTGCTCGAGCTCCTTGATTCATTATGTCAGTTTCAGGATTGCGTCCAAGATTCTCTTTGCAGCGCGTTGTTCTTCAACGTGTGGTTTCTAAGAAAGTCATGAGAAGTATGTCTCTGTTCGCGTCTTCCTCTTTATCCTTTCTCTGTGATCCCGTGCATGCGGCCGACCTCAGGCAGCCCAGCAACAGGAAATGTTGTAGCGAAGGTGACCCTGCCTCGAGTTTAAATGTAGAGGAAGCCAAACTTGCTGTGAGTGTCTGTCTCCTAGGAGCTTTTAGCGCCTCATGTATTATTTGAAAGGCATCCAACTGTCCAAGGCTTTTCACTGCCTCGCTTGGCTAATGTGACTTGCGCTTAATGGAACTTTTTGCACTTTTCAACATCACACAAACCTCCGTACAAATGTAAGAGCTGTCCACCTCCATCACTGACGCCGCAGGGGACCCACTCACTGTATCCTGCTTTAGCCTTTTTTTCCCCCACCACTCACTCTCACTTTCAGGAACTGCATAAAAAAGCATAAACAGAACAAAGAGAGATATTCTCATAAATGGATGGACAGTATTATATGTTTTGAGGCCAGGTCAAAGCAGCTCAAATTAAGAATGCAACGCTTTCTATGAGTTTTTACGGCTGGCGGTTGAATCATTATAATAAGGTGCATTAAACACAAAATGTGGCTTTTATTTAAAAAACAAAAAAGAAAGCATGCTGTCTTTCACTGGTCAAGCAAAACATGAGTAAACCTAACAGCCTTTTTCTTTTCTCTCTTTTAGGTCTGTCGACAGCGAAGAGGAAGTTTGCCGACTCCCTCAACGAATTTAAATTCCAGTGTATCGGAGATGCTGAGACGGATGATGAGATGTGCATAGGTGAGTAATATGGAATCCAATACAGTCGGTGAAGCAGAAAAAGAAAGCCTTTAAATAGACAGCAGACAATGCTGTGCCATTTATAGCCTCTGGAACAGAACAGTCACATCAGCATTGATTTAAAGGCTGGCTGGATTTTCAGGAGTCTAAAATTATGCATTTGTTCTGACTATCCTCTTTGTCTTTTTTTTTTTTCATATCAAAGCCAGTTCTGAGATGAATGCAGATTGGCAAATTGGGAACAGTGGTGTCATTTTAACTGTCAAGCCTTTTGAAGAAGACTCAGGAAGAGAGAGAATGAGAAATCTTTTTCAGCAATTGATGCAAAGTTTTGTGGTGAAACAGCAGGAAAGTACAGCTTCCTGTGCACCGTTTTTAAACCTCAATAATGTGTACGTTTGCTCTGTCATTTCAGATTTTCATCTTTGTGCTGTTATGCTTTCTTTGGTGGTCATGGTGAAAATCATTCAAAAACAGAAAATAACAAGCATGTACAAGTAGAGTCGAACATGTCTGTACTTCTTTTCGCAGGGAAAATAAGAACAAGAACAGTTTACATTTGCTCTTTCAGGCCAGAAGGCAGAACACTACAAGACTATGCTCAGGCTAACTGTTAATTATCTATCCTGCCTACCATAGGCTTAGAGTTAAGGTCAGTCTTTTCTATTAAATTTTCTGACAACGTCTTTATAAACAGAAGTATTTATCTTATCTGTAGAATCAGTGCTTGTGACTTTTTACTTAAATGTTCCTCAGCCAAAGAACACTTAACCTCTTCATCTAAAGACAGAAATGGAAAAACACAGATAATCATTAGCTGGGTTTCCATTACCCTTAGATATGCACAAAATGTAAATAGCGCAATAAAAAAGCTGGTAATGGAAACACCTGAATTTCAAAAAAGGACTAAAATTACGCCCTCATGAGGTGGTTTTTCAGACGTTTCGATATTGAAAAATATCGCAAAAGTGCAATGGAAACACTTTTTCCGCAATTATACATCACCGGACGTGACGTACCTGTTCACACGACCAGTTCTCTCAGAGTAAACATGGCGCGGTACGTGTGGACAGAAGAGGAGACCGAGACTTTTCTTGACATTATTCTTGAGAAAAACATCACTGCCATACTAGACAGCAAACAGCAGAGGAATGCAGAGTGTTATAAGGAGATAGAAACAGGTTTTGGGCGTCCATCTTCCTGCAGTGAAATCTCGCGGGATGATATTTTACGAGAGTCACGATGCTTCTGCCCAGAACAACCTTCAATGGAAACACATTCAAAGCGCAAATATACTTTGTCGAAATTTTAGAAATACCGCTTTTATTTTGCGAAAAATTGTAATAGAAACCCAGCTATTGTGTTTTAGTGATCATGTGTATCTAACTGAGATCTAAATCATAGTATTTTAATTTGTTTTGGACCTTTCATGTATAATAAAGTATTATTACCTGAAACTGAGGGCTCAGGCCAGTTTCAGCCACCACTAATGTCAAATAGTACAAAAGACTCACTTTCTCCTCTTGCACCTTCATTTGTTGAGATGTTCAAACAACCAAGCATTTTTTCTAGGGGCATCTGTTGTGCAAATAAACCTCTACAGTTTCATTTGCGGTGTAGATTTCCAATCACTTGTCAATTTTTCCTCTCTTAATTAAGCCTTTTGCTCTTATTCAGCTCAACGGTGTGTTTTTTTCTTGCTGTATTCTGATTATTAACCACTCACTGCTTTCAGACCAAACCTGACGCGTATTAGTGTGACTGGATGTATGACATTGGTGTAGAACATTACTATAAATTCCATGAGCTCGTGTGGTCCGTTGCTGTCCAAACGGCCTGCTGTGTGTGAGGGTGTGCAGCCGCCACACCCTCTCATGCTGCCTGGTTCTGTCCGTGCAGGCTGCAGCTCCTCACTGGTCCGACCCACCCACTACTGTTGTTTAACTATCCCTGGCTATCTTTCCTGAACAGCTTGCCGCTCAACCGTATTGCACCACAGCCCTGTTGTTTTTAGGATATTCATAGTCGTGCTTGTGTCCAAGTGGATTTTCTTCTTTCTGATGCAACAGCGATTTTGCACAAAACCGATCAACAGTATCAGTTTGAACAGCTTCAGTAAAACTTTGCACAATAACATAATATTAGAAAAAAAAGCCTTAAAGTTAGGTTTGGTCTCTGAATAACGTTTTTATTACTCGACATGTTTGATCGCTGCTACATTTGAACTTAATTAGTTAAAATGTTGTGCTGTTTTTATTGTATTAAGTTCTTCCTAATTCTTGGATCTGAGTTCTTTAACTTCCAACATCCCATAACTTGAAGCTTCACGTTGAAGAACATCAAAGTTGGAGATGATTTCTGTTCCAAAACTGTAGCTCCACCGTCTCTCACTGAACATACGTGATCTTTACATGCCAGTGCACAGACTACACATGCTGAGTATGTGCTCTAAGTTCACTCTGCGTGTCTGAAGAATGAAGTGTGCATGTCTGTGTGTGTGCAAAGTGTTGGACGAGGTCAGAGGCAACTGAAGTGGAAACTCTGACCCAAACAATGTAGCCGAGCCGAGCCTGCCAGCGAGCGGGGAAACAAGCGCCGAGCTGTGTTCGCTGTGAAAGCACCATAGAAACAAACCCTCTAAATTGTGGTTTCATTTCCAGTTAATTACTCTGCTGTGTCATGAGTTTAGAAATATTTCTACGAGCAGAAACAAAGCACCTTCATCCCCGGTACCTCGCCGCCAAACGTATTCCCTCACTCTTTCTGCTTGCCTGTAATTGTGTGTCTCTTTATCACCATTCAGAATAATAATGACTATTCCGTTCCCTCCTTCCTTGTCTCTTTTCAATCATCTGTTTTCCCTCGTGTCTCTTTTTCTTTCCCTCACGTCTGCCAACATGACTGTCCTCAGCCAAGTCGCTTCAGGAGTTTGCTGCCGTTCTACAGAACCTGGAGGATGAGAGGACAAGGATGGTGAGTGACTTCTTTTGTTACGATATTATGGTATGTTATTGAGAGGGTGTGGAGATCCGCATGTCTCTGTGATCCTGGCAACAGTGCAAATTGTTTGAGCCGGTCCATCCAAGACTACTATGCTCAAAAACAAAGGCATCTCATATGACAGATTAGATTAAATGATAACAAACGTTTCAGGATGTGTATTTGCAAATCTGTGAGGCTGAATTTGTGTGTTTCTGTGCATGTGTGCCTCTAGATCGAGAACGCCAACGATGTCCTGATCATGCCTCTGGAGCGGTTCAGGAAAGAGCAGATCAGTGCAGCAAAGGTAAGAACGGCCTCACGACTGGTGGCAGGAACGACTCCTGATATTCAAGTGCTGTGGATCAGTATTGATTAATGTACGTTGGCAGCGGAACATCAATCAATACGGTACTTTAGTGCGCCTGCAGCTGTTGGACGTTCCCCGATGAACACCACACCCTCCTAAAACATACAGTTTATTGTAATAATAATCAATTTTGGCTATTATTTATTCGTGCTTTCCACTGTGAGGCAAGGGGCAGATGTTTACGGTGATTTTTCAGCAGTTGTACACAAGCTTCACATGTGATTTGTTCAGTCATATTTTGGAGCGGCTGTATAATGATGACAGTCTAAGCAGTTTTTGCAGCCTGAGCAACTCTGGCAGCTTCACATCGCTGTTACTTTGTTGGGATTTACTGCATTTTATCATAAATCATAGTACAGGATCTTTATTTTATCACACATCTGGGTCCTACATGATACTTTAATGTTATTTTCCTTTACAGTTACTTGGCTAGAAACAGCAGGTGCAGTAAAAATGTCACACTTGTGTTTCAGCTGGCCTTTTTGTAGCAGAGAGATCCTTTATAATACAGCACAGTAACTGTATATTAGAAGGAAGCTTCAAGCCTGCTGTGGTAATACGCATATTGTTTATCATTTTGTAATACGTTTCCATTTTCGTAAGGCTGCCTTCTGTTTTGTTTTTATAGAGCGATGAGGTATTTATAGTGTAATTTTGTGTAAATAACTTATGTATTTATATATAGTATATTTGAATTGATAATACAGTTTTAAATAATAGAGGAAAAAAGCCAAGCGCTATCAGGTATAGGTATGTTCTATTTTGAAGTGATATCAACTCAGTGGTTTTGCAGTTATCATTCATCTTTTCCATCATCTAACTCAGTGGTATGTGCAGTACAGCCGCCCTCCGACCTTGAAATAATGAAAATCCTGTTGAGGCACGCTCGTGATAAAAGGTTATGGTGTCAATAAACACACAGCGTATTTACTGCATGTCTCGGTGTCCCTCCCTCCACTTCCATTATTGGTGTATGTCAACGCCTGAGCCATCACTAAATGACCTGGATAGGAGATTAGAGGGATACACAATGCCATAAATCACAGATTCCCACTCAGGAGGGGGTGTCATAGGGCAGCAGGGCTCCCTCATGGCGTGGTCGGTGGTGTTGTAGTGATTCCGCAAATCACTTGAACCTGAATGGAGTGTGGTGAAGTGTATGGAAACACAATGAATACAAAAAGTGAGGCTGATTTTCTTCATAGATAGCACTTTCATTTAACATTTTGCACTCGAACAGCAAAGGATGAGCGCTAAACTGTACATTTTTGGGTAATCCCTTGTTCTGTGTTGTAAATATGCCATGATTCAAATGTGTATAATCTCCTTGGTGCACTTGCTCCCCAGTCATTAGCCGTACGACCTAGATGAGTAGCTGCAGGAGTCCCCCCCCCCCCCCCCGATACAGTCACTATTAAACATGTTGTCACTACATGGTCTGCTAATCCATCCCCTTGCAGCAGGTCATTGTGTGATTTTGATATGGTGCTCAGATTAAGAGGCGAATGCATAATCGGTGCAGTCCGGTCACCACCAGCGATGCACTAATCCTAGTTTAGCCCTGAAAGAACTGATAATATCGTGGCTTGGCACAGTTTCACCTCGTCCTAAAGCTCCAGAGATGGCAGCCTTCTTGGACGAAAGGCAAAACAAGCTTACGCTGAGTGGATGAAGAGTGATGGAGATAAGTTTAAAACATGCAGGGCTACATATTACATGGTTTATAAGAAGAGAAAACAGTCCAGTTCTAATCTTATCCAGGCTAATCAAATTATTGCAACAAGTAGGCCAAGAAAAAAAAGTGTGCAAGTAATTGCACTGCAAGCTAAAGACGGGTAATGTGAGGAGCATGTTTGAATAAAAACTGATGCGTCACTCATGCAACAAAGACAGATGAATTTCTGCGTAAACACAGCCAGCATTGACTTAGAAAAGATCAGCTGATTTTAGAGGATTGAATTATTGGAATTATACCCAGTCGTGAAATATTGTCAAGTAAATAAACATTTATTTATTTTATTTATTTTTTGGGCGGCACAATGCATATTAATGAGCATACAATCTCATAATAGTTTACATGAGGTTGCAGTAAATACACCGGATTTAGCACGAGGCTATTTTCCATCCGTTGCCCCACACATAAAAGAAAAACATACAGGGATACAGACGTATAAACAACAATATAGTAAAACAACGACAAATGAATACTGACTGGGTTAAATTTACCCTAAAGTGCTACTATTTTAGAAAAGCGCTTTCAAGGCACAGCCTGTCATAAAGTGCATATAGTTAGGGAGCCTGTTTTTTAAAATGCCTGATTTTAAAGTGCCTGAATTCCTCAGTGTTCACACGTTTGACTGTCAGCCGTTTCTTAGACATCCTCCATATGTGCAAAGAACGTTTCTCACATTATTCAGACTTAAATGTCAGTTTTGGTTTAAACTATGAGGGTGGAGAGAATTCAAATTTTTGCATCTGCTTTTCCTCTGTGAATTTAAGTCAGAATAACGGTTTGTATAGCACAAGTTTGAGTGATGGATGAGATCCGGGATCACTTTGCCACGCATCAGTGTTTTTTTTTGGACTTAAGCCCAGTTGCTGCACCTGTTAAAGATCTGTTAAATAATACAGGACAGCTATTAGTAAACAAAAAGCACCAATGAGGAGGACATCTACAAAAAGCGTCATGTCTTGTCCTGTATGTGATGATGTAGCGGTTGGCTTCATGTTTCCGTGGGGTTTCCGAGTAACTGTTGGCATGGCAGTGTGGAGTCAAACTCGAATGGAGCTGGGATGAGTCAGTCTGATGTCAGAGTATGATGCTGTATCAGAACAGTTAATTTACTTCACTCTCCTGGAAAACGAACATGATAAGTTGTCATATTGGGAAGACACTGCCACCTGCTGGCCAAAGAAGGAACTACCCTAAAGTACACAGATTTGAATGCCTCTGATTTTTTTTATTATCCAACATTTGGTATCATGAAAGAAAACGGAAATTATATACTGATATAAACACAAGATGTTTACTCTAATCATGCAATTTATATGTTTCATATACACTTTCCCTTGACAAAATAAGTCAATCGTGGTTGTTTCGGTTGATTTTTTATTTTTTTTACATGTATTTACATTCAGAAAAATGTAATGAAACCAGTAATAAGAGAAACACAGAAGTGGGTTAGAGCAGCAGCCATTTCAAACACGATTTCCATGGAGAATATGACAAATCAAAGAGGCAGACTTTCAACAGAGGCCTTGTTGTTTAGAGCAGCATTCATCATTTCTGATGCGTTCTGCAGCTGCTGTCTGTTGCTCTTCTGGCCCAGAGGACTCGACTTGTTGTTGAAACTGTCTTGGCAACGAACCGGGATTGTCTTACAGTATGCAGCATGTCATTATTTTTCCCATTCCAGCATCAGTGAAATTAAAATAAAAGTAATCTGTAAACGAATGTTTGGTTTATAGCAATGTGGATGCTGCTTTTACTGGCATTACTACGTGTTATTTTCATCTTTGATTCACTTATAGATCTTATTTTTCACTTATTTGGTTTAGTGCAGGAGTAAAATATGTACAAAACGGTCAATTAGTGTAGTTAACTGTGTTTTAACTCCTTGTTTTGTTCCCTATAATTTTATTTTAAAGGGATATGAGTCCACAGCATCAAAGGTTCACATTTAAAAAGCTGATTGATTGATTTTTTTGGGGATCAAATAATATATTGACTAATAATTCCAGACCTTTAGTACTTTACCAGACAGCGCCAACAGCATAATGTGAAGCCTTCATAGACACGCTTGTTATTCACAGGAAAAATAAAAGAAATTGCCTGTGTCATTAAATATTCATTTACATGTTTGTTTTAAATAAGAATAATGGACTGAAACAGTTGTACCGTAAAGCTACCACAGGGCCTCTCCCTGATCTGCCTCTCCTCTGTTTGTACTCTTTTTTTTTTTCTTGTTTCCTTTTGTGTTGCTCTATACTATTACCCATATTCCCCAATTCACACGAGTCGCATTAAAGTTTAATGATCGTCATGTGAATCGTCATGTGACTGTGTTTCATGCTATGAAGCAGAACATGTTCAGAAACCAAACAACTTGTGTGTCTTTTGGACACTTTTCAGCTTTTCTTTCTGTTTTACCGAGCAGAAATCCACGCCCTGCTCTATCTGTCCCTGGTTCATCATCCATCCACGTGTCTCCCTCTCATGTCAGTGATCTCACTTCTGATGAAACAGCCTGTTGTTTAATAACCAGCTGTGCTCCCTGGAGGAACAATGTCATGCTGGACTCCCAGAAAAATAGAAATTATTATGTGAAAGCTAAAGGAAATTATATGAAGTTTGCTTTCCTGTGTGTTCTCTGAACCTGCAGCTCAGATTGGTTGCAAAAAATGTGATGAAATTACTTGAGATTTTTGGTTTATTAACACCACAGAAATATTCCTCAGGACTGTAGTTGAGTTAGCTGACCTGAAGCTTATGCATTGTGATTGTCTCACAATTAAAAGTGTTTTTTTTTTTTTTTATGTGACAGGAAGCGAAGAAAAAATATGACAAAGAGACAGAGAAATATTGCGCAGTACTGGAGAAACACCTTAGTCTTTCAGCGAGGAAGAAAGAGTCGCATCTGCACGAGGTAAGATACTGAGCGAGAGTTTACATCTCTGCTGCCTCCCACAGGATTGGTCAGATTTCTCATATTGTCTCATGTCAGTCCATCAGTTTTCCTCATTTCCTTCCCTGTTGTAGGCGGACAACCAGGTCGATAATGTCAGGCAGCATTTCTACGAGGTTTCTCTGGAGTATGTCTTCAAGGTTCAGGAGGTCCAAGAGAGGAAGATGTTCGACTTCGTGGAGCCTGTGAGATCACATTTTTCTTTTAAAGTCTGAAGAGGCTGAGCACACGTGCCCTCTGTCAGCAGATGTCTGTATTGTTTTCACTCACTTTGACATATCCAAGCCCACCAGATTTCCTTCTTCTGTTGTTAGCGAAATTCACTTTGGAGGTTTTGTGGAATTGCTTCAGGGCCCCTCAGTAAGAGATGCTGAAGAAATATAAAGACAATATGGAGCACAGAAACCACACAAACCAAACTGTTGAAAAGTTGGTCACATTCACTGGTTCTGTTTTGAGTCTTTTCCAATATCTAATTTTCAGATTATGTATCACTTTTGCTCCGTTTTTCTCTCGCGTCTTCAAAGTTGTCCACCTTTTTCCTGCTCTTATCCCTTTTCCTGTTCTTGCACATCTGCATTTTGGATGCAGTTCTTGTCTGTTCTTCCCGTTCTCCTGGTTGTCAAATTTATCCCTTCTTCTTCCATTTCCTTCACCTACTTCACTGTCTTGCTGTTTGTCTTTCCTACAGCTGTTGGCATTTCTTCAAGGCCTGTTCACCTACTATCACCATGGCTACGAGCTGGCGAAGGACTTTAACCACTTCAAGACGGATCTTACCATCAGCATACAGAATGTAAAGTCACACATACACACAAAGCATCACTTAGTAATTTGTTGTACTTGTATGTGTCCATCATTGTGACAATACAGAGTGCTAATCTTCTACATGATTCTGTATTGAAGCCTCCAATCACAATCAAAAGATTTTGTTGCTAAGTAAGTTTTCGCAATGAAGGAATTTGACTTGGTGATTTTAATGCAGTGAAACAGTAACATATAGATTAAAAGTGTCGCCAGTCATAGTAAAAAAAAAACAAAAAAAGTGACGAGATAAGAAGCAATGACAAAAAGTACAGTACCGTATACAAGGTTGCATAGAATATAATGTAAACAAAAACTTGAAAGAGGATAATAATGATCCTATTTAAAAGCCATGCAACAATGTAACGCATGAAGTCAGTGTCTATGATCTCTGTCCATGTTTGTCTTTAACGATAGGAAAGTTTGGAAGGGCTTTATTTATGTATTTTTAAAAAACAAGGATACATTTTTGGGGTGTAATGCACATTTCCAAAAATAGAGTAGGAAGGCTTAAAAATGCATCCACATTTTAGGTCAGTTGAGGCAGCTTCGCACAGGAAAAAAAAAAAGTACAACTCAGGAAGACGTCTAAGAAAAATAATCCTCAAAATGCCAAAGGCCTGCAGGCAATGAGGAACTTAAAGGTCAGTCACTGGATCTGCAAGTAACATTTGCTAACGGAAAGGACACTCCAAATCTGTGCACAAAAATACAGTCTGTGTAGTCACACTTCTGCCTTTAGAAAATTAGAAATGCTAAAATTTGAGTAGCATTTCCTCTTCTCATTTTTTGTCATGTGTCTTCGTGAATCTAGAAATAAAATGACCTGTGTTCTCTGTGTTTACAGACGAGGAACCGCTTTGAGAGCACACGGTCGGAGGTGGAGAGTCTGATGAGGAAGATGAAGGAGAATCCGCATGAACACAAGAGTGTCAGCCAGCACACCATGGAGGGATACCTGTTTGTGCAGGAGAAGCGTACGTATCAGCCCACTTCTGTGTGCATGAACACATTCCTTTTTATAATGAGGACACAATCCGACATCAGCTTACAGGATGAATGAGATTGTGTGTGTGGGTGTGTGCGCACATGCAGGTACAGTTTGTGTGCTGCTTTGTTTGGCTTATACACTCACACAGATCCTCACAGTGTCAGAGCAGCAGAACAAACAAGCCATAATGAACCAGTAGTTGACAAAGTGAAGTCCGATCTGTTGGAAGCATGATAGTAGCTCTGTCTGCATGTGGTTACCATGGTGACATATTAAGCACTAAAGGAGGCCTGACGGAAGATTTTGGTCGTTTTAACCCTTTTCCCTCCTCTTGCGTCTGTAGCGGCGTTTTTGACGGTTTGACGTCACCTTTTTCCTCTTCATTCTTCTTCTGTGTTTTTGTTTTTAACTTTCTCTTTCTACATCTCTACATTTGTTTTTGTCTCTCCCTCAGGCTCATTTGTGTCCAGTTGGGTGAAGTACTACTGTACGTACCATCGTGAGCCCAAGAAGGTCACCATGGTCCTGTTTGACCCCAAATCAGGAGGCAAAACGGTGAGCAGCTCTGGCCGTTTAAAAATGCAGAAAAAGGTCACAGGCTCAGAAAAACCCACGCTGTCCGTCTGTCAAGTTACTGTACCTACTATATATGTATATGTCAGTAAAAAATATCAAAACTGAATCTTGCAGAGATTTTTACAAAATGTTTCTAGTTTGAGTGTCACAGCAGCCTATCATGTTGTCTGTGTCTCACTGTGTAATTTTATTTCCCAATGCATGAGGGAAATCTGGGGTTTTGACAACAGAAAACTGTTCAGCTATTTTGAATCATAAGCAGAAAGTATCAAGCCGTGTGTCAGTCCTTCAGTATCAAGATTGTTCGATACTTGGTCTTTCGAGTGAGACGTAATTTCTTCAACAGCAGAACCCTTAATAGGTGAGAGTGCAGCGCTGGCAAATTATGTTTTGAGCAAGGGGCATGGCTACAACTGGTTTCCTCAAATTGCTCTCAAAATCTCTTCTTGCCTCTCTCCACCTACAAAACTGATGAAGCCTGAAGTTCACGCCTGTATTCTGACGGTTTTCACAGCTGCATTCAGTAAAGTAAGAGTAGAGGCTCTGAAAATATTAGAAAACCTTTCAGCTCCAACATAGTGAGAAAGAAAGAAAAATATTACCAGAATGAAGTGAAAAAATATATATAAAAAAACAACAACATTATGAGTAAGACTAAGTACTGGATATAGAACGACTGGACTGAAAGAGAGGAATCAATAAAGATCGTGACATTGGACTTGGGCTCAGCCGTGTTTTGTAGTAGGATTCAAAGTTGCATTCGTATTGAATGAGAATGAAGCAAGAGTGTAAACACTGCTTTTTAGATGGTATCTGAAAAGCTACCATAACGCAAACACATACCCAGAAGTGATCAACACCTCTGTATAAGGATGAACTTTAATATCAAAATGTGGTAGTAACTATACTGACTCACAACTTTTGTGTTATATGTTGACTTTTTTATTTCTATATGAGTTTTGTTGTAATATTAATATATTTTCCCCTGAGATAAAACACTATATAAGACCAGAAAGTCTATATGGAAACCATTAACATGCATTTTTCACTTACTGTCTATGTGATTCTAACCTTAACTCCATCAGTAGAGTGACCTTGACAAAACAAAGATAAACCACTTAAGTTACATAATCTTGCTACAAATGATTGAAGCATTTAAACAGATTTCTCTTTCATGCCTGATTCTAACAAGGCTCTCATGAAAAATGCATTCAGTCTGTTGTGAGATTACATTAAAAGCTTCTCACTTGCATGCACTAACTCACACTTCAGTCCTTAGTTTCTATTTAGATGTATTTTTCTCCTTTCTAGTCAGTGAGTCACTCCAGGGATTAATTCTGTCGCCTGTTTCAAAGTGTTTGGCCAAATTATCTCTTGCAGTTGGATCTCAGGCAAGTTTGAAATATTTCACTTTCAGTCCTTCTTTAGCATGAGGATGAAGGAGTTTTTATTATTCAAAACTCTATAAACAGACCTTCAGTGTTGTCCAAGAAAAGAAAAGTCAGTCATCCATGGAGTGATTCATACTTTACAGTTGTTAGGTTCACATCTTTAGGAAATGCATGACCTGATTCCATTCTGTTTTGCTCTTCTAAATGCTGCTCTGCATGCATTCAAGTCTTACTGATACTACAATGCTTTTATTTTCCTGTGTTTGTTAGGGGGAGGAGGAGAGCTTCCTCCTAAAGTCGTGCACTAGGAGGAAGACAGACTCAATAGAAAAGAGGTTCTGCTTTGACGTGGAAGCTGTGGACAGGTTGGTATTTGTAATTTTCCTGCTTGTGTCTCCTTTTCAGATCATGTATTTCCACATAGTCCAACTCCAACTAGCTCTTTTTTTTTTTTTTTACCTGTTTGACGCTATTTCTCTATCCATAAGCCACATTCACTTGAAGGGGATTTTTTCAGGGTGTAATTACAGCCAACAGACACATGAGGGTGCTGCACATTTGATGTGGATTAAGGATTGGTTGGTTGTCCTCTGAGACTCAGCCTCCTGTTGTTTCCCTTCCTGTACCTCCTCTGACTTTTCCTCATTCCCTCTCCCTGCCCACTCATCCACAACTTCAACCTTCCGCCAATGAATACGTTCAACTTTTTTTCATTTCATCATCTTTGTTCTTGTGACCTCATTGTGCCTTTGTTGGCACAGCTGGGGCTTATATTTCCTCTAGTAGCACATGTACATGTACATTTGTGTTGTTATACATACAGAATTAAATGTATTTCAATGAGTTGTTTTTGTAACCGGCATCAGAGAATCAGATAAAAGTCTATCAACGGGTCCACAATTTAAATTTCACAAAGACTCTTGAGTTTCTGACACTGGTCGGTGCATTTTCATTGTTATTTTACCACTCAGCTCAGAGTAATATGAGGAGGCTGTGACAATTTTCAATAAAAACTAAACCTACTGCTGTTTTTTGTTAGAAAAACACGGATGACATTATTTCTCATGACTGACATTTCATTCAGATAGACCTTTTTCTCTTCTATTTGCGTCACTTCTTTCTGCGGCAACAGAAACAGTCTGACATTACTTGTTGCCGTATTTAGAATAATTTGTCCCTCATCAGACAATAAAGCAGAAAACAGTCACTTTGAAACTATATTAATTCCTGCACCTGATTTTATAATTTTCTTCACTTTAATATATGGGAAGTTTCCTACATCCTTTCATTGTAATTACATGTATGGGCATATTGTTCACATTTTGCCTGGTGGAATGTTACTTGCGCTATATATAGCGTAATTACCAAGCAGGTATTGCCTTTTCATAACATATTAAGTACTTCATTAATGATCTGGACAATGTACACTTTTAATTATCAACTCAGCACGTGTCAAACGGGTAACCTGAAGTTAGCAGAGTCAGCGATCTAGAACAGCAGCTGTCGGGCTCAGTGAAGCCACAGAAGCCTTGCCAAGCAGAACTCGTTTTCTTTGTGGTAGGAACCCAGAATGTGAATGTGGATGTGCACGTCTAGATGTGACTGTGTGCTGGCCAGTGAGTCACGATCGAAGGACAGCGTGCAGATTGGTGTGTGTGGAGGTGGTTGTAGTGCTGTGGGAGTGACAGCTGAAGGTGGAATGTGCTGCCAGTGACAGGGCGACGGAATAGGACAGATAGGAAGCCTGTAGAAAAATTGGGATTGTTAATGAAGTTGTGTGTGACTGTGGTGGCGTGCGCGCACACTGTTTCCTCTATCAAGATGATTTATCTGACCCTGCTAAGTCTAATTAATTCCCGTTAGTTTGGTGAATTTTCAGACGCTATTCGTCATCCTTTTTTGATCCTTTTATGGTAAAAATCTGATCGTAGCTGCTGATCATCTGATTTATTGGACAGCAGTAACTGCAGTCATACCTCTGGCACCTCCAAATGAATGATCTTTGAGTATGCTTTCTTTTTAAAAAAAAGCATGAGATTTTGCATGCAGTGATCCTTCTACATCAGATGTGGTTCATCTCAGGAAGCGCAACAAGACCTTCTAGAAGAAGTGTTTTCAATCATTTGTGCAAGTAATTTAATTCGAGACTTTATTTTAAAAAATATAATATTGTTATTGCCGCTTTTATAGGCATATTGTGGTCACTTTGAAGTATTTGTGTGTTGTTTTGTGGGTTTTGTTGATTCGTGGCCATCCAGACGTTTCACACTCACCTTGATTTTTTGATAAAGTTAATGTGCCTTTTGCTGTGTGTGTGTTTGTGTGCGAAGGCCGGGAGTGATCACCATGCAGGCTAATGTCAGAAGAGACCGAAGGCTGTGGATGGAGGCCATGGATGGGAGAGACCGGTAGGTTACCATGGTTACCGTTTTGTTCTTATGTGACAGGGACAAACGGGGAGAAGAGAGACAGACATGGAGAGGGAGGGACGACGTGTCTGTTAAAGCAAAACAAGAGCTCCACCTTAAAACAGATTTCCACAGCAATCAGTTCAACTTCTTCTCTCAGCACACGCCTCCACACACATAATCACGATTGGCACCTGCTGGCAGAAAACAGTGCTTTAATAATAGGATTTCCCTGAGGCATCGGCAAATAATACTGAGAGACAATTTGGTGTTCATGCTCCTAATGGATACGTTGACTGACACCTAGTTCCCCCAACACTTTGGGTTACGCCTTCTGATGCATGGCTGTTTTTTGCCCCAAGGCTGGAAGTGGTGGTAGTGCTGACTCCCGCGCTCCATTTCAGCATCGTCGTGTCCCAACACCTCCCTCGTGTCTGTACAGTATTCAAAAGTAATCCACTTCCATAAAGTCATCTCAGGCTTGAACAAGCAGTTGCTAGCTCAGGGGAATTGTTGTAAAATTGAATGTTCACGTTTCATGCCATTTATTGTTAGGACTTTGTTCTGCGGCTGCCAAGTCATCTTGATAGTACAAACTCACGACCAACCTCAGCTCAGCATGTCAACTTTCCAGACAAAGGACGCTGCTTTTTATTATCATTCTGGTTGTTTTCGTGTGGAAAACTTTGAAATTCTAACGTCATGTTTTTTTTAAAAATTAAGCATAGGTATAAAGGTTTAAAACTAACAATAAAACTCACATTTGTGATGTGTATATGGTTCCTCGCACATGACGAATGTTCGTTAAAGTGTTCAGCTTCGCTTATCTACAGTAAACTACAATAACAACCAGGAATCCAGTAGAACAACCAGCACAGCAGCATACAGGTGCTTCTAATGAACTGTTGACTACTAAATGCAGTGTACAAATATCCTGTGCTCTCATTAGGCTTCGCTGTAATACATTTCCGGCTAAACGAGTGGGTGTTGTTCTTTGTGGTTTACGAGGTTATAATCTCAACAAAGATAACCAGGCTGAAGGCAGTAAGTGGCTTTAATCGTAATTCAGTATTATATATTGAGCATCCGTGTCTTCAGTGTTAAAAGAGTTAGATAAAATAGCACGGATGTGGCATTTACTGCATGTATGAATTGTTAAAAATGCATTTTTTAAAATCAAAAATGTCAACTTTTTAGCTAAGAATCTCTGAAATTTGTTGTAATTCTGTCCATCAGTGGCCCACCTGGATGTGATCGGCTTCAACTGATGAAAAAATTCATCTATGCGGTGGATACTCGAGGGTACAAACGTTGACTTGTATTCCTTTTTTTTTTTTTCTGCGCTGTGAATTTCGTGCTACTTTGCTGCGACATGTTCTGCACCTCTTCATTTAATTCAGTGCTGATCTGTATGCTGAGTCACAAGCGATGATTCAACCAGTGTGTTACCACTCTGGCTCAACGAGTGGCAACAAAGATGGGTAGACCACACAAAGTCAAAGGTTTAACAAAAGATTTATTTAAACAATAAAACGTGTAAGTGTAAGGTGTAGTGCATGTGGTGTGTGGGTGTGTAGATAAATCAAACTAAACCAGAAGGAGACAGCATGGTGGCCAGGGAGCGGGAAGCAGAGAGAGAACAGGTGTGCCAGATCTACCTAAATAGCCCAGATTAGGAGGAGGGGCCCATAGCCAACCCAACCGGCACAGCCCACCTGCACAGAGGGAGATGGGAGAGGAGCAGCTGCAAAGGCCCCTGGGGCCGTCACAAATCTCACTGGAGTTCTTTGCTTTTACATTTCTTTTTTGTATTTTTTTAATCTATATTTATCTCGTCATATTCACTTATTTAATATTTATGCAGAGTTCTGAGCACATAAGCATTTACATATGAACTTAAACAGCAAACTGGCAGCGACACAGAGGGCCTCTTTGCGTCTTTGTTTTGAAATATTTCAGTCATATTCAGTTAATCATGAACAGATGATTAGTGTTTTTGGAGACTGTGGGTAGGAATTAAATGATTCTTAGTTTTTGGTGATCGTAAACTGATTAATTTATGTTTGGATTGTTGGTCTTGAAGTTCAACGATGACATAATTCTAAGATTATTTTCAGTTACAAGGCTCCACTAAACTTAAAGGCATTATGGAGGATGTTTTTTTTTTTGTTTAATTTGTCTGATTCACATAAAATGAATATACTGACCTTTAGTGGACTTGTATGTATGGTCTCTAAAAGAATAATAAAAAAAACAAAAACAAAACTGTGGACATGGCAGGACCTGAAAAACATCAGCCAATCAACGCGCTCGGACCGAGGCGTTTGGTTTGCTCCCTTTCCTGTCAATCAAAATCTTCTGGCTCAGGCCTAGTTACGTAGATTACGTACGCCTTGGACTTACGTGTTTTGTGTATGTGTTGCTTTGGTATAGCTTCGTAGTTAGCTGGTGACTTGTTTTGCTCATCTTTTTTACATAATGGCAGATAAAGATCCAGGGGGACCCAGCCGTAAAAGACAACTTCACGAGTCCTACGCAAATTTCTGGAGGGGGCGTTTCTTCGTAAATGTTAAGAGGGGGGAGGTTAGAGGGGGGTGAGGGAGAGGTTGTATGTGCGCATGCGCATGCTACGTTCAAAGTCGTAGGAAATTAAATCTCCTCTACTGCCTTAAGAAATGAATGCATAAATGCTGTAAAAAACTAAAAATCCAAAAATATAAAGTCCTGCAGAAGTCTGATTTTGCAGCACAAGTATAATATTTAAAACAATTGTGAAATACAACTAATTTAGTAATGTAGTAATCAGAGAAGTATACTGTACTGACAGAGATGTATTGGCAAATTATTAAACTTTTTTATGACTTTCATGGCGTCAATGAATATAGGAAATCATCAGGCATGTACAGTGGTATTGCTCGTGTCAAACAGTGAATACTAACCAGGAAAGGAAAAGTGGAGTCCTGGTAGAGCAGAGAATGAATAAATGAATACAGTACATGTAATATGTGTTCGTGTTCATTGTAGGATTATAGTTGTTGTATACACCAACTTCAATACCAGTCGGTGTACAGCATCTGGAAAAAAAGGTCATGAGCAGGATTTAAACATCCCACCTCCTGAGTATGTTATCCTCTGATGTATCTAGATGTCCCTCTCTACAGTTATTCTTCTAAAATGTCACGGTAAAGGTCCACATGTCCGCGGTATCAGGGCCGCCTTTCATCGGCTGCACTAAGAGCATCCATTACCGCATACTCTGCCTTTTCGTGGCTCAGCAGATGGCTTTACATTTAGATGGTGATGGATGAAGAAGGCCTTGTGTTTCTGAGCCGTCATGATCATTCCTTTTCATGTGGGACATGTATGAAAATGCATTAATATTTAAAATAGTACAAATACGAATAGATGCTTCTAAATCATATGTTGGGGACCGACACTGGGGCAGTGGCCTTCATACACTTGTTTGGTTATTGAGATAAGTATTATCCTTTAATTGTTTTAAAATTTCAATGGAATAATGACGATAATTCTCCTCTTTTTCAGGTATTGATGAACAGGGCTGTACAGAATCGTTGGTGTCAACTCCAGAGTACAAAAACTACTGAGCCTGGCTATGGGTAAGCACAGAAACACGTGCAGAAAAGCATGTTTATATGAATAACTTTAGTCCAAACAGAAAACGTGGTGTTGCAGTTAATTTCTCCCCATATTCATTTGTTCATCAGACCCTAAGACGTGTGCTGACGTGGAGCTGGAAAACTCAGAGTGGGAGATTAAGACAATAACTAGCGCTATCAAGCACTATCTCAGGTTTGTTGGTGACGAATTTACGCGATGCGCTTAGAAAATCATTCCCACACCGTTCTTCTTATTTGTCATAAAACTGGCTTCCATATTCAGTGATTGCAGGTTATGTTTTAACCTCAAAGACCAGTGGTAATTGGATTAATTTCTCTCTTCATGTCTTTGAATTATTCATTTTAATTCTGAAATTGCATCACCTTTCTCTCATAGAATTGAATAAATGCATATCTCTGCCATCTGTGGCCTGGATCCAGCTTAAATAAATTGTTAATTTTTATGTTTTTTCATACAGTAAGTGCTTTTCATTCATCTGGTAAACTTCTATTTAATCCATATCAGGGTTGTTTTTTTAAGCAGATAATGTTTAATAGCATTGTTTTGCTCCATATACACACATAGTTGTATGCTTCCAGTACAAACACATCCCAGTTCCCTCTGGCCACTGTATAGCAGTTGATGGTTTAAATGACTTCCCTAGAGCTTTTACGTAATTGGCAATGAGAGAAGGAAGTGGATTGTGAGAGGCCAGGAAAAGGCAGCCAAATGGATGGAAAAATGTCAGGAGTAGTGGTCGTGCTGTGCTGTGGCTCAGTCTGCTATATCCGAATGTATGTACGCTTTCATGCACTTACACACACATGCAGTTCATTGGCACATAAATGGACAGATTTATGAAAACACCTGCTGTCCGCCACACGTACACACATTTACAAGCATCAAGACCTCAGGTCAGGCCTCATTGAGAACCAGCAGGGGCCATTACTCTCATCAGGCAGCAGTGAAAGCTCATGTCCGCTGTGGGAAGCTGGTATAGAGGAGAAAACAAAAGACGAGAAGGATAATGTACATAGACGAGCCTATTTAGATTTATTGATTTCCCAAAGCAGCCAATACTTTCTTTCCATATTTCCAAGCTGATATTCTCCACTTCTCCTGCTTTTCCAGGATGCTGCCTGCACCCTTATGACATACCAGTACCAGAGGAGCTTCATCAAAGCTGCAAGTGAGTATTTCCCTTTTACGTATGGCGTTTGCCTCTCAAATGTGCGTCGAGGTCTTCCCACAAAGGTTAAAAACATGTTGAAAAACACCTATTCAAGACAATCTGGATTAGAAGAAATACAATGTTTTAAAAGAAAGGATCATGTAGTGCACAAATTATTTACCAAGTCAGTCCTTTAGTCTGTTGATTTAAGCTGAAATCCTCTTAAGTTGCTTCATTCGTACATAAAACGGATTAAAGGTAAATTTAGTTGAACAATTTTTTTTTCCTCTTGCAATGAATGTGTTCTGAAAGCCAATTTCTTTAGTAAATACATGTGAATGAGCTGCTCATGGCTTGCTGTTAATCAATTGCTACTTGCAAATGGAAAGTTTGACCTGGCTGAGCTACCTGGACACCCGCTGTGCTGCCAGGACACCTCTAACCCGTCTACTTGCTGTGGCTAGCTGAGCCCCCTCACTGTGCTGCTTTACATTGTGTTTGGCACACAGGATGTTACTGACCTGCTGTGTGTGGGGGTTTTATGCATATTTATGAGATTCAGATTCCACTTGAAGGGAGAAAGCCCAGGGAGGTGATCAAAAAGGGGTAAACCAGAAAAAGCTTGTAGTTGACTCGGGTCAGGCAGCAGCTGCAAAATATTCCTTCTTTTGCGACAGCACCTTTAGGGATAAATAGTTTCATTTTCCAAAAACGCTCTGCTGGCTTGAAGTACAGATTGCCTACACTCTCCAACAGTCAGAGCCATCATTTCAGTGTGTTATGTTCTTCCTGTGTCTGTTGGCTACAAACAAACTACAAAACTACTTGGTTAACCATAAAACTGAGAACTTTGCATTAAAATCATCAGCGATGTCTGATAGTTTGAGCTTCTAGACATTGTTTGATCTAGTTTAGTTTGGTTCTGCTGGTTGAATCAGGCTTTAAATGGTCTGCATGCTATATTTCCATTATGCTGTTGCTTTTTTCTTTAAACTGAAAATTTGGTTTATTCTACCAAGCTCAGGTGCAGGTTGAGTCGAAGCCAGTCCACTCTAGACTGAAAGGTTGTGTCAGCGACCTGCTGTCTTTGTTTGTCGTAGCTAATCCTCTGAAAACTGAGCTGACGTGGGAAGAAACAGCAGGAAATGATTGCGTTTCTCAGACAGCGTTACAAGGAAAAATAACGTGTGCTTGCAAACTGTTTGAAGGAATTACAGATTTGTGGCTGTAAGCTGTTCCTTGTGTGAGACTTTCCCATCAGTTTCTGTTTGATGCGGGCGTCTGCATTGCGATGTAATGAGTCTGTGTGGTATCTACACGTGGTGCAAGGATGCGTGTCTGCGGGTGTGAGTGTGAGCTTTTTTTTTTTTTTTTTCTTTTCCCGTGACTGAATTTTTTTCAGAAGTGTTTTCTGAGGACAGCGTCCTCAGTTGAACTCCTTCTTTCCGGCTCCACCCTGCTTCCCTCCTCTTTTCACATGCCTTCTCCAGCTCCTCCCAGCCACAAGTTCACAGACCTCATCTCCCTCCTCCTTCTCCTCCTCAAGTTTTCGTCTCTACTGCACTCATCCAGTTCTGAATATCTGCTTTACACTGAAATCAGAGGTGAGGGTAGAAAAAGAGGAGGAAATCTGGTGGGAAAGAGTTGATGTGAGGGAAAGAAAGACGAGGAGGCGGAGGAGTGGGCGGGATGAGGGAGCCACCTGGATTTGTAATACCTGCATTTGGCATGTGCTGGCAACTGCAGACACATACAGTAATTGCTCTGGCTTTTTCTTGCATTGGTATTTTCACATATTTCCTCTTGATTTATTTTATTCCGTGCACTTCTCCCACCTGCACTTGTAAAGAAATAGCTAGAATTCCTTCGACATGCTTTTTTCTGGGCTTTCGTTTTTTTCACTGCAGTAAAGGTAAAAGTGTTTTGTGAAACTTTTTCAAAAGCCAACCTGAATGAAATGAAAAGATGAGAGATGATACCAGCATTTAGAGTCTGACTTAAAGCCAGTGTGCAGTTTGACATAAAATTTAACCTTTCTTGCCACATATTTCATTTCATTTTTACTTTCAAAGCTCCCATCAGAGCCCCCTTCTTTCAAACAGCCAGTTTGAGTATTGATTCCCTCGTTTAGGAAGCATCAGTCGATATTTATCTCTTAAAGCTTTTTTGCCACACTTATAATACCTGCTTGAGGGATTTGTTTGCTGCCTTTTCTGCAGAAGTGGTCTGATGAAGGCTGACTATCCAGTTTATCCCAGAAGGAAAGGATTGATCAGTAGATATCCTCTCTGAATCTCCAGTTATAAAAACATGTCGGTTTGATTTCGATTTACACATTCAGGAATTCACTCCTTTTCTGCCACTTAGTCCGTGTTTCTGTTGTAGCAGGCTGAGCTGTCAGTATGTTGAAGATGAGGTTCTTATTGGACCACTGAAGAGGGTGTGAAATTTCTGTCACTGGCAAATTTGTGATGTTGGAATTTCGTGGCTGCATCTGGCCAGTTTGTGCACAATTGAGAAAGTATGTAGAACGTTTTTTCTCCAGGTCTCTTTTTTTAATAAGAATTAGTCACTCAGCTCTTTCCATTAGTCTCTGTATGTAGAAGTGTGCCACCATCAACGTGCAGGGCTGTGCTTGTATTATTTATTATGTCCAGTATTTCACCATGCCGCAGGGTTTTCATTCTCCTATTCAATTATGAATATTTGAAAAAGGCAAGAATACTTCTTGCCATTAGATGTAGTGTATTTCGTGCAATTTGTGGGGGATCCCAAGGCATTTCCAGGCCAGATAGGAAGAAAATCCTGTCCAGATTGTTCTAGGTTTGACTGAGGGTCTCCTTATGCGTTGGATATCTTAATTTTATGCATAATCTTCACTTTGACAGAGTGCTACTACTTTAATATGGCCAGTCACACTCTGTAGTTGTTCATCTGATGATCTCATGCTCCATCTTACCCACTTACCCACTTATAATGACAAAGATGAGAATGGTTTACCTTTTACAGTAAGGCAGATAATGATACTTGTGATATAATTCCACTTAGCATGTGGAATGATGATCCAACGTTTAGGTTTTGCCATCTTCCACATCATATATGTACACATATTTCCAAGTGAAAAAGAAACCAATTGCATGAAACAAAAAACCGAGAACTACAGATTTAATGTCTTTTTGTACTGTTTTTCCAGTTAGAAAAGGAAAGTAAGACAAGCAAACACCTTTTTGTACTGTTACTTAAGACCACTCCTCATACTCTGATTATGCATTACTAACAGTCAACCTGTAAACTTTAGATGGCTGCTATTGTAATGAATGATGTAGCCCCCTGCATGCAAAGCTTACTGTCAGTAAACTAGGGAGTATAGGCCTGGGCAATAAAACGATAACGATATGTGCGGCCTATTGACTCTTCTTTGATCGCACTGACAAAATAGTTTGACAGAATATTTGGTAGTTTCACTTAAATATGTCAGATTCAAGCCGCCATACAAGCATAGAATGAAGATAGAAAATTCTATTGTATGAACAAATCTTAAGCCATGCAGATCAAGGTGTGCTAACCTGCAGCTGCCTGGACTTTTCTTCGCCCCTATTACCTTAGCAGAGCTCCCCTCCCCCATCCCATATGGACACACAGTTATGGCTGAAGGTATCCATTTTGAGTGCAGCCAGAGGCCAGTGTGGGGAACCAGCCATTCAGAGCTTTGAATTCATCACAGTTGCCCTGGTTCCCCTCTTTGCACCTCCGGGTTTCTATTTAATGTCAAATTAACGACTGAAAAGAAACATTTTGTTGTGATCATTTTTTTTCAGTGACGTCTTCCAGCCTTCGTACAGCATTTGTTGACTCGTTAGCAAGCATTTGTTAGCCTTACCTTGCTATTTATTACCATCGAATAAAGGTTCCCGATTTACACATTCAGCGTAGCGAAGATGAAGCTATATTATAGTGGTTGGGAGTCATGTCTTCAGCCACATAGTGAGTACAAGAAACTGTGCGTTTGCTCACTGGAACATCCTGAGAAGTCTTTGTTGAGAACAGTGAAAGTGAACCTTGGAGTTGCGTTTAGACGTCTGAATCCAGGTTTAGTAGCAAACCTTGTCAGATCTGAATCATTTTGCATCCCTCATCTCATTAAAATTAGCTTCTGTTATTTGTAAGTTAGGAAGCTGCTAAAGTTGCAGATTCAATTTAGATCTGTGATCAGCTGTTGTTAGATGAAATTTTTAGCTTTTGACAGATATCTGTTTCTTGGAAATATCATGCAGAACTAAATGCCAGTTAATTTGTATTAAATTATGAGGAAAGTTTCCAACAAAGTAGCTCCTGTTAAACATATCGCTAAGCATTTTTGCCTGCCTTACATAGCCAGCCTCCATATAAACCCCAGCAGCATGCACAGATGATGATCAGGATATAGTGCACATACTGTACTGAGTAGGAAATATCAATAATGAATTATAAGAAAGCAGGACTGATGCTGGTTCTGGACTTTAAGGATCAACTAACAATGAGCAGGCAACACTTGAAGCTGCTTTCACCTACTTTATGTGGATTTGCCTGTTTAGTTCCCTACTTATAATACAAGACTGCTGCACTCCATACGTAATCAGAATCCTCTTTTGCTTAAGAGATGCACAGATAGATGAAAGTTTGATGAAGGGAGACTCAGACAGGGGTTTTCTTAGATTTTTTTGTCTTTTTAGAACCAGGCACTGTCAGGAAGATGCTATTTTACTCCGTTCTTACAGACCAATTATTCTTGTGAGAGTTGGTCAGAGTGATCCATAAGCATTATCTCGGATTAGATGGTGTTAACAAAAATGTCATCAGCTTAAAGAATAGAATAGGGGTGATAATTATGTTGTGATTATGTGGAATACCCCAAGCTAAAGGTTAAATCGTCAGTGTGAAATGTTTGATGCCTTTTAATCAGAATGTTTACATCATTGTACAGTAATCATTACATCCAGGCTGTTATTTAAGCTATTATCATTCATTTTTATCTATCTGAGGTGACTTAATGAGCTGCATTACCCTCTGCTGGTTGTAATATAGTCTTGTGTATCATTTTGGATGCCAGAAAAGTGTCTTTTTTTTCAACCCTGTGTGGTCACAGTGAGCTAAATTCATGTGTTTGCAAGAATTTAATGGGATGTTGCAAGTGTGGCTGGCTGCGTACATATTTGTATGTAACTGTATTTGTACACATACGGCAAAAGAAACGACAACAGCATGAATACTTCATATTCTTTGTCTGAGGGGCTGAAACTGAAGGTGAAAGGGAACTTTTTTTTTGAAGGATTGACGTCTGTTTAGCGAGGAATAACTGTGAAGATGATTGACTTTTGCTTGTTGTAATTACTGACCACTGTAGTTCCTGACCACATTGTTACATCGTCACTCACACTGCGGTGTGTGCGTGTGTGTTTTGTTTTTTGACACATCACAGCAGTTGGTTAGTGTGTTTTTGCGGTATGTGAATGCGAGTTTAGTGCGAAATACCACTAATGTTCCTGTTTATTTCACGGTGAACCTCTGTAAGGGAAAAGTTCTAAATCAAGTCAAACAATGAAGTAAACCAACATTTTTTTTTTTTGCCAAAATGTACGGCTGACTGCAATTTTAAATCTGTTTGCAAACCTGCAGCTGGGCAAAAACTTTCATTCCTCTCACTGATTTGCAGAATCGCATCTTCAGTGATGTAAAATTCTATGAAAACTTAATGCATATGCCTACAAAGCCCTCTGTATACGTGTCCAGGGTTTGAAGGAAGGAAAGAAAAGAAATATGTGACACTTGAAGTCAAAGAGCATTTATTCCCACAAGACAAAGAGACACAGAGAGATGCACAGAGCAGACAAGACAGGCAGGTAGTGTTTGTGCATAAAATGTGTCTGAAAAAGATGTTAATGTAAAGATATATGTAGGTGTGGTGGACATATGTATGTGTATGAATGTTTAAGTGACCTGTTGCATGGTTTTGCTTTCAGTGTTCTGCATATCTGTGAGTATTTATCTGTTGTAACTGTACGTATGAGCGTTTTGGTATGTTTGTGCTGGAGCTGTTAGAAAATACCTCGAGTGTGGGATGCTCTGACAGTTGTGGGTGTATTGCACAGCACTGACAGCCGCAGCCCGAGGGTTGATCTAGTGCGAGTCTGCTGTCATCCCTTTATTGACTGGCACTGAAGCCGTGACTTATTATAGGCATTCATCAACAGGTCTGTCTTTCCCGCCTGTCTACCGGGACGCAGAGCTTTTCCTCGTTCTGCAGCAGCATGAAACACTCCGTGACAAACACTACCTGCCTGTCCTGTCTGTTCTGCGCAGCTCTCTGTGTCTCTTAGTCTTGTGGGAATAAATGCTCTTTGACTTCAACTGTCAGATATTTCTTTTTTAATGGTAATCACAGAAGCATAAGCGTAAAGCAAGCCTTAATCTGTGTTTTTGTTATTGTCAACAAGTAGAAGCAACGGATGTGTTGGTCTTTCCCTGGATAGTTTCTGACTTCTCTAAACTGTTTGTGACACTCAACCCCAACTCCCTTAGTCCAATTGTTTCCCATAAATAGTGTGATGTTTTTTTTTGTTTTTTTAGAATGATTTCCTAAACATCTTGACAATGAAGTTTTTAGCTGAAGTGACTCAAACTGAATTTATTTTGCTTTTTGGGAAAGGATTTCAGTTGCATTTTGTGTGTGAGACTGAATTCAAATATGACATAGATGCAGAACCGTGTTGGTTAATGTAACACTGCAGCTCATGGATGGATTATTGTTTTCTGATAACAGTTGAGCTCTTTTCCAAAGAGAGATAATCTATATCGTAAACTTAAAAAAACCCATTTAATTTAGGGAAAAAAAAGTCAAGAATAGATCACAAGCCTTTATGTCTTGAGTGATGTATAACAGTTTGACTGAATCTGAGGGATATTTATTTTTTGGTTAAGAAACACAAAGCTGTTTACTTGAGGTCCCTGTTTGCTATTTATTTAAGTTCTGTGCTGATTCTTAGGTTTACTTGAATCTGCACAAATGATGATTTTGTGTCTTGTTTTTGTGATTTTTGTATGTCATTTTAGTGATTTTGGGTCTCGTGTGATTTTTTTTTTCTGTCTTGTTTTTGTGATTTTGTGTCTTATTTTAGTGATGTACTATCTCGTTTTTGTGATTTTGTGTCTCATTTTAGTGATGTACTATCTCGTTTTTGTGATTTTGTGTCTCATTTTAGTGATGTACTTTCTCATTTTTGTGATTTTGTGTCTTCCAAATGTGTGCTTGATCACTACATACAGAAATAGAAATATCTCTAACAAGAAGAAGAAGAAGAAACAAAGCCTTGATGCATCATTGCATTCTATTTGTAGACACTCCATTTATTCATTGATTAATAAGGTAGTTTATTTATTTATTTTTGGCTGCTGCATACATGTGCAGTCTGCAACAGTAAATAAATAATAAGATGGAATAGCCTGAAGTCTCTTTCTTCAACAATCTTACTACATATCTTCATATCTGTCTTTTTCCAGAGATGGACAACCCTGAGGCCAGAGTGACTGAGATCCATGCTCTCGTGCACCGGCTGCCTGAGAAGAACAGACAGATGCTGGAGCTGCTCATGAAACATCTGGCCAAGTAGGTGGATGCAACATGCACACGGACAGAGATGTTTAACTACACACAGTTTTTATTTTGCTGTATGCTTGCTTGATTGCTGTTGTCAACCAACCTCAAGAAGGATTAGCGCTCATTGTAATCTCTTGACCACATGCATTAATGCAGAGTGTACTGAAAATTGAAACTCATTCAGTAGTCACCGGGGCTAAATCTGTTTCCTGACTTATCCCTGGAAAGGACAGATGAGTTAGTGGTCCGATGCAGGTCTGTCTGTAAATGCCAGGTGGTGCAGGAATGGTCGCAGTGATTATCTTAAAACTGGGCTGAATTTGATCGGATAGGCAGTGTTTTTCATTCATCTAGTTTTTCTGTAAATGAATGTTGTATGTAACTACAGTAAATGCATTTATCACCATATCACACTTTAATGGAAGATAATCAGATTCTTGTCGCCTGTCAAACTGATCGGAAAGCAGCATTTTGTCCAAGGACTTTTCTGCAGGACAGATGCTGTGAGCACTGCTGATTATCAGCTTCAACTATAGTTAGACTCTCTATGAAGGCCATGCTCTGACAGTTCTCTTATTTCATTAAAATTTTCCGTCCCTGGGCGAATCACAATTTTACCTGTCCATTTTGAATGCTTTTGTACTGTACATACACAGCAGTACTGTATGATGTATACGGGAGAAACTTTGTGAATGAACCACGTTGTCTGTCTGGAGGTTACATAAACACAAGAAAGCAGGCATGACACCACTGGCTTATGTATAATTATACCTTCTAAAGCAGCCGACTTGAATTGTGTTTTCATTGTAAACCTGAATCTAAGCCCTGTGGCTTTAACAGGCTTTTCTTCAACAGCAGCAGCATGATACAATCTGTGACAAATGGGACATCGGCCATATTTATACTGCATGTAGGCGAACGCATATGCAGGAGCTTTGAGTTCATGTGCTTATATTTACCTGGGCTTAATGGATTACACCTGCCCACCGCCGTCATCGCTAGCTTACAGGTGGAATGGCGGGATCAGAGCACACCTCGGCTCTCTGTCTGTTTCAGTTCAGATGAGATCTGAAGATTTATTGCACCGCTGTCAAGGTATTCATTCAACGGAATATAAATCATGCAATGAATACAGATGAGAAAAAGAAAAACACTTGCAGTGGGATATAAACTGTGCTACAATAAGGCAAAGCAACAATAAATAATAGTTTAAGCAGTGAGGATTATAATGGATTCGGTGTGAAGAGAGCGAAACTCAAAGTAATTTATTGTCGCCTTCAGCAAGAGATTCTTACTGTATGTCCTTTTCTTCTTTTGTAAAGTGAAAATTTGTTGAATGTACCCTGTTTGATATGATTTTCTTGCCTGTTGAGCTCTCACACTTGAAAATCAGTGAAGCCTCGCTGGCAGGTTGTCGTAAGTACATAAACAGAGATGAATAACCAGCCTCTGCTCTCTTGATCTTTATCTGGCTGTCCACCGGCTTCAGGTCCTCCCAGTCAATGCTCTGACCTGTTTTGGCCTGTTGTTCAGACAGCTGATGCTCCTTGTTCATTTTGGTCTTTCAGCCTTTCTGCTGAGGGCTTTGGATTATTATTGATATACAGTAGTGTCATTTTAAATGTTTAAATCACTTTGATTCATTATTCTGTTAGCTTGGTTTGCCTCACCACCTTCTCTAAATAGATCCTTGCTGCTTAGTTGTCATATGCTTTGTTTACTGTCCAATTGCTAGCTTTGTGGAGCGGGATAGGTAGTATATGTTGGGATGATTAGTGCTTCTTTTATTATTGAAAATAATTCCTTGCAGCTACAGATTATAAGTTGATGAGGGCAATGTTTTAAAACAGCAAAGCAACAGGCAGTAAAACCAAAGCAACAAGCTGAGAGACACAATAACGCTGTATTTATTAGGTAATATGGTCTTTAAATGTCAGAGTCCAATGGTTCAGCAAAGCTCCATGTAAATGTTCAGAGATGATTTTTAGGTCTCAGAGATATACAGTAGTCATAACATTCAAGAAAGAGAGAAAAAGAGAGACTATTTTATTATACTTCTGTGTCTACATTGACTTTTTGAAAAAATTCTGCACAGTTGGGTGAATCTCTTTGACTTTAAGTTACTAAAGGTGAATATAAAACTATTGACTGCAACTGCAACTTTAAGTCTTGTTTTTAAATTGGAATGAACCACTTTCTCTCTGCCTGCTCCTCTCAACAGTGTGGCCAGTCACCACCAGCAAAACCTGATGACCATCGCCAATCTGGGTGTGGTGTTCGGGCCGACTCTGCTCCGCCCTCAGGAGGAGACGGTGGCAGCCATCATGGACATCAAGTTTCAGAACATCGTAGTGGAGATCCTCATTGAGCATCATGAGCGAGTAAGAGATGGTGCACATGGATAGCACAGAGTTTGGTGACGTGGTCGAGGATTAAATAAATTACAGGAGGTCCTCGGTTTACGACTTCCTCGAACTACGGCATTTCGTCGTTACGTTGGAACTGCTTACGTAGAACTAGTTGGCGACCCTCTGTGATGAATGAGTGACACTTTATCTCATTCTCTGGTCATTTATTGAACCTTCACACAGGCTACTGTGAGCTGTAGCCAATGCCAAAATAACTACAAAAACCCTATAACTTAGCTCCAGAATTAGCCGCTGTTCCATCTGCCTTTCGCTCAACACACACACACACACACACACACACACACACACACACACACACACACACACACACACACACACACACACACAGGCATGGCACGGAGCAACACACACACACAACTGCTGACTGTCAGCCAAACAGAGGTGAGCGAACTACACATGGCACATTCACTTCAGGTAAATCTTGAACTGAACTATAAACATTAAAACCTCAATGTCAACAGCAATATCAGTCGGTTACAATATTCTGTTATCTTCTTGTAAAATGACTCATACATGTATGAAAGTCATTGGCTTTCGTGACTTTTCAGAAGAACTGATCAATGCTGTGATGCACATAATGGCTTTGTTCACATTTTCATCAGAGTTCCAACTTACGGTGAAAATTAACTTACATCGATCCTTAGTAACGAAACTCCGAAATAAGTCTGTACTTTCCTTTTTTACAATGGGGATTAACTGATTTGTAGTTTTGCATTAAAACAGCAAACACACACACACACACACACACACACACACACACACAGGCCAAGCTGCTTACAGTCATTACCATGGCAACACCTGGACTGTTTGAGACCCTACCGTCGTGCACACAGTAAGTTCAGTCTGTGAGTGAAACAAACACTCGGACACAGACAAATGACACATAAGCTTTCCACACAGTAGAGGTGTGTGTTGAAAGGATGATACACAACGTGCACATACAGGAAACGCACATCAGTCTTTAGACCTCCCACACAGCAGCTGTCTCTAATGCAAACCAAAGTGTAAAAACAAAACAACCGTGACAGAAATCTTACCACAGTTTAGTAGGATGTAAACAGTACAGAAATGAATCATTCGAACTTAGTGGCATGCTTGTCACATTCGTATATTTTATGACATTTTATTCCACTTTTCTGTAGCCAAAACAGCTAGTCCAGTGTGTTAAAAGAAATTTCCCAACTCCTTTTTCTTCTTGACTGGAGCGATGGGTGTGGGGCTGTTTGAATAGCAGAATATATAGGCTGAAATACAAGCAAAGCAGCATTCATTCTGGAGGAAAACTGAAAAACATACAATGTGTGAATATTTTTACCACAGTTGTGTGTATCTTGCTTAGCTGTACTTAAAGGAACAAACATAAATTTCAGTAATGTCATGATCGGAACCACAAATTATAGACCAGAACCCACAGTGTCTTCTATTCTGTTGTAATCGCTCCCATTTAAAAGGCGTTTTTAACTCTACCAGCTTTGTCATTATGCTTGGTAACTAATGGTTGTAGTTAAGTTGCATTAAGCCAGAAATTAATATTAAATACACTGCATCTGCTCACAAATTAGACCATCTATCTTGTTACCTAGGCATAAAATGAGTCATAGGACCGCTGGTGGTCTGACTTTTGCTTTTTCTTTAATACTTTTGCTGAGTCAGATCCTAGTCGGCCACAACATCGTGATCGTTAACTGTCCAATAAATGTGATAAGATAAACTACATCAGCAAGAACATGCTGCACACACACTGGCTTGTCTGTAACTTTGGCCACCATTTGAATTTTGTGAATTTATCGTTTCTGCAGATATTCAGGGACGTGCCAAATTCTGCGGGCGGTTCAGCCAACATGCAGCTCAACTTGTCCAGGAGGAGAAGCGCCGAGAGCAAAGCCCCGTCCTGCAGCGAGAGGCCTCTCACCCTATTCCACACACCGACACATTCCCAGAAAGGTGAGCTGAAAGACACAGTTTTCCTAATGCGAATGTCACTCTTCATTGGTAGTTGTTTTCTTTCATCTTATTCGGTTTTTCTTCTCAGTGATTTCTCATGCATATCCAATGCAAGTCTCTAGAGCCACAGTGTTTTTAGTGCATAAATAACAGACATTTGTTCGTCAGTTGTCTGTTTGATACACAGTTTTCCTCTCACTCGGTCAGGTTAAGGTCAGAGAGAGTTCACGGTGGTCAGTAGGTGGACAGTTTCAACAGGAAAATGACAATTTTGTGGTTGAAAACGCCAAAGAGCTGTATATGTAGAGAGTTATAGATGTAAATGCATCTTTTTGTTCCTTGTAGGTGAGAAGAGAAACAGTGTTGTCAACACGGCGGACTTGCAACAGCCCATTTCCTCCTCTGCCAACTGTAACAGCAGCAGCAGCAGCAGCAGTGGCAGCAGCAGCCAAAGTCGAACCCCGAGACACAGTCTGACTAGCAACGATGGAGAGCAGGACAGCCGGCAGATCCGGCCCAGCTCCCTGTGAGTATTATCTCCAGTGGGATTACCTCCAGTGAACATACATAGTTTCTGATAGATGGGCTTAAATATTTACAACTAGTAGAAAGATACAATAATAAGTCTGTTTAAATTTGAATAATTAAAATTGCTTCAAAAACTACAAAATAAGTCTGTAATATAAGATCCTCAGTGAATGTCAAATTCTGTAAGTACTGTCTGCTGTGCAGATTCAGTACTGTTAAGCCATTCATTCTTTAATTGAATACACGTTATAATTTCCCCCCCCCTTGCAATTTTATAGCTGATTCTTTTTGTTCCCAGAAACACAAGAACTTTACAAGGTGTCTGTGAACAGAAAATCTGATGAGCATCTTCTAAAACAATTTTAAGAATCAACTATTTTCTCAAAATAACACAAAATGTGATGACCCTATCTTACTGAATATTGCACAGATCAAGATGACTTGCACACACCACATAAAGACGGATACGGATGCAAACACAAGATAAAGAAGAGAACACAGAATATGAGTGTATAGATAAGAATACATGAGACCATTGGTTTTACAGTTAAACAATAAGTTAGCGTTAAAGGACACGTGTATGTGTGCGATACGGAGATGACTATGAACACGTGTACAAATATTAACCTCCAATGTGCACACGTAGACTGAAGAATGTATAAACACATTGTTTTTGAAGTGAGCACATAAACACATTTCGGCATACATGTGTTTTTGGCAAATCCAGTGAAAGTGTAGAAAAGAAAGAAGAAAATAAACAAAATCCTATTCACATGCTTAAACAAAAAAATGTGTATTTACATAAATTAGTGAAGTGAATATTAAATGAAAAACATATATAGTGCCCTGCATGTACTGTGCTGTGCAAAACTGCAGGCTGTTTCGAGGCTTAGATTTTTACCCATTGGGCAATACAGTCAGTGAGGTGTCTGATTGGTCCTAAATGCTGCATGACAACAGCTCAGAAGAGTCATAAATAAGAATGAGTGACATTGCAAGAAGAAGAATGAGTCTTGCAGCAGTTGGTATGAGCTCCACAGAGCCACTGAGGAAACTTAAATCCAAACAGACCACGACAGGAGAATGGCTGCTGCTCTAAAGACAAACTGTCATCACTGCTAAAATTGATTTGATTTAGTAATTTTTTCAGTTTAGTGCACTTTAAGTGAAGTTAATGGATGAATACAATCTGTACACTGGGTTCAAACTACTGCTCAGTACTCTGTATCTTGGATTTTCCTTCCACGGTGTGCTCACTTTTCAGTCCGTCTGACCACCACTTTACACAACTGAAACCAATGACCAACTGAGACAAAAATATTTTTACAAGTCTGAGCAGGCCTGTCTCCCAGTGAGAAGTACAATACATCTTCATATAAACACTGAACACGCCCATCCTCAGGTTATTAATAGTTGTAAAAACACACACACCTGCTTATGGAATTCACAGTAACACAAGGAAGAGAATGTGGGTTGACTCGCTAATGTAGCGCAAGCACAAATACTGCCTTTATCTTGTTCATCTCCGTGAGATCATCGGTTTTCATGATGTTGAGTACGAGCCACTTTGGTGTTGACATACAGCTTGTTAGACTGAGAGGAAAAAAACACTATATGACAATAATCATCATTTACTGACACTAAAGCGACCGAACCTTCAAGTGCAGCATGTCATAGAGACTACTGCACATCACTGCTGATTGCTTTTCTCCTTCTGTCACCCTACTGCTACTTTCACTTACTCTCACTTGCTGTACCTAGTTTTTCTTTCCATCTGTCAGTCCTTGATAGTTGTGACTTCAAGCCATTATTTATTAACTCCCCTCTTAGTGTGACTTCTTTGTCACTGATATTAACGTCTATCTTTTGAACAACAAATCTCTTCACAGATCTGAAAGCTGTGTTCGACCACTTATGATGACATCACATGGATAATCTCACTTATATATCAAAGTGACATGTTTGAACATTTACCACACTTTGGTGAAGAAATTAGTTCAAGTAATTCGCTACATATCTTACCAACATGCCTTTACGTGCCTTCACTCTTTAATTCAATCTACTTTAATGCTAGAAATTAAGCCTTATTGAATAAAATATTTTAGATGTTTTTGTGGAATATTGTTAAATAATATTCATGTTCCCTAACAGTTCCTTTTTAACATGTGAATAATGTAAAGTGGACTAAAGTTGTTTTAATTTGACTTCCTCCATATATTGTCAGGGGAACTTGTCTTTGGTTGATCATCCCAAACTGCAAAAGCCACTTGAAAAAAGGAAAGCAACTGAATTGCTCCAGGTGCTCCAGTGGTTGAGGTCTTATCTGTCAGAGAGATCTCAAAGTGTTTTATTTAACAACGTGTTTTCTGAGTCCTGTGCTGTTAGGCATGGGGTACCGCAGGGGTCTGAACTGGGTCCACTGTTGTTTTCTCTATATCTGACACTTTTGGGTCAAATTTTGCGTTTTTTGGGATCTGTTTCATTGCTATGCAGATGATTTACAGTTATACATGCTGTTGATCATTTAAAGTGGATCTGACATTGATAAACGTCAGGCCTGCCTCTCAGCTGTTAGGAGCTGGTTATCATCATGTTTCTGGTTCTGAACTCTTCTAAGACAGAAATGATGGTTGTTGGACCTGCGAGACTTAATCCTGTGTTTGATGATTTTGCTCTGTCTTTGGGTATTATTCACTGTAGAGACAGAGTCAAGAATCTTGGTGTGCTCTTTGATCAAACTTTTTCGTTTGAGTTCCATGTTAAAGAGGTGACCAGAGTGGCCTTTATTTCACCTCAGAGACATTGCAAAAATTAAACCGATTCTGTCGTTCTGGGATGCTTTTGCTTTGTCACATTTAGATTACTGTAATGTCCTTTTATGAGGTTTGCCAAAGAAGAGCCTTCATAGTCTGTAGATGGTTCAGAACACAGCAACTCGGTTCTGACCAGAGTGAGTAAATATGAGCTTATCACTCCAGTGCTGGCCTCACTCCACTGGCTACCTGTTCATGTTCGAGCAGACTAACCCTAACCCTAACCCGGTGAGAGGTCCCGCGAGGGGATCCTCCCGCACCGAGCGGCCGCCCCTGGCCCGCCGAGTTGAATCTCCCGGGCGGACTGCGCGGACCCCACCCGTTTACCTCTTAACGGTTTCACACCCTCTTGAACTCTCTCTTCAAAGTTCTTGTCAACTTTCCCTTAAGGTACTTGTCGACTATCGGTCTCGTGCCGGTTTTTTGCCTTAGATGGAGTTTACCACCCGCTTTGGCATATACTGCACCGCGCACTATTGGCGTCTGTGGCGATGGGCGTGGGAGAGCTCAGCTGCAGAGGGGAGAGGTGTGGAGGAGAGTGTGTGGAACCAGCGTCAGGTTAATTAGCGCAGCTGGCACCAATTAGACTCACCTGATTCTCTCGGCAGTAACAGACTGAAGCAGAGGACAAAAGACAGACGGACAGAGAGGACGGGAGAACGGACGAGTGGAGGACAGCGGACAGGACGAGGTCCGGTGGAGCGGGCAGCTTATCGAACGAGATCCTGTGGAGATCCGGCTGACGCTGAGACTGTTTACCGGAGGAGAACCGGCGGACGTTGAGACTGTTTACCGGACGAGGTCCGGTGTAGCGCCGGGCAAGGAAGAGAGACTGTTTTATTTACATTGAGACGGTGTGGTGAATAAAAGACTTTGTCTGCATTGGCCGAACTGCCGTGGTTATTGTGCTGAGCAGAGCCGCAGACAGGTTCTCCTGTTACAGCGTCCATTTTACAAAAGTAGAGCCACGTTTTAGACCTCAGAGGCATCTTTTCCCACTTCGACGACATGCTAAACAACTGCAGTAAATTCAATGTACTTAACGTGAAACCTGTCTGTGAACGGGCAGCATGCTTTTTTCCGGCTTGCCGCAATCACGTGTAATGTTACAGCCAATCACAGGTTTGCTTTATCATAATCACGTGATAAGTACCGGAACATGGAACCGAAAGACGAGGCTTATTTCGATACTCCTTAGTACCGAAACATTTCGGTCGGTGCCATTAAAGAACCGAAGTTCGGTACTCAGCCCTAACATCGTCTAACAGATTCTTGAAGATGAGTTGAAAAGGACAAACAAAAAGCTGGTTGAGGCTTGTGATGTTTTGAACTGTATCTGACTTCAGTTTTCCTACAGGTCAGAGTCGGATCTGCTCACAGATTATGGAAAACAGACTCATGTACTGAGGCGCACAAATACAGAGTTTGTCAGACAAAAACCACAACTCTAATGCTCAGCAGAGAAAAGGGCTTAAGACTTGGCCTGAGTTAAAAGAATCAGAGGAAATATAAAACATGAAAGCATAAAGAGCCGAAACAACAACTCTGTCACATTTTTTTGTGTTCATTTAGATCATTTTAGACTCATGTAAAGTTGAAGAGAACTGAAGCATTAATTACAGTGCATTTGCACAAAGGAAATTTGCTTGAGCAGCAATGCTTATTTTGTAAAATGCTACCTTAGTTTGAGTAATATTTCTTAGTGATAGTAGTTTGGACAGTTAAAAATTAACAGTAGATGTAGAATGAAGAGCTGAGGGTAACTTCTGGCCACAAATACACTGAAGACACATTTTAGTAATATTAAAACATATATACGTTTTAATATTATAACATATTAGGCTCTCTGTAGTAAAGCAAATACCAGTATTTAATTGCATTATGAACAGTGTAGCATCCAATGTTTTGGGAACTGAATGTTCCAAAGTACCGTAGAGAAAGCATAGATACTAAATTAGAGGGACGTCCCTTTAAAGTCAAGCGACGAAAGTTTAGGATCAGGGCTCTTTAAACAGTAGGCTTGCCAAAAAATTGATTTATTTCAGCCGATGTACAAGATAAAATGCCTTCCATTTTCAGCTAACCAGCAAGGAGAGGCTGTGTTTTGTAACTAAATGGGATCACGGCTCAGACCCTGCTTTCTCAATCTCCCAGAGCCGCACATCACAAATTTCCAAGAAAAGCCATCCTGCGAACTTAGCACAAACAAGAGAAAGGTACAAAGTTCAGAGGTTAACAAGTAGGCTTTTTAAAAACACTGCACTCCCCTGAGGCGGATTTTATTTTAAGTTTTTGCTCGTTGACGATTAGTTTGGGTGTTTTGTCGTGTCCGTTTTTTAAGGGTTTGTTTTCAGGTGGAAAATGTGTGCATTTCTTTTCACACCTCTTTGAAAAATGCCTTTTAAGTTCTCTCACGTATAAATCTCATTCCAGTTACTCCTCTTAGTAGTGCAAAATACAAAAAATACTAAAAAGACATTAGCTGATGTGTGACCTCTTGAGTCTGTAATACATTAAACACTAGCATTAGTGATAAATATGACTGGCGACCCCTTGGAATTAACCTTGGACCTGTTGTACTAAGGTAAAAATGTAAGTGACAAAATGACTCTTGCTGCCGTACTTTCATCCCTTGAGGAAAATCAGTGGATTTTTATATATTCATCCTGTATTTTTGCATGTGGAAAACTGAAGTTTTGGAGAGAAAGTTATTATCTCTGAGTAAAAGACCAGGGGTAAAAAAATGAAAACATCTTCTTTGTGAATAGAAAGATTTGTAGGAAAACTATCATTGAGATATTTTCCGCCTCACAGCAAAACACGCTTTTACACAGTGGCACACGGCGTCAGTCACCAGGTTACACGTGTCTGCATCTGCTGCTTTGACTGACGGAGTTTCTTGATATTTTCTCCAATTTTTTTCTTTCCCTTTTTGCCTTCATCAAAATGTAGACACAGTGCAACTTTCTCACGCCCTTTGATCTTACAGATAATACTCTGAGCACCACCAGTCAGTCATGAGGGATTCAACTTCAGACTTGTATTCATTTTAAAGATGCAATCCTGGTAACAGTCGATCTTTTTTTTCTTCTTTTTTTGTTGTTGTTTTGCCAGCGGCATTATGATCAGAGAAAGTTGTTTAGATTTAATCTCTGTGACATTTCTGTTTTCTGTCTTATTCAGCTGCTTGAAATTGAAGATTGTTCACATGTCATCTTAATCATTTAGTCAATTTACAGTAAAAGTTATACGGTATGATAACGTCAGTCCTTCATAGTGGCCCCAAGGCAACATATATTCATGTGTATTTGATTTGATTTGATTTGATTTATTTTTCACACACAAAGTTAAACAAACAATTCGTATTTCTTACATTAAAAGTGTGAAGGAGGGTTGCCAAAAACCCTCAAGGGGTTTGAGAGAAGACAACCTCCAAAAAATAAAAAGAAAAAAAGAAAAACCTTCTCAGGTAGACAATTAGATAAATATGTTAAAATATCAAATAACATGTATAGACTGTTTGTATAGACTGTACTGATATACGGAGCTTATAGGCCGACCTTACTTCTCAAACTCTTGGCTGCCTTCTATATTGCTTAAATCCACGGCAGCTTGGTCTCATTGTAAAAGCATACCGATGATGTTGGGCCCAGTTACGCACCTCTGTGACAACAGCAGCGGTGAAAATTTACGATTCTCATAATTGAAATATTTCAGAGCGCTTTTTGCACCCTTGTGTTTTTTCTGGAGTCAAAACTTGGTATTTGCAGGTCACGTGGGTCACGCTGATTTATTTTGCACAGAGCCTTTTAGGCAGAAGATGATACATTCCTACTTAATGGATCTTAACTAGGCTGTAAACTGTATTTATGACACTGGAAAACGGGAAGGCAAGCGCTGCATGATGGTGTTGCACCCCAGCACTGTCTCAGCAGAAAAAATACATTCAAGTCATACTGGGTACAGACAGAAATATTGCTTCACTTTAGAAGCTCTGAGTAGTTATATAGATTTAAAGATGTAAAAATGTTGACTTACATGCATCGTCTATAGATGTTTGATTGTAGTGAGAGTTTTAATGGCATGGAAGCGTGTGTGGGTGTGTCGTAACTCTGTGAATTGATGGCCTATCGGAGGGAAGGGTGGAGACGGCATCTCTTTAATTAAATCAGCTGTCAGATGTGCTGTGAGTGGGAAGGAGAGACCACATTTACTTAAAACCAGCTGATTTACTTTTCGCGCAGTATGCTTACAAATGTGAGAGGAAAGCGAACATGACTGATTTATATCGTGGATCAAAATAGCTTGATTGTCAGCTGGAAACCTTTCCTCCTCATCTCTTCCAACACTTCAGATGGAGGGAGGGAAAGAAGGATGGGTTAAAGAGGGCTGCAAAGGTCAGAAAGAAACCGAAAGAGCCAAAGGAGATGAGAGTGAGTGCATTGATTGGAATGTGAGTGACAAATGGAGAGAGGGAATGAATCAGTCCCTCAGACAGTTTAATAATCAAAACAGGTGAAAAATGGAAAATACTTGTGATGAGAGAGGCACAGTGATGAAATTCCTGAATGCGCTTGACTGAGCTTGGTCATTTTGTCTTATTGAGAGTAAACAGTAATTGTGGTCATCATCATCATCCTTTACACCCAGTGGTGTGTAGGGCAGCAACGAAGTTCCTCCACTTCTGCCTGTCCTGGGCCAGCCTTGTCAATGAACTCCAAGAGTGCTGCATGGCCTCCATCTCACCCTCTACTGTTCTTCTCCATGTTGTTCTTGGTCTTCTTCTCCTTCTTTTGCCATCTGGGGTCCAGTGCAGTGCTGTTCTTGTGATTGACTGTGGGTCTTTACGGAGTGTGTGTCCAATCCATTTCCATTGTCGCCTTGTGATGATGGTGCCCATGTCTTGTTGTTGGCATTTCCTTAGCAGATAATACCAACAAATAAAGAGCAGGTTGATTTAATAATACATCACAAGATTAAAAGGACTTCACTTGCTGTTTTGTTACCAGTTCATTCGAGATTTCAGTCAGTGGTCCATCTGCTAAACACAAAGTCAAGCTCAAGAATAACTTTGGCCTCTCTGTCGACATTCACCAACTGGTAAAATGGGATTTTAAATGGGAAAGTGAAAATGAATGTTATTAGCAGTTCAAAAAAACGTACATTCATCATTTCTCTGCCTTGTGTTTGTGAATGAGCTAAAGTATTGATCGTAGTTGTTGGAGCGAGTCATGCATTTGCTGAGAGAGAGACATACCATAATATCACAAATACTGCCTTAAGACACAGCAATTTCACCATGGCAACCATATCTAAGTTTGTATGCTGGGAGGTAGAAAAGATCTATAACAGTGCTTTGACTTACCGACGTGACGGTGAAAAGGCGAATGGAGGAAATGGTGAGACACCAGAAAAAAAAAAGGTGTTGCATTCTGCTGTTGCTAGTCATGCGTTTGCACAGTATCTCTATTGAAAAGTTCATCTAATCGATATTTTATATAATAACCATAGATAAAACAGCTGTTTCATGTGAAATATGTTGCTCATAGTGATAAACTGCATCGAACCGTCACCTAAGTTGACCTCAGATGAGCTTTTTAGATGGCTCACTGTATATTGACTAAATATGACTAATGGTGAACATTAAACGCTTGTACAATCCAGCCTTTGAACACGTGAGCGTTAGAATTATGGAGAAGCAGATTCTTTTTAAAAAAAAAAAAAAACATCTTTCATCCAGAAACACGTCGTCAGAGATGATGCACAGCAGCCTGGCTGAGTGTTTTTTTTTTTTTAGTGCAACAGTGTGAAGGCAGAATGGTGGGTGCTCTGCTTCCTCCCTGCTGTCTTTATTTTTGCTCTGTTTTGGCACCTAGCTTGTCTAGCAGCTTTGAGAAACCCCATATAAACTATACATCAAAATGTGCAGCTCAATCGGGAATGATGTGCTCTGTCTTTTGTTAGTGATCCGTTGTGCAGTTTTTACAAAACTCACAAAAAGCTGTATTGAAAATCCCCATTGAAATGAATGGGAAGTTGCCCAGGTAACTGCCAAAATCCAGCCATCTTTGGAACCCTGTAGCTCCGGCAAACTTTACAGTAGAAACTTCATTCAGTTTTTAAGCAGCATCACAAGGCTTTAAATGTCATTCCTCTAAATCTGTGTTTTGATATCATGTACCTTTTTTCTGCAGTTGCAGTTTGTTTTACGAATTTTTGGGAAATCTTTTCTTCAGCTAGAATGGGTGATATCACATGTCATTTCAATCTTCTTTCTCCCAGTTTGTCTCATTACTTCAGGACTTCGTGTTTTTAAATCACCTCAGTGCACAGAGTATGGCAACCAAAACTGTCAGACTCCAATTATACCAGATCCCCACAATTGAAATGGGGTGTCTTTACTCTGCCACAATATAATATAAATTACAAGCATGAAAATACATCTTGTACAGCTTGTTCAAAACAAGATTGTGTTACACATATTGAAGGTACATTTTTATACAACTTTTAGTTTTTGAGCTGTGATCGTCTCTGTTATATCCTCTCTCTTCTCTTCTCACTGCAAGCACCCAGTGACTCACAGCTGATTGGCTGACTGAGACTGGACTACACTTTCAAAGTAAAAGTTCAAAGATGTTGAAAGATTGTGACTGATCTGGGTTCATGAAACCTGCTGGCTTTTCAAAATAAAATGTACTTATAGAAATCCTATCTTATAGCAGGACATATTAACGACACATAATCTTAACCTTATGTCTCCTTGGTCGGAATCATTACTTCAGCCTGGCTTTTCTGTTTCATTTTCCAGGCTGAACCCAAAGAGTCGTGGCAGCATCCCAACCAGGTGAGGAAAATGTGTCTTTCTCAGCTTAATGTCTATGTACATATGTGACTTTTTTTCTCTATTTCATTCTGCCACCATGTAATGCCAACTTGTCATTCTGTGTGAATGTTCTCATCAGTGCAACGTCTCCCAGTCCCACCTCGCCACGTTCCCCTTCCTGGCCGATGTTCTCTGCCCCTTCGAGCCCGCAACCGATATCCTCTGCCTCCAGTGACTCCTCTCCTGTCAGGTTGGTTCCAACTTGTCACTAATCTGAGTGAAAAATAGCAGGCTGTATATGTCCCAGGAAAATCTGAGCTGTAAATGTGTGTGAATGTGTGCCCATGATCGATTGAAGAGAAGGAAGGGGGAAAAAATGAAAACATAATTTTTTATTTATTTATTTATTTTTTGATACATACAATAAGTTGTGCTTATGAAGGTGTTGCCATGTTGGAAAATTTAATTGAGGAACTCGGATGCTGCTCATAAATCATATAAATGCTGTTAGCGATATGATAGTATTTAGTTCAGTAGCTTTTCTATTTTGAATTCCTGAAAAACATCAAAGAAAAAGCTTTTAAATTGAAAGGGTTACACTGCTGCAGTGTCCTGCTGCTCTAAAAGCTGCGAACATCTTGTGTTCTTTGGTTTCCTTCAACTGCTAACCTCTACATGGCAGTGAGAAGATGCTCTGGCAGATTAAGTCACTCTAATTTCCAAAAAAATATTTGTATGAGAAGAAAACTTGCATTTAAAAATGGAACTATATGAACATTGTGTTGACTGATAAAAATCTGACAGGATCACATCTTTTAAGTGAGATTTGTTCAGTCAAACGTCAATTTTCTCTTTCTTACTGTCTCCAGTATTGCAGGCAGAAAGGCTCGAGCATTGTACGCCTGCAAAGCGGAGCATGACTCTGAGCTGTCCTTCATCGCTGGAACCATCTTTGAGAATGGTGAGTCAGGCTCTGGACTTGCCAGCAGAGAGCGAAAAGGGAAAGAATGTGGGTTGGTGTATAGAAACAATGTGCTGTCAAAACAAAAAGTCAGCCTCGGGAATTTGCTGGGCTTCATTTAGCCTGAGTGCTACATTTCATTGTATGTTTACATTTATCCAAACAATTAGCCGTCCAAAATTAGATCTGGATGACCTTTAACACTCATTTCCCTAGACTGACACTTATTTAAAATGCAAATAAACGAATGGTCCCTTGTCATTTACCCCCTTCAAATTCTTCCTCGTGTAATTCAAGGTGAACATATTGGAGCAGAGACAAATGAGCACTAATTATAACAAGTTTTAATTAACACCTCGTAGCTAATTGCTGGGAGACTGAATCCATAGGATGTGATACAGGTTCCCATTTGTCAAATGTATTTTTATCTACCACCTTTTTATTGAATTGGGCTCAGATGTACACAGAGTAAGTTAGAGGCTGGCAAGAAGAAAAGGCTGTCACAGATGCAGCTAAGTGAAATGCATTGCTTTTGCACACAGCCAAGATCCTAATATCTTTCAGATCAGAGAGGTTGTGTGCCTTAGTTTGGGTAAAAACAAGCATTAATATGAAAGTAATGGCAAAGGGAAGTATTGAAATATGTTTTCCATTTTTCCTTGTAGTCTTAGTTTTCTTTCTTTCTTTCCTTTCCACCTACATCATACAGAAATTCCACCCGAGTCACAGGTCCTCTGAGCCTAATTTCTCTAATCTCAAGCTCCCAAATCACATTTATCTCTCCACAGTTTCTTTGGCTCAGCTCTTCTAATGAAGACCAGATTTGGAGAAATTTAAGGATAATAAAACTACTAAAGCAATACTTATGTGCTTATCGCACAGAATAACAGCTGACCTGAGTAGCCGTCATGGTGTGTTGTAGGAAATTCTGTAGAGAAATTCAGCAAACACACACACAACATTAGTTCTGATTCACTTTTGTTGGTCATCCCAAATGACACATGGTCCCTAAATAGAGTCAGCTGCATAAAGACCACCGCAAGTTATCTAATGCGGAGCAGTGTCATCCGAGCTCTTTGGGTCAAAGTGTGACCCCGAAGACATGCAATCCTTAAAGTGACTTCTCAGCCCGGCAGTCTGCTCATGGTTGGACAAGGGCGGAGCATTCCAGCTGTCCCAGTGGAGGTCATACTACAACCTCATCAGGACTGTTTAGCAGTCACACATTGGACAATCTAAAATGTTATCACAATTTTGAGTCTGACACAAATTGGCTTAATTCAGGCAGAACAATGAAGATCTAACACAGGCAGAAACCTCCTGCTTCATGCTGGGTCCACATTTCCTTCCTTGATGCAAAAATATAGTAGTGTGGTCTGCAACATTTCCAAATTAGATTACTGGGGAGGACGTATGTGGTAAAGACACAGTTTACTTCTGCAGCGATCTTCCCATCTCTTCCCAGAGGACGTCTTTGTTTAATGGCTCTTTAGCCAGAACATTACAATATACAGCCCACCACAGTGACCCAAAATGTATTCAATTACACCGTTTCCTTAAAATCCCCACTGTTATTGGAGTTTATACCGTACACATCAAAAAACTCTGTGGGTTTAAGCAGCTTATGAGAAAGATGTTGGAACATGTGCGCCTTGGAATCGAAATCAGTCGATATCAGCAGCAACAGTGGAGAAATATTAATGAACAGAGTCATGTGTTTTAGTTAATGTTATACATGCAAACATTTTTCTTTCGTATTAACTTACCATCATTAAAATAATTCCTGCAAAAATAGTCATTTCTATTTTCAAATTACTGATTGGCCTACTGCTTTGGTTTTAAGGCCCACAACATCATTGCTTTGGCTCTCCACTTTCATCAGCTTTGTAGGAGGCAGCTGTGATAATCTCTGATGAACACTGTTGTATATCGCCTTCCCAGGGTCAAATAACACACAAAGATTGTTGGCTAGCTGAGAAACATAACAGCATTTGCTGAGACGTAATTGGAACCTTTAGAAGTTGCCGGAGAGCAGTGCTGGACTTCTTGAGGTGGCCAGAAATAAACTATATCCTGATACTGCTTCTTGTCTGCTGAATGTAGGTACAAAACATAGACAGCCATCAAGTCCATAGTATCAAAAAACAAACTGCATTAAGCACTAATTAGCAGAGGTACCTGTTAAAAATATTTAGACACAAAACACTCAGTGAGGATTGTGTGGAATTGTTAAATTTTCTTATCACACGTTTGCATCTGTCTTCTAATCCCCCATCTCCACTCACATGTAATTGTGTCCACATGTACAAGAATATTTTTTTCCCTTCATCTTAAAATATTTCAACAAAATCAGTGTGTCATTCTTTCTCTCTAGTTCATGCTTCGAGGGAGCCTGGTTGGTTGGAAGGGACTCTGGATGGCCGAACAGGACTGATACCAGAAAACTATGTGGAGTTCTTATAGCTCCAATCCACAAAGAAACTTGACCTGGACCATTCTGGATGGGATTAGACCAAACTGGACTGAACAGAACCGACGCAAAACTGCACAAAACTCAGCATACTCCATTAAATTTTCTATTATAACGGACTGGACTATTGTTGATGAGGTGACGAGACTGGGAACTGAAACTGGACCAAGCAGAATCATGTCAAATGGATATGACACAGGAACGAAGCAGAACGGACTGGGGAGAGACACTGAATTGCACTGGGGGGGGGGGGAGAAAAGAAGATAAGACCGGCTTTTATTAGATTTGTGTGGTTGGCTTCCGAAGTCCTGGTGAAAATGATATGGAAATGAACCTGGATAATGTGTGTGAGTGCTTGTGTGTGTGAAAGACAACGGGAGGACTGCGGGTGGAGATTGGAGAGAATACCCTGTAAATGAGTTGATCTTTTTGAGCTGTGAGGGTTATGTTTTTTTTCTTTGTTTTTTTTTTAGCTCCTGCTTTCTGTTTTTGAACTGCACTGCCACTGCTTCAACATCTCCTCTTTTTAATCAGGCAGAAAAAGAGAGATCTGCCAGCAGAGTTGATGACAGGGAACATAATAAAAGGCAAGTGGCCTTCAGCTTTGGACTTGCTGGTTCACCTCCTCATTGTTGGGCTGATTGCTAATCCCATTGGAAAGCTGGAGCTTTTAGAGCTGATTGAAATGATTGGGTTTGGCTATGTGGCTATAAATGTGTTTGTGAGCACTTGCCACGGCAGTCCGGTAATTCCCTGGGACAAGACTGAACCTGGCTAATGTTTCAGAGCTCCAGTTAAGCAGAAGCCTCAGGGCAGATCAGCACAGGGTGAGGTTGCCTCAGAAACAGTTCGCCAAAAGGTCAGCGTTGGGTTTCTTCTTATTTATAATGCTTCTCCCTGCGGAGCCCGCAGAAGAAAATGTGAAAAATTCCAAAGAAGCTCCACAAGCAGATTGGTGGTTTACAATGCAGTGTAGGAGTATGGACTGAATCCTGATGGTTAAAACAAGCCCAGCTGTGAGTCCTCACTCTGTAAGGAGTGCTGAGTCATGTTTGCACTATTTCAATCCACACTTGGAGTTATAATCACATACAACTCTGTCTTTTTCTGGTTGTATCTATATTGTGGATTCAGTCGATTGCTTTACTATAGATGTGTTCATCTTAGCAGCACAGCGTGAGGAAAATAAAATCAAAGTATGGCACAGTCGTGTGCGTCATTTTCAGCACCACCCACCAGGTGGATCTTATTCGGATTTTATATAGAATTACAAAGGCGGTGCTAATAATGTAATTATCTGAAGAGACATTTGGAACGGGATTTTACAGCCAAGACTCTCATTCATAAGTAAATGAAATGCAGGTGTGTTTTTTTAGAGAAGCTCAACATTTGAAGGAAAAAGGCATCATTCATTTTTCAGGATTGTTCTTAAATGTACATCAAAGCTGGTCTGCTTTGGGGCTCCAATGAGTTTCATTTCCTGTGTAAAAGCTGAACTTTTTCTTTTAAACCACTTGGTGAACATTTGTAATACCTTTTTCTGAAAGTTGTAATTTCTTTCACAGCAGGAAGTTAAAAAAAACATTTAAGCATTTCAACAGAAAAATCAAATGGTAGAGTTTGAAAAAAACAACTAAATGTGAAATGAGACTACTTTGTTCATATCTAAACTTCTTATTTATGAGACTTTCATAAAGGCAAAATCCTAAACTGTATTCTTTTTGAGGTGTTTTATTGACATTGTAAATAAATATACAGCATTTGATAAGGTATAATTTTTTTAAAGTATAAAATTTATATTTTGTATTTTTAGCATACTAACTTAATTCCTTTATTTCATCTTTGTTGCCCGGATTTTTGTATCATTTAAGTCTATCTACAGCCTTAAATATTCTTTCAGATGTTTTGGTGAAAGATTGTGCAGAATTAAAGATAAATGTTCAACAGATGCTGCTTTGCTTTTTCTTTTGGATTCAGTCGCGGGGCAGAATAATAATACAAGGTGTGATAAAAAGCTTCTGAAAGTGGACCTATCAAAGCAGAAACCCAATCAAAATTTCTCTGCTAGCCTCTTTGAACTAGTCCTGTGTGTATATACACTGCTCCCAGTGCTCATACAATACTCTGTAATCACAGGTGAGCGCTCGGTCTCCTTCACCGCATCAAAATGGTGACCTTTCAACTTGAAATGACTTTTGGGAAGAGGCAGACGACTCGGCGAGACAAATCTGAAAAGCATGTAGGCTTGAGAGCAATGGTACTGTTGGTGCCACTGACAAATGTACACTTTTTCAACACACAGTGAGTGGGCGCATGTTGGCACAATGGCTCCAAACTTCAGGTCATTTGCGGTGAATGTTCGCCCTCAGATGGCTCAGGGTGTCATGGTAGAACTCAGCGCTGACAGGCCGACCCTGGAGACAAATTTATGTACAACCTTGAGCGCCAAACAGAACAGCGAGCATGCTTGTGACAGCATCCCATGAATGCAGTCATTGCTAAATTCAGAAACCCTGGGTTGACTTATAGAGTTGACAAAAATCCTTGAGAGACTGGTTGGCGTGATTGCGGTTGCTCGGTTTAGTGAAGCCAGAAAACAAAAACATGTCCTGTTTAGCCCATATTGAACAGGCCTATGGTTCTTTTTAAGGATCGACTGATACGTTGTTTTTTTTTCTGATACCGATGCCAATTACTGGTATTGAAGAAAGACCAATAACTGATGTGGAACTGATATGCATTTCATGTCATGTTTTGACAGCATATGATAGCAGGAACCTGTTATTTATAGCTAGGCTCCATCATTAATAAGGGTGACTATAACTGAATACATAGAACAGAAACAGGAGTGATGAAATAAGGATGCTCTCCTCTGTTTATGTGGGATCCACTGAGATTGATCAGCTTGTCTTCTGCACTTTCGTCATTCTTCCAGGGCTGCCAACTCTCATGCTTTGGCCGTGAGACACACGCAACTCAGTCCCTTCACATGCTCTCATGCCACACTCCAAATATCACACGGGCAAAAAAAAAAAAAAAAAAAAAAAAAAAAGGTCCACTTTGCTGTCACGGGAATATGTAACCTTTGGGGAAATCCAGTTCGCGCTTTTACTCCAGAGAACGTCAGGTTTGTGAAAATCCATCCTACACGCTCCCCAGTCATTGTGCAGCTGTCAGGCCCATAGACATATACATATATGTCTATGGTCAGGCCCGGGCAGTAGCAGATCTTCCGTGGGGCAGTGCCCACCCCCCCACCCAGTGATCTGATCGGGCACCCCGTGTGCCCCCCAAAATTTTCGTTGGAAATTTACATTACTGATAGTCCGATTTCCGACGCTCCTGAATGCAACTTCGTTGTCAAAGTGCACCTAAATGCACCCGGACAGCAAAGTTAGTTTGATCTTTTTGTTGTATTTCGTTTGAACTTATGAAGATACGTTTTGTTTTTGCTTCAGCACTTTTTATTGTTTATTTGGCTGATGTGGTCAACTTGAGGCTGTTGAGTGTGTGCATTAAAATCCTCCAAGACAAATGTTACAAAGTGCTGGAGTTATTTTAATTATGCATATACTTATGGAAAATACTGAAATGTACTGTGCACATCCAGCCACAGAACTTTCATCCATATTTGACATGAAGAACCATTTTCAGTACTGCCTGTCCTTGCTCTGTTTTTTTTAAAGCTCACTGTTTTTTGTTTTTTTAAGCTCACTGTTTTTTTTTTAATTGTCCCTTAATGTTATCTCTATAATAAGATTTTAACAGGCAAAATGTTCTTAAATTACACCAGAATGCAGGAAATAGGATCAATAATTTTCAAAATTTTCTGAGGGAGGGCCCCCACACCCCCTGTCAGCATCCCACACAAACCAAATCTCACTCTAAGGTCTGGTCACAAGTTAGCGGCCCTGTTGTTCTCTATTTTCTTAAACTTTCACTATACTATCACTTTTATTGCCCACTAAGGTCCATATTTTAAAGCTTTATTAATTATTTTACCTTGACTACTAGATTCTGTTTCAGGTTAATTTGTTGCTTCCTTCTAACGTCGCAGCTAGCTGCTAGCATAGCTTAGTTACTAATTCCCTGGTTTGTGGCAACGGCTTGTATTTCTTGTCCTGTACAGTTTTTTGCAGTCCCTGCTAGACAAATTTCAAACAAATTTCTAAAACCACAGAGACAACAGACAGAGAAAGGAGGCTGCATCTGCCAGGCTGATAATTGCTCTCTCTATTTTGTTTAGCAAGCCTCAGAGATGTTAAAAATGAGCTTTTGATCGTTGTTTCCCACTCTTCATGCTAAACTAGCCTCCCCACCTCCCGAGTTTTGTCTTCCTTCTTAACACAGAGACAAGAGTGATTCATTTTCAACTCTGACAAAGAAATTTGTTATACCTTGAGTACATGGTTACAAAAAAAATGACAACACTGGCATTTCAAAGTCATATTCAATAACGTCAGTCTGACAGAAAAACACAAACCCACTGTAGCTAAGTGTTGAAAAACAGGAAACTTTATTGTGTAAGATGTTTAAACTAAAGAGAAATCAGTTCTTCCAATTTCCACTTTCAACCAGCGATGACAAAAACATCATCTGACACAATGCCAAACCCAAAGGCAGAGAACAACACATAACTTAATTCAACATTTAATCAAATAGGTGAAAATATCGACACTGACTACAGAGGAGGTGTAATACAGAAGTAATACAAACTATTTTTTTTTGAAACAAACATTTTATATTTTTTGTTGTTTTTGTTTCTTTTACATTGGATTACATTTACATAACTGAAATACGAACAAAACAGACTTCAGTGAAAGCCATAGCCATATATACCAGTGAAACATGATCTGCCCTTAATCTTTAAACATGATATTTGCATGTATTTTATACAAAATAGACTATATCAACCAATATGAGGGTAGTGCAATTCCGTCAGGCTCTGGTAAATTTGCTTTCACACAGAGATTCATCTTTTTTTTGTTTGTTTTCTATTTTTAAAGTGACCAGTAAATCCTCACAGCAAAATACATGGGATCCAAAGCCTAGACCTTTACAAAAGACATCTTTAAAATAAAACAAGAAGTACTAGAAGTCAGATAGTAAGTGCTACTCAAAATGTAACTGCTTGAGTACTTCTTTTAATTTTTTTTCTCCTCTGCTTTGGTCACTTTTCTAGAACTCAAAAATCTCCTCCAGTCTTTCTCACCTTCCATCCCTCCCCCATTTCCTTATCATTTTTAAAAACACAGTGACTTTTCATGTAGACTTTACATTTATTTCACAAGACAACCATGTTTAACATTTCCTAATGTATGCAACACGCCTACCTTTATCGAACACAAACCAACAAACAGAAAAATATTTACTTTCTTGACTCGTTCAATGTACAAAAATGATTGAGTAAAATTAGTCATATCAAAGAGGATCAAGCTGATGTATTCAAAATCACAGAAAATATTGTTATATTTATTTATTTATTTTTTTTTACAATAGATCAATCTCCAAAAGCATTGATATTTGTTAAGGGTACATCTATTTCCTGATTTGAAATCTTATTTCTATGGCTCTCTGTCTCCCTTTCGCAAGGCCTTTAGTCGAACATGTAGTTGAAAGGTAAAAGAGAAACAAAGTGTATACGAGTATACAGGTTATGTCAAAAAATATTTTTATAATAATAGACTTTTTTTTTTACATTGCACGGGATATGTCAGCGTTGCTATGTACATCTATAGTCGCTTAGAAATGAGCAGGGCTATGATTACATCTACACGTTAAAGCTGGTTTTCTGACACGCCGCCATCAGTGAACAACTGTAATACTGGATGCAGGTTACCCAAGCAAATATGCAAGTTTAGTCGAATCTTCCCCAGAATAACTGACACACACAGTGACACGAGCAGCGTCGAGCTCGTGCTCCGTACAGCCACAAGGCCACAAGACTGCGTTTAGCGGATGGAGGTGAAAGTCTGCACCGTGAATGAAACAACCCTGCTGCAAGTGTCCACCCTTTAGCAGAATGGCTGATTTTAAAAAAGAAAAAAAAAAGATGGCTCTTATTGAATAGTGGCTTGTGTGCTTCGAGAGTCTATTTTGTTGTTAGCTGTAAGTAACATACAAATGACCGGTCTCTATGGCAACCTGCTACCTGGTCTATTAACTGGCATTCAGAGTTATGCGCTGCGGAGGGATGAGAACTACTCAGAGCAAACAGCTGAAAATCTATACTGTCGACATTTTAGGCAGAGAGGCCTGGCAGAAAGCGACAAGAAGCAATGAGGAAAAAAGTACAACTGCTACAGGAGGTGGTTGGGGAGGGAGAGGAGAGACGGGGGGGGCACTGTGTTTACACGAAAGCCGATGTGCAACTGCGCTGTAAATGCGTTTAGCTTTGGCCATCACATAAGCTGGTATGAACATGTTTTCACATTACAAATGCTGACCAACACCTGTTTGACATCAGCAGAGGTTACGGCTTACTTTGCAATTTCAAAAATACAATATCATTTTGGTGGATCTCCAAAAAAAAAAAAAAAAAAAAAAGTCGGTCATACACAGACCCGCATGATAACAATCAGTACTTTTAAGCTGGTGTAGGTGTGACACTGAAGATTCTTCTCATAAATGAGCACCCTGCAAAATTACAACAACTACGTAATGTCAGATCAGAACTGAATAAGTATTCTTTCACATCTCCAGGAAAAAAAAAACACGTATAAACGTACTATTACATTTGGCACTAGTGGAACACATCCAAGTGATGTAAATCACTCATAGCCTGAGCTTCGATTTGCAAATAATTTGGACTAAACTGCAGCTTCTTTTAACAATATTCTAACTTTAGAGATGAAAATAGAGGTTCCATCAAGAGTGGATCTATTTTCACATTTAACATACAAAACAAATATATACTGTATATTTATATTTTTCTTTATCTTTTTAGCCATGTTGAGCTCATCGACTTAAAGGTGGAGTCTGCGATTCTGGAGAAAGATTGTTAAAATTTTGCAAATTAGCATGTACTCAATTTACTGTCCGTCTTGTTCCTACAGCCCATTTTTCCCACCTCTCTTGTGCATAAACATGGACAAGACATGCTCAAATATCATTGTGTAGATCACTTTAAGCCACTTTCTTTCTCATTTACAGAGCCAAAGCTGTGACCAAACAACTTTTTTTAAGCATAGAAACAGAATGTGTGTAATGGTGTAAAATCGCATACTCCACCTTTCATGATCCTGTTTGTGCAAGCAGAAGTGAAACTCATTAAAGGGTATATTCCATCTAAAATGGTATCTTGAGTGAAGCAATACTTTTTATTCTCCTTTGCCCTTGGTTTTCCTACCAAGAGTACATGGGTAGATTGATTATGTCTGAAGATTGCAGACTGAGTCAGCTGTCACTTGTCTGATCTACAAACCTAACCATCCTTAATCCCAGTACTCTTGTTAGGTTCCAATGCAAAACAAGAAATTATTTCCATTCATGTGTGGCCTGTATGTCATTTCTGAAATGAGGAGAGGGAGTCTGGCTTGGTAAGTCACTCCAAGTGGAACTCCCCATGAAGTCACATTTTGAAAATATCTGTGTGAAGCCATTGGCTAAACTTTAATATCAATATGAACGCAGTGAAAGAACAGTTTACTTGAATCATTATGGGTATTTTTCTTCTGACACCTTGGATGTGTTTTTCAAATGTGATTAAAAAGAAATACCCCCTTTGTGCATTTGCATCGGAATAAATCACTAAAGTTCGTAAACATTCACCATTCCAATTATCAGATTCCACAATTGCTGATTATTCCTATGATTTAAATCCTAATGTTTAATTCAATCAAACTCCAAACAATCCAAAACACTCAATGTGTGTTTCAATTCCAGTGGTGTCCATGTAATTCAACACTGATTAGGAGATACAGTATATATATCAAATATACTTTAAATGGTTAAAAGAGCAACACACAAAATGTGTTTTGGGACTTTTCTTGATGATTTTCTTTTTTTTTTGTTTGTTTGTTTTTTGAGCGGATTATCAAACTTTGCAAGACTTAAAAAATATAAGAATTCTTACATTTCATGCTGCTCTCGTACTTTCTAAACTGTACCATAGGCTGTCTTCCTATCATGCACATCTGGATATTGGAACAAAGAGAGAGAGAGAGAGAGAGAGAGAGAGAGAGAGAGAGCTCCCCACATTAAAAACACCAAAAATGGCAGCTTGGAAAGAAAACAGAAATTGCCAGCGTGGAGAAACTAAAACAGCTAAAATATGTAGAAAGTTGTCAACATCAGATTGTTATGCAAATACAAAGGTTTTGAGAGGATGGCTATGAAAAGCTTGAAAACTAAAAGGCACTGGTTTTCCCTCAGATACATCCTGTGTAAACATTTGGCTGAGCGAACGTTTGTCTGCTTATGCTTTGTGTGTGTGTGTGTCTGAGAAAGTGTACAAGTGTGACTTCTGCTTCTGTGGTCAGAAAGGTGTGTCTGCATAACATAACTACAGAATATTTTTTTTGATTGTTTTGTCGTTGTTTTTTTCTTCCACTGGTATATAAATCAGATTCGAGTAATTTCCAAAGCAATAGCTGATTCACAAAAGCAAACAGTTCGTCCTTACTGTCCTTGGGTCCAGAAGAAAAATGAGGTTCTTTCCTGTATGTTTCCAATATTTCTGTGTGTGTTTTTCTTTATCCTCGTCATCACCGACATTCCTCTGGAAACCCCAAAAAGTGAACATTCTCTGTGCAGTGAAGCTGGGAGGCGGCAAATGGAGAGAAGCTGGACAGGTGAGCAGAGGGACTCGAGGCTTGAACCGATAATCCTGGCAAGTTCTAAAGCATATTAGGTGTCATGTTGAGGGGGGGGGGCTGTTTGTTGGCTTCTCAGTGAAAACTGCAGTTAAACTCTGGAGACAGCAGAGAGTAAGAGGCAGATGGCCGTCATAAGAAAGCATTAGAAATCTGAGGGCCATGGGTGGATGAAGGAGAAGGTGAGGGGCCTGGAAAAACTACCTAAAATGCATCCTGCTGGAGAGACATTCAGAGGCCAAATTCTTCTTGGCGAGCCAAGAGGAAGGGCTACGAGTTGGCAGTAGGATTTCCTACTGAAGTTTTGCAAACCTACGACTGGAATAGGGGGCTAGAGGCCACAGGTATTGTGCTCCGAGATTAGGCTGAAAGGCTGAGGCCTGAGGGGAAGGAGGGGTGTGGCAGAATTCTTAGAGGGGTCCCAGGAAAAACGGAGGAATTGAATCAGAGTGATGAGGGAGAGGCAGGATAAGCAAATGCTTGGGGCCCCAGAGAGGTACATGTGCAGGGCAGGATTTTTAAGGCATTGATTCACAGTTTAAGGCAGTCATTTCTGATGAAACAGCAGAGGCTTGACACTCCCATCTTTGAATTTTGGTAACTGGTTGGTGATGATCTCTGCCAGCATCTCTGGGAATTCCACACTGAGGGTTTTATTCACAAAGGTGTAGAAGCAGATCTGCAGAAGACCCTCGACCATCTGGACGAGACACCCAGAGGAGCAGAGACACAGGGAGATTAGAAACACTGCATATCGTAAAGCTGGTTTCAATTTGCAGGATTATCTTTAAAGCAGCCTCAGGTCTATATGCAGGAGGTCTTTACTTGTACAATAACAAGGCTTTACAGCGGCATAAATGCAGGCAACTCAGCTGAACACCAATCGATTGAAGATACTTGAACCATAAGATGTGAAATAAAAAGCCAGGATGTTGTGAAGAAGATATTAAAGGAAGCATTATTCATATCTTTATAGACATGATAAACACTAGTGTCCCAGTTACTAATCACTGCATTTTATCTGCGCAGGCTCTTTAACGTTTACAACAAAAACTGTCGATGTAACTTCAATTTCCTTTAACAGTGGCTATTAAAAATGAAGCCATTTTAGCCTATAGCACATTTAGCAGCATTAAAATGCAACATCACTTTGCAAATTTGACTTTTCTACCTTACTGTCAGCACTGAGAGACGATAGCGACAGGAAATATTTAACTCTTCACTCCGCTTTAAATGCTGTCAGACTGTTACTGTCAGCATGCAGGATAAAGGAAGCGGTTGATGGAAGATACGCAGGCGTGACTGGTGGGAAATGGCGATCGTGATAGTGTGCAGTGACTCAGAGAGGAGAGAGAATTTCTATACAAGTAGGGCATCCTCTTAACAGCTCTGTGAACCGGTTAAACCGCTCATGAAACCACAGGAATCGGCAGCACAAGTGCCGGTTACATCACTTGTCTGAAGCCAGGCCTGCGCAGGTAGTCGTTGGTACGTGTACAACATCATGGTTGACTCTAGCTAGCATAATTTCTCAAAACCAGGATAAGGGACTATCCAGGTTTCTGAAATTGGGACATGATGTTTCCATACGCAAGCGGGATACTTCACAATGTAAACTTCAAACTTCATGTAAATGCACTCATATACAGTCAGGTCCATAAATATTTGGACACAAACTAAATGTTTAGTATTTCGGCTCTGTACACCACCACAATGAACTCAAAATTAATCATGGGTTTGTTTAGATTTTTCAGCCTAATTAGATTAGAAAGTCTTTATTGTCCCAATTTGGGCAATTTGATTTGCAACAGCAGTCAACAACAAAATTCTTACCGTAAAAACAGTACAGTACAATACATAGAAACATGTCATCAGGTGAGTTACCATGACCATATAGGTAGCCTACAGTGCAAGGACACTAGTCTAAAGCTCATTTAGAAACCCTGCAGCTGAGGGAACAGATGATCTGAGGTATCTGTTTGATTTGGCCCTCTTAGGGAAGGTATACCTCTAATGATGGCTTGCTTCACTGATGGTGACAGCGCTTTGGATTTCATGTTGAGAGTTGACCTCACAAGCTTCCAAACACAAATGCCATTTGAAATTAACTTTATACCTGTATCGACTCCTTCTGAATGACATAACGAGGGAATAAGACACATCTGGCCATGGAAGAATTACTTTTGGTCCCTTAAAAAGGTGGAGGGCACATATAAAATGTGCTGCAATTCCTCCAATGTTCACCCAATTGGGATCTAAAGGCCTTCAAATTAAAGCTGAAAATGTGCACCTAAAGCACATCTTGACTGTTTCCTTTCAAATCCAAAAAGCCAAAATAGTGAAAATAGTGTCAATGTCCAAATATTTATTGACCTGACTGTAAAAAACCTTACATGGAACAAAGAAGACCAAAAACATAAGGCATTTAACATGTGTTACAGAGAGTGTGTGTGTGTTTCTAACCTCCTGCATGGAGTCCAGTAGCTTAGTTAGCTGGTAGAAACGCTGCCAGTTCTGACTAGCGTTCTCCTCTCTCTTGACGATCGCTTTCCCCAGCTCCTTTATATATGTCATCCGGATCTCATCAAAAACTGCCTGGCTCTTCAGGCCGTCTTTCGGTACTAAAAACACACAAACCAACACAAACAGAGACAAAGAGAGGTACATCAGGTTAGCTGGCGATAGCGAGATCGTGAAAGATAAAATTAGAAAAAGATAATTAATGCATTGTTCATTTAAAGCTTTCATTTGAAGATGGAAAATGTCTAAACATCACGTGAGCTCTTTAAAATCCTATCAAGCTATTGTTCTATTAAGTCGGCAGTTAACGCAGAAGTTCTTTTTTTTGTCAAGAACTGTAAAGAAATCATTGTGACACCAAGAACACAACATTGATAAGAGTTTATCTTACAGATTGTCTGTCTGGAAAGAAGAAACCTTATAATGTCTTAGTCCACTTTATTTCTGTTGTTGACGGTAACACTTGGGATGGGAGTGAAAGTAACTTTTTTTACCTTCAGAATTTTTTCTGAAAATTAAAGCCTACTACACACTGAAGCAGTTTTCAACCACAGCGTTAATTCACACCCTGTTCAAATTAGACTTTATAGAAAGTAATCATATAGAGTGACTGGGACACAGAATCTCCTTTGACTATAAAGGGCCACCTTTAAATGGCAGCCTTATTGAAATGACTCGATGCCACAGATGACAAAAGAAAGAGGAGAACAGGCTGTTGACATGTTTGTCACCTTGACACTTGAATGCCCACGACTCCACCATTCGTCATCAAGGGAATAGTTTAAGACAGCATGGTACGAGAGGCAATCTAACAAATGATGCTCTTGGTTTACGTGACCGACTGCATGATCCTGTCCCCGAAAATGTCAGTTAAGATAAGCACTTATTTGTTGCAGATTTTGCCTCAAAAAACTCACAGACTTATAAAACATCTGGTCTCCACTCACAATCCGCGCATTATCATTTCCAATACAGTGCGTGCCTGCTTGTTTCATGGCATCCACTTTGTTGCAGCGATGCCGTGCGCTGGAACAACAAATTCTTATCCCCCGATGTTAAAAAGAACAAACAGAATTTAATAAAACATTACATGCTGCGTCCAGATATTTTTGTTCGGTATGCATCTTCTCAGCCATCTGGACAGATCGTAATGGTTACACACATTCAAACATATGTCTCAAACTTAAAATCTATCGCTCTCTCTGTGTTCTTTATCCTGTTCTGCCTCAGAAAAGAGAGCACAGGTCACTAAAACCTAATTAAAATTTGTTTGTGCGACGAGGAAGAGACGCTGGCTAAACACGCACCCAAATGTATGCAAAACCAGAATGCTGTAGGCAGTGGAAAAGAAACTGAACAGCGATAGCTACAGTGCAGAGTGTTTTTAACTGATGTGGCCTAAATCGGTGTCTGAGATGAGCAGAAAATGTTGACTTCTTAAAAATCAAACTCTGCGTGTACACACTAATGATTTTCACTGGGCCGGACACTGCTAAAAGCTACAAACAGCTGGAAAACATCAATATGCAGTTGTCATAATGAGCATGTCAACACGCCACGGAGGCCTTGTCAGTCTGCTGCCTGGCACTGAGCCCAGACTGAGCCACAGTCATCGGGCCGAGATTATGCCAGGCCACAGAGGGCATGAAATCGAGGTGAATTACCGCCAGATTTACATAATCAGATAAATGGGAGTGCAAGCACTATCTGGACTCTACATTATGCATTTACAGGTTTGGCAGGCAGACAGACAGATTTTAAAACTGACTGCTCACAACTCAGGATTATTTGATATAATACGACTAAATGTGTTTTTATTATTTAACAAGTGTTGTTAGAAAAATCTGCTATGACCTACATGTGCTTTTTTTCCCCCAGTTCTCTACATTCTGTGGTGCAAATGTCAATGATGCTGAAGATGGAAACTGTTTCGACAATAACAAGTTAAACTGTCCCATAAGTGACTTCAATTTTCACTTATGTGTGTGAGGAATGATTAAACCATTAAAAAAACAAGTTGGTCAGACCTGATAGCATTTCCATCCCTGAAGGGAACAGATGGAAAGAGCTCTCAGGTACAAATATGCAACCAGTGCTCGGTATGGAAATGTAATTTCCTCTGCATAATCGGCTTTAACGTGCATCCTTTTCCCTGACATTCACTTAGAATGAGGTGGAAGGAGGAATGCTCTCCTCCTCAGAAAAGGAAAATTTACATTAAAAAGTTCGATATTGTAATACTTGTGCTGTGTTTAAGTGTATTTTAATGGTACTAATTACATAGAGAGGGCAGCTTTTATTGTCTTAGCTGTTCAGAAAATAGAGAGAGACCAAGCTGCTGAACATTTCTCTCTTTTTTTGCCTCGTTAAAGTTCGTCTTCTAACGACCTTCACTAATTGGTACATTTTAAAGTAACTACTACAAATCGAATGCAGTTTAAATAAATTTAGAATATGGAAAGACATCTCTTCTGAACCCAATTTTCACTCAAGCAAAACAAATGTTGAAAATTGGGAGAAAGATTTTGTTGTAATGAGTTTCTTTGTAACGTTTTTCATAATTAGACAATCTATGATCGTGGTGATTACACAGACAGACAAACAAGCAGGATTTTTTTTATCATAGATAAGAAAAAAACTGTTCTAATCTAAGTTGACCTCCCTGTACTGTTCCTGTTAATGGACAGGGGGAAAAAAATTAGCAGTCTACAAAGATTAAGCACCTCTCTGACATTTGAAGTTGTATTCAACTGATAGAAGATGAGCTGTGCTTTTCACTTCTAGGAGAGTGTATAGAAGTGAATGGAGTGCTGAGTTTTTTGGGTTTTTTTTTTGCAAAACCTTTACATTTTGACATTCTTGCAGTGTTAAAGACAATTTATCTGTGATCAGTGTCATCCTTTTTTTTTTTTTTTTTTTACAAAATGTCCTCAGATTAGTCTTCTTAGGTGATTTGACAGTAACAGCAACACCTGGTCGATCGAGTGTTGCTTTATATCAATCTGCCTCTCTTGAAAACAAACATCTCCTTGTGATATTGTGGAACTTCAGTGGGGGGGGGAAACAATCTTTTGAAAGAATGAAAAAAATCACTCCAGGTCCACTTCAGCAGCTTTAGGAAAGGGAATAAAAAAAAGTGCCATTATCGAACCAAACACTGGAACCATGACTCAATGCAAGACAAGTGCTCGAACCATTTTAGGTCCATTTAATCCTCCATTACTCCATGTAGAAAACATCACACTGATCTCTAATATCGCGTCTCTAAAACAAGACATTTGCAGTGCTGTTTGAGTAGATTAGTTTTAAATCTTGCAGGTAGAAATGGAACAGAGCAGATGAAGAACTACAGACAGCAAGTTCTTTTTATGGTTAGCAAGAACATCATCAAGATGCTGCAAACAGATCTCACTGTTCCTCTGGTGTGTTTCTGAGAGAGTAAGCGCTCGAGGCGTGTTTATTTTTTGCCGTCATGTATTTGAGGAGAATTCTGGGACGCTAGTTTTAAAACACATTTGCCAGTAACTGCAGGGGTTTGCCAAATAAACCAGGGCATAAAGGATAAGGATTATCGCTTTAGGTGTAATTTTCTTTGCTGTGGAACTTCAGGTTTGTGCCGTATTACTGAAATCATCACAGCATGCAGCATATGAAGCAATGCTGCTCGGTGGCTCAAATTTGTTGCCGTGAGCAATGTAGATAAAAACCCTCTGATTATTCATGCTGTGAAAACAAGCTGTTGCTTGCTTTGTCAATTAGCGGTGAAGCAGAAAACAATGTATTACTGTCTGTTACTGTCAAGCAATGGGAAATTTAAAAACTACTGATTTTGAAGCCACCTTTGCATGTGTCTAGCCAGATGCTCAGTGAGCCTTAATGAATGCAGAGAAGTAACTCAGTCACATATTCATTATTCATTCACCCATTTACAGCTTTCCTATCTGCCTGCAGTAGCCTTGATGGTGCTGCCGAACTATGAGTAGTAATTTGCATATATGATGCAGTTTTTCCCCATTCCACTCAGTCTGCTTCCCTTGCTGTGACAAACTGAGGTGCAGTGAAAAGGTTTCAGCAGTATAACGAAGTTGACACAATAGATTTTGAGATCAATTTTAATCTCAGAAAAAGAAAAAACACAAGACTTTTGAAAAAACAATGCGGTGATTTTTCAAAGTAAAATGTGTTCTATTACCTGTACTGAGCAGCAACAGCACCTTCATGCACAGGTACTCATCATAAGACACCTGCAGTCGGACGAACTCATTACAGATCTTCAGCATCTGCTCGCACTGGTCGGTCATGAAGGGTAGCTTCATACGCTCTCTGGGAGAGAAAAAGGAAAAGAGGGAGAAGAGACAGCAGACGTGAGCCACAAGAGAATTGTCAGCAGCAGTGGAAGAAACAGGAACACAGGTAAGAGAGATACACAGATTAGACTTAAAGCTGTTTCACTTATCTCATCCTGTTATTCAATTCTCAATAAATAGCCCCAGCAGGGAAATGCTACAACCATGCAGGACAAAAACTGCACTGTGAAATCACTCATGATGGATTTTCACACCTCACTTGCACTAACACGCGGCCCACATTACGTTTTACCTCCAAAATCAATATAGCACATTCTCCAGACACATAGCCTTGGGCTCAGAGCTGTCAATTCATTCTGACCAGTTGCAGGGCTACTGGCTATGACTCCTTTCAACCTTTCATATCTATTTTACCCTTCTCTGAGTTTATGTGTCCATTGGAAATGACTCATCATTTCAGTCCTTTCTTTGTATGCATTTGAGAACTGTTTGTAGCTCAGCGGGGTGTTAATGTGTTTGTGGCATTCACTACAAATTTGCCATTTACTACAAATTTAGGAATATTTACACTTCAGGCAAAAGCACACTGCACTTAAAACCATATTTGAATGGTCACATCAGAACCCCCAACAAGTATTCATTCAATCTAAATACTAGCAAAAATTCGGAAAAAAAAAACATTTAAATGCTTGAATTTTCTTTTGATAGATGTGATTCAGTGCACAGATACCGACTTATCTAAAAATATAGATGTTTTGGCTGACAGAAGACATCACAAGACATTTTAATGAAGAGCGGGACCAAGTAAATCAGTCAAATTGTGCAGAGGTTTAAAAAAATTAAAGGTGATTATAAATGGGATAATGTAAGTATTTAAAATTTGAGCCTAAAGGCAAAAAACAAACACGAGCGAACAGGAGATTAACCTCAATTGCGGCTCCTCTGGGGACTACAGAGCCTGTGGTAAGCACCGATAGGGCTAAACACAGTCAATCTCAGAAGTCAGTGAAAGTTTAAATAGTGATTATTTGTTATGTGTAATTAACATGGTCTGCACAGTGTCTCAGTGGTTAGCACTGATGCCTTGTAGGTAGAAGATAACTGGTTTGCATCCCAACCTTGATGATCAAAAGTCACGGCAACACAGAATGTGGCCATTTAATATAGATGTACCCACAAACAAAATGATTTTGCACTGAGCACAGGCGTGTGTTATGCATGTGTACGTTATGTACGGACACAGAATTGCGTGACCTAAATATGTAGCGAGCCATGAAAATTGATGGGAATCAGAAACACTCCCACAATTTAATCAATTGTTCCTTGTATCATTTACAACAGATAAGTCCTGATAAGTCCGCAATGGTTGATTTGTAGAAGAATCACAACCATGTGAAGTTGTAGTCACTTGTTGTCATGGTTACAGTGACGCTGTGCTACTATCTCGCAATGATACAGAAATCTTTAACAAATCCCTGGATCCAGACTATAAGCTGCATCACTGCCAAAATCTAATCACTTGGTCCTTGTGTCATTTCTGGCCATCCCTGAAAATTTCATCCAAATCTGTTACTCCGTTTTTGAGTAATGTCTTGCACAGAAAGACAGATTGTGGAGTAAAAAAATCATAAAAATCCATTTCAAATTTAAAGCACTGGTTTAACAAATGGCACAAATCCCTTCAAATCAAGTTCAAAGATGTATAAAAATACAATTTTAATTAAAATTTTATTGAAAAATCCTCAGATCTATATATATATATATATATACAAATATACAAATTCATTTCAAAAGATTAGCCTCTGCTTTCTACTCCATTGCTGGTTTGTGCAATGCGGGTTTCAAGTTTTCACATTATTCTGGTCTAAGTTGCCTTTTAGATGAGGACTTAAAGTTCCTGGAGCGCATACTGAACTTGGTAAAATAGCTTTTTCTTTTGATACTCCAAGCTCATGGAACATCCTCCAACACTCTCGAAAAATTCGTGTTCATTCCTTCTCTTTCAGAGTTCAGAACTTTGATTTCTAACCACTGTGTTTCACATTGCAAATGTTTTACCTGATTTTATTTTATCTACCTTACCACTGATGAAATTATTGTTCACAGTGATTCTATACTTGCTTTATTGTGCTGTGATTTTAATGTGTCTGTAATCTTGACGGCATTGTAAATGAGGGAAACCTCAAGGTCCTTTCGAAAATATATAAAGATTTGAATGAATGAATAAACAACCTGTGGTGATAAGGTCACTTAACAACTTTGGTTACTTGTTACTGGACATTTTGCTTCTCTTTTAGTTGTTTCATGTTTCTTTGTTGTCATTTTGCATCTGTGAAAGTTTTAGGTCTCTTTGTGGGTCTATTTGTTCGAGTTTTGTATTTCTTTGTGCTCATTTGACATCTCTGATTGTTATGCTGCATGATTATTTTACCTCTCATTGTAAATGTTTTGTGTCTTTGTAGTCATTTTCTGTCTACTTGTGGTTGTCTTAAATCACTCTGTAGTCATATTACATTTGTGGTCTCTTCGTAGTAATCTCCAGTAGTGGTAGTAGTCTGTGTACCTTTATTGTACTTTTATGACTGTTCTCTGTAAACTCTGGCATTGTTAATGATTTTGTTTTTAGTTTGCAGAGTTTTTATTGTTGCTTTGTTTGCTTTTCTTTGTGGATGTTTGTCTTTCCATAGCAGTCTTCTGTCACCTCAGAGTTGTCATTAATCTTTTTGTTGTTGTTTTGTGACTCTTTACAGCAGCTTTGTGTCTCATTGTAGATTTTTTTTGCAGCTCTTTGTGGTCATTATGCGTGTTGTAGTTGTTGAATTGTGTCTCGTATTGTGTCTCGTTGTTGTTTTGCAACCCTTGGAAATAATTTTGTCTCTCATTGTCACTGTTTCGTGTCTAATTATAGTTTTGTATTTCTTTCAGTCATTTAGTCTCTTATTGTTTTCGTATTATGTTTGATTATTATGTTTGATTGTAGTTGTTTTGCATCTCTGAAGTTGTGTTGTGTCTCATTGTAGTTCTGTATCTCATTGTAGTTGTTTGGTGTCTATTTTGAGTAATTTTCTCTCACTGTAGTCATATTGTGTCTGATTGTTGTTATTTTAGGTCTCGTAGTTCTATTATTGTAATTTTTGTGTAACTGTAGTCATGCTGAGTCTGATTTCAGTTGTTTTGAATCACATTGTAGTTGTTTTGTGTCTTTTTTTTGTAATTTTGTAAACCATGATGTTTTTGTGATATTTTGGACGACATACTGAACTATGACGTTTTTGTGATATTTTGGACGACATACTGAACTATGACATTTTTGTACGATATACTAAATTATGACGTTTTTGTGATAATTTTAGACGACATACGAAAATATGACATTTTTGTGATATTTTGGACGACATACTGAACTATGACGTTTTTGTGATATTTTGGACGACATACTGAACTATTACATTTTTGTACGATATACTAAATTATGACGTTTTTGTGACAATTTTAGACGACATACGAAACTATGACATTTTTGTGACATTTCGGACGACATACTGAACTATGACGTTTTTGTGATATTTTGGACGACATACTGAACTATGACATTTTTGTGACATTTTTGTACGATATACTAAATTATGACGTTTTTGTGACATTTTTAGACGACATACGAAACTATGACATTTTTGTGACATTTTTGGACGACATACTAAACTATAACGTTTTTGTGATATTTTGGACGACATACTAAACTATGACATTTTTGTGACATTTTTGGACGACATACTAAACGATAACGTTTTTGTGATATTTTGGACGACATACTAAACGATGACATTTTTGTGACATTTTTGGAGGACATACTAAACTATAACGTTTTTGTGATATTTTGGACAACATACTAAATTATGACGTTTTTGTGACATTTTTAGACGACATACTAAACTATGACATTTTTGTGACATTTTGGAGGACATACTGAACTATGAAGTTTTTGTGATATTTTGGAAGACATACTAAACTATGACGTTTTTGTCACATTTTGGACAACATACGAAAATATGACATTTTACTGAAATTTTGGACGACATACTAAACTCTGACGTTTTTTGTCTCATTTTGCATGACATACTAAACTATGATGCTTTTGTCATTTTTTGGATGACATGCTAAACTATGTTTTTGTCACATTTTGGACGACATGCTAAACTATGTTTTTGTCACATTTTGGACGACATATCGCTCAGAGAGTGCAGACCTCCGCCAAGGGCATTGACATTCCCATGGAACAGTGGACCGGAGTGGAGTTGAGGAAAACATTTTCGGATGACATACTGAACTATGATGTTTTTCTCCATTTTCTGACAAAAAATGACTTTATTAGTCCATTTTTGGAACACATACTAAACTATAACTTTTTTAGTCCATTTTCGGACAACATAGTAAACTGTGACGTTTTTTGTCCATTTTCGGACAACATGCTAATCTATGACATTTTTGTCCATTTTTGGACAAAAAATGACTTTTTCCCCATTTTCGGACAACATACTAAACTATGAAGTTTTTGTCCATTTTCGGAGGACATACTAAACTATGACTTTTTTGTCCATTTTCGTACAAAAAATGACTTTCTCCATTTTCAGATGACATACTAAACTATGAAGTTTTTTGTCCATTTTCGGACGACATACTAAACTAGAAAAGCGCTCAGAGAGTGCAGACCTCCGCCAAGGACAGAGAGGAAAACAGGAAACCCATGCAGTAAAGGATCTTGAGCTGGAATCGAACCTGCATCTCTGACACAGTTCTGTTTATGAACCCCCTTCTTAACCAGTTGAGCTATCTGGACACCTTGCTCCAATTTGTTGGATGACATACTAAACTATGACGTTTTTGTGATATTTTGGACGACATACTAAACTATAACATTTTTGTGGCATTTTTGTACAACATACTAAACTATGAAGTTTTTTGTCCACTTTCGGACGACATACTAAACTATGGCTTTTTCCAGACCTTTTCATTCCAAAAAGCGAACCGGACTAGAGTTGAGGAAAATGTGGACCGGATCGCTCCAAAAAGTGGACCGGACTTCAGTTGAGGAAAACATTTTCGGATGATATACTAAACTATGACGTTTTTGTCCATTTTCTGACAAAAAATGAGTTTTTTTCCATTTTCGGACGACATACTAAACTATGACTTTTTTAGTCAATTTTCGGACGACATACTAAACTATGACATTTTTGTCCATTTTCAGGCAAAAAATGACTTTCTTCATTTTCGGATGACATACTAAACTATGAAGTTTTTTGTCCATTTTCGGACGACATACTAAACTATGACATTTTTGTGACATTTTTGGACGACATACTAAACTATGACGTTTTTGTGACATTTTGGATGACATACTAAACTATGACGTTTTTGTGATATTTTGACGACATACTAAACTATAACATTTTTGTACAACATACTAAACTATGACGTTTTTGTCATATTTTGGACGACATACTAAACTATAACATTTTTGTACAACATACTAAACTATGAAGTTTTTTGTCCAAACTAGAAAAGCGCTCAGACAGTGCAGACCTCCGCCAAGGACAGAGAGGAAAACAGGAAACCCATGCAGTAAAGGATCTTGAGCGGGAATTGAACCTGCATCTCTGACACAGTTCTGTTTACAAATCACCTTCTTAACCAGTTGAGCTATCTGGACACTTGGCTCCAATTTATTGGACGACATACTAACCTATGATGTTTTTGTCATATTTTGGACGACATACTAAACTATGACATTTTTGTGACATTTTTGGACGACATACTAAACTATGACGTTTTTGTGACATTTTTGGACGACATACTAAACTATGACGTTTTTGTGACATTTTTGGATGACATACTAAACTATGACATTTTTGTGACATTTTTGGACGACATACTAAACTATAACGTTTTTGTGATATTTTGGACGACATACTAAACTATGACATTTTTGTGACATTTTTGGACGACATACTAAACGATAACGTTTTTGTGATATTTTGGACGACATACTAAACGATGACATTTTTGTGACATTTTTGGAGGACATACTAAACTATAACGTTTTTGTGATATTTTGGACAACATACTAAATTATGACGTTTTTGTGACATTTTTAGACGACATACTAAACTATGACATTTTTGTGACATTTTGGAGGACATACTGAACTATGAAGTTTTTGTGATATTTTGGAAGACATACTAAACTATGACGTTTTTGTCACATTTTGGACAACATACGAAAATATGACATTTTACTGAAATTTTGGACGACATACTAAACTCTGACGTTTTTTGTCTCATTTTGCATGACATACTAAACTATGATGCTTTTGTCATTTTTTGGATGACATGCTAAACTATGTTTTTGTCACATTTTGGACGACATGCTAAACTATGTTTTTGTCACATTTTGGACGACATATCGCTCAGAGAGTGCAGACCTCCGCCAAGGGCATTGACATTCCCATGGAACAGTGGACCGGAGTGGAGTTGAGGAAAACATTTTCGGATGACATACTGAACTATGATGTTTTTCTCCATTTTCTGACAAAAAATGACTTTATTAGTCCATTTTTGGAACACATACTAAACTATAACTTTTTTAGTCCATTTTCGGACAACATAGTAAACTGTGACGTTTTTTGTCCATTTTCGGACAACATGCTAATCTATGACATTTTTGTCCATTTTTGGACAAAAAAATGACTTTTTCCCCATTTTCGGACAACATACTAAACTATGAAGTTTTTTGTCCATTTTCGGAGGACATACTAAACTATGACTTTTTTGTCCATTTTCGTACAAAAAATGACTTTCTCCATTTTCAGATGACATACTAAACTATGAAGTTTTTGTCCATTTTCGGACGACATACTAAACTAGAAAAGCGCTCAGAGAGTGCAGACCTCCGCCAAGGACAGAGAGGAAAACAGGAAACCCATGCAGTAAAGGATCTTAAGCTGGAATCAAACCTGCATCTCTGACACAGTTCAGTTTACGAATCACCTTCTTAACCAGTTGAGCTATCTGGACACCTTGTTCCAATTTGTTGGACGACATACTAACCTATGATGTTTTTGTCATATTTTGGACCACATACTAAAACATACTAAAATATTCAAAGTGATCCAGAATCCAGGATCCCTTCCGGATTGCCACCAAAATTAAATCGGCTCTTCCTCTTACCATAGTCTACAGCCCCTCCAAATTTCATGTGAATCTGCTCAGGCTTTTATGAGTTATCTTGCTAACAGACAGACAGATAGACATACAGACAGACAGACGGACACACAAACGCCGGGTGTCACATAACCTCCTTGGCGGAGGTAACTATGACGTTTTTGTGATATTTTGGACGCCATACGAAACTGACATTTTTGTGACATTTTGGATGACATACTAAACTATAACATTTTTATGGCATTTTGGACGACATACAAAACTGACATTTTTGTGACATTTTTGGACAACATACTAAACTTTGACGTTTTTGTGACATTTTTGGATGACATACTAAACTATGACGTTTTTGTGATATTTCGGACGACATACTAAACTATGACGTTTTTGTGATATTTTGGAGGACATACTAAACTATAACATTTTTGTGGCATTTTTGTACAACAGACTAAACTTTGTTATTAGTCCATTTTCGGACGACATACTAAACTATGGCTTTTTCCGGACCGTATCACTCCAAAAAGTGGACCGGACGGGAGTTGAGGAAAATGTGGACGGGATCGCTCAAAAAGTGGACTGGACTGGAGCTGAGGAAAACGTGGACCGGATCGCTCAAAAAGTGGAATCGGACTGGAGTTGAGGAAAACGTGGACCGGATCGCTCCAAAAAGTGGACCGGACTAGAGTTGAGGAAAACGTGGACCGGATCGCTCCAAAAAGTGGACCGGACTTCAGTTGAGGAAAACATTTTCGAATGATATACTAAACTATGACGTTTATGTCCATTTTCTGACAAAAAAAGAGTTTTTTTCCATTTTCGGACGACATACTAAACTATGACTTTTTTAGTCAATTTTCGGATGACATACTAAACTATGAAGTTTTTTGTCCATTTTCGGACGACATACTAAACTCGAAAAGCGCTCAGAGAGTGCAGACCTCCGCCAAGGACAGAGAGGAAAACAGGAAACCCATGCAGTAAAGGATCACATGCTGGAATTGAACCTGGATCTCTGACACAGTTCTGTTTACAAATCACCTTCTTAACCAGTTGAGCCACCTGGACACCTTGCTCCAATTTGTTGGACGACATACTAACCTATGATGTTTTTGTCATATTTTGGACCACATACTAAAACATACTAAAAAATTCAAAGTGATCCAGAATCCAGGATCCCTTCCGGATTGCCACCAAAATTAAATCAGCTCTTCCTCTTACCATAGTCTACAGCCCCTCCAAATTTCATGTGAATCTGCTCAGGCTTTTATGAGTTATCTTGCTAACAGACAGATAGATAGACATACATACAGACAGACGGACACACAAACGCCGGGTGTCACATAACCTCCTTGGCGGAGATAACTATGATGTTTTTGTGATATTTTGGACGCCATACGAAACTGACATTTTTGTGACATTTTGGATGACATACTAAACTATAACATTTTTATGGCATTTTGGACGACATACAAAACTATGACATTTTTGTGACATTTTTGGATGACATACTAAACCATGACGCTTTTTTGATATTTTGGACGACATACTGAACTGTGACATTTTTGTGACATTTTGGACGACATACTAAACTATGACATTTTTGTGACATTTTTGGACGACATACTAAACTTTGACGTTTTTGTGACATTTTTGGATGACAAACTAAACTATGACGTTTTTGTGATATTTCGGACGACATACTAAACTATGACATTTTTGTGATATTTTGGACAACATACTAAACTATGACATTTTTGGATGACATACTAAACTATGACATTTTTGTGACATTTCGGACGACATACTAAACCATGACGCTTTTTTGATATTTTGGACGACATACTAAACTATGATATTTTTGTGACATTTTGGACGACATACTAAACTATGACGTTTCTGTGATATTTTGGAGGACATACTACACTATAACATTTTTGTGGCATTTTTGTACAACAGACTAAACTTTGTTTTTAGTCCATTTTCAGACGACATACTAAACTATGGCTTTTTCCGGACCGTATCACTCCAAAAAGTGGACCGGACTGGAGTTGAGGAAAACGTGGACCGGATCGCTCCAAAAAAGTGGACTGGACTGGCGCTGAGGAAAACATGGACCGGATCGCTCCAAAAAGTGGACCGAACTGGAGTTGAGGAAAACGTGGACCGGATCGCTCCAAAAAGTGGACCGGACTAGAGTTGAGGAAAACATGGACCGGATCACTCCAAAAAGTGGACCGGACTAGAGTTGAGGAAAACGTGGACCGGATCGCTCCAAAAAGTGGACCGGACTAGAGTTGAGGAAAACATTTTCGAATGATATACTCAACTATGACGTTTATGTCCATTTTCTGACAAAAAAAATGAGTTTTTTTCCATTTTCGGACGACATACTAAACTATGACTTTTTCAGTCAATTTTCGGATGACATACTAAACTATGAAGTTTTTGTCCATTTTCGGACGACATACTAAACTAGAAAAGCGCTCAGAGAGTGCAGACCTCCGCCAAGGACAGAGAGGAAAACAGGAAACCCATGCAGTAAAGGATCACACGCTGGAATCGAACCTGGATCTCTGACACAGTTCTGTTTACAAATCACCTTCTTAACCAGTTGAGCCACCTGGACACCTTGCTCCAATTTGTTGGACGACATACTAACCTATGATGTTTTTGTCATATTTTGGACGACATACTAAACTATGACATTTTTGTGACATTTTTGGATGACATCCTAAACTATGATATTTTTGTCATATTTCGGACGACATACTAAACTATGACATTTTTGTGGCATTTTTGTATAACATACTAAACTATGAAGTTTTTTGTCCATTTTCGGACGACATACTAAACTAGAAAAGCGCTCAGACAGTGCAGACCTCCGCCAAGGACAGAGAGGAAAACAGGAAACCCATGCAGTAAATGATCTTGAGCTGGAATCAAACCTGCATCTCTGACACAGTTCTGTTTATGAACCCCCTTCTTAACCAGTTGAGCTATCTGGACACCTTGCTCCAATTTGTTGGATGACATACTAAACTATGACGTTTTTGTGATATTTTGGACGACATACTAAACTATAACATTTTTGTGGCATTTTTGTACAACATACTAAACTATGAAGTTTTTTGTCCACTTTCGGACGACATACTAAACTATGGCTTTTTCCGGACCTTTTCATTCCAAAAAGTGAACCGGACTAGAGTTGAGGAAAATGTGGACCGGATCGCTCCAAAAAGTGGACCGGACTTCAGTTGAGGAAAACATTTTCGGATGATATACTAAACTATGACGTTTTTGTCCATTTTCTGACAAAAAATGAGTTTTTTTCCATTTTCGGACGACATACTAAACTATGACTTTTTTAGTCAATTTTCGGACGACATACTAAACTATGACATTTTTGTCCATTTTCAGGCAAAAAATGACTTTCTTCATTTTCGGATGACATACTAAACTATGAAGTTTTTTGTCCATTTTCGGACGACATACTAAACTATGACATTTTTGTGACATTTTTGGACGACATACTAAACTTTGACGTTTTTGTGACATTTTTGGATGACATACTAAACTATGACGTTTTTGTGATATTTCGGACGACATACGAAACTATGACGTTTTTGTGATATTTTGACGACATACTAAACTATAACATTTTTGTACAACATACTAAACTATGACGTTTTTGTCATATTTTGGACGACATACTAAACTATAACATTTTTGTACAACATACTAAACTATGAAGTTTTTTGTCCAAACTAGAAAAGCGCTCAGACAGTGCAGACCTCCGCCAAGGACAGAGAGGAAAACAGGAAACCCATGCAGTAAAGGATCTTGAGCGGGAATTGAACCTGCATCTCTGACACAGTTCTGTTTACAAATCACCTTCTTAACCAGTTGAGCTATCTGGACACCTGTCTCCAATTTGTTGGACGACATACTAACCTATGATGTTTTTGTCATATTTTGGACGACATACTAAACTATGACATTTTTGTGACATTTTTGGACGACATACTAAACTATGACGTTTTTGTGACATTTTTGGACGACATACTAAACTATGACGTTTTTGTGACATTTTTGGATGACATACTAAACTATGACGTTTTTGTGATATTTCAGACGACATACTAAACCATGACGCTTTTTTGATATTTTGGACGACATACGAAACTGTGACATTTTTGTGACATTTTGGACGACATACTAAACTATGACATTTTTGTGACATTTTTGGACGACATACTAAACTTTGACGTTTTTGTGACATTTTTGGATGACATACTAAACTATGAAGTTTTTTGTCCATTTTCGGACGACATACTAAACAAGAAAAGCGCTCAGACAGTGCAGACCTCCGCCAAGGACAGAGAGGAAAACAGGAAACCCATGCAGTAAAGGATCTTAAGCTGGAATTGAAGCTGCATCTCTGACACAGTTCTGTTTACAAATCACCTTCTTAACTAGTTGAGCTATCTGGACACCTATCTTCACATTGTTGGACAACATACTAACCTATGATGTTTTTGTGACATCTTGGAGAACATACTAAACTATGACGTTTTGTGATATTTTGGACGACATACTAAACTATAACATTTTTCTGGCATTTTTGTACAACATACTAAACTATGAATTTTTTTGTCTATTTTCGGACGACATACTAAACTAGAAAAGCGCTCAGACAGTGCAGACCTCCGCCAAGGATAGAGAGGAAAACAGGAAACCCATACAGTAAGGGATAATGGGCTGGAATTGAACCTGCATCTCTGACGCAGTTCTGTTTACGAACCCCCTTCTTAACCAGTTGAGCTATCTGGACACCTTGCTCCAATTTGTTTGATGACATACTAAACTATGACGTTTTTGTGATATTTTTGTACAACATACTAAACTATGAAGTTTTTTGTCTATTTTCGGACGACATACGAAACTAGAAAAGCGCACAAACAGTGCAGACCTCCGCCAAGGATAGAGAGGAAAACAGGAAACCCATGCAGTAAAGATCATGAGCTGGAATTGAACCTGCATCTCTGACACAGTTCTGTTTATGAACCCCCTTCTTAACCAGTTGAGCTATCTGGACACCTTGCTCCAATTTGTTGGATGACATACTAAACTATGACGTTTTTGTGATATTTTGGACGACATACTAAACTATAACATTTTTGTGGCATTTTTGTACAACATACTAAACTATGAAGTTTTTTGTCCACTTTCGGACGACATACTAAACTATGGCTTTTTCCGGACCTTTTCATTCCAAAAAGTGAACTGGACTAGAGTTGAGGAAAATGTGGACCGGATCGCTCCAAAAAGTGGACCGGACTTCAGTTGAGGAAAACATTTTCGGATGATATACTAAACTATGACGTTTTTGTCCATTTTCTGACAAAAAATGACTTTCTTCATTTTCGGATGACATACTAAACTATGAAGTTTTTTGTCCATTTTCGGACGACATACTAAACTATGACTTTTTTAGTCAATTTTCGGACGACATACTAAACTATGACGTTTTTGTCCATTTTCAGGCAAAAAATGACTTTCTTCATTTTCGGATGACATACTAAACTATGAAGTTTTTTGTCCAAACTAGAAAAGCGCTCAGACAGTGCAGACCTCCGCAAGGACAGAGAGGAAAACAGGAAACCCATGCAGTAAAGGATCTTGAGCGGGAATTGAACCTGCATCTCTGACACAGTTCTGTTTACAAATCACCTTCTTAACCAGTTGAGCTATCTGGACACCTGGCTCCAATTTGTTGGACGACATACTAACCTATGATGTTTTTGTCATATTTTGGACGACATACTAAACTATGACGTTTTTGTGATATTTCAGACGACATACTAAACCATGACGCTTTTTGATATTTTGGACGACATACTAAACTGTGACATTTTTGTGACATTTTTGGACGACATACTAAACTGAAGTTTTTGTGATATTTCGGACGACATACGAAACTATGACGTTTTTGTGATATTTTGACGACATACTAAACTATAACATTTTTGTACAACATACTAAACTATGACGTTTTTGTCATATTTTGGACGACATACTAAACTATGAAGTTTTTTGTCCAAACTAGAAAAGCGCTCAGACAGTGCAGACCTCCGCCAAGGACAGAGAGGAAAACAGGAAACCCATGCAGTAAAGGATCTTGAGCGGGAATTGAACCTGCATCTCTGACACAGTTCTGTTTACAAATCACCTTCTTAACCAGTTGAGCTATCTGGACACCTGTCTCCAATTTGTTGGACGACATACTAACCTATGATGTTTTTGTCATATTTTGGACGACATACTAAACTGTGACATTTTTGTGACATTTTGGACGACATACTAAACTTTGACGTTTTTGTGACATTTTTGGATGACATACTAAACTGAAGTTTTTTGTCCATTTTCGGACGACATACTAAACAAGAAAAGCGCTCAGACAGTGCAGACCTCTGCCAAGGACAGAGAGGAAAACAGGAAACCCACGCAGTAAAGGATCTTAAGCTGGAATCGAACCTGCATCTCTGACACAGTTCTGTTTACAAATCACCTTCTTAACCAGTTGAGCTATCTGGACACCTATCTTCACATTGTTGGACAACATACTAACCTATGATGTTTTTGTGACATCTTGGAGAACATACTAAACTATGACGTTTTGTGATATTTTGGACGACATACTAAACTATAACATTTTTCTGGCATTTTTGTACAACATACTAAACTATGAATTTTTTTGTCTATTTTCGGACGACATACTAAACCATGACTTTTTTAGTCAATTTTCGGACGACATACTAAGCTATGACGTTTTTGTCCATTTTCAGGCAAAAGATGACTTTTTTTCATTTTAGAAAAGCGCTCAGAGAGTGCAGACCTCCGCCAAGGATAGAGAGAAAAACAGGAAACCCATGCAGTAAAGGATCATGAGCTGGAATCAAACCTGTGTCTCTGACACAGATCAGTTCACAAATCACCTTCTTAACCAGTTGAGCTATCTGGACACCTTGCTCCAAATTGTTGGATGACATACTAACCTATGATGTTTTTGTCATATTTTGGACGACATACTAAACTATGACATTTTTGTGACATTTTGGACGACACACTAAACTATGACGTTTTTGTGACAATTTTGGACGACATACTAAACTATGACGTTTTTATGATATTTTGGACGACATACTAAACTATGACATTTTTGTGACATTTTGGACAACATACTAAACTATGACATTTTTGCGACATTTTTGCACAATAGTCTAAACTATGATTTTAGTCCATTTTCGGACGACATACTAAACTATGGCGTTTTCCGGATCGTATCGCTTCAAAAAGTGGACCGGACTGGAGTTGAGGAAAACGTGGACCGGATCGCTCCAAAAAGAGGACCGGATGGTTTTGGACGACATACTAAACTATCACATTTTTGTGGCATTTTTGTGCAATGGACTCAACTATGGTTTTATGACATTTTTGGACGACATACTAAACTATGACATTTTTGTGACATTTTGGACGACATATTAAAACTATGACATTTTTGTGACATTTTGGACGACATACTAAACTATGACATTTTCGTTACACTTTTGGATGACATACTAAACGATGAAGTTTTTTGGGGTGCTCGTATAGCTCAATGGGTTAAGCAGGCAACCCATGTACAGGGGCTGGTCTCAGATGCAGCGGCCCGGGTTTGATTCATGTCTTCTCCCCCCTTTCCTGTCTGCCTTCACTACAACTACCCAAATAAAAAAACTGCCAGAAATGGCAGAAACAAAATATTAAAAAATAAACTACAAAGTTTTTCAGGTGCTTGTATAGCTCAACAGGTTAAGTGGGCAACCCATGTACAGGGGCTGGTCTCTGACGCAGCGGCCTGGGTTCAATTCTTGCTCGCAGCCCTTGCTGCATGTTTTCCCCCATTTCCTGTCTGCCTTCACTTCAACGATCCAAATAAAAAAAAAGCCGAAAATGGAAAGAACAAAATCTAAAAAAAAAACTATGAAGTTTTTGTGACTATTTTGGATGACATACTAAACTATGACGTTTTTGTGACATTTTGGATGACATACTAAAAATTTACGTTTTTGTGACATTTTTGGATGCCATACTAAACTATAACGTTGTTGTGACATTTTCGGACCACATACTAAACTATGACTTTTTTAGTGAATTTTCGGACGACATACTAAACTATGACGTTTTTGTCCATTTTCAGGCAAAAAATGACTTTCTTCATTTTCGGATGACATACTAAACTATGAAGTTTTTTGTCCATTTTCGGACGACATACTAAACTATGACGTTTTTGTGATATTTTGGACGACATACTAAACTATAATATTTTTGTACAACACACTAAACTATGACGTTTTGTCATATTTTGGACGACATACTAAACTATGAAGTTTTTGTGACAATTTTGGACGACATACTAAACTATAATATTTTTGTACAACACACTAAACTATGACGTTTTTGTCATATTTTGGACGACATACTAAACTATGAAGTTTTTGTGACAATTTTGGACGACATACTAAACTATGACATTTTTGTGGCATTTTGGACGACATACTCAACTATGACATTTTCGTTACACTTTTGGATGACATACTAAACGATGAAGTTTTTTTGGGGTGCTCGTATAGCTCAATGGGTTAAGCAGGCAACCCATGTACAGGGGCTGGTCTCAGATGCAGCGGCCCGGGTTCGATTCATGTCTTCTCCCCCCTTTCCTCTCTGCCTTCACTACAACTACCCAAATAAAAAAAAACTGCCAGAAATGGCAGAAACAAAATATTAAAAAATAAACTACAAAGTTTTTCAGGTGCTTGTATAGCTCAACAGGTTAAGTGGGCAACCCATGTACAGGGGCTGGTCTCTGACGCAGCGGCCTGGGTTCGATTCTTGCTCGCAGCCCTTGCTGCATGTTTTCCCCCATTTCCTGTCTGCCTTCACTACAACTATCCAAATTAAAAAAAAGCCGAAAATGGCAGAAACAAAATATAAAAAAAAAAACTATGAAGTTTTTGTGATTATTTTGGATGACATACTAAACTATGACGTTTTTGTGACATTTTGGATGACATACTAAAAATTTACGTTTTTGTGACATTTTTGGATGCCATACTAAACTATAACGTTGTTGTGACATTTTCGGACCACATACTAAACTATGACTTTTTTCACATTCTTGGACAACATGCTAAACTATGACGTTTTTGTGATATTTTGGACGACATACTAAACTATGGCGTTTTTGTGATGTTTTGGACGACATACAGTGCATCCGGAAAGTATTCACAGCGCGTTACCTTTTCCACATTTTGTTATGTTACAGTCTTATACCAAATCGGATTCAATTCATTTTTTCCCTTAAAATTCTACACACAACACCCCATAATGACAACATGAAAAAAGTTTTTTTGAGATTCTTGAAAATTTATTAAAAATAAAAAACTAAGAGACCACATGTACATAAGTATTCACAGCCTTTGCTTAATACTTTGTTGATGCACCTTTGGCAGCAATTACAGCCTCAAGTCTTTTTGAATATGATGCCACAAGCTTGGCACACCTATCTTTGGGCAGTTTTGCCCATTCCTCTTTGCAACACCTCTCAAGCTCCATCAAGTTGGATGGGGAGCGCCGGTGCACAGCCATTTTCAGATCTCTCCAGAGATGCTCAATTGGATTCAAGTCCGGGCTCTGGCTGGGCCACTCAAGGACATTCACAGAGTTGTCCTGAAGCCACTTCTTTGCTATCTTGGCTGTGTGCTTAGGGTCGTTGTCCTGCTGAAAGATGAACCGCCGCCCCAGTTTGAGGTCAAGAGCGCTCTGGAGCAGGTTTTCATCCAGGATGTCTCTGTACATTGCTGCATTCATCTTCCCCTCTATCTTGACTAGTTTCCCAGTTCCTGCTGCTGAAAAACATCCCCACAGCATGATGCTACCGCCACCATGCTTCACTGTAGGGATGGTATTGGCCTGGTGATGAGCAGTGCCTGGTTTCCTCCAAACAAAACGCCTAGCATTCACACCAAAGAGTTCAATCTTTGTCTCATCAGACCAGAGAATTTTTTTGCTGATGGTCTGAGAGTCCTTCAGGTGCCTTTTGGCAAACTCCAGGCGGGCTGCCATGTGCCTTTTACTAAGAAGTGGCTTCCGTCTGGCCACTCTACCAAACAGGCCTGATTTGTGGATTGCTGCAGAGATGGTTGTCCTTCTGGAAGGTTCTCCTCTCTCCACAGAGGAACGCTGGAGCTCTGACAAAGTGACCATGGGGTTCTTAGTCACCTCTCTGACTAAGGCCCTTCTCCCCCGATTGCTCAGTTTAGATGGCCGGCCGGCTCTAGGAAGAGTCCTGGTGGTTCCAAATGTCTTCCATTTACGGATGATGGAGGCCACCGTGCTCATTGGGACCTTCAAAGCAGCAGAAATTTTTCTGTACCCTTCCCCAGACTTGTGCCTCGTCACAATCCTGTTTCGGAGGTCTACAGACAATTCCTTTGACTTCATGCTTGGTTTATGCTCTGACATGCACTGCCAACTGTGGAACCTTATATAGACAGGTGTGTGCCTTTCCAAATCATGTCCAATCAACTGAATTTGCCACAGGTGGACTCCAATTAAGCAGTAGAAGCGTCTCAAGGATGATCAGTGGAAACAGGATGCACATGAGCTCAATTTAGAGCTTCATGGCAAAGGCTGTGAATACTTATGTACATGTAATTTCTTTGTTTTTTATTTTTAATAAATTTGCAAGACTCTCAAAAAACTTTTTTCATTTTGTCATTATGGGGTGTTATGTGTAGAATTTTAAGGGAAAAAAATAATTGAATCCGATTTGGAATAAGGCTGTAACATAACAAAATGTGGAAAAAGTGAAACGCTGTGAATACTTTCTGGATGCACTGTACTAAACTACTAGAAAAGCACTCCGAGAGCACAGTACTCCGCCAAGGCTCCTCAGTTGATGCATCACTCCCGACGGATGAAAGATATAATAAAAAAATAACCTTGTGCTGAGCATAGGCATGTGTTATACATGTGCATGTTATGTATGGATACTGAATCATGTGTAAATTACTCTTATAAAGGTCTGTTGATCAGTTCATCACTTTTGGAAAGGCTTTGTTTTGCTCGTGTTAAAATAACGGTTTCCTCAATGCTTTAATTTTGAAGGGCTTGCTCTGAGGTTTCAGGCATATGGGTTCTGTAAAGCGTCTTGAGACAATCTGATCTGTAACTGGCGCTACATAAATAATATTGAATTGAATTGAAGGCGTATTTTTTAATGTTACGGCCATATATGGTCACCATTCTAGAGGCACAGGAAGTGTTTATCTCAGAAGCGGTTTCTTGACATGACAAAGACGCTGCCAAAAAGTCAGAAAATTCACGTAAAAATGACAGAAAACGGTTCCACGCTGCTGCTGTCTAGCAAAGGATGTGCATAAACTTAGAAAAACCTAACTGCAATGGGGACAAGCCCTTACGGTGTTTCCTGAAGAATAGAGTGAAGTACAGAAAGGTGAATTTGTGTTCAAAATAAGGCTGATGGCTGAATGTAAATAAAGGCTTTGTGAAACATCAGGAGCTTCACCATTGTCTGGCTGGGATTTGCTCCATCATGTGACCTAAATATGTAGCGGGCGGTAGGAACTGATGGGACTCAGAAACATCCCCAGAGTTTAATAATTTGTTCCTTGTATCATTTCCAACTGATAAATCACAGTCAGTTTGCAGTAGGATCGCAATCGCAAATGTCATTGTCAGCAGGTAACTGACAAAGCGTTCACTTGTTTTCATGGTTACAGTGATGCCGTGCTAGCAGCAATATCTCACAATGGGAAATCCTTAACAAAACCGTGGATCAGACTATAAACCGCATCCCAGTGAGAATTTAATTAGGTGGTCCTTGTGTCATTTCTGACTTCCCCTGAAAATTTCATCCAAATCCATTTCGGTCTGTTTTTGAGTCACATTTCACACAGACAGACAGACAGATTCACAGACAAACGTATGCTGATTGTCACATAACTCCGCCGTTCTTTGGCGGAGTAAATATGTTGTAAACAAAACAGTGTTAATCTTCCGTAGCAATCTACAATGTTCAAAATAATACAAACAAATAAAAAGCATTGAATGAGAAGGTGTGTCCAAACTTTAGACTGGCAATGTACATATATAAACATTCTGATTCCTGATTTTCAAGACTGTGCTACAGTGAACTGACACATCTAGCCAGATTTTTCAAGCTAAGTGAAATGAACACGCTATTTATTTTTCTTCCTTCATTCTAAAGGAATAGTTCAACATTTTGGGATGCACATTTTTTGAGGGACATATGGAGTATGAAAGAAAATAAAAAGGAGGCGGCAGGTCATAATAAACTCTCGACGAATTTATAATTGAAAAATATGCTCTGTATTGGACTAACACTTAACAGAAGACACTCATTCTAAAGGATCTGAGACCTAGTTAGGCATTTATTTGCTGCCAATTTCTTGTTACTCATCAGCCGATGGAAAAACTGAATATTTGCCATGACAGTATTGTCTGATAAAATGACCTCGTCCATTTATCCAGGTGGCTTTGTAGCACGCTTTTTTCTTTTTCTCAATGTCTGCTTGTCTGTTTCTGAAGAAGAAATAAGCAGCAGGTGATTAGCTTAGGTTACTATGAAGGAGTAGACAGCGTATATGATTTTTCTGTCATCAAGAAGTAGCTCCAGCTAATATAATTTCTGCTGATGTATGGAAGAAAGAAAGAAAAAAAACTATTTTTTAGCCATCTTTATTGCCTCATGGCTCTAGTCCTATGCATAAGGCTCCAATCTGTACACTGAAATCTCTAGACTGACACCCTGAAATGAGCAAAAAATGTAAAACGAAATTGGCCGACAATAGCTGGCCTCGGTACACACTTGTTGATGACGAGATCGGGTGCAAAGCAGAGCATGCTACCGTTGCACTGCTCGTATGACCTCCAACCGAGGCTGAAAGACATGAGGAAGAGCCAGGAGCACTGCAGCAATGTCATCTGATCATCAAGGTGCAGGTTGCGGAAGCCTAGGAAGGTACAGATAAAGTCGGTCAGACAGGACAAACAGGCAGAAAGAAATTCATAAAAACATAATAATTATAGCAACCAAGTAAATAATACGATTCTGATGAAGAGATCATTACACAAGTGAATTAGGTGAATGTTCGACAAAGGAGTAATCGCACCATGATGTCTTCAAAAGAAAGCACGATTAAAGTGTTTTTGCAGCTTGGAAAATTAGGACTCTGTATTAGAGCGATGGCCTGCACTACAGATGCCACTTACCCATTCTGTTTTTAATTTTCATTTCACAGTGCAATATTTTCTTTTGCCGATTTCAGAGAGACACAAACACTGAACAAAAACAGAATAATTGCCCGATACATGATTAACACTGTGTTTTCAAAGTCAATGTTAGAAAAAACAGAAAAGGACAATCTAGTTAAGTCGATGTTCAAATTGAATTTAAATTGGAGTTCGCTCATTTCCACTTCGTCAGAATTGTAAAAGTAGAGCTGCACATGAAAAGTCCTTTCACATTACAGTTGCTTTAAACCAGATCTCGCTTACATAACAGCCCCCCAGTAATATTCCTCAGTATCAGTAAGCCAGCAGTGGACAATGCACGCAAAACAAGATGTGAAGCCAGATTTGCTTCTCATTATCACATACATAGAAATCAAGTAAAAACAACAATAAAAAATGTCTATGTTATGCTTCCATGGAAGAAATATGATTTAAATCTCCAAGCGAATACTTGGAGTGATTATCAAGTCATGTGCCTTCTTTCTCATGACAAGAAACCAGGTGTGGGTGCTTAAAATTCCAAAGTCTTTGTGTGTATATTTTTGTTTTTGTGGACTGGGAACTGGGTAGCCACCAAACCATGCAATTATATTTTGTCTTGACATTTATGGCTTGAAGTCAGGGTATTTTGACAACAGTAAAATGTAAGTATATCCCTTTATGAACTAAATTTCAAAGCTATTTGTCATGGCGTCTTGTCTTGATCCCCTTAGAAATAATGCATTCCAAAAAAAGGGCAAGGCCACTTGTTCCAATTTTAGCTTGCATGTAGTTCTGTATTTGCCTCTGTGGTACTGGTGCCATTAGCATGTCATTAAAAATATCAGGAAATGACAGGTTAGTGGAAAACCTGCACTTTGATTTACAGTCACCATAATTCCATTCCAAATACCATTCTGTTAATGTCACCCCCCTCCCGATTAAAGTACATATTCTGTCGGCACACAAAAATTATTGTATATAAGTAGCTGTTGAGACAGTGGTACATTTCCACATGGTAGCAGGGATTCACACAAAAGACCTTATGTTCAATGTAATACCAGTGCTATAAAAACTCCACATGCTATACTTCCTCCCCTCATGACATCCATACTCACAATGGAAAAAAAAAAGCAATGACCTGAATTTACTTGAGATTAAAAGTACAGTTTCCTCTCACTGTTGAAACATTTGCAATTACTTTAAGCATACTGTAAGGCCATTATATCTATGCACACTCAAAAAGATATTAGCCAGGGGCATGACCTTATCAAAGTCAAAGTACTTTGGAGAGGCTGTGTTCCTAAAGTGAATTGTTCTTTCATAGAACAGAATTACTCTTCTCCTCTATCTGTAATGTCAGATTCGCCAATTACAGAGGTCACACGTTTTGTCACATGAGCACAGAACATCTGCCAAGAGGAGAAATCTGACAAAAGAATCTGTCTTTGTACAGCCCAAAGTTAGACACATGGGTTACTTCCACAATGCATTAGCTAAGATGACTAGCTGGCTACAAGCCTAACCACACAATCTGATAAATGATGACCCTTATCTCTGGAACTGCTCTCTCTTGGCTTCCTGTTAACTGTATGATTCCACTCTATCAGCTAGAAGCCAAAGTCTAAATCTAAAGAGCCATATCAAAGTTACTCATCTGACAGCAGCAGAGTCTTAATAACCACTTCTGAGCTCTAGACTAAACACAGTGACATTCAGAATAATATAAGGTTCTGTTTCTTCATTGGAAAGGTCACACATTTTGCAAAATTTAACTTGCGGGCTGACAGGTAGCTCGGGGACAAAAAAGAAAGCTTTGTGATTGTGTATTACGTGCTAAGTTGGCAAACATTGCACCATACAACCAAGGAAATGTACCCTTTGTATCAAAAAATTACGCAACTTCCTTGACCAGCTGTAATAAAACCAACCAGTGACTGAAAGTGGGTGTTTTTGTTTGGCTTGATCCACTTAACTATTCATTATTCCCATTTTTTGAGCTTGAAAGCGACACACTACTTCAGCAGCAGTGTGCTTCTAAACCAAACTAAAAGGCAACATATGGTGAGGAGCTTCTGTTGTTACCTGGCAATGACTTGGCCCACTTGACTGCAGAGATGACCTGCTGACCCCCCAGCCTGTTGAGGGTGGTCATGAGCCGTGAGGAAGTGTCCGGCAGCGTGCCGTCATAGCCTGAGTAGATGATCTCTGGTTCGATGGCCTTGAGCACAGACAGCATTGTGGGCACAAGTTGAGGCATGCACCTGGGTATGACTGGAACAGGCATGTTGGTAAGGGGCTCTGCTGCCCCAGGGGGCCGTGGCACTTTCATCTTGACCATCTTCTTGTTTTTCCTCGCTGCAAAGTTCGACAGAGGGATGAAAAGGAAAAGGCAGAAGAAGAAAAAAACGTGAATTTCTTGGCGTACAGAAGGGGCTTTCTTCAATCGATTATAACTCTTTGAAACACTTCTATTACAACAGGAATAAGAATGAATTTGATCTGCAGTTGTGTTCTGCTCATAGATGCATTTACTGTAAAGTGCAAACATGGAGAAACAGTCTTACAGATACAAAATAATATTGAAAAGAAATACTTATTGATCCCCAAGGGGAAATTCTGTTGTTACCGTAGCAAGCAGATAAAGTGACCACCACAAATACAAATAAATAAGTAGAAATATCCAGTGAAATAAGGAAACATACTAAAGTACAAAATGTACAATCAAGTGTAAAATATTCTATGGGTGAAAATGTACTCAAATGCACTAAAGTGGAGATAATTGGGATCTAATTAAAACTAAAATCACTAGAACTTCACCAAAGACTAACTTCTGCATTGATATTGTGATCTTTTATTTACTTGAATTATTCGTTAATCACAAGATGTCAGAAAACTGTGAATGTCGGTCACAACTCCATCTAGTTCTTAGTTCATATTCAGTTAAACTATACATTGCCTACTTTATAACTGATTTCTTGATAGAGTGGCAGCTCTTTTGTATTTTCAGACCAATGTCCTTCATATAGAACTATGTCTATAATTAACATGCACATTTCCCACATTACTTAATTAAATGTACTTGGTTTTAATAATTCACTACAGAGTGAGACAAACCGTGAGGAAAATGCACAGGACCTTCATCATATAATGCATCCACAATCCTGCCCTGATGTGAAAGAAAGAGAAACATTCCCTGATTTAAATACAACCACTTCACTTCAGTATCTCGTCATGTGGTTGCTTACCGTAAAACTCCTCTCTTCCCCTAATATTTTATCATCGATGTAAAAATCAAAAGCACAACAGTAGCGGAAACAAACGAACTGAATTAATTAGCAAGAAGTCCAACCGAAAAGCACAGCCCTCCTTCCCTATCTCGCACTAAGGAAAATGATCCACATCTACAGCACAACTTTATGGGTTGCTCTGGTCCATCATGTTTCATTTAATTGAACTCTCGCTTCGGTGGAAGAAAAAAGAAATGGATGAAAGGCCATAACAAAATGAATTGGCAGTTACAAATTTGAAATGTTGTGCACTTTGAGCCTCATAACAAGAGGTCTGGAGAACCCAACATGTTGGTCTCTTCCTAGAAAACAGCCATATGCAGATTCTGCAAAACTATTCCATTTTAGATCTGTTCTTCAACACTGGATTAGTTTTTTTTTTTGTGTGTTTTTTTTTTGCAGTTTCTCTGCATCATTGCAACATCGGCTATGGCAAATTGCTGTGTTTTGCCCGCAATATATACATTATATGGGCGTCATTTTCACATTACCTCGACTAAATGTGTGGCCACTATGAAAAAAACATGTTTTTCCTACCTTCCTACCTTTTTATAATTTCCTCTCCTGGCGTTTCTATGGCAACTAAGAGCCTTTCTGCTGGGAGTCTGTCTGCTGATGCACCGACGTCCATCAAATCCCTCTCTCTGTCCTTCTGTCTCTTCTGCTGTCTGTATGTGAAACTACCTTCACCTATCTCTGACGCTCCACTTTCCACATGCAATCTCACTATGCACTGATTTGTACAAAGAACTGACAGCAATGTCACGGCTTTAAAGAGCTTTAGCTGAAAAAACACAATTAAAAAGTTCCAGTCACTCAAGCAGCTTTGCCTGTTGCTTCCCATGTCCGTCTTCATTAACCTTGGCAAGGCTTAACTGTTGCACTGTGTCCTGGACATTTAACTCCAGACATGGAGCCTGGTCAGAGATCAACAGGTAGTCCAAGGTTGCCGACTTGGACTTGGCAGTGAATTATGCATCGATGAGCATGTGTGAAGAGGTTTCCGATTCTGCATGGCCTACACACCCAAACCAAACAGCACAAAACACCTGCATGAGCAGACGATCAACACAGAAGCCTACTTGTACAAGAGACTTTACTCATGAGGAGATTGTCCATTTATAAACTGCTGCTGTATCGTTGTGGAATATCTGTGCAAGGCTTTCTCCAAGGAGACACATTTTCTACAGAGCTGTGGCACATCGCTCGACGTTGTGCTCGACTAGCGGCCATTTGATCACTTTCAATAGATTTCAAGGTCCTATTTTTTCTTTCCCAAACACGTCGTCAAATAGAAAATGAAGAGGATTTTAAAAGCCTGTAGGTGATATGTCTTCTCCGTCCATAACAAAGCACTGACTTGATTCAAACAAATTCCTATAAGCACAGAATGAATACATAAGAGGTAGAAGCTAAAAGCAGAGAGATGTTTTTAGATGAGAGAAATTTCTACAAGTATAGGGAATCAAAGAGGAATCTGTTGGAAACAGTATATTACAGTGCTTTTGTTTTCTAAAACTATATTTCTCTTGCTGCAATCTACAGTAATCTGTACTTTACATGCAATTTTAAATAATACATATTGTAGACTGTCTCCTGTTTCCACTTTTAACTCATCAGCAAGAAACCTCTAATATACAAAAACACAATAGAAATAAAATCATGGAGCACTTTCAAACATTAACTCTTTAAGACATCTAGAAACACAGATTACATTATACAATATATACAAAGTAAATGCTGTAAAAGGTCATTAAAACATGCTAGTATACACTGACATGTGCTACATTTTATTAATTGTGGCTGATGTTGCAGGTTGTGCGGAAACCAGAATTGCAGAATCAAAGCTTAACAGATGTGGATTCACTACAAATGAAAAGCAGTTCCACTCTTTTTTTTACCTTTGTTAACCGTTATGTCATCTCTTGTTGTACAGTTAATATGGAAACAAAAATTGTGTTTAGGACTTTTTCTGTTTTCCCTCTCAGTAAATAATTTAATTATTAGTAAATTAAAGTAATTAGAATCCCAAAAAAACGAAGTTTTTTTGTTTGCATTCTTTTTCATGAAAATAATCCCTTACTGCTTTAAAATACCTTAATGCAACTCTACACATTAAAATTGTAGAATGTGCATATGTATTGCAGCTCTAGCACACCAGCTCACCAACAACTCTGCTCAAAAACTGCAAAACACCTCAACACTACACAATGGAAAGCACTAATGCCAGAATTCAGCGATACTTGGTTGAACTGGAAACTGACATTGAAGAAAAAGAATCATAGAGCAAGTCTCACACTGCAAGTTGACAGAAACTCAAACTCTCTGTATTTCAGACTCATCAATCCACTGCACCATGGCACTGACTGCTTCTTCTGCTAATATGTCATGTAGCATTTAAAAAAAACACCATATACACAGGTTAGCAAGATAAAAAAAAAAACCTTGATATTTAGCAGAGCGTGTGTTTAAAATTTTCTGAATTGACTCATCTTGTGTGTGTAAATGTATACAATTACATACAAATTTAAGCGGTCAAATGCGAAGACAGAATGAAACTACTGTTGACTCACGTTTTCTCGCACAGCAATGTCGTAATAGGAGGTGTGTTTTTGCGTGTCATTTGGCAAACTCACTGTTTACATTTAAACGGAATGTGTTGGAGGTGTTATTTTTTTCCATTCGTCCTTTGCCCTCCGGACTATAACAATGTGGGTGAGGAAGGTGTGGGTGGAGTGATCCAATCAAATCAATGGAATCCCTACTGTAAATATATCCAGCCCACGTGTTTTCTTTTAGCTGGAAATAGACTGAAAGACCTAAAGATGCACTAACTGACTTTCTTTTTGTGACATTAAAGTCATTGGGCGAGTGCTTGGAGACTCTGAATGGAGCCCGGCCGGTATTTAAAGATGCGTCAGACTGTTTACCTTCCAAGTTCATTCCGGCTTGAAGACATTTCCTGAAGCGGCAGGCTGGACAGTTTTTCCTGCGGATCTTATCAATGATGCAGTCATTCCTCCCTGCGCACAGGTAGTTGTGCTGGCCTGTGAAAAAAATAAAGAAAGAAGAAGATAAGGGAGACATATTAGCCGGCTAAGAAGGTTTGAGGAGGATTATCCTGAGCAGTGTCTGTTCACACTAGCCACCTGTTGATTCTACAGTAAGCCTAACAAGCCTGTGGCATCCCACTGATGTTGACAGCTTCACTTCCTCAAAGCTGTGCTTAAGCTACATGGCATATTTCATAACCGTGCACAGAGCTTTTTTGAGCACAATAATCACACACAGTCTATATTGTCCACATTCCTATTGTGGCCCATGTACTCCATCCTAAATGGTCCACATCTGATTGCAGACCACGGATGCAAGCTGTGATTCGATTAATTTAATTTGATAAAGAAGCAGCAATAGATTTGTGGCCAGAGGGAGGAGATTGTGTGTGGGCTCCATCAACCATTTCAAGACAAAATGTTTACAAGCAATACAGTTCAGAGAAACAGATTCGACGATCAATTAAGTAGTTTGAGGTTTTAACCTTCTGAACCTCAGGCGGCTTCTTCTCTTTTTTTTTGTTGATCCTGGCACATTTTTACTCACTGTGGGCTCATTTTTCACAGCAGTAAAGTCCTGCACCTTTATAGAGACAGCACAATCATGGGTAGAAGTGGAGAGAACTTCTTCTGTGACTCCTTTACCGCGAACATTTTTAACTTGCGTCCAAATTTGTCTTCTATCTTCTCTACGTAAGAAAAACCTGCAGTTCAATCAAAAGTCTCTGAATGTTTGTCCACTGACTGTTGACTACAGCTGAGTCACTTAAAAGCTTCCTGACAAGGTGTACAGATTTTTTTGAGTGTTTTACAGAATCTGTTTATTGAGAACGGTTCACTTTTTAGCATTAATTTTGATGAAATATCACAATTCTGAGCTCACGTTTAGTTGTGTTTTGCTATGGAACAGTAAGTCACTGATGAGTAGTTGAAAGACCACTGGAAAGTTGAAAATTACATTACTGTTTTTGTATTTCCTGGCTCTGATAAATGGTTTAATTTTGGTCATATTTTAAATAAAACATGCTTTTCAAAACTGCTGACAGGCTTTGGGGTTCAGAGGGTTAAAGAAAAAGGCTGGCATAGAAATGGAGGTCCAGGGGACACAGAATTTAAGCTTCAGGTATACAGAAAAAATTCTTATTTCATTGTAGGGCTTTGGTCTTTTTGAGGGATTTGGTGACAATAACAAAAACATATCATCAGACTTATCCTCTGTGTTTTTCCTTATGAATTAATGCATTCAAAACAAGAAGGACGCAAAGAGGATCCAAACAATGCTACTGTAAGATAAAAATATTATTAATTATCTGAAATAATTTGCAGCTTTAAGTATAGCAGCCTCTAAGGCACACTCTGCTTTCCTGAACGTCTTGGATTGATTTGTACATGACTGCTATTCCAGCTAGTGATGCCGTTTTTAAATAGTTGGCCAGAAATTGTGCGTTTTATTATGCCACAGTCTTGGCCTTTCTTTGTTACTGATACCAGACTCTCTTAAACTGATTTAAATATGCCTCCTAAAGAGTCAGTTTCCCCAAGCTCGAAGAGGAGAGCACGACTGCAGAGAAATTCTACCTTTTTGCGTTCATATCGTCTCTTAAATACATAATAATAGAATGGTGTGCACCCTATTTCTGTGTATTTTATACAGGCTTGGTGCTGTAACTGTGCCGGAGCCGCCCACCTCCCTGTTGCAGGAGCTATATATTTTATAGAGCATGCTGGAAAATCTCTTTGACGTCATGTTACTATATCAGTTAAGCAGAATTGCCCTAGTCCACAGCACAACAGTGTTTTGCTTTTAGCACATACAGCACTCGTGTGACAGAGCCTGAGGAGTATCAAATCCTATTTATCCAGCATCGACACATTCTTCCGAGTTCAGAAGGAGACATAATGAACATAAGGGCCAAAATTAATAATGGGGTGGTGATGTCTCGTGCTGTAGAATCATGCTGACTATGGGTTATCTTTTTAAGTTTCACTATGACAGATGTTCTATGAAATCCAACGTACATGCTTACTAGAATCACTTCAGATGTTCTGTATGAGTCACTATGCAAAGAGAGAACTTTCCATCAGTACATGACATCACGTACCAACAGATCACAGGCGACAGTTTAAAAAAACAAAAAACAACAAAGAAAGGGCTTGTCACTAAAGCTCATCTTTCACTGGGGAAAAAAAAGATTGTTGGTGGTTTTCACCGCGTCCTTCAATTATCAGTCACTGCGAGCAGGACGTCAGCAGAATACAGTTATGAGAGATTTCCATGTTTTAGTTTCACAGGTGATACATCTGACTATCATATATTGTCAAGTACTAGACCACTAAACCCTAAAAGTACATTTACATTTAAGTGCCACCTTAAAAAAAAAAAAAAAAAAAAAGGTTTGGCTTGGTTTTTTTTCTAAACTTTCTGATTTGAGCTACATCATGGCTAAGGTTGAACTATTTTCAACTATTTTAGTTTGGTCTTTGCAACAGAAAAAACAATGTCTTAGTACAGTCCTATTTGAACTGCATTCCTCCACTGAAAAACACAAAGCTCAGAAGCATGTATTGTTAAAGAGCATATGTCCCTTCTGGCCCACTGAATTTGTAAATGACAGCAAACTCTGCCATGATCAGTTACAGCTGATTCGGAGCGGTCAGTTGAAAGGCCAGCTCCTTTGTCACTTTTGTTATAACAGCCTCACTTATTAAAGAGCAGATGTACACTTTAAGAAGTGTCAGGAACAGAGGACATAATATTGTTTCATGTTCTTGAAACACATCAGACTGGATATTGATCATATTAATACTTATTTTACATCTCACATTATCTAGTAAGCCATAATTTGTTTTCTACACACACTGAGCATACAAAATACAAAGACCTCATACAAAATCAACACTCTTTGAAAAAATGCCATTTTGGACCATAAACCCTGATCCACTGATCTGTGAAATAGTGTGTGTTTGATGCAGCTTTTTGAACTAAAGGACATTCAATAATACTGCTAGTGCTATAAAGTGGAATTTGAAAGTAATACGGTACAGTATGCAATTAATTCTATAATATAACTCCATTCTAGAGGTCTAACAGGAGCACATTATACTGTACACTGATATCATATAATTAATCCTAAAACATCCTGGTGGGGAGGGCATGTTATAACCAGCAGTGTTCAGCAAAGCCACAGAACTGAGAGCTTTTACTCTCTCTCTCCAGCACAGTTTGTTTACTACAAAGCAAGTTAGCCAGGCTTGTGTTCGCTGGCTCAACAAAACCTAACAACCTAACCAAAACCTAAACCCCAATCAGACATAGTGGGTATCACAGCAGTGATTATTAACTTCATTTGTTAACCCAACTCTGGGTTTGTTCCCATAGAAAGTTCAACACATTGTGTGACTCTTGTTTGGCACAAAATGGCCAACTTCATTCATGAAGAACTGGTTATAATAATAGAGAACTATAAATGATAAGAAAATGTGAGCGCTGTTGCCGCCAGTATTGCAAGAAAACAATGCTGGTGGAAGTTGGTGTCTTTATTTTACCTCTCAGTATGCTCTCAATGCAACAGTTCTCTTTCTAACACGACAGCTGCACATTACATGTCTGAAACTGTAAAGTTTTATTGATTTAAACTTCATACTCAACAAGTGCATTTAGGTCTGACACTGTATCATAATTAAGGATGCATGAAAGTGAAATGATTGAATATTGTGTGGGATAAATACAGATTAGTCCGTTTTTTGTAATTTGTGTTCCATTGGAATTAACTCAAGACCAAGCATGAAAACATTTGTATGCATTCTCTGCATCACCAGCTGAATCCATGTAGGTTACTGTGGCAACAAAATGCGTAAAGTCTGTGCTACTGTGACAGCACGGCTTCAATCAAGTGGCATCACGTGCAGGTTTGTAAATGTATTTCCTCAGCGGAGAATCTGTATCTCACATAGAGGATAGACAGGGAAAGAATTGGTGAAAGAATGGCACTTCTGAGCAAATTTAAATCACAAACTGACTAGAATCTCCTCCAGAGCAGGTTAGCAATGCAGAGGATTGTTCTATGGCACTCATCCAGGTTAGTTTCTGGTGAATACATCCATGCTTGTGTTGTATCTACTCTCAGATGTACGTCACTTTGGATAAAAGCACTTGCTAAATGAAATTGGAGAATTGTAGCAGAGCAGGTTATCATGGTGGATCTAACCAGGTTAAAAATAAGACACCTTCGAGGCAGTGAAAATTCTGGCTTTAGGCTCAGCATACATCGACAACTCTTTAATCTTGCTTCGGGGTACATCCTTCAGGTTATTTAAGGAAACCAGTAATGTTTGGTCGTGGTCAGCCCTGTTATTGCAGGACTGGAGGAGCTGCCCCCTGTGGAAACGCATGCCATCCCCATGAAGGTTCGGCTGCAGCAGGCTGGAGAGAGCTCAAAAAAAAAGAAAAAAAGAAAGAAAGACCGGCCAATGTAAGTTCTGCCAATACGCTAGCACAGATGCTTGCCAACCAGCCGATCAAGCTCGAACTATAAACAGGATAAACACCAAAATAAAACAGGATGCAACACATTTTAGTCATGTGATTAGCTGACCATCTGTGAGCTCCTGCTAAGGTCAGTCTGGACTTTGCTTCAGTTTCACACATTTTGGCTCCTGAAAGAGCAAAAACTGAAACTGAAATTCAAACAGAGATGAAAAAGTGAGTTGAGTGTCATGAATGGCCGCAAAGTACGTTAAAAAACCACAGCTCGGAAACATTCTAGGGTTTTTTTCAGCTTTAAAACCACAGGTTACCCTGTCTACTGTTATTTACTCTAGCTCCAGTGCTGTGGAATGTAAGAGCAATTTTATCTCGTATGTGAGTTTCAGTATGTTCCACTGCGATCTTTAGGCATTATATGAACAATCACTGTAATGAATGCACAACGAAAAAGCTTGTTGGCCGGCCATGCATTATTCTTTACTGTTGGCAAGCAGTGCAGTGATATGTGGTCATTTTTGGCAATGATAACTATGACAAACTATAGTTGGCTCTCCTTTATTTGCTGTTGGTAGCAATGACTGATGGATTAATGTAGCCTGTGAAATGTCCAAAATGTTCTGGTAGATTGCATAGTTCACATAAGCACCCTTTTCTTTTTTGCTTTAATGTTGTCCACTTCTTAAGATACACACCCGAGGCAGAACTCAGACAGAACACACTATTTCAGTAAACTTGTGATTTCCCAATATTCACTAAATTATGTATCTGTGTATGGGACATAGCATTATTCACTTTGTAGCATTCACGATCATTTCCATCAAAGCAACATAGTTCTGGTCTTTTTCAGGACAGCTTTGGTAAGAAAATGTCTTTTTAATTCTGTACTTCTGTTCAAACAACTTTGCAGCTACTTTATATTGAAGCTGTCCACATAATGTATAGTGCTGCCTGTCAGACTGCAGTAAAACTGGCCTCTGTAATAGGGATTCAATTCATTTTAGTCTCCTATATAACTCACTGTTTAAGATTTTTTTAATTTTTTTTTAACCCGTGAACAGTGAGCCTAAAATGAGCACCAATGATGACTGAATCTGTGACATGAAGCTCAGTTAAATGATGTGTCATTCTACAATGATGGTGGCTGAAGCTAAATGCAAAAAGCAAAATGGAGCAAACATCTGGACTACAGGTCGACTGACATAGCACTACAGTTAATAGATTGGCACGACACAAGCATCTCAAACCAAAACAGCCGAACCAGCCACACTTTCCCTTTACTTTCATATTTCATTTACAACTAAAATGGTCATGTACATGAGAGCCAAATGTCCAGGAATCACCATTAGCAATGTGAACATTTTAAATGGCTGTAACGAGTTGTTATAAAGTCTGGTAACATTAAACATTATCTTGACTTGACTCATCTCTCCTTTGCTGTCTGTTCTGCTCCGATCAGTTTGTGCCCGTTTCCGTTTTCACAAACAGAGATGAGCTACAAAATAAGAATAGAGACTCTCACAATGAGCTGAAATGAGACAAGTGCACTTTGTAAATTTCTTCATTTTGAGGTCACTGTCTGAATGCTCTGCACTACATTTTCACTAGATCTGTCCTGATCGGTTCTTAAAGCTCTAGATCAGTGCTGATAAAGGCGTTTTTTTTAACTGACACGAACATAAGCCCTATGTTTACGTCTGCTGTCACATAGGTGTTCTAAGGGAAAGCACAACTTGTACTAGGAGATGAGGGATTTACATTTGAAAAATAGTTTTCTAGATAAATGCAGCATGAATTAAAGACACAAAGTGAGCACAAGGTATTTGCCCAATGAAGACAGAGCTATTTTAGTCATGATATAGACCATTGGGACATAGAAACAATGTCCTAGTGTGACTCCGTTCTCTGCTAAGGACACCATTACTTCACAATATCTTCACATAACATATCAATCAGCATAGCTATTTGGAGACATGCTAATGCTGTATTTATGTTCAATATCTTGCACACACTGCATCTTTCAGTCATTAACAGTGAAGTGTTGTCAGATACTTAGCATCCAGTTGATAAAAAGTAATTATGTTCATGCTTCAAAGGTAATCTGTCAGCACCACAGAGAGAATCACCTTTGAAACCCAAGTACATCCACGTTTCACACAGATTGGAAATGAATTATGAATTGCGGTGGTGTGATGACGAGATAGCTGCCAGTTCCAGCCATCACCGATATCACGGGAAGTCATTAAAAAAACAAGAGCGTAAACAGCCATCTGTGGTGTCAAAAGTGCTCGATGAATCCCACTGGTAACTTCTCTCCTTTTTCCTGCCCTAGCATGCATGGCTGGTGGTTTAGTCCTCTCAACTCGCAGCAAGGAGGTGATGAGTTTCAACATGACCGGAGTACATTAATTCTCCCATAATTACTCGTTACTCAATCTGACCAGCAGGCAAATAAAAAGGAAGCAACTCATTGTGCAGGTGAATGTTCGGTACTTTTGCTCACTCATTAACAAAAACAACATTGAAGTACAATCTGATAACGTGAATTTTACATTTAAATTTACTTTAGGGATGCCAGTGAAACACTAAGCTGTAAAAACACTGTGGACACGTATCATCAGCAACACTCAGTTCAAGTTTGTAGATGATTTTGATCTGATTCATAATAATTTAGTCACGTCAAAAGAATCATATTGACAATGTAATGTCGTACAGCTTGAATTTGTACAAAATGCATTGATATCAGTTGAGTCCTGCAGGATGTTTGCAAAAGCAGACAGTCATCAAGTGAGACAGTGAAACACATTGAGTAAATAAAACACATGAACAGCAGAGGGGAGGAGGAAGTACAGAGGTCATTTTTTGTGGGTCAAGTGCAACAGAATGGGCCTAATTAGAGACAGTGTGTGATTACAATTTTTGGATCTACCACCTGTGAGGATAATGAGGTGGAGCATTCCAATCACAATTTGAAAAGCACATTTAAAAAAAATAAAAAAAATCACTCACAGGCGAGTTACACTGATTTGAATTACCAAATCATTTGCATGCATTAACAGATAGTTGGTGGAAGAGGCTTTGCATACGTCTAGATTGGTTATATTTTAGTGTGGAAAGAATACAGGGACATGGGCAAATCAGAAGTGATAATTTTTCCATCATCATCATCATGAGTACAGTCATAATTATTATTATTAAAAGTGCATTTATTTACCATCTGTGTTTTGTCGTGCTCTCCATCCTTCACCATAGAGACAACGACCGGAGAATGGAGAGGGGGAGAGAAACAAAAATGACAGATATGACTTTCTCAGTGTTTCTGTAGGCAGCTCTTTTCAAAATAAAACTTACACTTCAGTCTGAGCGCTTGGCAGGTACACCAGCGCCACATAATTAAAGGTGATGTGGTAAATAACAGTTGACAACCATACAACTCTATAATTATAATCATGTAGATATGAGAATACTGTTCACCTCATACTGTATGTTCAGATTTACAGTTCAGCAGCACCACCGTTACACTCATTTAAGCCTCAAATTAATGTTTTATTTTGTGCAGGAGACCACGAAATGTAATCAATCCCATTAACGACCGGCCATGTTTGAATCTTGAGCTGTCGGAGTTAATATTCAGAGTAACAAATTCCCTCCATTAAGTTTGGCAGTGATGTTAGTTGGAGAAACAGAGGAAAAATAGACGGAGATGGTCAGTGCAGGGAAGAAAAAAAAGAACAAGGCTTTGTCTGTTAGCTGGGTCCTGAAAACAAGAGATTAGTGTGGGTCACTTCTGTGCTATAAGTATCAGTGTTGGGTCAACGATAAATAGAGAGTGTATTTATTGTTCAGCCCATCGGTGATGAGTGCATGCAATAACTAATTAACAGTTAACATTCGCCTCAGAAAGCCATCTCAAACTAATTACACATCTGCAAAGACAGCTTGTGGAGCAGCAGCAAATGGAAATAGAGCAGCAGAGGGAGGAATGCATAGCAGAAAGTCTAACACTAAATACTTCATGTTTGTCGGGTGCATTTCTGTACATCCCTTCTCAAGATTTTGTCAAGGCAATTAGAGTCAAGGCAAGCATCTTGACACATGAGCTAATTGCCAGTGACAAGAACTGAACACTGTATTAGAAGATGCGTAATGATTGTGAAGCGAAGCAGAAGACAGCAGTTGTGCAAGTTCTATAGTAATACTAGACCTCTAGTATGAAGATAGTTGGACGAGGCTCTCTGTAAGGTTTTCGTTGAAATTACTAACATTAATCCTTGTTCAGGTCAAGAAGGGGCACAGAAAGAGGAGATGGTGACATACAAGATCAGGACTAAGATTCAAACCCAAATAAAAAAAACTATTCTGCACTCAACAAGCACCCTTCTATTCTACTCTGACCTCAAATTTTTTTAGAAATAATTCAATTTTCTGCTGTCTAAGAAAAGGGAAACAGCAAAGAAGTTTCTCTGTGAGCGAAAGCATTAAGAGCTGATGTTTATGTAATTCAATGAGACTCTTTAGGACAGAATGTACAAAGTAAGGGATGCTAACCGTTTAGGCACACACGTATACAGAACACTGATCAGTTTACAATCTGGTGCAAATGTGGTTACAGTTGACTATCCAAAAGGGAAACGTTGAAATGAGTACACCTTATTTCATTCGCATTGTACAAATACCAATATTCAAATTGAAACCGAGTTCCCCACGTAGTATGTCAGAGGGAATGTAATGAGTGACTGAGGGAGGCTCAGATGTGCGAGACCAACCTTCAACGGCCCTCTTGAAAACACCTTGCAGCTGCCACAGGTGACAACCCCGTAGTGGCATCCCGAGGCCTCGTCCGAACACACCAAACAGATCTTGTGGGTCTGACCGCTGGGCTTGGATTGTCCCGTCACCGTAGAGCTGCTGCTTTCTCCTGTTCTGCTTAATGAGAGAGAGAGAGAGAGAGAGAGAGAGAGAGAGAGAGAGAGAGAGAGAGAGAGAGAGAGAGAGAGAGAGAGAGAGAGAGAGAGAGAGAGAGAGAGAGAGAGAGAGAGAGAGAGAGAGAGAGAGAGAGAGAGAGAGAGAGAGAGAGAGAGAGAGAGAGAGAGAGAGAGAGAGAGAGAGAATGTATTAAATTATGTGATCAGCATGTAAATATGTAAATGTCAGTGACAAATTGAAAGCAGGCTGTAGAGGGCTGGTGTACTGGTACAGACAGATTCATTTGTATGTTGTATTGTTGCTAGGAGATGTGAAAAGCCTTTTGATAGATCTGGTCAGCTATGGGGGAAAAAATCTGAAGATTGTTTTTCTTTGATGGCTAAAATTAAACGTTCAGAACATTGATGGTACAGCTTAAAGAGATAAACTATATGTGTACTGCACTGTAGGCAAAAAGACACTGGTTCCAAAGACATCTTACAGAAAAGCATAGCAAAACTCTAAAAATGTTACACATCCTCAAAGTCGGCCTATATCACAGATAAAAGGGTATTTTCTGTAACACCTTGTGAAGGCTGTCATCAGATAAAACCCTGATTTCAGTTTGACATTATGAATGGTTTGTTAACTTTGATGACTCACTGATTGTCTTTTCATTAATGTGGAAGCAAACAAGTCAATTACAATGAAATGTGTCACCGGCGACAGCTCCTCTATGAAGTAACTAAGCCCTAAAGCTCACTACAATCCTCCAGTTGTGTTACGATGCAAATTAAAGCCTTGTTTATGCCTCTTGGGAAACCTGCATGCGTGCACATACATCAAAGTTGTCATCATCCCGATTGGTCTATAATCTAAAGTGTGAAACTTAACTAGTCGCCAACATCAATTTGTCAGCTGTATTGTGTCAGAAGTGGCAACACGCAACCCAATAGGATATCAGGAGTATTAGAATGACACTGCTGTGTAATCCATGACAGGAATTTGACCGCATTAAACGGGCTTAAATCTTTTCTCCTTTGTTTGTTTTGGCAGCACACTAGTTGGAATGTATATGGGGATTATGTAACAGAGTTAGCTTGTTAAGCTTGATAATGACTTTATATTCAGGTCTATAGTTATCTTAGCCCCGGTGACGAGGTTACTTCCTGACTCAAATAATTCTCAGAGGAGTCGCTTCTTCTCATTTTCTCTCCTTGGCTTTCAAGCTATGAAGTTTTGCAGAACAGGAATGGAGAGCGGGGAGAACAAATTTGTTAGTGTTCTGCCTTACAGATCAGAAACCACCCCCGCCGCCCTGTTCAAACATTCCCCGACCCAACTTCACAGCGGCCGATGCCTCAAAGTCACTGGAAAGACGACACTTGCTTATGTAAATTGGACTGCAACCAAGCAAGGGGAGCAGCAATGGTGGATGCTGGAAGACGTCCAGCTAAGACGTTTATCCATATCTTAACATTGAGCTTGTCAAGATCGCTCCGCAACACATTGGGACAGGTTCAGAATGCGCTACCAGCTTAACTTTTGGCAGGCGTCTGAAAAAAAAATACACAATCACTGTTTCACAGATGGCGGTAACAGTAGGGAGGGGAGGGGGAAGCAGGAGTCTGAAGTCTGTTTCCAGAGTCTGAAGAGCGAGCGTGACCATCACAGTGGTGACAATGTGCAAAAAATGAAGATGCTAAATGGAGGTGCTAAAATGCAGAAAAACAACAAATATTTCTCCTTGTTGAAGTGAAAAATGTCACAAATCATATGGTCTGTCACTTATTGCACCCCAAAGACAATCTACAGGGGACTAGCTTTGTGAATTAAAAATATGCCAGAGCAAAAACTATGCAGAAAAAACATGCATAGGTCAGCTTTAGACCTACACAGTTGCAACTCGAACTGAAATGATGAAGTGTGACTTATTCCGAAACCTATCAAACTTGCAACCGTTATTTTTCTCAGCACGAGGTCAACGTCATTAACAATGTTATCTGAATCTGACACCAAATTTCTGCACCCACAAATCATTTCCACCTTATCGTGCAAGTGTGTCTGTGCATGCTGCAAGCTATACGATACATCACATGCTCTACAGTGCAAGATGGAGTTACTCATATGGTTGTCAATAATAATTACATGATTACCCCATGGCAATTCCATGACGTGACAATGAAATGACCTAATTCAGTCAAACCTTATCATGACCTGCATACACTGTGGTTTAGACTTTATCAGCAACACTGGCACTCTGCAAATGTTGGCAGGCGCTTTCTAAAATGTACTGGTCTTAACTTTGGTTCGACAGTCTGGCAGTAGTAGGGTATTTATAGAAAACGTCCTCTTTTAACCTCTGTTATGGGGAGCACGTTAACCTGCTATGTGCTCACTCTGCTGGTGCCCTCATTACTTGCTCACTTCAAGCAGCTATGATCAGATTTGAGTGAAGTTGGTGTGAACACTAATAGTCTGGCTGTGGGTGAGAACTCCTCAGAAACTGGGAAAAAAAAAAAAAAAAAAAAAATCCAGACATACCAGAGAACTGGGAGATTACAGCTACTACCAAACAAGTCAAACAAGGGTAGAAAATTGCATCACTTTTACAATCTAAGATTTTCCAGATCGTTGGTGTTTTATATTTATCTTTATAGTCCATTTCCTCTTTTGATTCCCAATTTTATCAATTTAAAGTGTAATGAAGGGCTAATGGGTTTTACATCCTGCACAACTCCTCTCTGTTCTGTTCTGGCATGAATAACATGCTGGTAGCATCAAATGACCACAGGGTGGTGTTTGAATTAAACATTTATAACCGCCTCTACTTTTGCTTTATGCTCCTCCCATCGCTGAGACATCAAGTGCGACCCTGAGCCACAGAGCGCAGATTCAAGCCTCATTAGGAATGCCTCCACACTGGACCGTAGCGCAACAAACGTGCAGAGTCACTGTCCTGCAAACACACACGCAGAAACTCGGGCCTCGTACGTACAGATACACAAGAGCGCTGAAAAACACACATATACAGAGCCTGGATGCATAAAATGGAAGCGTAATAATCCATCAAACACACCCACATGCACAATAACCAACATTTTCAGGAAGGACTTGAGCAAAAGGCATGAATAAACAAACAACAAAAAACAGGTTGCAGTTCATGGCCCTTTGCTGCTCTTTCTCCACCCCCACTGCATTCCATGAGTGTGTGTTTAATCTGTCAAGCACCTGGTCTTGAAAAAGTCAAATGTAACCAAAAATGTGAGTGGACGCAATTTACACCCTGAGCCATTCTGCCAATTATACCCCTCGCTATTTTACTTCTACCCATAAACATCTCCTTCCCTGAGTGCACACATGTGAACATTGTGTCAATACTGAGAGGCTGTGAGGAAATAATGAAGGTCCTTGGCAATAAGACTCAAAAGACAGATTAAATTAGATCTTGCAGCAATGGACAATATGATCCTAGGATTTTTTCCCCCTAAGAATGCACAATCTTTTCTATCCTTAAACAAACAGAATATGCGTAAAGAGTTTGCGGTGTACAGCTGAAAACCTTTTTTTTTTTTTAACTTCTCTCACCAATAAAACTGCCTTCACTTGTGGTTTGGTAAGTCTAATCCAGCAATCGCATGAACATTTTTTTTTTTTTAATTCCCACTGGTATAAAATCAGAGCAAGGAGGAAACAACTTCTAAATGTGTCATAAATGTCCTTAGCAGCCCACTGCATGATGAGGAGGTGGAAAATATAGATCACCAGTGCAGACGGTCGAAAAACAAAGTGCCTGCAGCAGCTATGGAGAGACCGTCTGAACTGGGCTGACCCGCTATGTCACTGGGGAATCGTATAGCAGCGACTGCAGTGGGAACCGATGCAGGCCTACTTTTTCCAGTCAGATCAAAGCTTTTTTTAGGGCTAATGTGTGGGAGCAGAGAGTATGAGGTGGCCGTGGGAGACTGAAGTAGCTTTTGTCAGAAGAGAGATGTAAAACATGAGTGCATTCAAGCTGAGGACTGACACAAATATGGAAACGGAGTGACTTGTAACAAGCTTCGTCATTGTTCCGTTTCAAAAACTTTTTCTTCCAGCAAATGTAGCTGCTGTTTAGATGCCAGTTTGCCATTTCTGCCTTTAACTGATGAAGCACTGACAAAGTCTTGGGGGATTGTAATAAAAGATTTCAATCTTTATTGCAGATTCCGATCACACTGGTCTTTGTAGAATATCTGTATCCATTCAGGAACGTTTCTGCAATTAATATGGCAGCCTTGACACATAATGAACCTCTCCCGTGCTCAGCCTACCTATTCACGTAAACTACATTCAAAATGCAAACATAATACTTCTTCTGTTCCCCTGGACTCCATTTTTTTTTCCATCCAACCAAGGACTCCATGCAGTTTGTGTCTCAACCATTCTACGATGTCTCCCCAGAGAGTTGCACTCACTTACAAAATATTATTATTGAACTTTGTGCTTATTTGAGTCACAAAAATGACTGCCAAAGAAAACTTTATTGGCAAGGAAGCAAAACAAAATGCACATAACTCCAAAACATTGGACATCTGCATCCTAAATCTGTCATGTTCCAGCAAAAATGCATAACAAGTTCACGGTTTAAACTACAGACACCTGCACTCTTTCTGAACAAAAACCCGACGTTGGCAGACAGCATTTGGATTATGTAATGCAAGCTGGTAGCAACTACAAGACTGCTGCATGTTCAGCCAGAGAATAGCGGTGTAATTTTAGCCCAAATTCATCCCCCAGCCTGGATAATCTGGACAATGGTGAGGAGTCAGGAGGAAGCCTGCCAGTTTCACATAATACAGCATTATAGGTGCATTATAAAAGTGACTTTGCTACTTTTAAGCACATCTGCACAGCCTTACTCACATCACCAGTTTGTTCTCCTTTTATAAAATCATTGTGTAATTTTACTGTTTTACTGTACTTTTCCCTTCCTGCCTTTCCTTACTTTCACTTCCTCTTTCTCATCACATCCTTCTCCCTCAGTGACTCTCTCCCTCCTTCTCTCTCATTGCTCATTCCCCTCTTCTTCCTTCCTCTTCCCCTCACCACGCCTCATCTGCCAAGGTTATATAATATTCGTATTGCTGCTGCTGCTGCCGGGGCAGACGCCTCCCACCCCTGCGCGGGCTCAGTCTCTCAGCCAATCGAGTGCCACTACTGGCAGGGAGTATAGAGGAGGTCAGGCGAGTCATGGGATTATCCAACTCACCTACCCAGAGACAAGCGCATACAGCATATGTGTGTGTGTGTGTGTGTGTGTGTGTGTGCGTCTTCTGTGTGCGTGTGTGTGTCACTAATGTGAAGCTTGCATGTGCGTGTGTGCATGTTTGTTGATTTGGTCTTTGAATTAATGAGCAGAGCCTTTGGTTGCTAGAGAGGAGCACAGCTATAAAGCTACCCTTGTTTCACAAATCATCATGTGATTATGCGATTGCAGCCTCTTTTCTTCTCTCGTTTTCTCTCACTGAACTCCACTCACCCACCCACCAGTCCTCACATCTGAGTGTCTACATCTCCTACACACTGCTGTCACTTCAATCATCCTTTCAGAGCGTCGGCCTCTTCCTTCTTTCTTTCGTTCTTACTCGAACAATTCCAGTGCTTCGCAAGTATCCTCACCGAACATTTCCTTGAGTGGATGGGAGACTCACTGAGAAATAAAGAAATAGATGACAGCATGGCTCTTTACTTAAACTTTGTGTTTATATTTACCTGAGTACGACCTTATGCCATGCAGTTTAAAAATGATGCCCGTCAGAAAGCAAGAGGTAAAAGAGGTGTTTAGTTGCTAAGGAACCATTAAACCTTTTTACGAGCATGAATGAGTGGAAAAATGGCTGCGATAAGGCTTGAAGTGAAGCGTACACTGAAAACCAAAGTTCACATCCCTCCAGACCTTTAACTGAGATGTTTCCTAGATTTCAAAAATAAAACAGATCTCGGAGCTAGCGAGCAGGGTGAAAGTGCAGAAGAAGTGAAAACTAAAATAAAGAAAAACACGTTTAAACTTCCTCTCACACATGTAGTGACAGTTGATCATTAATCCTTCCCATTTCCCGGTGCATTTTCATTGCGTCTCTTTCTCTCTGAGCATTTCTGTGTGTCCAAATACACCAGCACAGATGCTCACAAAGAATCACTAGCAAAGCAGCCACAATAGCATCTCATTAGCAGTAATTTCCACTGTGGCTGGCAGTGAACCAGAGAAGTTTTAATTCATAATCTGACATAAATCAGTTACTTCAGTCTGCTCGGTCGCCTTCTTTTCATCAGGCTTGGACACAATTTGCCCGTTTTAAACACGAGAGCACCCCAGTATGAAATAAGCGCTCAGCAGTGCTCGGCAGTGAACTGAAAATATGCTACGACAGATACAACACACTACAAGGCACCGCACAGCAATTTCACATAATGCAAACGGTTAATAAACAAAAAACATTGCGCATTGTGGTGCCATCTAGTTGAAACTATGCGGCTGTGAAGTGCTGCTTCTCTGCTGCTAAATGTGTATTTATATTTACAGAAAAACAAAGAGTAAGCTCCAGATACACAAGGATCAAATATGCGCCCCTTTCTGGCAGCAGACTGGCAGAAACGAAAATGAAACTTCAAAATTGAGTGACCTGGCCTTAGAGCGAGGCAATAATGCAATATCATTGTTTGTTGTATTGCGCTGGAATCGTGTTGTGATATTTAGGGATTTATGGCACAAGGCTATGTTGTGAAAACAGACGATGAAAAGCTTGCTGCATTTAAAAACTGATAAAATAATGAAACATGATAGGGGATATCTGCGGTTTGTGCGACATCACACAATGTTAACTTACTGTTTAATGTGAAGATGACTGAATTAGTTTATTATGTTTATTTTTTTATCGCAAATACACTGAAAGACCTATTACTTGAGATATTGATTTCAGACTTACAGCATCACCCGGTCTAATCCAGCAGGAGGCTCATCTCTCTACAAGGCTTCAGTTACAGTGAGCCAAGACAAGCATGAGTGTGGGCAGAGAAGATTAACCCAGAAAAGAACAGATCAGAGTAGAGAGACAATCAACTGTAAAGTGTGTTAACAGGACACACTGTAAAGTATTTTCCTGTAACTTTGATGTGCAAGATACTGCAGGAGAGAACAGTCGCGAGCAGCAAAACGGGAGACAAAACTTCTACTGTTCCTCTCCGAGAAGGGTACGGGTTTAGGCTAGATGAGGTCACATGCTAAATCCCTGGAGTGAAGTTATGCTGTACTGGAATGTGGAGCTTTGCAGGAAATTGGGCCACATGGTGTAGACCACAGGGAGCAGAATGAAGGGCAATGACACAGTCCTTCAAGTTTATCCCTGTTTAACTCAGCATGAAGTTTGGAAAATGTGGATGAAAGCCATAACATTTTGGAAAAAGAAGTACTGTCTGTGCTCTTTTAAGCATACACCGGGCCTGCAGCTATTTTAACATAGTGTGTGTGTCATGCAAATATCTCAGGCAGCTTGAAACAGGACAGGTAATATTTCATGCAATAAAAGCTACACTGAAAGAGGATTGTTGTGAGCTGCAATGGAACAGAAGTTAAGGGGGGGAAAAGACTTGTTTATAGTATTTTAAAAATGCTATTTCAAACTTTCTTCATTTTAAATTGTTGATTCGGTGGTAGCAATGCGTCACGTGAGAGTAAAAATAAAGTAGAAAAAAAACAATTAAAACTGAAATTTTGCTTTTTCTACATAAATGTTGCAAAAAGAAACAACTAACTTGTTCCAGGTTCTCACATCTGAATACTTGTTTCTTTTTACTCTTCTGTACCATTGAACTGAATATATTTGAATTTCAGATTGTTTAATGGTGATTCTGTCTTTGTAGCTCTCACTGATTTGGACACATTTTCACTAATGTGTCGGTAATTTGAAAGAGGCAACAACTATCAATTTAGACTCATTTGAAATAAATTACCCGCTAATCACAGCTCACATTTTGTGATTTGAACAAAGGCTATAAACCTGTTTTTTCTGTTCTGGAACAAACTACAACAAATGTACTGCTTCCATTTCAGCTTTGAAACAATACCTGGAAATTTAAATAAAACAGCAAGGAGGATGAAAAGTTGATTGTAACGGTGGTGCAATTAAGCCTGTGTGCAGCCTAATCTTGACACAAGAAATGTGTGTTTTTGTGTGTGTGTGATGCAGAGAACCTTCAATTGCTCCCTGCAGATTTGATTTGCTGCTGACACATCGTGCGTCTTAAATCAGACAGATGGCCGCGGCCTGAGGGTTCACAGCACCCTTTTCTCCCCAGTCCTCTTATGTAATTAGCTTTCGTTTAAGACTCTAATGCTTTAGCCTCCACAAATTACCCAGAAGAAAGTCTCCTCTCCCCCTTTCACCCACATTCTCTCTGCCTCTTCCTTCTTTCTCACTCACAACCTGTTAGAAAAAACCATTCGCCTCACAATCCATTCAGTAAGAGTAATTTGCACAATTGTCAAAACCACCACTGTTCTAATCACGATGTTAGAAATAGAATAGTGCAGTCTGAGTGATATTCAAAAGGGCAACTGTAACTGTTGGCTCATATTGTCACTTTCCTTTTAGTTGCTGTGAACAAGCAGCAGTGACACGCAGCAATAAGCAAACAGCGGTTACATAACGAAGAGCTCACCACAGCAGCATAAATATTTATCGAGGCATACACATTTAAATCATAATGATGTAAACTTCCTACTGTTGGAGGGAACCATTTGGGATAATGTTCAAAGTCACTTTCCAAAAGAGGGAATTATGCCATATTGAAATTAAAAGCCCAAACACACGCTTTACAAAGACACAAAAGTTTGAAACATAAAACACAGCAGAGAGCGAAGCCTGAATGCGACCAAGTGTTGAATGTCAGCCCTCTATACATAAATACAGAAGAGGCTGAAACTTGGACCCAGTATCATTTTAAGGTCTGACCTGGCAGCATATGAAAATAAGTTTTTATTTCTGAGGGGCAGAGGATGAGACGACAGTAACGGTACTGGCTGCTATAGCATCAAGTGAGCAGATGCCACTGACTCCTGTCATTGAAATAGAACAGACACTGACCTCCACCAAAGCATGTTAGCTTTAAAAATCGATCTTCTCTCCCCCTGTACTTTAACTCTGGTGAGATTATGTACGTTAATGCTGTTACATCCATGCTGTTACATTTTTATAGGGGTCAGTGGGAGGACAGGGCTATAGCCCACAGCCTTTAGGCGATTATCTTTACAATCGTTCTCATTAAACACTATGGTCTGTTGCCAACAGGCATAGCGATGATGAGAGAGAGAGAGAAAAAAAGATACACGCAGACGGGCAAACCGGCAGAGCGAGTAGACAAGACCTCAGAGAAAATGTCTACAGCAGCAGCAACATCAGGAGAGGACAGTGTTGACAGCTTTGGTTGGTTAATGGAGGGTTACATTCACATATGACCACCGTCTCCGTCTGCAAAATGAATGGCGAAATTGAAAATGCAAAGTAAATTCCGCTGACATACAGTGAGAAAACGATGCAAGGGACTGGTTGCGTGAGTGTGGCTGCTCAGGGTGTGGGTCTTGAGAATCACTTCTGAAGAGGAACAGGTTTCAAGTTTACAAAAAGAAGCGATTCAGTCGAAGGACACGTTTCAATTCAATCTGTTCTTTATCGTCTTGGATGTGTGGCAAGCCAGAGCTGGTGATCAAGTGTTGAACGTATACACGCTGCTACTGTGAAACATAATCACTCTGCCAAACTAGTTCCTTGTCACGGAGAAATCTGACACGACAAAGCGTTTATTGCAGCGTGCAATAGTGAGATGTTATTACTCAGACAAAAATTAATCAGAAGCAAAACCAAAAACATTTAAACAATTTCTAGTTCCTTCACAACTGTTTAAAGAGCTTATACGGACTTAAAAATCTAGCAAAATATCATTTTGCTCCTATATTGTGTTTTACCCCTCCTAAGATTTGTTCATCCAAAGGGACAAAACCAGATAAGTAATTATAAAGGATATACAAGCACTGTAATTCCTCCGAGTATCCCAGGCTTTAGGCAAAAACCAGCATGAAAATACTGGATTTAAGATATGTAGTAACTATGAAGACAACTTTTTCCTGGAATTAATATAATGATTATGTTTCAATGTAATTGATTTTATTCTATTTTTCTTTATAGAAACTTTCAAATTGTGTAACCAGGAATTTTGAATTTGTTTTGTGAATGCTGCATAAAAGAGCCTTATTTAGTAATTAACATTAAAATATGTGTTTTATGCTTGATAAAACCCAGACTTTTTTTATGTTAACAGAAAAAACTATACATTGTTTTTTGTTTCATGGAGAGAATAACATTTGCCATAAATAATATTCAGACAGACTGAACTATAAAGATTACCTAACTTCCCACAACTCAGTGTTATATATCTGTAATCAAGCCATGATTTAAGACCACAGTGAAACAGGGAAAGGTGACTGAAAAACAGGTGTGGCCAGGCATTAAAAAAAAACAAAAAACAAAACACACACACAACAAAAAACAAGGCATACCTGCGGTTTGGTGCCTCGTAAAATTATATAACCCATCTTTGATTTTTTTAAAAAAGGCGTGCAAATGAATGCACGCATGGGTGTTTGATCTGATTCCGCTCCAGCCCAAGGCGCATCGCAAACAGTCCAGTCTGGTGCACTACAACCATGTGCAGTTAAATATTTATCAGTTATTAGAAGACTGAAGCAATGTTTGTTCGGCTGTCAGAGTGCCTCGGAAGAACATCAAGTGAGGTTTTCTGGATGCATTAATAAACACGGCTGTAAGTGCGCCACAGTTAGCCGAGAGGCAAAATTTCATCCGCAGTTAACAACTGCAGAAGAGAATTTGATTGGGAAAGAAAAAAAAAAAAAAAACACCAGCACACTCAAACCCAACACTGACCCATAATATCTTTTTTATGTGTTCTGAATTTGATCCAAGCTGCCTGCAGTAGCTGCTGGTACAACTTTACTCTCCTGCCCCGTTTCTGTGTTTGACATCAAAGGTGCAAAGCAGACTCTGAGCCAGAGTCCATAAGGGCACAACAGTACTTTTATTTGGTTATCCTGATTTTAATGCACATAAGGTTGCCCTCTTTCTCTCTCTCTCTCTCTCTCTCTATTTCTGGCACACCCACACATGCACAAAGACCCTATATAGTATTCTGAAAGCGGCCAATCATTAACCCCGTGAAGTACATTAAATATCTCCCTATAAAGGCTCTTCTCTGCTCCTCCCTCGACCCAAATCATACGAGGGGGAGAGAGGTATGGTGTGATCCACAAAAGGGAGGTGGTAAAAAAATAAGCAATTACAGAATGAAATGTGACTTCCTTAGATAAGATTAGATATTTTTTAAAAAAAACTAATAGGAAGATTGCACGCATTCTTTCCCAGATTTCACAACACAATTTCATAAACAGTGTTATGGCCTTATTTGAAGACGGCCGAGTGAGTTACGACATAAGGGAAGCTGAAGATCAGGACGAGCTGGTGAAGAAAGCGTGAGCAAAATGTAGATCTCAACAGAGGCTGATGTTACAGGCAGTGAAAGGAGGCTTGTTGGGCTGTTGTTCTGTGTTTGGATCACTGAAGACAAGAAGCCGTGGCCGCTACACTCTCTGAGCCTCAACGTTGACCTCTGGCTCTGGCTGCGGGAAGAAGGACTCCTCCAGATGTTTGTCTTCACTCAGGTGAACTCATTGACTGATGCACAGTATACATTTATAAAAAAGAGCAAGCAGGGATAAAAAGCATGACAAAAGCTTCGGAGAGATGACTCAGATGGGCCCGCTCCTATTATTGTAATGGAAACAACTACAGATATAGCACCAACAACAAGCTCGCAGCATGTGGGGGGAAATTACCTCTGCCTCTGTCAACAGTCCTGAGAACAGGGCATGGCTGCTGGAACATAATAAAAACATGATTGGTTTGGTATTAGATTCCCTATGGTTTGACGTTTGCTAAAAATCCTAATGACAAGAGCTTTTTGGAGTCATCAGCAGAGAGGTAGCGGCTAACACAAATGAAGCCATATTGCTGCTTAAAAACACACACAAAGGACAGACAGCTTAAGAAATAATGCAAAAAGGAAATATCAGCAGCATGTAAACTCGGAGGTCGACACAAATTTCCTTTTTCCGGACCGGTAGCTATAAAAAAAAAAACATCATCTGCAGCATTGATTTAATGGAAGTAAACAAAACCATTAGTGGTGAAAGTAGCATTTTTCATCATGGGTCAACATTAATGGAGCAAAGCACAAAAAAAAAAAAGCATAGACTCTACAAACAAATGCATCAGAGGTAAGCTCAGCAGAGGATGTGGACTAATTCACTCAACGTACACACAAACACACAGACATTTACTTCTGCTTCATTCTCCCCAAGTGCTCCTGCTGAAATCACTTCTCATCCCAGCTTGCCGGTCCACAGTGCAAGCAGAGATCATTTAAAAACAGACCTCCCACTCCCAATTCCACTACCACATCCTATTAAAAAAATGTTTGGAGAACTCACAAGCACTGGGTTATGTTTTTTAAAATTCTTTTTAAAAAGAAAAAAAGAATTCTCTTTGGATTGTTTGGTGTCATAATTATCTGCTCCCCATTTGCTTTAATGGGCTACAGATGGGCTGAAATTGAAAGAATTCACTATATTTTCCGCTTTTTTTTTTGTGATGTCACATGACATCAATGGATGTCAGTGGGTACTGTGTCAGAGTGTTTTCTGGTGTGATTGCACCATTATAAATAGATCACAAAGCAGTCACACAGCAGTCTATAGAACAAACACCTAATGCAAACCATATGTTCATGTCCTGAAAATGTGAGACATCTGAGACACTGTTTCTCTGCTACCTTCAGAAACTCTGAGTGGAATCCTGCCAGATAAATCAACCCAACCCATCACAAACAGAGGATTTAGGAATCTGTTTCATTTACAAATAGCCAGTGTATCTGGCTTATTTACTGACTGCAAGAAATCGAAGCTGCCACTGATATGAGGGTCTTAAGATGAGACTACCGATAGAGCTCAAATGTTGTGATGCACTATCTTGTTAGCACTTCATTTCCACGTATCATTTTTGACATTCTAGTATCTGCTGTGAAATTCAGCCTCATCAGTCTGAGCCAAGGCAGTGGAATCATTAGCCTGTCTAGACGTGCTTACTATCAACAGTGTGAGGAACAACAAGACGAGAGCGGAATGAAAGTGAATTCTTTTTCACCTGCTTATTAAAAAGGCATTTTTGATGTTCTTTTCCATCGCAGCTGTACATAGCTTGAAACTGAGGAGAGATTTTATCCCTCTGAACCTCAAACCCGTTAGCAGGTTTGGAAGTAAAGGAAAAAAAAATAAGTAAAAAGACAAAATTTATCAGAGCCACAGCATAATTTTGTACTTTCTGACAGTATTTGATTTGCTCATCTGTGATGGAACACTATGTTGTAAGACATTAACAAATCTAACCTTTAACTTATGAAATTCTATCAAAATCATTTTATACTACATGTCTCATTGAAATTGAAAATTTGCCAATAACTAAAGCATTTACAACAAGAAAAGCACTCTGTTCATTCCCCCATATGGAATTGTCAAAAATGCAGCATATTTTTGTAGAAATTCAGCATATTTTTATTATTATTATTGATGATCAGAAATCACAGCACTGCAGGATGTGTCCATTTAATATAGATGTACCCACAAACCAAATGACCTTATGCTGAGCACAAGCGTGTGTTATGCATGTGGACATTATGTACGGATACCGAATCACGTGACCTAAATATGTGGAAATCACTTATAAAGGTCTGTTGATCAGTTAATCACTTTTTGCAAGGCCTTGTCTTGCATGCTTTTATTTTGAAGGTGAATTGTTTTTTAATGATACAGGCTTTTCATTTTGCCACCATTCCAGCAGCACAGGAAGTGTTTACCAAAGAAGCGGTTTCTTCACATGAAGAAGACGCAGCGGAAAAGTTCACGTAACAAAGGAAGGAAAACGGTTACACTCAGAAACACCCCCACAATTTAATCAACTGTTTTTTTTATGATTTCTCACAGAAAAGTCCACAGCGGTCGATTTGTAGTAGGATCGCAATCATGTGACCGTCATCAGGCCGCTGATGAAGTGTTCACGTCGTCATAGTTACAGTGATGTCGTGCCACTCTCTTGCAATGAAATCTTTAACAAATTCGTGCATCCAGACTATAAGTCGCATCACTGCCATCATCCAAATCCATTGGTCCGTTTTTGAGTAATGTTGTGAACAGAGGGAAGGAAGGAAGGATTCATGCACACAAATCGTCACATAAGCCTCTCGCATTCCTTGGCAGAGAAACAATCACACGTGATAAGAAAATAAAACTTCTACACTCCTCTGTGTACTGACGAAGCCATTAATAACTCAGCTGTGACTACGAGTCATAGTCCAAAAAAATTCAAGGACTTTTCAGCTGTACTGTACTGAACAGCAGGAAGTGTTTACACAAAGCCGATTAGACAAGTATGGAATTTTTTAAAAACTGTGAGCAGGTAAACCTCTACAGCAGACAGAGCAATCAGTTATTTTTCCCCACGTTGACTACACCTCAGATTTTGTTATGATTTATGACATAATGTATAAAACACAAAATATATTTTCACTTCTTTTTTACTTCTAGCCATGGTTGAGCTGTTTCCAAAGAGGTGCAGGACTTTGTATTGCAGTAGGAAAAAAAAAAAAGGTAACACGGTGACTAAAAATGTGACGCAAATAAACACCACCCAGGAAACACTTCAGAGGGTGAAACTACAATAAGAACTGTATGTAATTAAACATGATACATTTTTAATTAATCCTACTCAATCACTCAGTCCTGCCCATAATACACCATAATAAATCAAAATTATTATATATTATTATATATATTTTTTTATCTTTAAGCATCTCTGTGTTTCAGTGATATAATGTTACAGATAATTTCTAATAAAAAGACATGTGCTGAGCTGTATTTTGCCATTTGACTGTTGTACCCCACGCACAGAGGTTACCATACATCTTTGTTATTAGCTTCAAATTAATGTCTGTTACTCTTCTGGTATCCAGATGTTTCCTCAAATGCAGCTGTCACCCGCTTCTGTTCAAAAGTGACCTACTCTATATTTGTACATCAATTGGAAGACTCATCTGCCACAATTTTCCCCACTCATGAAGGAAATTAAAAGTGCCAACTATGGAAAGTCCGGCGGGTTTGTTAAACACAGACACAACGCTGTGTTCACTGTTCCAACAGTAACCGAGAACACAAACAGGTTTTCCAAATTTGTGTTTAGTGAAACATTTACTAGATACACAAAACACTACTTCAGCTCCTGCCTTTAGTATGTTCTGGATCCTGCTTGATTTCAATTTGCTAAAGAATCTTAACTTAGATTTGGACAATTCACATGCAGAAGCACAGTGCTAAGCTAATTAACGTGATTTGTTACCAACAGCAACAAGTGAACTGTAGTGAAGACTTTATTCACTTCTGGCTCTATTCCTCTCCACAGTAATGCCAGCAGATGAATAAAACACAGATTTAAAATGAATATAATATATTCTATATTCTATGCTATAAAACGTCACAGTATGTATGGCAAAAAAAAAACAAAGAAGTAAGAGTTTTTAACAGATCTTTTGTATGCCCTGTGTCTCTCAGAAGTCATTTTTCTTTCTTTTTTCTTGCACCACGAGATGGAAAACTACTGAGATGTGCTAAAAAGATGATTATGACACCAAACATTCTGAAGGAATGTGTGGAAGAATTTTGGATTCTACACCATAGATAGTAAAGCATCGATGCAGGTAGGCCGTCTGTCGACTTAAAATGCAAAGAAGCAGCAAGTTGTAAGCCAGCAGGTGTGTGGAGCACTGTTGGACGTTTAACCTGCACCTGTGGCACCGAATTCCTCCTCAGACTTAAGAAAAACTCAATCTTGTACTTTGAATAGTTCAATGTTCACTTCAGCTCCCAAAAAAAAAAAAAAAAAAAGCATCCGATTTCAGAAAAAAAGAAAGAAAGGAAAAAAACTGAAACTGGAGTTCAGCTCCATGGCAACAGCACCGAGAGAACAGCATGATAAAGTGCAGTGAAGCTGTTTCACTCACAGTGTTATGTTTTACACGAGCACCAGCCTGCTGACATCCAGCAGTCCAAGAAAGATGATCTTTCCTAATAATTCCTGACTCCTGCGCACTAACTTGTGACCGTATCAGTCAGATAAGGTTTTATACTGTATTTCAGGCATTTATCTTACTGCTGCTGTCCTGTGGAGAGGCTAGGAGAGAACACGGGAAAGAAGATAAGATTTAGTGTCTTGCTCAGATACTTTGCTGTGTTATATGGCTGTTGCCTACAAATATTAGGGTGGTATGCTTAGATTGACAACTACCAGATGTAATGATGTACTTGGGGCTTCATAAATCCACCTGTATTCTTATCAAATAAAGCAGAAATATCAAGAAATGTTCTTGAATTCTAACATCCACTGCAATAACAATGTCAAGTAGATGGTTTTCACAGACAGCTGGTTTTGGAGTTTTAGATAATTAAACAGATTTTGCTCAGTGATATCTTGGTAGCGGCTGAAATCAGGCATAGTAAAAATGAGCTGTAACGCTAAGGGTCATGTGTTCCAACAAACACCATTTACCATTTCAGTGCAAGAGGGGGCGGACAGAGAGTGATGAATCACTGGTGAGAGAGCACAGACACAGAGAAAAGAGAAGGAGAGAGCACAGAGAAGAGCAAATTGAGGAAAACGGAGAGAGTGTCAGGTGTAATTAATGGTTGAAGGTCTGATATAGCATGCAGTCAGGAGGGAGATGTAGGGGGGAGGGAACGGCAGACATTAGGACGAGGCCTCAGACTGTCACAGTAGGAGGTAAACTCATTTAATGTGCAAAAGCAGAGGTGAGCATGTAGCAGCCGAGCAGGAACAACATTAATCGAGTGAGATGCAAAACAGTAAAGTCTAAACTTATAAAATCAAAACTGGAAGTCTGAATAATGCTCATATTTTCGAGGCAGGTTTCAGGATATTAAAATGTAGTCTTGCATATGTATGCTTTGGAATATTTCTGGACTGGTGACTTTATATTAGAACAGGGATGTCAAACTCATTCCACAAAGGGCCGGTGTGGCTGCAGGTTTTTGTTCCAACTAAGCAGCATCACACCAGACGTGACTCATTTAATCAACCGATCTCAGTCTCCAGGCAGGTGATTGGTCAGACTGTGTGCTGTAGATATGTTGGAACTAAATGCTGTAGCCTAGAGTGATTGGTGAGGCAAGGTCTGAGTTGCTTTTGAAGTTACACTCAAGTTATCAGAGCATTAAGGACAGGAGAGAAGGAATAATTTATTGAGCATAGTAGCTAATATTAGGTTGGTTGGGTCACAATGTCAATGAACTGATTTATTTGACTAATCTTGCTTAATGTGTAGCTGGTTCCCTGCCTTTCATGTTCTGACCCATTGAATCAACAAGACCTCTGAAAGTACAGTGTGGCATCAGGGATCCAGCAACAGCAGATCCTTTAAGCCACTCAAACACTGCGTTTTCTAAAACACTGATCGCTGTCGGCAGGTTCTCACCCCTGCTGACTGGGAACGCCCTGCTAGCTTTGCTCCAACCCACCCTACAGGTCACGCTGTGCTGGACTGTGCTGGACTGTGCCACTCACATCTTCACACCTTCCTAATTCTCACACATTCAACATTGGCTGTTCACTCAAAGCCAAACACAGCTCAGGCCTCGACATGCACTGTTCTTACAAGACTGCAAGATTATTCCCTCCATCCGTGTGTGGTCTTAATATTTTGCCTCATTTTGTACTGCTCCACTCCAACTGCTTGGGATTGATAAAGTGAAAGTTTGCCATCATAATTCCTCTCCATTTGATAGAAGAAGGAGAGAAAGCATGTGGCAAAAGGGAGTCAGGAATTCCAGTGAGAGCAGCCCTAATCTGCAGCTTGTGAACAATAAAGTTCAAGCAGGCTCTCAAACTGCATGAAAGCACAGTACACAAACAAAGCTGAGCCCTGCACAGGTTTTAGCCGACTTCAGCTACCGAGAGAAGACTGAGAAGCAAACCCCGTTTCAAAGGGGGAAAATCACAAACTCCAAACTAGCAGCAAACAAGTTGAAATGAAAAGTGGTGTGAAATAGACGAAAACTATTTCAAGTGTACCGCAGAGTGAGAAGAAAGAGCAGAGTGAGAGGAAGCCTGACAGAGAAAGCTGCAGTCAGAGACAGATATAGAGACAGACTTTGGCCCAGCTGGATTGTGGCCCATTTACAGTAGAGCTCCTCCTCCTCTTCCTCCTCCTCGCCCCGCTCTCAAACGGGTAACAGTCACAGGAGGAACAAGAAAGAGTCGTGTTTGTGGCTAGAAAAAAAAAAACAGCGACTCACTAAATGTATGATATTCACGGTTAGACAATTTCCTCTTTGTGTCTGTTCCATGTTGCTGCCAGGCAAATGGGAGGAAACATATGTGGTGGTGGGCTGAGATGGAGATCTGAGTTGATTCGAGGTGATCTTTTAAACCAGTCATCCCTGTAACATCTCTTAATAGCCTGTCCTTGTTTTAATAGGGGCTGAGCAGACAGGGTTACTGGTAGAAAGGGCAGGTCTGTCCACAGCCCTCATTACAATCGCCGTCTGAAGCAGCTTTTACGTCTTTCTCCAGCACTTTGAAACACTACTGGCCTAAATAAAGTCCCTACCACACTGCTGACAAAACTGTACGCCTCATTTAGCAGCATATGCTTGAGATCAGCATCACTGCAAATTCTTGTGAGCATAATCCTCAACAAATTCTCCATAAATCTCACGATCCAAATGGATTGTTATGTATTATTGATTAGTGTTCAACTGTCATAAAATGATGTGTACTGGTAAGAACTTTGTCTCTAATAATAACACACAATCGAGGCCTTGAAGTGATAAACAGTAAGCACACCCTGACATTGATTTATTTACCATAGAAGGGCATCAGACACAAGATTGCATGTTTCTGTTCAAGCCACATTTAGAAGAAAAGTAAAACTGCACGCTTTGTGATTAAATTAATAAAAAATGATTACATTTAACACCAATTGTGGTCGTTGCAAATGGGCAGCCAGTATTTGACAATGCGTTTCCAGCTTAAATGCTGGAAACATAAGATACTTAAAACTATTACAGCACATAGTTTCTCATTTTGGAAAAAATAAATAAATAAAATCATGGACGGTGGGTTTTTTTAGGTTGCAGCTCTGCTCTGGACCATTCTGAAAAAAGATTAAAATCCCACATCAACTTATCAGAGTGTGAGAAATAGGAGTGTGACTATACTCCAATGCGAAACACGTTCATGGTGTGCATGGCAGCACACGACAAGTGTTGTCAAACTATAAAATTACACCATAATTAACAATTAAACACAGATTTTATTTCATTTTCTCAGCACACACTTGTCGAGATCGGTTATTTAAACTTTCATCACATTCCATTCGTCAACTTGGCTCAGTGGCCTCAACTTAGCTACACCCTTATGTGTCTTATAAAGTGGGGCTTTACATTCAGCCGGAGGTAAGTAGGTAGTTATTTAGGCGGCACCCTCAGCTAGGAGACAGTCTGTAAATGACTAGTCTATTAAACACGCCAAGCACTCATTAGGAAGCAAACTCTTAATTGCCGATCACACTGTGCTTGTGGCATAAAACTCACCTCAAGCCTTGTAGTCAATGTATAGTCAAAAGAAAAACAAAAAAGATTAAGAGCACATAATGAATGCTAAAAGGAATAATCTATATGTGTTCATGACCAGATCCTTTTTGTGCTACATGGGGCGACTTCATGCACTTAAATCATGGCATTGTGTGAGGCATTGAAAATATGCATGACAGGTCGATACCAGACCTCCAACAATTAGCAGTCTGCTTGAATACAGCTGTGAATGTAGTTACATAAAACTACTGGCTGCCTTCCAAGCTTGAGCAAAAGAACATGAAAAACCAGATATGGAGGGGGCGTAATTTGCCCATGGCCAAATTCTTAGCAAACGGATCCAACCAATCAGCAAGTAAAGGCAGGATGCCATTTTTTTTTTCAGTATTCTGAACCCCGCATACAAGAGGTTTCTGTAAATGTCACAACAGATAAATAAAACCTTGTTTCACACGACTTTATACATGAATATGTACAAACCTTTTTACACCAGTAGCTGCTTTCTGTTGCAACAGTCTACAGGGAAAGTGATGACAGTAAGATGAGATGAGATCGGGACTAAGCCTATAGGTTCAGGAAGCTGCTCAGACAGTTAGATAAGATCCGACCATAGGGAGACGTGTTACTTGCTCAGAATTAGAAGCACACTGGTGCAGTGCACTTTTTCCACATATTGGCATTTGGACTATGCATTCAAGTGAGGTAATACTACTAGTTCTTGCATGTCAAGTGACTGCACAGTTCTAGAATGAGGATGAAGGAAAAAAAAGGAAGACATTGTATCAAGCTCTGTCAAAAAACATTGCGTGCAACAAAACATGCAGCTTTGAGTCTAAATAATTAACAGGGTAACTGTCATTCTAGATTACTGAACCTGCAGCTTGGGGAGAATGAGGTCCTTTAGTGTCACAAGCTGTGTGTTCACCAGGTAACCAGTACAATACAACCAGCTGCTGGATACCAGAAATATGCCAAGATTTCACACAACAAAGCAGCATTTTGGGCTGCGCTTCAAACCAGGACACCTTTCTCCACGCAGAGAAAAGCAAATGACAGATTCTAGAGTTGACGCACTGCTGCTGTGGTGTGAATGGAATAATGTGAATCACTGTGCCTGAGAAACTAAGGCCACTATTCTGAATTTAGAGCTGATGACTGATCTAAAGAGAAGAGTGATGACCACACTGATGGGTGGCTCTTCCTGCTCCATCACCACAAAGTACCTCAGGGCACATTTACTTCCATTCAAACCACTCACGTGGCAGCCTCTGCTTTGCCATTACGGCTTCTTTTTGGAGCACTATGGCAAGAATAAATAACAGAAAATGTTACATTTTTGTATTGTGTCAAAAAATACATGACAGTATATTGGCAAGGTAATCAAGCTTTTGTTGCAGACCGATTCACTCGGTGTCTGACCCAAAAACTCATTTATAGTTCTGTCCTACTTATTTCACTATCGTGTAACTTTCCCTTAAACAGGCCTGCTATCGTCTTCTTATCACATAAAACTGACAGAAGGAAACAAAGAGGGCAGGGAGGGTATATGACCCTCACGTTACTGTTGCAATAAATGTCAAGTAGCTGATTTATTGGTGGCAATCAGTGAACCTGCTCAGCATGTTTGACAGAAATAAAGTATGAGCAGTAATTGAAACAGTCCCTGCTGTTCTCAATGTCTCCCATAGGGAATCAAACTCTGATTTATAAGGCTATTTTGGCATGTGGTGATCATCTGTTTGCTCGCTTTTGAACCTCCCGATACATTACTGAGGACAAGGAAGTGGGCACTATTTTCTATTTTTTGCTGTTGACTGAAAGCAGTTGAAGGTTTGTAGCGCAAGGGTGGTGCAGGGCAGACACTGCAAGAACAAAGGCAGTGACGTAGTGATACTTGAAGAGGAGACTTCAAGAGCAGGAGATAATCAAAGTAGGAGTGGTTAAGGAAAGAAGAGAGAGCATAGATGAGGAAAAGGAAGAGAGGAAGGGGTGTGGGAGGGTGATAGCTACAATATACAACCTAAAACTTTGCTTAATGATCACGTTTTCAAAAGGGACAGAGCAAATAAAACCTTCAGTTGAGGGCAGGAGTGGAAGATGCAGTTAGTATATAACTCTTGGACAGGGCCCCCAATCCTACGATAATTTGCAACTCACAACTATGGGCAAGGGCTGAATATTGCTTTTGATAGAGTCTATAGGCTTGGAAAACGTCAACAACAATGACAGAACCGTAATTTAAAGTTCTGCCTTTGGTCTGCCAACCATTAAGCAACGCTAACAGTCTATGATCATGCTAGCAGCTAAATATGAAGATCTGTTTGCACACGCATGTTAACATATGGATGTGCAGCAGCTGTAATGTTTACCAGATTCATCATCTTAATTCAGTTTAGGTTGTCTAAATCCGCAAACCAATTTGGCTTCAAATAATCCTGGATTGAGCCCAGTCAAGTTCAAGTGTTGCACTGGCCTGCCGTGTCAGTAAATAATTGCCTGGTTGTTGCACAATGTCTAAATTTATTTTACTTTTCCATTTAATTATCCTATAGAATTAAAGTCATGTTGGTGATTAGAATGAATGCTGCTGACGAAATAATGTCTGCTTAGTTCCCACCCAATTCAAATAAGATCAGATATTCTGTTCAACAAGACAAACGCTAGTCCACGGGTCAGTGCAGCAATAAGGATTCATCATCAGCTACAATTTCAGCAAAATTAGGGACAACATAACAACAATTAAAAAACACCACAAGCTATAGAAGTCATCTGATTTATCCCCCCATTTGAAATATGGCAAACTCATGTCAATGACACGGTTAATGTGGTTCGACCCACGCACAGGTTTATTTCAAAAATTGCTTTAGCTAGACAAAATTAGCACGCTGTCACTCAGAGCAGCGCATTATCACAGGCTAAAGCATCTTTAAAAATAGTACACTGGCCTTAGCACTAGTTGCGCTGAAAATAGACAAGCAACAGACACAGAGGAGCTTCTATTTTGAAGAATGACAGAATGGCGGTTGAGTGGTGGTATTACCAGACAAATAAATGAATCCAAGAGGGACGAGGATCAATTTTATTTTGCTCTACTGTTTCTATTATACGAACTGAATTTTATTTTCCATACAATTGAGTCAAACTGTTGAACTATGAAGAATAATCTGGTGGTAAGAGAAACAGAATGAGTGACAAAGTAACAGAGAAAGAGAAAAGGGTCCCAACAGGTAGATCTATGTATCTTCCATGCGGCTAACCCTATGTGTCCTGTAGAGACACTAGTCAGTGATAAAGACAGTCACCATCCAGCCGTTCAACCTGCTGTTTGCTTAGTCAGGACTATAAACAGTCTATGCCGCTTCTGTTTCGGCCATTTGATACAGATACATGTCGACCAGAATAACTCCACCCATTCAGGCAAACAGAACAGTTTTCCCATCGCAAGTTCTACAGTAACGCCTGCTGCTGCCTCATCCACAGCTGGCTTATCAGACGATATGAGCTCCGAACGGCAGAGTGGCCAAAATATGTTCCGAAAGAAGTGATGACCAAATCTCAAATAGTTACCTCAGCTGCCACGACTCTGCTCCTATAAATGCACAGGCGGTTTTCTGGGCCAAATTTCCAAGTTGGGGAGCCAGAAGATTTCACAAACACATACCGTCCTGGAAAATGTTGGCGTTTAGCTACTGACACCGCGGCTGCAGAAAAAGGAAAGACGTGCCAACACTTCAAAAATCTGTTGGATGCTTGGAAAAGTCTTTCGTTTGTGCTCAAACCGCTTCAGCTGTAAAACTTCCACAAAAATGCATCGACGCTCAGCTGCAAAACAGTGGAGCAGAGCGCACTTTGCACAGCAGCTATATTGCAGTAACCATGAGCATGTAAGTTCCTGGGTATGTCAGTTACACCGGGCTCTGGGCAAGACATAATACTGTAAACATAAAGTCCATTTATCTACGTTACTGCTTACTATGAAGCTCACAGAAGCTGAACAGATCCTGTCTTAGTGCATTTTTTTTTTAAATCAGCTTTTAATAGCTGTTTAACTTTCTGTATGATGCTTGCAACAAGTCACTAATGACTACAAAGCCCTGAATGTCATTACAGGTGCTCTGACTGAGGCAAAATGAAGTCATTATCACTTTTTCCCCTCAAACCAGCTGTCATTTATCAGAAGATTACACAAGGTGTAGGTCTGAATGACGACTACGGGGGGGGGGAATGTTTGTCTCCACATGTACAGTAACCTACACATATGTACTTTGCAAAACACTGGATGGATGCAATAAAATCTAATGCATTTCATTCTGACACAAAAGTAATCCCGCACACGACAATCATTCAGAACTGACAGACAGCACACATTGTCTAAATGTCCTTTTACGCTTGACAAAGCTCTTTAATAACGCTTTTATATAACCAAATAAATAAAAATTAACCAAAATTAATGAATAACTCCTAACAATTTTCAAATAGGCTTAGGGGTTTTGTTGGGGTTGTGGTGAATAACCTGAAATGTAGGCCTCTGGGCACACAGAGGTTTAAAGAGAATCTGAGCTCTCTTGGTTTGTAAAGCTGGCACGTCTGTGATACTTCACATTAGCCGCAATTAAATGATCCTCAGCAAATCAAACGAACAGCAGCTCGGGGACTCAAAGGGATTTATCAAGTTGCTCTCACTTCCACGGGTCAGACTTTTGCTGCCAAAGGGGTTTGAATCTGCGGCCCTGCTGCTGACAGTCTCCCTGGTAACTCCGCCACCCTGCAGGCACTGGTGAGATGGCAGGAAAACTCCTGACTCGTGTTTCTTGGAAAAGTAACCCAGTAGAGCAGCAGAAGAAATAACTTGTTCCAGATATAGTCCAGATTCTTGCTCCTTTACACAGAATTTAAATGTAACATTTAATAAGGAAGTAACTCTGAGTTTAATAGCTATTTTCAAAGATCCTGATAAACCACAAAAAACATGCACTGACATCTGCACTCAAGTTTATACTTCGCAATCGGATGTTTAATTTGAAGATGATTTAAATCAGTGTTCCGAATCGTCCTAGACTTTATGAGTCCACTCTAAACAGTTAAAGATTACAAGGTTACCAAAGGGGAAATCAATCTACTTTCAAAATGTGTCCGACTTCTGCTTCTGCTGTGATAGACAAACAGATGAACTGACAGTGCTCCATGAACCTTGGCAATCAAACACAGATACACCCAGACTACTTCTTCTTTAGTCCAATCAGGAACACTGGGAGGGAAAGTAGTGTGTGGACAGAAAGGGCATTTGTATTCCTTCTCCAGATTAACGGGCTCCTTGCTGAGTTGGGAAGGCTGGATTAGAGATGACCACGGAGGGATGACCCACATTTGGGGACACAAGCCGCAGAGAATAAACTCAGGATAACAAAATGTCCCACAGTTTAGCAAGCACACAGACAGAAAAATGGACAGCAGTAAAGAGTGTACAAAAATGTAGAATGGCACAGTTCCTAGCTACTCTGAGGATTTTACCCGTGACAGGCTATCACTGGTAAGCAGGAAATTCCTCCAACTTGGCTCATCGATCACAAAACGAGTTGTGACATGTCAAAGATTTTACAGGAGAAGTCTTGTATTTGTCTGATAGCAACATAAAAAAGACAAAATTCCTGAACGTTCTTCTGCTTGTTTCTGATATGGTCAATGGAGGAACACAAGGACGGTGGAGCGAGACTGCAAGGCTAACAAAGGCAGGAGTGTGGGATCTTTGTTTTGATAAAACACACTAAAAAGATACATAAATTTTCATTTCCCTTTAGGCACAAAAACATAAAAATATAGCTGCAATCTTTTTGAAAAGTGTCTTAAGACAGCTTTAATTCTATTATGCTGATGCAAAATGGTCTTTTTTATGTAATCTTGCTTGCTTTCACGAATATATTTATTGTGACAAGTCTACATTCAACTAAAAAGTTACAGTCATAATCGCTGTGACCTTGGAACTAATGTTACCCTGAGAGATGAATCAGGATCTGTTCGATTCAGACTCGGAATATGAAAAAACATATTAGTGCCCATAATACTGCTCCTTCAATATAAATTCTATCATGAAATAGGTCAAGTACTGGAGAATAATGACTGGCTGAATCGTTATGCTTCCCTAAAGGGGCTGGAGAGCTCAAGGAATGATTTGATAAGCATTATGTCAATCCTGTGGTATTTACACTCAGCAGATCTCAACCCAACTGAACACCAACGGGAGAGTTTTCAGGCGTGACAACAGCATCTATAACACTGTAATCAGCGTTGAGGCTACCTGGCTCTGCTGGTTTTTCCTTCATCAACCAAATGTATGCTCAAAAACTCGGGGACCTTTTGAGCATGAAGGCAAAAGGGCAGAGAATGAAGTGGGTGGACAGAGCATACCACATCCACTAACCAATTTCCTGTGGAAAACCCTGAGATGCATTGAGCCGTTTCTAGATTATATACGTCTATAGCTCTTCGGTTTGGCTTGCGTTTTTTTATTTTTAAGCTGACAGGAGCTGCTGCTGTTTTTCTGTTTCTCTAAATGTTAACAAAAGGGGGGGTTGTTTCTTTCTCAAAAGCTGCATGTTTCCGTGAAAAAGCCATTTGATGCACTGTGACACAGCTTCACTAATGAACACTACTGCCGAACAATGCCAGCGCAACCCGCTAAGCACAAAGCAAAATACAAATGTACGTGCCAATATGGTGCTTTGTGATCATTATTACTTTTTCAATGCAGAATGAAAGAGAGGACAAAAGCAGCAGTGGTCTGAGCCACTATGGCAATTAGACCCCAGACTTCATGTTTCCTGACTGATTTGCTGCCAAACATAACAAGCGCAGTCCTCTATTTAGAAAGTGCGGCGAGTAAGATCAGTCGGGGCTATATTTGTGCTCACTCCAGACATATCCGATCACAGTTCACTCACAGAATTTTTCATGTGAATGTAGCTGGCAAGACGGTCACAGACTCCTGTCATCACAAACAGACTGCATTATCGCCTTCATTCAGTTGTTGCAATTTCAACGGTAACGTTATACTAGTAAGTAAGTAGCTGGGGTTGGAATCGTGACACACATACGCGTAGATATGCACTTACAAGAACTTTCTCTGACAGCGGTTAAATAATTCAAGATGGGTTAGCAAGATTGCAACGAGTATCTCATCTTCTATTCTGAGTGTCGGGCATCTATACCAAGAGAAAAAGGCCTCTCAGCTAGCTTCGCCGACCGCATTCAAGCAAGTCACAATGTGCAATGAGACTTTTCTGTGTGTCTGTTCATATGTATGTGGATGTAACACGCAAACGTGTATGTGTAGAAGCCATGCAGAATTTTAATAAATCTATGCAGTGAAGCCCAGAAAGCATTTGCAAAAATAATGCTGCCAGAATGGAGAATTTTACAGAGGATGTCCTTGTCTTGATCTGAATGAGAGATAATGTTGATCAAAAATCAAGAAATTAAGTTTAAACCAATTTGTAATGGCTTGAATCAGCTTGTGTGTGATTATGGGCTACAGTTCCACAATCACCTGATGACAGTTATGCGACAACTGAACAAATCTATTCACTGCTGGAGGCAGGTTGAAAGCTTTTTGGAAAACTACCCCCGGTATAAGTCCATTGTCCATCCAGAGTATTTGATAAGAAAAACAGAAAAAAGCACCATACAGTAACAGGACAATTGCTTATTAACGCTACAAATCGCAGCTTCAGAAATGAACTACAGTCATTCCATGGCATTCATTTAAAACAAAAACTTCACAAAAATAGAACTTCTCCTATAAAGCGTGTATGCATGCCGTTGCAAAATATCTTGTCCTGTTTTCCAGCACATTTCTTTCCATATTCTGTAGATAATCAAAAGGCCAGCTTTATCCCATACAAGCGGTTAAATCCATCATGTGGCCTATTACACAGACATCGATATGTTCACAGCTCCTACCACCAGTGTAAACAAGCCGTCAGCCACCAAAACAGTCTTAAAAAAGAAACAGCTTGACTGCTAGGAGGCCTAGACCTCCTTTGGGTCGCTGCACTACACTGACCCCAACCCAAGCCTACTTACTTCAAAGACTCGGTACACTAGGCCGCAGAGAGGGTCAAGGTCCCAGAACAGACCGAGGAAAGTTAGAGTGATTGAAAGACAATCCTGACAATGTTTCTTTGCTGATGACGACAGCTGATGTGTCCACTGTAAAAATCAGGCCGCGTGTAGAAACACAATCAACTTGATCTTTCGCTGCACATGAATTTCACACTAGCCTTTAAGATTTGAATATGGTCTCACAGAAAAATTGTTCTCCCGTGGATGTACAGTGAAAGCACTACCCAAGGCATCACAGAACATTTCCAGACAGTTAACAGCACATAGTCCAGATGTTTGGGTCTCATATGAACATGTAAGGTCTGTCTGGCTAATCCCGAGGCCAAAGAAAAAAATCCATTAATGCTTGCAGCTGAAGACGGATCGGAGAAATATACGGTAAATAAACTGTAAGAGGCTGTGAAAGACAAAGTGCAATGCCGCCCCGCATACAGCAAAGGCAAATAAGTAATAAACATATTAAGCAAGCAGAACAAACAATGTCGATTGAGGTCGGCATAATCTTGGCGATTATAAATCCAGGTTACTGAGTCAACAGATGTGAAACTGACCTAGTTCTTGCATGAGTTCGTTTTATCTCCAGCTTGCCTGCAGTACCTGTTGTGAAATGACTATAGTGGTTTACAGTTGGACTGTAAAATCTCAAAATGCAGATTATATAATTTACATAAATACAGATAAGTTGAGTGGCTTAGGCCTACTTGTCTGCTAAGAGGAAAGGGTCAATGCAAATCGACATAAAGCTCTTCTGACAGGGGATTAAGGGAATGTCTTTTGGAATGATGGAGTTCTGGAGACTTGCAGAATCAATGCAAAGCTGAATTGAAGATTTCCTCGTGGTTTATGGTGGTCCAACACCCTACTAAGACACTTCATGTTGTTTTTTTTACTTTAATTTGACATCCATCTGTGTATTGTAATGTCGTACACACAAGCAAAATCCCATTAAAATAACTGATGGTAAACATAACTGCTATTTATTACATCAAACGAAACATTAAATAACTGCTTTCAATTATGCTGGAATCATTCATTTACACGGGACAGTTTGATCAATCAAAATTATTATACAATATAATGACGACGCCGACATTCAACTGAGAGTTAATTAAGGATAATGGGAGTGATTTACCATTCTGCCCTTGAATGTTGCTGCATATTCTGGCGAGCTACTTAACTACATTATTTTTTTTGATTCTGATGAATTACTTTTGACTAACAAGTTGTGATTCATGTATATTTTATGATCACTTGCCTCTGCTTCTAACACAATGCCAGCATGATGATGGAAAACATCCCCATCTGTCTGCATTATCAATGCTGCCCCCGCATGCTCCATATCAGTGTGTGTGTGTGTGTGTGTGTGTGTGTGTGAGAGAGAAGTCGTGCACTGCCAAGAAGAGAGCGGATGACAAAACACGTTAACTGCATCGACTGCACAGAAAAGGGAACGTCCTCAATAGATGGGCAGCATCGGAAAACACCTGTGGCAGAAACTTGATGACTGAGCAGCAAGCATTTAAAAAAAAAAAAAAAAAAAAAAGTCCTGCATTTTCCACATGCACCGCACAGACTTCTATTGGCTTAGTCAATGAATGAATTCCCTTTATTTACACTGTACTTCTAACTGTCGAGGCTGAGTTGATTCAGTAGGCTCACATGATTTCAGTCAAGTGCTGAGTCACATATTACCACAGGATATTTTAAGCGTGTATATAAATAAATAATTACATTTGAGACCGAGACATAGGCTAGATAAGGCATGGGATTGAAAACATGATCCTTGTTTATTTTTTCAGAATAAGAGCACATTCATGTTTCTTATGCATGAACCATCATTGTGGCATGATAAATCTTACAGTGGGTGTCAGTAAATGAGTAAAATGTAATAAATGAGGTTTAATGTCTCTCACGAATTCTGATCAGTAAGGGATAGGTGTGCTTTTTAAATATTTATGGCTATTTACAGTCTGCGTAGGCTCAGATCTCTCTAGCTGGCTGCTCCATACCCTTGTGGGAAGAAAATTATGTAAATTTGGACCTACAACTACAAAGAAAATCCTGCAACACAGTCACAACTCCCTTTAACAAAGACTGTATATCCGTAACATACAGTTGCTACAAGCAACAACATGTAAAAACATGCAGCTGCAATGCATCAGGCCAAACAATCAGCTAGAGTTGGATTCAAACCACGCTCCACTTGAGCTAAGGAGCTATTACAATACTAATCATCATGCTATACGTTACCAAAAGCACCATCATCATCATCATTACTCATTAATCATGGAACACACCCTATCAGTGCTGAAATCAATCATTACAACCCATGTGAAGGTTACTGCTGCACCACAGCTTCCTTCTATTGGCCTCTTGGATCCGTTTCCAAAACTGTGAAACATTTTTCTTCTGCAGTCTCCGTGTCCTGCGCTGTAATCAGCCCCTACCAGCTATTAGTTACAGCGAAAAATTAAAGTCAGGATGTTTCTCCTCATGTTTCTCCCACAAACGGTAAGTATTTCTTTCTCTAATCAAATGCCACAAAAATATCTTTAAAATATGTTTTTGGAGTTTCATCAGATCTAGCTATGGGGCAACATATGCACTTCAGAACTTTGCATGGAGAGCACTGTTGCAGAACACATTGTGTCCTCTTTGATTTCTTTTCTTAACCTTCTCATCCCCAAGCGGTTTCTGGGTGTTTTTATCTCCAACACAGAAACACATACAACACTCACTCTCACATCCACAGCCAGTTTAGAGTCACCAGTCAGCCATATATTTCATGTCTTTGGACTGTAGGAGGAAATTGGATCATCCATTAAAGACCCATGCGAGCAACACGGCGCTACACACCATTGATTTCTTGCTGCTGGCATTTTTAATCCGTTTCCAAACTTTTCTCCTATCTGCTCTGCGTAAACACAGCCTGCAGTTCATCCCAGTTCAGCTGAACTAGTGAATTTCTGTCATGTGACAGCTTGCAGCTGAGTCAGTCATGGCTTCACGGTTTCGCCCACGAGTGCAGAATTTAGTACAAATGGTAGCATTGGAAAGTTGAAAATCTGGCAAATTTGCTTTCACAGTTTCTGGCTCTGAAAATTGGTGTCATATTTGTAAGTTTTTAAAGACAACAAACCTTTCAGGTTCAGAGGGTTGAAGTGAACATTGCATCGGATTATGTGCTACAATGTCAGTGTTTTGGGTTATTCATCAAATAAAAAGTTGTCTGCTGAACCTGAAGGGCATCAAATCATCAAATCAGAAAGGCCAAAATGCAATGTAAATACCTACCTGTTGACTCATGCTGTAAGTCCACTCAACTGCCACAATATTAGCACAAAGCATCTGCAAACCCCAAGCTGGCAGAACACAACGTTAAATTACTCTATTTTGCCAAAAAAATATTATTATAACATCCAATGCTGATGTTAACGTTACTGCAATTAGAAAACGAAAACACAATTTTGACTCGAGTCCTTTCAAGACGCGCCGGTTTGCTTTGACTGTCAGAATCTGCAGCTCTCTTCAAACAGAAGAGAGCGCGGGTCGGTTTGCATGGCATCCTTGTCTGTATAGCTTTTGCGTGCCTCTGTGAAGTATGGAGAGCTCTGAGGGGCCCTTCAGGGGTGACAAGGTGAGGAGGAAAAAAAAAGTGAGTGACAGTCTAAGGAGAGAGGCAGCAGCACACCAGAGCAGATCTGTAAACGTGGCCTTCCAGCCTCTCTGTGTGTACGTGTACACACATGTATACACACAGAGATGCACACAGTCTGTCTTGCTCTGGTGCACACTGACGCAGGCAGCACAGCAACAGAGAAAAGTTTACATCAGCTCTTTAACCCTTCTTACCATCAGCATGACTCAGAACATTTCTGAAGAAAATTTAGTCTCAACACCACAAAGATGAGAAGACAACAGCGATAACAAACTGCACTGTATACAGAAGCAGTAAAAGCTGCAATGCAATATAGCAAAAAATTAAACGATGAATAATTGAAAGGAATATCGTGCCGTTTTGAGAATTTTCGAGCCTTTCACTGGCCTCATTTTGTCCTGGGCATGAAGCAATAAACATTTGTCTATTTGATTACCAGTTATGTAACAAGAAGCTGGAGCCCAGCAACGTGAATGAGCCAAATTGGGATTGAACCGTGTTGAAAATTCCCATAGAAGAGCGAGGTGGGCTCGATGATGTACAGTGCTGCACATGCAGTTGGTTGCTATGCTACATGATGTTGTAACCAGGGAGCAAGTCATTTTTCTGTTTTCAGTTCTTCTTTAATCAGATCTAATGCAAAGGCACTGCAGTCAGAGCGCAGCATTATTGCACATTTTCTAATCAATCCTATTGTTCATCAAAGTAACCAGCATGTACAATATATGTGCTGTTATCGTCTTAAGGAAATGGAACTTTGTGGGATATTTGATAATTGGTTAATCTAAAATGCTGTTCATTTTGATCATTTGTGTATCGTGGTCATTTTAGAGATATAAAAATGAGGTATTACTCACTTTCAGGTTTCTGAGTTGTAAACAAAATCTCCATAGCTCTGTGTCAGCAGTGTGGAATGGTCTGACTGTACCCTATTCTGTGATAGATGGAAAAAAAAACTAAAGCAAAAACACTCTGTTTGGTTTTAGTTAAACCAATCACAATCATCAAGATTAAGTTTAGGATGCAGTGATGGTGCCTCTGCAAAAAATAGTGTTGGGGGAGCTTCTTTTGGGAGAAAATTGCTCTGGAAATTAAACTTTTTGGATAACTAGTGGACAAACATGCAAGAACGTTCCTCTTAGGCACCATATGTAAAAATATTCTCTGTAGATCTTTACAACCATTCTCCAAAAGAAGAAAGCAGTCCTGGCCTTGTTGCACGATCCGAATGTTTGTCAAAATTTTTGCAGGTTGCTGCTTAGAGTAGGTTGTTGCTGTTGTGTTTCATAGTGAAAGCAGGTTTTTATCCACAGTTTACATCCAGTGAAGCAGACTATCAACCTAATGATATGACTGTAGTGTGATGAAGCACATCAATGCTTGTAATATTATCAATATTTCAAGCAAAGTGTATTTTTTTTTCCCTAAAAAAGGCACTTCATAGGTTGAAAATGGCTCAACACAGCATTTGCTGTTATAAATCATCTTTAAACTTGTAACGGCACTTCTTAAAGAGTCAGTGGTTTAGGGCTGATTTACATCATTAGGTTTTGCAAAAAAAAAAAAAAAGAAAGTTAGCACCCTCTAATCACAGGCGGCCGGCCCACTTCCTCTAGCCACAGGCCTTGAGGGGGAGTCTGTGAAAGAGCGCAGGAGTTTGTACTTTCACTGCTAAACGTCTACGTTGTAGTTTTTGTTTCTGGAAAAAATGTTCCGATTTGTGCATTTGACAGCTGTAGAAGCTCAACCGGCCAGAATTCTTTCCCTTTAGTCCCTCATTCTACCCTCGAGCATTTCGTTGCCATTCAGAGACTGCCCCCATCCTCTCTTTAAATGCATTGCCTGCATTACTGGGGCTGAAGCCAACAGCTCGAATGGACACGGCTCAGTAGCATCATGGCTCTCCACTATACAGACGCCTACTTCAGAGAAATCTGGAGGGGTGAAAGTCTTCTATCCCAAAACAGCCCTCTGTGGAAGACGTAACTTATGAATCTGTATTGCGCTCCATTTTCCTCTGGCTTGGGGGTTTCACTAAACAAATCCTGCCTCAGTCTGCTTGCCAACTTTTCAGCATTTTTTAAACTTAAGTTGCAGCCCAACTGTGCGCAGTGAAGTCGGTTTATGTTTGCATGTTCTGTTGTTTGTACTGTAAGGGGTTTTCGCATTGCACTGTTGAGGCCTTGCACAGCTTCAGTGCTCTACATCAGAGGACCACAGTATGAAATCACACACCATGCTGGTGCAATGCGGATCAGCATGCCAGGAAGTCGGGCACAAACAGCACCGTACATGTATTCAGCAATAAAGCCGACTATAGCGTATTATGTGCACAGAAAAGATAGTGACTTGAGGAGATAAGAGTCTGCACATTTTCAACACGACAAAGACGTGTGGTTAAGCGAAAAACAGCCGAGGAGCATATCAGTCTCACAGCAGGGAGCTAGCAGTGCAACGAAAGCCCAAGTTCATACAGAAGTTGTTTGCAATCCAACCTGAGCCAAACACCCTCAGTGACTCTTTCAGGAGGGCCTGTACTGACACACATTATTACCCTCCATTAATCAAACACCATCTCGTGATCCGCCCTTTCAACCCGTGTCCACATTGGAGCTCATAAAACTGAAAAATAAATCCCTCTCTTCTAACGTTGCACCCAGAGCCGGTTCGGTTATCAGATAGTACTTCTAAGCAGAAGCGAGTCGTGTCACCAGACGCTTCCCATTCTCACTGTGCAGCACGTACACAACATTCTCACAGAACTCATTCCCCTCACATCAAGCATGACCACAGTGCCTCCTCAAAAATGCACACATGTTATGCCAATTACTCATTTCCTGTGGGATGACACATTTCAGTAACGCCGTAATATCTTTATTACAGACACCATTTTTATGGCACCATTCTGGAAAAATACCACACAGATACAGGTTGGATGCATTATGATGAGTTACTGTGTATGGGAATAATTTCTTGATTTCTCCTACCAAAAAAAATACAGATTTCTAATGTCTGATTCTGAGGAAGCAAAATCGCAGAAAAATAACTGCGCTGTGGCCCATGGGCTCCACAACACTACGACACTGAAAAACATAAGGTCTCCTCAGGGTGACTATTCTTAGCTCAGCACAACTGAATATCCTCAACAGTATTTACTTTCCCTCGTGCCACCTTGTTTTCTGGCAACTCTTCAACTAATTCAACACCTCTTCTCACGTCTGTCTCCTCTGACAATAATTCTGTAACTAAAGGAGAATTTATTCACATTTTGCTATCCCAGTGGCATTCCTAAAAAGCACTGCAATGTGGATAAATTGAAGGAATGCGTTCCCTGCTGAGCCGGCCTGTTGGGGGTGACAAGCAGCAGATGCCCTCCACCCCGGCAGCGTTAACACTTTCCTCACAAAAGAATGCAACATGCAAACAAACACACAGCACCTCAGCACCATTTTCTTTTCTTTTTTTGACCTATTGAAGTGATGTTTCCGGTTTGCTAGAATCAAGCTGGAAGGCTGAAATGCTATGAAACGCACCGGACTGCACTGTCAAGGTGTCCTGCAGGGAACTGAGCTGCCCTGATACATCTCTCTAAACCTGATCTGCTATTAGGCACATCAACACAGACCAGCACAAATATTTTTATGGTTTCGGGAGCAGCAGCGCCAAGAGGAAACGCTATACCTGTCCACAGAATGCTTTTTCCAGGAAAACTGACATCGCCAATCAACCATCCAGTGGCACTCATATAAATCACAGTTTCTGCTCTGCGAAACTTGAATTACTATCAGCTTTTCTTTTTCACTTTAAAATGTAGGCATATTTTAATATTTTAAGAATACAGCAACACCCTCCAGGCGCATAAATACAAAGTCAATCACACCTTGAATGGGAGCAAACACTAAATCTGCCACAAAGACGAAAGTAAACAGAGCAGGATTAGGTAATCCCATGAGTCTTACCTGGAGAAGTTGCCAGGAAAAGATCCCAAGGCTGCAGCAGAGGGGAGCCTATCATTGGTGCTCTGTATCCCGGATGACTCTCCATAACGTTTCCCCCTGATCCAGCTCTCCTCCAACAGAGACAGGTCTGAACAAACAAAAGGCTTCTGGTCTTGTAGGCCCACTGTGGAAGGTGGATTGGCTGTGTAGTGGCAGCTCATGCCTGCACCAATGCCCATAGAGGAGGACATGGGCCCTCCTCCTCCACTGTGGAGGGAGCTCAAGCTGTTCTGGAGAAACTGCAATTGGCATAAACCAGCACTGTCCTTCTCCTCCTGTTTGACCACACCAGGGGTGCGGATGCGGATGAAAGAGTCGTCGGGATCCTTCTCCACCTTGATGGTGACGGTGGGGAGGAGCATTAGAGGCGGCTGCTGCTGCTGCTGGTGTTGCAGCTGATGTTGCTGGTGCTGTAGCTGCTGGTGCAGATGATGGTGTTGTATGGGAGGGTGATGCTGCTCTGTGCCGTTCACACTGGTACAGTTGTCTCCGTTACCCACGAGAGGTTTTGTTTCCTTTAGCAAGCTGCCGACAGGACCGCCGCCGCCGCTCTCATGTAGAAGCTTATCCAAGCGTTTCACTTCTGTATCAAAGTCCAAAGGGCTGATGCCTGGCAGCGAGCTAGGAAGGTCCAGGTCTTGGGGCCAAATTTCGGTATCCTCGCTTAGGCGACTGCTGTTGCCATCCAAATCACACTGACCAGCGCCTGTGTGCCCACTAAAAGCTCCCATGTCCTTGTCTGGAGAAAAAATCCCCTCCTGTTTGATGTGCTGGGAAAAAAGGTCAGGCAGAGGGAGGCCGTCCAGGACAGAGGTGTTTGAGGTGGACGTCTGGTCAAAATCGGATATACTCCCCATGCTGAATATATCAATATCCTGTTGTTGCTGTTGTGGTTTCTGCATCATGATCATTTTGCTCTCCTTCATATCTAAACCCTCGCACAGGACATGATGCTGAGGGGACTCAAAGAGTCCTCCAAGTTCCTCTTGGTCTTTGGTTCCAACCCGTCCATTTGGGGCCACTGTGGGCTGGAGCAGAGACCCAGGGCCAGGCAGATGCATCGCAGACTGGAGCAGTGAACCAGGTGTGTCACTTGAATCTCTCACTACTTCAGCTCCTATCCCCCCAAATGTCAGGCTGTCGTCTCGATTACCATTGCGCTTCAGTCCACCCTGATCCATTTCTTTATCCTGAGGGGGACAGTAGGGGCAGTGAGGACAAATCAAGAAGGCAAACAAAAGGGACAAGGCTATAGAATTAAATGCTATGCTGGATAAGGAGATAAGTATGCAGCAGCTAGTCCAAGAGAAAAAAAAACAAGCTCACTGAAAAGCAGATCATTCACAGTAACAGGTGTCTTGAAACATCTGCATTTAAAAGTGCCATGACGCAGTTTAAAAGCTCTGTCTACTGCTGTGCCTATGCCTACGCTCTTCTCTTATTTAATTCATTTCTTTTTTTGTTTGTTTTTTGTAATAAATGTGACTGCAGCCAAATCAAAGAAGCCATGTCCTCCTCTCACACCCACCCTGGAATAATGCAGCAGAGGCACAAATGGCACGAACCAGGGCACGAATTAGAAAATGTGACCACAGATATTACATAATGTCACATAAAATGACAGAAACGTTGGTGTAATCTCTTTGAACTGCGCATCCCTCTCAAGAGTCAAGAAGTGATAAAACATGCCGGGGCATAACTTGTGTTACAGGTAGCGCCACTGACTGTCCCACATACAGTAAGCATGTGTCTGTCTAAAAGAGATTAACCCACCATGGGGCTCTGGGCATTTGCTGCAGGCACCAATGATTCTCTCTTTTTGCAAGAAAGATAAAAGAAAAAAAGAAAGAAAATCCAGTCAAAAGTCCTTAAAAATTGGGAATTTAAATATAGACTAACTTTAAAAGTAAAACTAAATAAAGTGACTGAGATGCATCCACCAACTAATCAATTGTGTGTTTTTTTTTTTTTTTTTTATTTTCCAAAGTAGGTGCCACTAAATAAATACAACACAAACACACGTGAAAAGGCTGCTAAACATATTCTAAATTACCTTGGACATTTGATATTATGAAAACATCGAATACAATCCGACCCTTAGAATAAGGCACTGGACAATCTCCGGTGATATTGTGATATTCAAAGCGCCGATCGCTTCTGTTCTGGCCTCAAGTCAACACAGTGGGGACATTCTTGGATGTCTCCATATAACATGCATGCATACGGTGCCATATACGCAGCTGCTGTATTTATTTTTGCAACTTCTGTGGCTGCGGCGGTGCGTAAAAATGAAGTCCAATGGTTAGCGTTGGGTTTTTCTGTGGTTCTCTCAGGGGCAAATTGGGATTATTTTTTTATAGCGCTACCTGAAGAAAGGTCATATGTTCGCCACTTTTCCACGCCCACAGCCGCCTACATTGCACCGGCTGTGCAGTGGAACAGGCTGCGACCAAGGTTTTTTTTGTGTGTGTGCGCAATTTTCCCACCAAAAAACTGACGTTGTTGTAAGAGTAAAATTTTAGTAAGGCAGCAAATGTTACATGGGAAGATTTTGGTTTTTCTTTTTTAAAAGTTGGGGGGTTTCCTGACTTGCTTCAGCCAGCTGTACTTTTCCTAACAGAATTAGTGCAACCTGTTGGCTGCGATGGGAAGCTGCACTGACCTCACGCCTACAGTCGGGGAAAGAGAGAGAGAGAGAGAGAGAGAGAGAGAGAGAGAGAGAGAGAATAGCCCGTGCGTTCAACTTTGTGCACATTTTCCATTTCATACACAAAACCAGACATTACAGCGGTTTCTCTGAATGCTGGAGGTGTCAATGCCAATGTGAGACACGGTGCAGCAGCTGCTGTCAGAGCGCTTATCCACGCACCACCGGTGACGCTCATCGTCGGCCTTCTCGGCGGAAAAGCCTTTCTCTCTCTCTCTCTCTCTTTCTCTCTCTCAATATTACTGCAGCAATGTAACAAGAAGACGAGTGACCGCATGACAAAGTAGTCCGTTACCTGTAGTGAAAAAAAAGAGATGCACTCCACCAATTAGGTCATCTCCCGTCTGTCCAACTTGGAGAGGGGGGAAAAATCTAAGAAATAACGCAATAATGTCCACACGATCAGGGGCTCAAATAAACCCCCTCTTGGCAGCAATGTTGCGCGGTGACATATCAGCTGGATCTGCGTCTCTTTCCATGTGGTAGCAATACATTCTCGGAAATATTTCTCACTCAAATTAACGGCGCCGCTGACCTGGCTGGGGCTGGCGAGATCCACCGTGTGCGCCGCTTCGCAGATCTGTTCGATAACTTTTAATGCACGTCCACAGCGAGAGGAAAAAAACAGCAACAACAACAAAAAAAAGTGATCGATCGTTCGCGATCTCAGGATAAATCCGCAGAGAACTGACAGATCTGCGGCGCAATGTCCCGCTCTTGCGCCATTAAACCCTTGAGTACATTAAAGTTATATAACACAGCCGTGCTGCCCTGGCGCACTCAACTGCAAACTCAGGCAGGGCAGGGCGATCAGTTAGTGAAGCGGTGTCAAATTAAACAGAGCAAGAGCCGCGCTTCCTTTTAGGCCTTTCAAAATTAAAGAGGCGTTAGTTGGATTTTCGCGCATACGTGCGTAAAATGATACACTAATATTTTTTTACATATTAAAATGTAATAAAAATTTCTTCGTTTCATACAAACAAATTGTGCTTTTCAATGCGACTTATTTTTCTGACATTTTAAGGCACAGTTGTTCTTCTTCCTACCTCTTTGCGTGCATCTGTGGCAACTTTACGCAGCTTGACATTTGGCGGTGAACGCCCCTTTACCCACTGAAACTGTCTGCTGGGGAATCTGTCAAAACGTGTCCTAAGCACCTATAGCCTCCGAAAACAGGATTGAGGAAACAGCTACCGGTCGTAACCTATATACTGCTGCTGCAGCTCTTCAGCCAACAAACCAAGCGTGGTTAATTCAAATTCTTTCATAGCTTAGAGTTCCCAAAGTCGCATTAGGGGGTCTTTTTAGGTCAGGCTGGAAACAAAGGGGGAGGAAATCCGTCTTTTTGTCCCTCAGATGACAGCATATTGTATGACTCTGGTAAGAATCCCTGTTTTACAACTCAGTGGAAAAAAAAAAAAAAAAAAAAAAACATCCCAAAATCCCTAAAAGACAAATCACCTTATGGTTTGGTGATCTGAAGTCTCAGTCCATGCCAACTTAGGCTGCTGGCAGTGCTTAGTAACAGGATGCATGCAGTGTAAGTGAGAAATGTTAAAACTGCTCGCTGTTGCACATTTTATTATTTCTATGTCATTCTAGACAGGAAGACATGACTGCAGTCACTGAGAATCACACTGAGATTCAGAGCCAAGTGGCGTATGGGGAGATGTTTAAGAAAAGGGGAAGTCAGACTTGAAAGGCTGCCAGTGCAGAGTTAAACCACAGCCCTTTATGCAAACCTTAGAGACAAAAACAATCTCCAAACTAAACTGACTTCAGCACTTTCACATGGAGGGGCATTAATCATTCCTTCGCCCGGTGCTTTCTCTACACTCCAGACAAAGTGGAGAGGGATTTGGGGAGCTCACGGCGTTTTTGTTGCGAGAGCAGAGAGTGAGGTGTCAAAGGGCAGGTTGACAGCCACGAGCTCTTGAGAACCTCGATGCCTAAACTGCTAATCTTTTATTTTACATGCTGGCTCCCTACTTAAGCAGTAGATAAGATGTGATTTCTGTCCGATGGCCCATTTTCTGAGAGGATTTTTGCTACTGAATAAGTCAGAATGTAAGGAATGTAAGCATAGAAGGATTCCAGAGACTAAAACGGAGCCACACACTCTGACAATGAGCACAGCACTGATTACTGAGTTACTTGTTAAAGAATGACGACTAAAGCAAGATGTCTTTTAGCAGAACTTTTCAAACCTTTTAGACTTAGAGAGCCAAAGCATAAACTCTGATGAAGACACAGTAGTGTTGAAACCGTAGTCTGTTTGCACAATCAAAGGCTGTGAATTAAGCAGCTCCTCTCTCTGTACTCTGGAAATGTTCTGTTCTTGAACTGCACCATTTTTTATCAACAGACTTTAGCTAAGATAGATGTGAGGATAGTTTTAGACAATCTCAATTCTTTTACTGCATTTAAAGGTCTTCCATGAGCATGACACAAACTGACAAGTGATCCTTGAGAGGCTGTAAAGCTATGATATAATTCTCTTTGGTCACATCCCCAGAGAAGGTCTTCAGCAACGAAATTAATTTTCCTGAAGACCCTTCAGTGGACAAGAACAATTTACGGTGTGTGTGTAGCAGAGTCAACCAAGTGTACAGAAGAAAGGAAAGCAAAGGAAAGGTAGGTGTACAGTCCACTCTGTGCAGACAGGTGCAGACACCCAAAAGAAGCTGGGATGGGTTGACCCAAACCAACAGCCAGAAGAAGAAAGACGGAAAAGGTAAAGAGGCGGGGGGAAGACAGGAAGGGGCGGCAGGTGTGGCCCTCCATGCAAGTCATCCGATTAGACTGAGCAGAGTGTGTCCTGTGCATGCAGATGTCTCATTAACAGCCAGTGTGGCTGGAGAGAGGCAGGAGCTCCCCAGGGCCTGAGAAAACCACATTGTTCTCAAAACATCACAAGGAACACGGCGAGTTTTTAATGCTGGGTAACAACGGGTGATCCTATTTACCAATAAATAATAATAATATTGGACGTGTCATGCTCCTGTGCATGTATGTGCAACTGGGAATTCATGGAGAAGTATGTTACCGTGGTTGTGTAACACGGCTCGATCTGTATGCCGCGTAGATGTCACTAGTTTCGGCGAATATGCAGCTGTAGAGACAAATACTCCTGAATATTCATTGAGTACACTTGCATGTGCTGGTACCTAATGGAGGCTGAAGTTTGGATTTCAAATGTTCTTCACCTTTGAGGGGGAGAAAACACAATGCTGGATGCAGCTTTCGCCAGAAGAATCATTGGACCCAGACAGCAAGAGGCACACAGTGTACATAAAACACACACACACCCTTAGACACATCCTGTTGGCAGTCCATTTCCTTTTAGAAATATCTGACTAAATTACAGGTAATGGTTGAAAGGTCAGTTTATTCAACTCACAAACACGGTTCCTCATTTAACCCGGGGCTATTTGGTCACACACATGTTGCAACCCTTTGGTTTTATCTGCTGCAGTGTTGAAATATCGGTTGCAATACGGTGAAAGGAATTTTTGTTTGTGGTGCTCATAGGGTTTTAATAAAATGACTAAACGGCAACTTGGTCCAGATACGGTGTCCCATTTACTTGCCTTCTCTAATCTCACATGGTGTTACAGCTTTTTTATTGCATGCCATTTAAAGTAATGCTAAAAATTTAGAATGTGTGACATTATCGTTTGTACAGCGCACTATTGTTATCGTTTCAAGGCAAACAGACTTTCAATTACCTCCTTCGGCAACAGAAGAAACATCAGCAGATATCTCAAAATGTATGCAAATAAAATAAACTTATGTTTGCAAGAGATCCCTCTGGGTAAGTGGGCAAATAGTAGACGGTGACAAATTAAAAAAACAACAAAAAATGTCTTGGGCCACCATATGCTGCCAGAAAAGCTGCAGTGCACCTTGGTGTTGGTTCTATAAGCCTCCAGAATTCTACTGGAGGGACAGAACATCATTCTTCTCATTTGGTGTTTGGATGCGTTGCTTCTGTTGTAGAGCAATATCTAACATTTTGGTTAAAAACCTGGTGAGATCTGGAACATTCATATCATTTCCATCTTACCAAACCATTCAATAACCCATTGTGCTCTATGGATGGGATGAAAGGGACCAATCCCTTTAGAATAAAATGATCAGTCAGGACTGCTTCTACTCCAATAGGACAAGAGGATTCAAATCATGCCCGCAAAATGCCCCAAACAGCATAACAGAGCCCCTCAGTGTCGGGTCCAGGTGTTCAGATTGTTCCATTAACTTAACCTAAGTCTGCAGTTTGGGGATTTTGTGTGAATGGCAAACATGTTTAAGGCACTCACTGTCAAATCCATGCATTTTGGACATAAATATTAACATGAATTATACAGTTTAAGACAAATGCGTCACTAGAGATATTAATTTATATGAATAAAATTAATCAGAACGACACGAAACAGCGATCTCTGGTAGGACTTGAACTGGGGGTGCTGCAGCCCACTAGGGAACCCTGTCCTCTTATAATACAAAAGGGCATGTTTCCAAACTCTTTGATTTATTGGCTTTTATTCCAATGAAGGTAAATTGAGTAAGAGAGTACAGACAAGTCCCTCGTGTTAGACACTGGACTCAGATTTGTTTTTACGCCTCCCTTTGCCAACTTCTCTAACCTTACACATTGACCGTCTGCCAGACTCTGTCCAGAGAACAAGCATCTCATGAGTCTACAGTCATTTTATTCAAAGTCCTGATTTGTATTTGGGTACCGGGGAAATTCAGTGCAGCTGTTGCACTGTTTTCTTTCATAAATTCACTCTAGAATAAAATAAATATTATGTTGTCACTGTATACAAGTGTTTTTATTGATGTTCATTTTGTAATTATAACTGTGAACAACACCTGTGGGGCTACTGTTAATTGAAGTAAAATGTAATTTTCACTGTCTCCATTTATTTCTGCGACTGAGTTGGGTTCTCCCTCTTCATTTTTCTTTTCATCCTGTTCTTTGCTCACAAACGAATCATAGTTAATCATCTAAATGTCCTTCACTAAAATATTCAAAAAAGAACTAGATCAAACCAAAACAAGTCGACAAGTAAACTGATTTACCGATTTGTTTGATTTTAGAAGTGAAAAGTACTAAACAGGACCCTAGCATGCATTGCAATAAGCTTTTCATTGAATGTCAGTCAACCTTAACAAAAGAAAAAGCGTTGATAATTATGGCATCTGCCAAAGGTTACTCTCCCTTTGAAGTCTCAGAGTCCCATTAAAGGACTTGCATGTGGATTTTAGTGGCATCTAGGGGTGAGGTTGTGAATTGCAAGCAATTAAACTTTGATCCCTCAGCCCTTCTTTTTCCAAGACCTATAGCAGTCGTCATCCAACGTAAAAACGCAAAAAGTTTTCTGTAGAGTCTGTGTTTGATTTTTTTTCTTTATGAGTTACAATAGAAACATGACAAGACAGCATGGCGGGCAAAATGAAAAAGATGTAATTCCTTATATAGACATGAAGGATCTCAGTTTCACACTTTGATGCACAACATGGGCCAAAAGTGGCCCATATTCAATGGAATATGGGTATTTTTAGACCCATGTTGTGCATCAAAGGGTTAACCCAAGGATAACACAACAATTTGTAGATGCACGTCAATGAAAACATCATTTTAAATACTGCTGCTTCCTTGACTGATTAAGCTTTAATGAAAGATTTACCACCTTGAAAGTGCAGCTCTGATGCACATATCAATATATGAAATATGCAAAGCAGCATCTGTGTAGGCCAAGGTTGTTTTGGAAGCAGGAGTTATGATCCTTAGAAAAACAGTCACATCAATTTATTAAAAGAACATGGAAATATTCTGCTTCGGGCTGAGTCAGTGGTACAGGAACATGAGAAAGAAAAAGAGAAGAATGGATTTCATTAAATATCAGTAAATTCTGGAGGCAAAAAAATGCGCAGTCAATCAAGAAGATGAATAGATGCTGGCTTCTACAAAAGGACAAAGATCCAAAACATACTTCAGAGTTCACCACGACCTGCTTCAACACAAGCTGAAGCTTTAGAATCTTGTCCTCAGTATCTCTTGACTTGACCATAGCTGAAAATCTGAAGGGACATCTTACACATGCTGTGCCCTTAAAATGTCACAGAAATGATGTCCCAAATCAAAAATAGAAGACTCACACTGTTTGCAAGCTGTGATATCGGCGAAAGGGAGATTACTAAGTATTGGCTTAGTTAACATTTGAAGATAGGCTCTTTAAAAAAATAATTTGCTGCGAGGTTTGCGTTTATATCTCTTCACTTCAAAAATCAACAACATATTCAATTTGCCTGTGGGTGCCAAAATCTGAATGTACACTAACATACAGCCTTAAAGTAGTGCACTAAACTGCAACTATACAGCAACAAATTAGTCATTAAGTGCATTTCAACCCTGTATAGCTTTAGAACTGTCATACTTTCCCCCAAACCACTGGTGACATTCACGCAAGAGTACTTACCTAACGCAATTATGTTATGTCACACATCGAAGGGAAAAGCACTGAGAGGAAGGAAGAATGTCTTTTAAGACAGAAGTACAGGAAGGAAGGAATGACTCCTTTTTCAATCAATCAATCAAAGTTTATTTCTATAACACTTTTCATACAAAAAGTAACACAAAGTGCTTAACAAGTTAAAAACAAACAATAAAAAGACAATGCCCCACATCCCTCCCAAATCCTGCCCCACATCATACTTCCTATGAACACACAGACATACACACACAGACAGTCACACAGCCACGCACACACACACACACACACACACACACACACACACACACACACACACACACACACACACACACACACACACACACAGTGTAAAGGTGAACACTGGTAGTTCACACCCTTTGGTATTTCTACTTTGAGGCAGGGGAGAATGCTGAGTTAGACAATGAGAAGGAAACATTTTAAGGAGGAAGGATGAAAATGACACAGTAAGGAAGGATTTCTAGACAGACTATATACAAGTTGTTGCTCTGCATTGCGTGTGTATTACACAACCAGACCAAAAGCAAAAGCAGCTACAGTTCGGAGATCCGCAAGGAGACTTCCAGCTTGACACACAGAACTCATGTGACCCAAACATAAGAAAATAAAAATTGAAATGCCAACGGGGCAATTTATCAAGGCTTTAGAGCAGACATTGTGTGCTGCTGCACATGTGCTTACACGTTGTTTTCAAAGTTTTATTTAGCGATTAAGGAGTGTCATATATATATACATATATATAAAACACAAGGATTTTTTTGTTCAATTTGCTTATGCATTCAACAGATTTAGTTTTATAACAGAGCCCATAGTGTCGTTCCTATAGACAAGCACAGCTGCGCACCGGCCCTGTCTGACAGGAAGTCTGCTCGATAACTTACCATTCCTGGACGGGATTTGGCGCATACCCATCTTTTTTTCCTTGCCATAGCACAGAGAAGTGTATTTCTACTTCTGTAAATGCTGAAGTGCTTACAAGAGGTATAGAGAAGGCATCTTATCCAGATTTAACTGTAGTTCCGAATAGTTTTAAATGTTTTCTTACGCCATGATACAGGACGAGCAAGGCTTTGGCGTGCCAAATAGGGAAATACAATGAGTGTCACAAAGTTTAGACAATCACAGGAAATCTATTTCAAGTAAAGTCGTAGTCAAGTTACTCAAAGCAGCGATGGAATGTTTGCTCAGGTGTAGAGCTTAATGTGTTCTACATGATGAGTTCACATTTTACACTACTATCACCAGCAGTACAAGGTTGTTAAATTACACTTTTCTTTAGAGATAAGAGATGAGAGATAAGATAGATAGCAGGAAAATGTAGTACTTTAAACTGAGCCATTTTGCACATTGAGTAATTTAAGTACATGCATCTCAAATAAGATTTCAACACTTCTACAAATCTGCTTTCAAACAAGATATATTTACTGTAAATTTAAATGCATTGCCTTATATTTAGAGGCACAATTTTTCATAGTTTTATGAAATGTTTGTACATCCAATGCTGTTTTAGTTCCACAACTTCTACGACAGCAAAAGTGTCTGTCTTCTTAATTCATCCAAAAGTAGGTAAGTGTAAGAAAGGGCTTTACGAGTACACATTCAATACAACACAAGAAAATGCCACAATAGAAATCACAACAGTAGAACCAACGTTAAAGCAGAAAATTACAAGAGAAAAAAATAATGCCACTTATTTGCTCAAAGGAAATGTGTGGATTTGTGGAGTTTTCTCTTGTTACGCCTGGCTCTGGATGCTGCGACAAAAGAGGAAATGCACCGATGGTTTGTTGTGAATCAAAAGATTAGTCATTTAACAAAGAAACATAATAATGGGGTGTGGTAGGGATCAGTAGTGTATGAAGGTGTGTGGCGGTAGTGGAAAATGTGTGGTGCGTGTTGCCAGTGTAAAACCAAGCAGGGCCGCATGGCTAGCTGGAGATGTGGAGCGGAGCAGCAAGGATAGGCAGAGAGCAGGGGCAAGGCAGAGCAGAGCCAAAGGCAGCAACCAGCTCTGGCTCAGCCAGCGGGCTTATATACCCTGGTGCATTTCCCAGGTGTGGCTGGTTAGCTGATTGTAGCTCCACCCAGCTGGAGACCTGTAAGCAGAGCAGTAGAAGAAGAACAAGGCCCTGGGGCCATAACACTCTGTAGTATAATATTGTATGGTCCTGACCTTACCGTGTCCTCAGATGACTTGTATTGGGAACTGGGATGACATAAATAAAAGGGAAGTGAAACAACTTAAACTGAACCAGATCTAACTGAACTGAACTGAATTGACAGTCTTTGTTTTTGGTCAATATGTGAATAATATGTGTTTAAAAGTCTAGAAAATACAAGGAGACAAATAGTCATTAAAACCCATTTTAACTATGTCTTAAACACCTTAAAAGAAACTGGAAAGAATGGAGGGATTCAGTTGTTTAACCATTAAATATGACACATGTCGATTAAAATAATTACTTGGATTCACATTAAATATATGAATTCAGTTTTTAAATAACTATTAGAAGATTTTTGTTTGCAGTAAGAAATTTTGAGCTTGTTCTTGTTGAAAAGCGGTGTTCCTGTTGAATCCACAAATAGAATCCAGGCCTATTGACTCATGCTAGAGTAAAGTTCACTCTAATTCTGTCTCTGGCTAAATTAATTATTTATCAATAAATCCTCAAATACAACATTTTACTAAAACTGTTCTGTTCTAAAGCAATTCCTGGTTCAAAACATCTTACCATTTCAACCCTGAATCGGTTGCATACGTGCCATAAATGCTGGAGCTTTATTTATTTCATTATATGCAGCTTATTACATAAAATGTTACATGTGCTTCCAATTACAGGAAATTCATCACTTCGCAGAGTTGCCCACCGAGTAGCTGAGTATTTTTTAATGTCACAAAAGTTTCGATGTTTAGAGAAAATAACGGCCTGTCTGACTTTATTTCCTCCTCCCGATTCTTTTCTTTTGTTGTTAAGCTTTCTCACACCCACTCCCTCAGAGGCAGAAATGTCACAGCACAGATCTCCTCCATGTCTGGCACACAGATCTTCTTGTAATATGAAAAATCTTGACTCACTGAGTGAAAAAGCAATCTCATATCTTTTCGACCCTCGGTATCAGTATCTGCTTTGCACAGAGAGCAAAGACTGAGGCCGAGCTTCAAGTCAACTGACCACAGTGACCTTTGGATTCAATAGCTGACAAGGCAATATGATCTATTAGCAGCAAAAGAAGGTTTTAGACAAGATCAGCCTTACAAACACCAATTAGTCGACAACAAAGTAGCTGAAAAGCACACTGTTTTTCCATCCGCAGCCTGATTTGCCAGCATCTTTTTGCTGTTCCAAAACTCACTGTAAATAATAAAAAATGGCTTTACATCGTTCCTCACAAGGGAAGTAATTTTATAAGAACTTATTACTTGGGTCAATATATAATTGCGGTACTTTTTGTATCATAGTTGTCATTTTTGCTGTTTTCAGGCCTAAAATCAACATGGCCGCCTATAACCAAACACCGCATGACATTTTTAGAGAAAGATTCTTCTAAATATTCTATATACAATTGAAGAAAATAGAAATTGAAAGTTATTTAAAAGATATTGTAGTAAACCTGCTGACATACAATAAATCCACAATTGACTAACACAGAAAGCCTTGGAGTCTTGCCAGTCTTTTCTTCAGGAGGAAGTGACATCATGTGGAGAAGGTCATGTGATCTGGAATTAACACACTTCCTTTAGAGATGTTTTTGCAATGGGTAACTTGGTTGAAAGCGATTTCTCGGACACAGATACAATTTGTTATTTTCCATTTAAAATCTGATATATTGCCATAAAAGAAATATCTGTCATGATTATCTCAACTTAATAAAAGGAACATAACCCAAACAATTTTTGAATAAGCTCATTTTATCATTGTTTAGCTAATTAGGAGGTGGTTATAATTATAATATATTGACCCACTTACCGTTTTTTGGGTCTACAGCATGCCTGAATCAAAGACAAAGTTGTACTACTCAACAAGTGCAGAAGCTGTATTGATCTACAGAGCATTTAAGAAACACCGATTGTGAGAAGTTGACAAAAGACAAAATGTAATAAAATGTCACAATTATTCAAACTGTAAGAATGTGAAGGATAACTTGACTGGTAGGACAATACAAAATAAATTCCACATTAGGTGTAATATGTGAATGTCAAAAACACACACACACAAATTGTTTAATGTGTCTCAGATATGTGGGAACTGATTTTGTACTCAAGTCTAATCAAGTTGGTTTCATGTTTATAGCCCACTATAACCAAGCACAAATTTAAATCAGCCTCAGGAACACTGGTTTGCATGAATATCACATGAACAATATTTCCAAAATCATCAGCGATGGATGGTGTGAATAAAACAAAAAAATAATAATTAAGAATAAAAACACAATTTAAAGTGAATAAGATGGAAAAAGAACAAGAGAATGGCTAAAAAGAAGACAAAGAATAAATGGGTGTGTGTGTGTGTGCGTACACTTGTCCCATATATGCAATAGACTATGTCAAGATAATTGTCATATTCAGTGATGTTTTGATTATGTGTTCTTCAGCTTGTGACATGCTGTTTGCAGATCCCTTTCCCCAAACAAGACGTGCATGCAACATGTTGTGACTGCAGAGCAGACCAACATAGTATATTTTCAGTATAAACAATCAGAATTAAGAAATTATTCACAGACTGGAAGCATATATGAAGAATGTAATCTGGGAAGACCTTGAATAACCTCCAGGAGGCAGAGAATGAATAGCAGCTGAGCCACAGAGACCACCATGGAGACCTGGAAAGAGGTCGAACTTCACACAAGAGCCAAAACCGAGGCACACCATTCATTCAGAAGGGAGACAGGAACCAAATGCACACAGCTGAGAGAGACAGGCAACAGAGGCCAGGCTAAATCTCTTGGAGCAGATTTAAAACATCTGGAACGAGGCTCTGACAGCCAGAGGAAAGAGAAAAACGTCCCGGGACGGTTGATGCTCCAGCGCAGAGAAACCTGAGAGAAAAAGGGATGATGGGTGTGAGAAAACAGGGAGAGAGGTAAGAGAGAGCGCTGCTGGTGTCAATTAAACTTGTAGGTTTGTGGGGTTTATTAGATCTTTTTGTCAAAACAAAGAACAGAAAAGAGCTGTAAACTCATCAAGTGTTTTATTAGGACACCCAGTTGGATAACTCACTGCAGCCAGGGCATGAAGTTAGCGTTCGTATCCTGATATAGGGGAATTGTGAGGAGAGACGGGTGAAGAGCACACTGCTCTCCTATTCACTGGTATGTATCAAGCAAGGGGGAGGAGAACCCTGAGGCCCAGTTACATGATACATACAAGGATCTGTATCAGCTATACCATTCTGTAACACATAAGAAACAAAAATGAAATACTTAGTTGAGATGCTGTTTACATTCTCTTTGAGCAAACCACCGATTTCACAGGTTGTGTAACTTTTAATGAGACATACTGTACAGCTAATAACAGTTCAAAGAAGGACAGCGAGGCAACGACATGAGTGGTAAACAAAAAAAAAGGGTGGTGGTGGTGGTTGGGGGAGGTTTCGCTCTCTGTATACCTTTCGGGTGACATCTGCACGATGCCAGTAACAGCTAGCGACATGAAATGCAAGCCTATTGTTGCTGGCATTCCAAGTAAAAAGTCAAGTAATGAGCGTTTCCTTAGCATCGCACAGGAAGGCCGCATTTTAAGGGTTATATTAAATGGAAGATCAGGACGCACTGTTTCTCTCGTTATGTTTCTCAACCAGAAAACTCAATTTGGATTTCTGGATATCTGACGGAAGAATGGAAATTGCATGTGATGCAAGAGAGATTGTGCAAGATTGTATACATGTGTGTTGGTCTTTTTTTTTAACTGCAAATTCTCTCAACCTCTCACCCACCTTTAGACTCAGCACAAGTTCCCGTCTGCATCGAAACCCAATCATTAACATACTCAGCATCAGTCCTAACAACACACACACACGCATGCAAATGTGGCACGGCACAGACACCCACGGGGGGAGGATGAGACAGAACAGTAAATGTTTGAGCAGGTAAACATATAAAAGATAAGAATGAGTCTGGTGCACTTACTGTACTATTACAAACATCCGGAGGGGGAAAAACAGCCAAACTGCTGCTGCTGCACATTCAAAACAGTTGAGACAGTTGAGTAAGGGACTGTTACTGTAGTTTCCCCAAAGGATGCCGTTGTGGTAAAGTCAGACGGAAAGTTAATGCTTTCAGTGTGACCTTTGGGCTCAGTTGGTGCATATAAATTAACGTAGGAATTCAGAAATCAGTACTCAGGAGTGTAATAAATAAGAAAAGTAAAGAAAAAGTCACAGCTGTGTCACTACCAAACATACATAATGTGAGTAGTGTCAAAAAAGAAAGAAGAAGAACTTGATACTAATGCAGACTTTGTTCTCTAGCGAGGCAGGAGAGTGAAGTCTTTTCTACTTGCTCCAACACAATCAGGCAAGCCAACCATTAACAGGCCTTAATAATGCAGCCACTTTAATAATCCACGAGCAGTTGTTAAATCTCCTTTGCATCCTTTCCTTCTCCTTTCTGTCTTTTTTTCTTTTAACAAACAGAGCAATTAAAACACTCTGCAAAGGTGAAAAGGGTCGTTTTAAAGGGTCAGGGATCATTAAGTCCATCTGGGGAGTGTCTGAGAATCTGCTCTAAAAATACATAGCGTCTGGCGACTAACATTTCACTTTTAAACTATAGATGTGCGAAAATTCTGTGTTAGTGTTGGAATCAGCATGTGATTGATATGGTGGTTAGAGAGGCGGTAAAGGTTTTCGGTCTGCTGCTTCTCCACATAGTTCAGTGTTGTTGCAGTATCCTAAACAGCTTCACACACATTTTTGTGCATGTATGTCATGCAGTTTTCAACATGAGGTAAGTCTGAAAGATAATTTGTAACAGATCAACCTTTTAACATCAGGTGTAGTGGATTTAAACAGCCTTGGTGAGGTACTGTAAATGTTGTTCCGACCGGTTATCTGATCTCCTTCCCTTAAAGCTCCATGTGATCAGCAGTGAATGAAGCAACGAAACCCGATGTCACCCTTACCTGTTTGAATTTCTGCCTTATTGAAAGCTTCTGTAACTCTACACTTAGCTGTTTTCTTGATCTGATAACCTGTTTGGACCAGATGTTCTGAGAGCAAAGCAGAGGAGAACAGGTTTTTATTGCACGTAGGAATGGATGCTTTTACATTTGAACTGTTCGTTGCAGTGGTAAAAGATTTTTATTTCTTATTCATTCCTGTTTCAGCCTCAACAACGTGGGCTGGCCCAAAGCATCAGTCATCTAAACGATGGAAATTTACTGCGCTGTTGTCTCACAAACCTCAAGGCAACCAACACCGGTGCTATTGTGAAGGTTTTAGTGCAGAGATACGGCAATAAGACAATGAAAGAGAAAGGAAAAAAAACTTGTAAATGAGTCCAGTAACTAGTTAAAGTGAATGATCTTTTCTCCCAGCTACACTAAACAGACAGTTAATGTGCTGTAGTGTCACTCGTCTGAACAGAGCAAGCCTTTGATAGCAGTTAGACTTCATATGCTGCCTAAATTACATAACACAGCATGAAAATGAAACTCACCGTTGGGTTCTGGCATTGCAGCGACTGACTCACCAGTCAGCACAGCCCAAAGCAAAATGTGATGCGTCTGATGTGTTAATGGTCAGGTAGACTGGAAGTACTGTGCCATTTTCTAGAGACTCTCAGGCAAAATCTAGAATATTTAAGCAGCTTTTGTGTTGTATTGTCAGGGCGCTAAATTGTACTGTTAAAACAAAAGACTTCAAACAAACTAAACTGTTCACTGAAGTAGATACGCAAAAGTTTAATTAAAATGATTTTAAAATTTTGCAGAATAATACTGGATAGCATAAATAATATACTATTTATACATCAAAGTGCTTTGAAAAGATTCACTGAATAATTACAGCAAAGTTAATGAGGTTTGAATATGTAGGGTCAATATGCTGCAGTCAGGAGAATAGCATTGTTTTGCATCTTCTGACTAATCTAATATTCACAGCAATGAAACAGTTGATCTGAATTATTGACAAATATTGGAAATGTGTTCTTGATATAATATAGATGATATTATCTTGATATTATGAAATTAAGAGGCTCAGTTTCTCTAACTTTAAGAGTCAGAAGAAGGCTAAACAGACAAAACAGCATACTGATTAATACTGTAAGCCAGAAGAAAGCAATGAATGATTAGTTTTGTGCCACATCAACACCTAATTTATTAGATTATCTTACTATATGTTTTTCCCCATGTATTCTCCTGAATTCTAAGGTGAACTGGGGCCATGCTGCACAGTGATTCTGTACTTTAAATTAAACTGATAGATTGAATCGAAATAGCCAAGTTTTCCGTCAAAAGCAGCTTTCATCGGTGAAATTGACAACAGAATATGCGTGAATATATATGGACAGGAAAGCCGACGCTTTTCAGACGGGATAATCCTATCTCATTCCTGCAACCCTCATTAGGTTCTTTGCTTGTTTTGTTTTTAGGGCTTTGCCAGCTGTTGTTTTCACAGCTGATGTGTGGCAAACAGATGTTCTATTTAACAGGGTGACTCACTCGCTCACCTGGCAATCAGAGAGGCAGGGAGGCCGGGAGAGACAGATCCCACTCTCTTGTTCTTTTATGGAGGAGAGAAAGAGAGTGAAACAGGATCAGGTAATAAATCCTCAGTTTTATGTAAATGGATTATAGAGGTTTCACAGCCACTGCACCTAAAAAAAGGAAAAAAGACAATCCTAACAAAACACCAGCCCCGAAAAACAAAGGGACAAATTCACTATGAAGTATGTTGTTCAAAATGCATCATATCACACGTTTAAATATACTTAAAAATATAGAAAAATCTAACACAAAACAACATAAAAACATGGGTTTAGGAGAGTGCAGGGCAACTCTTTTTGATGAAGGTGCTTTTGTCGCAACGCTGTTTACATCCTACAGTAGTCTGCAGTGTTTTGCCCTTGTGATTCTGTTGCATAAGATGTCAACAAAGTGAGTGTTTTATGTGTGAGCTTGTACTTGGATACAGAATCCAGACAGTTTGTTTTCCCAATATATCATCAACACACTTTCTCCACAGAATATGAAAAGAACTGATTGTGTGCAGGCATGAGGAGGAGTAGGGCAGGGTCTGGTGTTAAAGTGTTGATAACTGATGAGCTACATTGCAATAGCTTTCAACAATCTGCAAGAAAATGAGGACAATTTAAAGGAAGCAAAGATATATCATTATGTCATCTACATCCTTTTAATTCAAACACAGAGCCAGGGTTTGAATTTATTTCAAACATGGTCATTTTACGAACAAGTTCTCACCTTTTTCCTGTAGTGGTACCAGCTATAGCACGTTAGAAGTCAAACAGTGAACTGCAACCATGGCAACATAATATGTGCTCATTTCAAGCTCGAAAAATGGTCCCTACTTTCTCTTTTTGTCTAATTTCTTGCATTTTGAGGAACAGCTGACTTGTCTTTTTGATTACCGTCATCTACAAAAGAAACGACATGTGAATACGAAGCAAACACATCTCTGATCTCAGTGCTTGCTGCAGCTCACTGCAGCTACAAGTGAAGAATAAGTGGAAGATCTCAGCAGGGTCTTACTTTAAACAACCATTCCATCATCCTTACTCCATGTCCTCCATCTGAACTTATGCTCCTGCTTCGTTTCCAACATCCTTTCCATCCCGACTACAGTGCGTGTGCAGTGCATTTGTGCGTTTATTTGATTGCACGCAGATTTTTGATTTCATTTCATTTGCAGCTCCGATTCCAGCTCAATTTTCTACTGGCAAAGCTGTCACCATGGATACATGCTGTGTGGCGACCTTTTGGGGTCAGCCTATGATGTGCTAAGTGGTCGGTTTACGCTAAGCGCCAAAGATGTGGCTTAGTGCAGGGTTGTGTTCACACAAAGGAAAACGCACACACACCACACACACACACACACACACACACACACACACACACACACACACACACACACACACACACACACACACACACACACACACACACACACACACACACACACACACACACACACACACACACACACACACACAAGCATCCACTTGCTCTCACACCCACATGCACAGACAGGCCAGGGTGTAACCTTCGCAATCTTTTAGCAGTGCCGACAAATTCGAATCAGGAAACGACAGTAGTGTCCTGGCAATAAACCTTGTTTACTAAAACCCTTGCAGTTAGACCAGCTGGAAGAGAAGAGGATATTATCTGAAAAGCTGGCAGATGTTGTCTGAGAAAACGCCAGTCTTAGGTCACTGAGATTTAACACCAAAATTACACAAAAGAAGGTTGCCAACCAACCAAATGATCAAAACCGACTGCATTCTGCCAGAGGTGCTCGTCTCCACTCTCGTAATCGTAAAAACCCTGGCAGTCAAGCTGAGCCTCTGCTTTCAAAGGAAGCAAAAGAATCTGAAATTCAAGGAGGGAGAAAGTGAGGTGTATCTGTTTGAGGATGTTGATTTGTTGTTTATTAACAGTGAAAGAGATATCATAGCTTATGTGTGGGGCAGTTTTGAGTGGATTGCTCAGCGGCTGCTGATTTTAGGCAAAAACACTTGAAGATGAACCTGGCTGCACAATGTGTAGACATCATTTCCTGTGACAAAAAATCTTCGTATAGCTTATGGTAAGTAGTATCAGATTGATGTACAGAAAGCTGTAGTGAATTCATTTTGAGCTCCTGTATTTTCTTTATTATATAATTCCAAACATTCTATTTTTTAAACATTAAGTTGTGGTTATCAGCACTATTTTAACATCGGATCAGATTACTTTGTGTAACAGGAAAAAAGCTGTTTATAGAGGGACATATCATATTTAATTCTCACCTGCTTCTTTTTTCAGATTGGTGGAGATCAAATTTGAGCCTTAACGAAAACAAATGTGTCACTTACATTTATCAGTGGCCACAAGCTACAAGTAAACACACATTTCTCCTGGATGTGTAAATAAGCAACACTTTATCAATGTTCTGTGGTGATAATATATTTGTGTTGGGGCATAGTTTCTTCTGTTGCCCCTGTTTGGCACAAACAAGTCAGTTAATATATTAAGTCTTGCAAAACTGATTAAACAATACAAGTAGTTTAAGGGCATGGATTTAAGGAACTGAGCTGTTCAGGTTTGGACATTTTATCTGTTCAACTATTAATCAAAAATACTAGAGATATTATCTAAACATGGATGTAATGATTAGCTTTAGCAATATAGCATTATTCAATGTCAGGATTCCTTCATCTGTTTGTTCCAACCCTCCACTCTGGCTCATTCTTTCACCTTCATACTGCAATCTTCTCTACACCACTGCCAACATACAACGATAGGAGGGGGACGACAGGCAGTTTACAGGGATCGGTGCGATTGAAGTGTCCATTAAAAGAAATGAGGTGGGTGTTAGTTCACAGGCAGTGTGCTGCTTCACAAAGGTGAAGATGAGCTGTGATTCACATTGTAATGAGTCAGCACCTCAGAGGAGTAAAACGTTGGAAACACCAACCTTGAGAAACACAGGGCGCTCCATTAAAAAAGCATAACTTCCTCCTTTTGTAATTATGTATTTTGGAGTGATTTAAAACAAAAAAAAAAGTGATTCATACGCAGCTTCAAGAATACAAAGAAGGCACCAACAAACTCTTTTTGTCAGGCTGACGCCAGCCAGGCCTGAATAGTTTTAATTTTTCTCCCCTGCCCTTTTTTTTTGGTATCTCCAGCAGCAAGGCTGCAGGTGTTTTTTATTGACTTAATCAGTGAGATCTGCGACAGGTGGTGTGCCTGCTATTGGTGCTGCTTAAAGGGAGACGCCAGCCACTCTTCTGTGCCGGATCATAGCCAGTGCTCGTAGGGTTCACAGCTTGTGCAGTATTTCTCAGTTGCCAAAGCTTTTCGCTAAACTCTCCTGTCCTCCATTTCCTTTCAGTTGGATTACCGGTTCCTGTGGCTGCTTACCTGTTAAACCACCTCGTCTCCTCTCTACCTCGGCATACCGCTGACTTCAGTTTCCAGCCCTGTCGTGGACCCACCCCAAGCATCTCCATCTTTGGTGTATAAGTTTTTAGTCTTTTGGACTTTGAAAGAAAGTGTAGAGTTCTCCCCTTGTCTTCCCAGTAATTGATCGGAGTTTGAATTACAGAAGAAATTTCAGTGAGCCTTGTTGGCTTTGAATCTTGTAGTTTGGTTAAAGTAAAGAATTTGAGATTGTAGTGACCGTTATAGAACCTGAGTGACTTACAGCATTTTCTCTGAGTATTGAGTAATTGAAGTTAATGAGAGCCCAACATTCGACGGCGTTTTCAGTTCATCGAATTTTCTTTCGTCAGCCACCAGTAGGTTTAGACATTTACAGCCAGAGCTGTCGCTTTCAGTTTTTTCCTTAACCCTTTGTTTGTGTGTAGTAATTCCGTTTCTTTAGAATAAAAGCTTGTGTTGCATTTACGGTCGCTGTGTATTCTCTGCTCCTGAGCTCACCCCAGTTTTCCTGACACTTTTCTAACAAAGGCCTCTAAGTGTTTGGGGATCTGGGGGAAAATTACAAAACACATGATGCAGACAATACACGATAGTCATCTCTGAATGCTCCATTTTTTTTTTTTGCCATGCACGTCATGATTTTTCTCCTCTCACCATTCTTGCTATGTGTTGCATTATAAATGTGCCCATCTCATTTATTAGTCATCAAAGACTGAGCTAGATTTATGCCGGAGGGAGGGGTTGGCGGTGGGGGTCACACAAATAGGCAAACCCACACATTTCCCAAATGGGAAAACAGTCTTGTGGGATGACGGTGATGTGATGAGTCACACAGTAGCAAAGCCATCTAGACGGAAACTCTACACCACAGTTTCCATCACGGATCAGAATGTCTCCGTATACTCAACTCTGCCAGCTCCAAACACATTCACACATTCTTTTTGTCTGATGCTGTAGATTTAATTAAATACCCACACAGTGGTCTTTCAGTCTGGCTTTGTCACGCACTCATAAATGCAACTTCTTTTGTTTGTTTCTGTCTTGGTTTTTGTTTTCTTACTGATTTCTCTGTATGTGAGCACTGGATTGTAGTTGCTTTGTTTATTCACCCAAAAGAGGTTCAGTCGACTGCGCAGATGCTTGCTGCAACCGTATGACCTCAAGCAGGCAGTGTATCTGATCATTTTGACAGTTTAACGTCTTCAGGAACTTCAGTTTTTCCCCACAGGCCCTCTCCTTATTTCTGTTGTTCTATACATCAGTGACTTGAGTCACAAAGCCTTGAGGTAAGCACAAAATTTTGGCTGAAGTTGAAAGATTTCCAGCATGCGTTTTTTTTTTTTTTTTTTTAGAATGACTTTACATGCAAAGGGCTGCATTCAAAAGTTGCTTCAGGTTTTTCAGGTTTGTGCACACTTTTGTGCCACAAGGGTTAAACAAAGAATGCAGCCTTCATGTTTTTATCCTCTCTTATCAGTCTCACTGCTAAACTCACAAAGTAATGCATGAAACTGGAAAATATTTCGTTCTGTTCTTCAGGTTCCTGGTGGAACATCTTGTTGCATTATATTTACAAAAAATAATGAGTTCAGATGATTGTATGGAAAGTGTGTTTGAGTCCTTGCTTTACATGAAAGTGAAGTTTAGGGTAGAAAAATCACTGTCCCGCCAAAAAACAAAAAAAAGTTGCTCACTCTAATATTTTCTTGGATTGCCTTTAGCTTTGAGTATGGCACTCATTCGCTGTGGCATTGTATTGATAAGCTTCTGCAATGATGTCTCATGTTTTGTAAATGAGCGGTTTAACTCATTTACAGTGTGAGCCCCATGAAACCTGGAATCGTCATCTTGGGATATGCCCGTGCCATCAAGGAAGAAAAACTCGATGGAATGATGGAAAGACCTGGTCATTCAGTATATTCAGGTAGTCAGCTGACCTCATTCATTGAGGACATAACATGCTGAACCAACCCCAGATCATAACCCTAACCCCCACAGGCTGGCAGGCATGACGAGTGCATCACTTCACCTGCCTCTCTTCTTACTGTGATGTGCCTATCACTTTGGAACAGGGTAAATCTGCACACATCATGACCGACCACATTTCTTCTTTCCAAGACGATGGTTCCCCTCTATCCTTCCAGGTTTTAATAATGCATTGGACAGTTCTTAACCTGATTTTAGTAGTTTGAGAAACTTCCTTAGTTGTGTTCTTTGCTTGATGCAGGCCAATTATTTGACCCTTCTGAGACAGATCGACATATTTCCATGACCACAGGATATGTCTTCCGACGTGGTTGTTCAAGAAATGAGAAACTCCTCACTGTATCAGCTAGGGTAAAAGACGTTGTTGCAGCTGAAACATATTCATCACTGCAGTAATTAACCAAGTGATTTATTGTTTTTTAGTCAGGCAGTATAGCAGCAATCAGTTCAATTAATCACCACATTAAAAAAATTCTGTGAAATTCATGAAGATTGCTATGTAGTCAGCATTTTTATGATGCACTGAGAATTCAGAGTAAAAGTATTTTCCATATTATCTTGAAAATGTAATGAACAACAATGAAGATATGGAAACATTAACCTGATATTTGCATAAGTCTAAGACACTATTTCATAAAGACAGTTTTATGTAAGACAGTGCAAATCCACAAAGGAACTGTCCTAAGTTATCCAGATGCTTGGAGCAAGCTACCTGCCAAATACGCCAAACCTAAAAAACTATACACAAGTGCTCCTGGGAGAATCCTGTCATGTCCGCCCTGCAGTGAGTGACAATTTCCTAAATCACCAGTCGATGAGCAGTGAGTGTGGGGACAAAGTGAGTGCACAGACAAAAGAGGCACTAAAGACTTCACTGAGATAGAGGACTCAGTCCAACTAAAATCAATGCCTGTGGAAGTGGAAGAACATTAAGGAGGGCCAACGAGGCAAGAAGAAACAAAAATCAATCTTTGCTAACAACACAGAGAAATAGACCCATTCTCACAAATGTGACAGCCACAGAGTCACACAATAGTGGTACAAAAATGTAGCATGACGCTTTGTATCAATCAGTTATTGCTTTTCAACATGCCAAAACACTGTTCATAGTCCATGTATGCAGCACTAATAATGAGCACTAAAATGAGGGCTGTTATTTACTCAAGCATGCTGGAAACATAACTAATAACTACAGATCTCCTAGTATGATTAATTTGCCAAAGGGAGGTTAGTCACTGCATACAAGCTCTCTAAACTAGCAGTCAGGTCATATTTGCAGCAAAAAACAAAAAAAAACAAACAGAAAAAAAATCAAATCTTGCTGACATCACCATGGACCTTGCTATATTTGTGTCAAAGCTCTATGTGGACAGATGATTTTATCTTTAATCAGAAATTCGATATTGACAACTGAGCAACACTGAACATTCAGAGTAAGTTTGAAACTTTCCTTAAGAAGGCATCAGGGTGACATTTGCTTTATTTTATTCTTTTTAAATTACAAATTAAGGCACCTGGGGCCACACAGAACACCACGTGCCAGCAACTAAATTCCCTTTTCAAAATAAAAGTCCTCTATGAAGTCAAGACAGTTTCCTCATGTGCCCTTTGTTCAGAAATGTCCCTGTTTCCTCAGCATTTTATCTTGATCTGTCCCTTCCCTTTTTATCATTTATGACACTGAGAAGTCATCCAAAAACAAGGGTTTCATTACCTGACTAATTGTTGCACTAATGAGGAGCTTGTTTATCTAGGAGGAGTAATTAGATGTGTCATTTAGCATCAATTAGAGCCATGGCGTTTTAATTTGGCATTAGGATGCAGCCAGAGAGAATGTTCCCATGCCTACTCCAGGTTGGACACAGCTATTATGAAGGATGTGTTGCACAATTTGCCTCAAGATAGAAGGATGAGCACTCCTAATCTGAGAGAACAGAAAAGATATTGTGGTGCTCAGTCCAAATATTAACAGAGAGAGTGCCTTGAAAGCATTACATGAATACAGAATATAACATGCACCATATAGAGTCCAGGGAGGTAAAGCTCCACCAAGGTATGAGCTATTTATAGCAATACAGTTAGATTTGATGACTATATGCTCTGCTGTCTGCTGGAACTCCAAATAGTGACAAGAGTTCTGTTAAGAGCACTACCAACAAATTAGCACATGCAGTGACATTAAGTCTTAATTTCACGATAAGTTGACAGGCAGCACTAACTACCACATATGAAGCAAACAGCCATGGCATAATTGTCATACCCAACCCTGATAAGTGGCAATTTCAATATCCAGCCTGGACACCTGAATTAAACAGGATTAAATGTCGCTGGCTTTGAATTCTCCGGTAATTGTAAAGCAAGTTGCAAGCGGCTGGTGCCATTCAGACAAAAACAAGTGTGAACTAAAACTAACTGGATTTGTGGCATCTGGGCCATAGTCTCTTTGCTAACATATGCACAAGATTTAGAAATATCGACAACTTGCTTCATGAAAAACACTTTAAACACAAAGCCGATCTGCAGTTATTAAATGAAGTGAACATTAGCTGTTGTGTGGCCATTTGCTAGAAAAAACACCTCCAACAATGGAAAAGAATATGCAGTGCTGTACAAAAGCTTCACACACTAAAACAGATTGAAGCTTCTTTAAAAAAAATGAACAATTTGATTTAACAGTTAACTACATTGAAACTGCAATAAACTGAGAAATATTGGGGTTTTATCTGATGCATAACTGAAGTTATAGTGTGATGGAAGCATGTCTAAGCCTTTAGTTTATGCACAGTGCTGCATTTCCAGTGAACTGAGCAATTTATCTGCAATAGTATAGTGATTTTATCATACATACATACATATAGATTATAATGTTATGTTTTGGTTAAGACAGTTTTTTCTTATGAATGTAGCATTAATAGAGTATGAATGTGACTTTTCCATATACGTGTGGCCAAAACTACCCCAGCTTGCCATGAAGGCAAAATTACAGTGCAATAATTACAGCATGTGAATGTGCAACACAACAGTCATGTTTACATCCCTATTAAGCTGATAAATAGGCCTACAATAATATGTTTTATTTATATAGCATTTATTTTCCGTAGCTCATGCCAGCACACCAGCAAAAAACAAACAAACAAGCAAAGACACTGAATCGAAGCAAACATGACAATCCAAAGACCCCACTGACAGTCAAAGTAGCTTCATGGAATCATGATCCCTGGCAGAAATAAGGCCTCTGTCACTGTTCTAAACGTCCCACAGCAGAAATAGAAAACCCACTGGAAGGGGAATTTGAGGCCAACAACTGATTTCACAAAACAAAGTTGCAGAACACATGGGGATTACTTTCTTCACAAAGCATTTCTGAGGTGACATCATCAGACATCACGCTTATAAAACGCAACGAGGTTTTTTTTCAGCAGTGTTACAGCTGGAGCGTGGTAGCAGAGCAGAATGACAGAGCAAAAAGACATAGCAGGGCCTGCAGGAGTTACAGCTAGTATATCAAACCTGTCAGCTGTAGTATTTTTGGGATAGTCACATAATAATATGTGCACGCTGGATGTAGTGATATTTCTGAGTTCTAAAAGGAAACTACTTTAAGATGCGTTAAAAAAATTAACATGTAGTTACAGTAATGCAATGTGCATTTAGTCACTCATACTGTTCGGACTTTTTAAGAGCAATGTTCACTTCAAGTTCAGTTATGTCAAATCATTTTTTTCCAAAAATTTCAGCTCCCTCTAATGTTAGATTGTTCCTTATTTGTAGATAAGGCTGCATAAATATGAGCTGGATTGTGTATATTTTGGTGCTAATTTACACATCTGCTGCTAAATTAATATTTTACTATGTAGTCCTATTTTCTGTTTCTTAAAAATAAGACCTGCTGTGCTACAGGCATGGTTAATATTTCCCAAATTAGGTCCCTGTCATATTAGAAAAAAGGTGCTGGGAAAACTGTCATGGTGGATACAAGCAACACAGAAAACAAATACAGACAAATAGACAGACAAAAAAGCAGCAACAACAACTAAAACAAAAAAAAAAAAACCCACACTTTTAGAACATTGTATGCCAAGATCCTGAGTATAATTAGTTTGCACTTCACTACATTATATTACTCACTAAATATCAGGGACTTAAGCAGTGTCTCTCCACATTAATTAGTGTCCTTGCACCGGTTAAGTGGAATGCAGTGAGAAGAATACTTCACTGTGGGGGGAAAGCAGCGCAATGTGCTTCATAATGAAGCTTTTTTATTTCCATCACTGAGCTAAACCCTTATGTATTTTTATTCAAACACATGCACATACGGTGGAGAGCAGCTCTGCATGTCCATGCACACCACGTTATTTTGGTACTACATATAAACACATAACGAACCCCACATTCACAAATGAATATCACTACAGCAACAACTTAGTCAACTTGTTAGAAAACTCGACTGACAGGAAGTCCATTGACATGTGTTTCGTCTGAAACGAGGTGCCCAGTTGTCCAGCGAATGCCAGCTGCCTGGCAGTGTTTCCACTACAGTTTGGAATCTCTCCACTCATTGTGCAGTATCTTTTCAACCCCAGCGCACATGCTTTAATGAGGCGCCGTGTCTGAATAGTAAATGTTCTTTGTCGTAGTCGAAACAAATGGCTAGCAGGAGCTGCTTAGCTGTTTACATTTCACCATGAGGTTTAGGTATAGATGGCAAGACACATAACTAGATACAGTTGGACATAGGTTGTATTAAAATAGTAGCTAAAGGACAATAGAGTTGCAGAAGATCATTTTATCCCTATTTATCACACTATTTTTTTTCTGTTTGTCTGAAATTAATTTCTGATGCCAAGGTAACAAGATGTTCTTGCTGCACATGTTATGACATAATCCATTGGTGGCAGTTGATGCCACATTATTCAACCTTTAAAATATTTTTTTGTTGATCTTTGTTTCTTTGTTTTTGTCTCTTTTCTTCTGGAATTTCTATAATTCTCTCCCTATCTCATCCTTAGTTTTTATTCTATATGTTTATTCTATATCTAACCCAACATTTGTATCACCCAGCTATATTTATAAAAAATTAAGGCCACAAGGTTACACAAGGTCCCTGTCAAGATTTTTTCTTCCGCTCGAGCTCTTTTCTTTGAGTTGCAATAGGGGGTCCATAGATCCCTGTGCAGCTCTGCAACATGCAGCCAATTACTTCCAGGTTCCTGGATGGAGGAGAGAGTGGTTCAAGCTATCGCTGCTGCCATGGCATGTGCTACTTTTAACTATTGAGCGCACGGCTCTTGAAACGATGACCACGATGTTATCTCTAGCTCCTAAATAATGCCAACATTTTTAGCTACGGAACTTAAAATATGGATGAGCATTACTGGCTTTTTACTGCCAGTCTGTATCCACAAAATGTATGGAACGAGGTGTGTTCTATGTACAATTTCAAGTTTCAGGCCAATTTTAGTGTGTCTTATGGGGTTAAAATGCAAAAATTCTGTCATTTTAGAAATAATATTCTGCATATCGATTAATTTCAACTTTCACCTTTGGGATTCTGTATGCCATGCTGACTGATTCACCCCAGTCCAACACAGTGAGGAAATTCACCTCTGTCAGCCTGATTTGTTAGTGTGTAGCTACCATTAACATCTGGGCAAAAGTTCCAGGGAAAAAAGACAAAGCAAAAAGCATAGGAACAGAATATAAACAATGACTCACAACTCTGCTAATGAAAGCACAAATATGGAATGACGTCAGCCGACTGAGTTGCTGCTTGCTGTGGTGAGCTGATATTCTTGGTTATTATTCTCTTGTCATGCAAATTGAATAAGAACACCTCCCGCACAAACAGATGGGCATCCAGTCCCTGCAGCTGCTCCAATCTGAAGCTAATTCCACTGTGCAGAGTGGACACTGAAATCCATTCACAAGGGCTTCGGGCATTGAATATATTTTAAAGTAATCCAGTATTTCTTATTACTATGCATGCCAAAGCTAAATTGTTGTGGGTATAAATGCTCCATAATAATGCAGCTTTGTTGTACAAATTCTCCAGTTTAACATTTTTTTATTCCCCTGTTTGGATTTTAGTCCTCACAAAGGAAAAACCCTCTGATGATCCCTTCATAATTTTTTACTTTTATGTTTTCACACTGAAAACTCCATTTTGCTAGAGATGACAGCACTTTCACAAACCCAATCAGAGATACCTGCTACTGCAAAAACACACTTTGTAGAAACTGGAGAGAAGACGGTGGAGAGGTTGGTTTGGAAAATCACTAAGAAGGGGAAAGTATCTCCTCTGGATTGTAGTAGGTGAGGACAGAGAGTTCAGTGAGAAAGTAGGTGTTTTTCAAAAAGTGGAATGGTGTCTCAGGAGAGGGAAAAAGAATAAAAAAACAAAACGGCAAAAACAGAATTTGTTGTTGATTAAAAATAGAAAATGCAGAAGTTGTACACATTTGTCCAGAATGAATCCCAAACAAATCATTACAATCATGAAAGTAAAGCAATATTAAACAAATATTAGTGTAGATTTAATTACTGTTTTGACAAAACTTTGGTACAGCAACAGTAAAGTCAGACTACATGATATTTCTTTAATTTTTGCATGGCATAGCGTGCTCTTAAACTACAATATAAGAAAATAAGGTCAGAGTGTTTCAAAATGGCAAGAGAAGCAACATGCAAGTGGCAGTATGCAGCTCAGATTCTTTTTGTATGTGCTATTGCACATGCTTATATTTGTTTGAATATGGAAAAGCACTGAAGATATGTGTCATACATGTGCGCTTCTATATCTGTGTTTTTTGCTTATGCAAGTATTTGCTTATCAACATCTTTAAAATGATCTTCCACACTGGGAATGACAAGTTCCTGCGTGCACACAAACACACAAACATACTGCACGTACACAGATGCACTTCCATAACGTGTAATGCTTGAACAGCAGTGCTGGCACACACGTTACATTCACACCCATTCATAAATACACATGAGCATGCACTGATGTACACTCACACACATCACTCATTTCCCTTCAGCCGGACTCTGCTGATCATCCCTTGCAGTGTTTGCATTAGTTCATTGAGTTCTGAATCAACTGTTAGAAGAGTCCACAGTGCAATGAGGGGGGACAATTAGCCTAATGAAGTGCAGGAGCAAATCACACTCAGTGCTTTGCTAACAGTTGCTCAGTGAATATTCATGTGCTGTTGGCTTTGCAGATGCATTAAAAGGCGCTGCTGCGTTGCTGAATACCAATCGTTACATTTCCACCTGTCGCTCGTCTGGCCCGTCTCTGAAGATAACATCCTAATCAGCCTCGGTGCTGCCAGGCTTTTTGGAGTGTGTCGCCCACACAGGCCACATCTGTCATCCTCTCCAGCTACATCTGCTGCTGTTCACCTTATTAAAAAACATAAGCACTTTCTCACCTCTGATAAAGCATTTGAGCAAGTCATAATACCTTTTCAAAAAAGGAGAGTGGAGGGAAGCAAATATTTTAAAGTAACCTGTGTAATGCTTCTGTTAAGGCAGAAAAAAATGACAATCCCACACTGACAAATATCCTGTGTGCTGGTTTTAACCGGTCATTACTTTGAAAATGTACAAGAAAAAGAGGGATTTCTTTGGATGTATATAAGCATAAGGTTAAAGCAATTAGGAAATGGCAAGGTATGAAATGTACGGATGTGTAGTGTGCAGGAGGTAATAAATGAAACTCCATCCTACTTGTTTTCAGACATTATTTTAAGGTTTTGGGTTTCTTTTTACATTTTGTGATTCATTTCCTTTTCTTGTTTTTAAGGTATTCTTGTATGCCAAAGATGAATAAAATCATAAATTGCATTAACTCTCTAAAAGTAATTTAGCAAAATTATAAACGCTGCACGAACCTTAAGCCTTTGAATTTTAAATCATGCATTTCTTTCCATGCAGGTCAGTGCTGGTCATGCTAACCAATCAGATTTTTTTTCTTCCTGTTTATTCTAAACAAAGTAAAAAGTGACTCATTTCCTCTGTGACTATTTTTCCTCAGAAAAGAAACTGTAAAAAAATAAAAAATAAAATAAAAATCTGTAAAATCTTAACTGTTATAGATATATAGATATATAAAATACAATATATTAATTTCCTGTATTTTATTAAAACATATGACACTGAGAAAACTAACATCCAATGTACCTCTATTTTTATAGTTAGTATTAACAAATGACATTTTCAGCTGCAATCACTGAATGTTTAGGCTACGTGAACACTAAATGCAATCATTACTAACATATACTGTGATTCATTAGATTTGTCATTCATAACAGAATATGTTTTCACTTCACAAGGATTCTGATAGTTTTTGCCTTTTTTATTCGTCAGCAAAACTTCTCTCTGTTTTCTCCATCCCTACAGCTTGCCTCACTCCATGACTCTCTTTCAACCAGAGCAGGAGACGCTTTCATCATTAGCTGCTTGTCACTGGTCAGCCAGGCCTGCTTGCTGGGCAGGACAGACTGTGGCCCAGGCCATCCAGATGGAGGGGAGATTATCCTCCATTAGATGACATAACACTTTGGTGGCCTTCATTCCCCAGAGACAAGCAGAGCACTCAGCTTTCCCTTAAACAAATCGTAGGTGATGATATTTGTCGCGGTTAGTTGCATTCTACTTGCAGTAGCAGCAGATACAAGAGTAACACTAGTACAAGAGATTATTGTGTATTTGTTTGTGTGAGTATTGATATTATGGAATCACAGGAGTGCCATAATAAAAGATAAATATGTTATTAAAAAAAGGAAAATAAATTTGTAAATAGAAGAAGAAATAAATAAAAGATTAAGTTTAAAAAATCTGTTAAAAAATAAGGAAATAAATGTGTAAATATAAAGAGGAATAAATAGAAAAAAATTATTAATTAAAAAATATGGAAATACAAAGGTAAATTTTGTCTTTGCTTTTCTTTTTCCGCTTTGTTTCTTCCTGATGTTTTTCCATTTTATCATTGCTTTTTCCATTTTGCTTTTACTTGATGGACTGAGCTGTCAATCAAATGCCTTTGGGCGGGGCTTTCTGTCCAAGTGAGTAGTCAATACCTGAAAAAAAACCCACTAAAAAACAAACACATTTTTAATTCATTTTTAATTTATTCCTCTTTATATTTACACATTTATTTCCTTATTTTTTAACAGATTTTCTATTTAATCCTCTTTATATTTACACATTTATTTCCTTATTTTTTAAACAGATTTATCTTTTATTATGGCACTCCTGTGATTCCATACAATATTAGCATCAATTTATGGCAAAATTTCAATTTTTTTTCTTTTATGTAATCGGTTTAATAGGCAATAGGCATTGAAAGGAACAAAATTGTGGACTTCTATGGTTCCTATGGTGAAATACACTGGCTATATCACTTATTCGAGGCATTTCAATAAACGTGTCCATCAAATGGCATATTATGCTGTGTTATGTAAGATAATGAGATACAGAATACTAACTAAGCAACCAAGCAGAGAACCAGCAAATGTGTAAACAAGCAACCATTGTAACGGTCTGATCTGGGTGGGTTTGGCTGAAGCTCCTCACACAGGCTGATCTGGTCCACAGTGAGACATAAATTTCCCGATGACTAAAGGAAAAAAAAAAGAGGTAGGGATGCAGTCATTGCTCCAGGGGAATTATGAAGCTGGAGTCACTGAAGAATACAGCCGTAAATACAGTGACTCAACACTGTCATCTGGAGGTGCTTCAGTGGAAGTGTTTCAAGATGTGGCGGAAACAAGAAAGCACAGCTTCTCTTTGTTTTACTTGTATTTCTGCTCTTTCAGTTTGTTCCACCAACTGTCTGACTCCAGTCAAGATTTGTACATTCATGCATCCTGTTGTTGTTTTCGGTGTCTCTCAGTACCTCTATATTCCATGGATAACCTAACTGCATTTTTTTCATTTCAAACCAAAAAGAAATAACTTCAGTGCAAAATTAATTTTAAATGGAATATTCAAAAATCTAAAGGAACTACTTTACAAATAGGAAGAGAGATATTTTTTCATTCCCCAAACATTACAGGAATGCACAGAATGTCTTACATGTAAAAGTTTTCTCATTTGAGTATCCACTAAAAAATGTTGGAAACCCAGGGTGACTACAGAAAATCAGCTTCTGATTTGAACATGTATGGCTGGACTACTCAATTATTAAAATATTCATTGTGTAGGATAGTGAAGTTTTACAGTGTTTAAGCAGAGTTGTGGATGGTCTGGTGTGCTCCAGCTTCAGCAAAAGAGATGTCATTTTCGGACAGGAAGCTATCATTTTCATTGCAAAAAAACTTCTACATGTAACATTGATACACAAATGATTTTCTGTGGGTTTAATGAATGACTGAAGAGGAATTTTAATTTAGTGTAGACAGATAATGCATGGCATTGAATATATACCATCTCTAAAACCAACAGGGGGAAATGTGAGAATGTGTCAAGCCTTTGAGTGAACCCAGATGCAAGAGAGCGAAACCTGACAAACTGTGCAAAGTACCCCTACACCGAGGATGCTTCAAGTTCCTTGAAAATGTGAGAACGTCAGAACAGTTCTCACCGCAGTCAGAGTCAAGATGCATCTGACATCAGTGGAGCTAAGAGGCACAGCTGCAGACAAATGTGGAGCATCTCAGACATTATTAGAATCAAAATGACACAAAGATACAGGTTGATTTTTTTAAACTGACACACAAAACGCACATACAAGCACGTGGCTATAGGAAAGAGTAGCATGTGAGAGCACACTGCTTGAACTGCAGGGTATCTCCTTCATTGTGAGATTGTTGGAATAGAAAAGCACTCAATTTTTGTTTTTTGAATTATTCATTCTCTTAAGTGTGTTATCAGCCATTTAAAGAGACCCCTGTGTGTGTGTGTATTTTGTATGTTAGTGCAAAGAAAACCCAGAAAAGCAAAAAAAAAAGCAAAAAAAAAAAAGAAAGATGTGTTCCATTGAACTATTTAAAATTCAAGCATAATGCAGATGAGTTCTTGCATTTTCAATGTTTTAAAGTAAGTTTGGTTCCAATGTGGGTTTTCAAATCTCCTCCACACATCACTGTACGCAACATGACGGTTGACGTTGCTCTCATTTGACTGAAGTTTAGCGCTGGAGGCGAATGTCCACAGAGAAATCATCGACATGCGCTGTTCATACAAATACAAACCAAACACTGAAGAAACCTAAGAAGCAATAAAAAATAACAATAGTGTGGATCAAAGCAGGGAGATTACTTCCTTTGATCTACCAAGCCGATGTTATAAAACCTGTGCCGGTTGTTGAAACCTGTCATCATGCATCATACACTCGGTTCTTTCAGCGCTGCCCGGCCTTTCTTCTGCTACACTACAAACAGAGCTAAATATCCAAATAATGTTAGTCTATTTTTATAGACTCTATACAACTTCTTACAATTATCACCTTGACCATATAGTGTACCATTTAATCACAACGCAGATGACCTTCAAAAACAACTTTAATGTGCATGAGAAGACAAAAACAACAGATGACACATCAAAGCATACAAAGGTAGCCGTCTCCAAAATAAAGGTTTAACAAATGTAAGGGATTTAACCGACGACAAATCTAAACAGACACGCCTGCATCGTGACACGAACAGTATCTTTTAGACTGTTTATCCTCAGTATCTCACAAAATTTGCTTGGTTTTGACAATTAGAACGGTGCCTCTGTGCAAACTGTAGTCGTGTCTTCATGAAAGGCATCAAAAGTCAAATGAATCTGAAAAGAATAGAATAAAATACATAAGATATCGAAGAGCAGCTGTGTTTCTGGTGAAGATGACTACACAGACAACAGGGCTCGAGGCTCCTCAGTCCTGGAGAAAAAAAGGAGACCACTCCCATTTTATCGAATGAATTACTGTAGTCTTGTGCAGAATGAGAGTGGGTGTTTCCCTTAGTCCTGCTGTAGTAGAATCTATGGGTAAGAGAAGGCTCTCACAAAAAAAAAAATCATCATTTTCACTGGTTGTAGGGTTGATTATCTTCTGGAAAAATTAAGAATATTTTCCCACCTGTGTCCAAATTCAATTATTGTTTTTTTGGCTGTCTTTCCTCCCCTTCATGCCCTTTAAAGAACAGGACTGAACTAAAACCTCCGAGGCTCAGCAAAGTCCACAGGAAAGTTATTTTTCACCATCAATCATCTTATTTGACAGTCCTCACCTATAGGATGCATGAAGGAAGCAAGTTGAAGAGACGTGACATGTAAAGCCTTGTTAATAAAAAACCCTCGGTGCCATTTTTCTGTAGAAACAGTGTAAGTAGCCAAGCACTACACTGATGCTAATTAAACTGAAATTACAGAAATGGGGAACAGTTACTTTGAACTGTTGCTCAATTTTATGTTTTTTTTTTTTTTTTCAGAAGACAGAGATGAGGGCAAAGACTCCATATAGCAGAGCGCAGGGGTAAGCAACTAACAGCTGCTGCCCATCCATTGCCAACGCCGAGATGAAGATCTTTGAGGCTGAGAGACTACACCAGCCAATGATTGCTGCTGTTAGTATGACTCCCATCATGCCCCTGAAGAGGAGAAGAAGCAAGAAGGAAGTTAGTCTTAACAGCTATTTAAATTACCAGCTGTTTATACAACATTAAATAAATAAATGTTTCAATAAATGTACATTTATTCATGTGATACTCCTATAAAACACTCTCCATAAGTTACATGGTGCTACACATACAGAAAGCACACACAAATGTTTAGTTTGCAGTTGAACTATAACAGGGGTATTCAGCCAAAATTCAAAGCGGTCCAGTCAGAGAAAAAATATTACAGCAAAAGTCCGGAACATCATAATTTCTAACTTGAATTAGTGTGATATATGTTGACATAACCTAGTAGTTTTATTCACATCTGCATGTGATCAATAACTGATCGTCAAATCAAATAAATTCACTACGGTTCAAAAACATTTTGACATTTGTTAATAAATAACTTTTGAAATAACTACATCTTAAAATAAAGTGCAGAACTTGAAAAAATAATCCCTGAACAACCTGAACCAACTTATGTACGTCTTTAACACCTAAATCTCAAAAAAATTAAATAGTTGAATATTTTTAGATTTTTTTCTGCCTTATATCACTCCCCTTACACCCCTGCTGTTTAACGGGAAAACTGAGCTGCAGTTTGTCCTGTCAGTGTTTTGAATCGTGGCCTGAATGGTGTCAGGGCCGTTCTCAAACACATTTAGAGGAGCTCATTGGTGAGTGTGGAATTATATTTAATGGTGATTATGTTCATAGTTGAGAAAGCTTCTTCGTCCCGGTGTCGCTTCATTTATTTTTCCTCCTTTCACCTGTCCCCCACCTCTCAACTGTTTTCTGAATGCAGAGCTGTGATGTTTTACGGCTGCAATGTGGAGACTTCACTGACTGAACTCATGTGTTTCCTGAGCTGAAAATCAATGTCATAAACACTGGAAAAGGTGAGCTGGTAAAATAGCAACCGGTCAAATTTAAAATCCCATTACGATTTACTGATTACAGGTCTGGATCTGTATGAGATGGTGTCTGAGTCCAGATCCAGACCGCGGTCCGCCAGTTAGTGACCCCTGAACTATACTATTAGAATTCTATAGTGCTAGATACTGTCCAGTACTGTGGTCTATGGATAAATATAACCCATTGATTGTGTCATAATAAATTTAATGCATATTAACATACATTAACTTTATTGTTTCCTGGTGTACTCACTGTAAAGAAAAAAGAACTCCAAAGCTGGACAGAAGGATCATGGGGAGGAGGCAGTATCCCAGCACGCTGGCCACACAGCCGAAGGACACACCCGTCATACTCATAAGGTTGAGCAGGCAGTACATGCCAAGGCAGCCGATAGCACTGATGCCGTACACGTAACCAAACTGGATTTTACCTGACTGTGAACAGGAAGAAAGTGGACAATTAGGGGCACGGCTTTTGCTCAGTCAATCTGAAATAAAACAATAGACGCAAGTGATTTAATTTGAGTGGGCATACTCTGACATAGAAAGAACTCTGTGCAAGATTTATCCCTTCTAATGTACAGTGTTAAAAAGTAGTTGGATACTTTGCCACTAGGCGGCGGTGTGTTCTTTTTTCAACATTAGTTAAGTAAACATCCACATGGCTCACAGTTGATTGAGGGTTTCCATTTACACTGAGGTGGAGCTGTCCATCAATGTAATGAGTAAACAGTTGACCATGAAAGATAATAATGAGGCTAAAAAAGCAAGAATTTATCAGAGACATATCAAAACAGTGACATTAATGATTTCACTGAAATGAGGTGGGCTGGGAGTGAAGGCTACTCAATCACCTGATCTCAATCTGAAGATACAAAGTGTCTGGAGATATCTATAGGTCAAACATATCAGACAGTCATTAACAGCAAGGGACTTGGTATAAAATATTAAATGTGATGTCTTTTATGTGTATCGTTCCAATTTTTTTTGTGTCTTAGCTTCAGACACTGTGGTAAAATACCCACACTGTTCTTTATAAATATATGGATATATATTTGCTAATTGAATTAATTTTACAGAATTAATCAAACGATTTACCAGGAGAAGTGTTGCCCCAAAAGCCAAACAGAAAACCATAGGGCCAGCCAGGTCCGTCTCATTCATGATGCTTCCGTCTGCTACTTTCATTGGATGGAGAACTGTCAGAGTCTTCTGCCAGATGTGATCAAAATTAATTCCTAATTCTAAGAGAAGACACAGAAAACATACACATAAATAGAATACTAGAACTGTGAACAAGCACACTTGGCAGAAAATAATTACAGCATATAACCATACAAAGGTATTAAAGAAAAGGGATAATAAGAGAAAAAAGCAACGCAATTCCATTTCCTACATTAACGCAGCTTTGTGGGTGAAGACAAAAGGAACAACTCTCCCTGTGGCAGAAGTGTGATTTCTGGACTTGAAAATAGCCTTGAGGTGAGTCTTTACCTCATTTCTGCATTACAAGTGTGAACTGGGTTGATCAACATTTCCATGGTGTCAGAGCATTTACTCCGGCTGTCATTCTGTCACCAAGCCTGACAAATTAAATGTCAACAGGAGCATCTACTTCATCTGCTCCATATTTTGAGGCTTTAGTATCAAATCATAGGTTTACTTTGAGGCAAAAGCAGATCAGGTTAGGTTTTTATTGAGGATGTACAACGAGGAAAAGCAAATTTATGGACAACTTAGGAACAAAAGTACAGTTCAGACTAATAGAGAATACAATAAAAGAGAAAGGCTAGGAGTGTCAAATGTCACTTTGTAAGCAGTGACACCATTGAGTATTTTTTAACGACATTCCATTGCTATGACTTAGTGTCAGTGGATATACCAGATTCTAACTTTATAACGTGAGGTAAGTATTTTTTTTAACTCATTACTGAAAACAAGTCAGAACACACTACAGCACTAAAAAAAAGTATATTTCTATGAATGCTATAGTCATTTTAAAATTGCAAAATGTATGACAATGAAAGTATTTTACAAACCTGTAAGAAAAATAAATAAAGCAAAACTGTGGAAAAGTCAGGTCTGCCAATTAGGCAGTCACTTTGGCAGGTACCCAGCCTTTGATTCAGCTCTGAGATTCTCTGACTCTGCAAGTAGCTGCAGCAGGTGACCGAACCCTTAATTTCACGCCTAAAGAAACAGTTCCTAGGTTGCTGTCCTAGAGGTGATACAGCAGAAATGATGATTTGAAGAAGAAAATCAAGCTTAAATATTTCAGGAATTCAACTGTTGTCCCTTTAAAAGTGGTTTAAAATTATTCCAAAGGTTGGTAAACTTGTCCAGGTTGTTTTCTCCTGACTAGATCCTTGTGTTGTATCTACTCTCAGATGTACGTCGCTTTGGATAAAAGCGTCTGCTAAATGAAATTGTACAATTGCAGGTAAACAGTGCAACAATGATACACATCTTGCGATATCCACAGTCACCCGATTGGATGCAATTGATGTGGAAAGACGAAAAAGAAATAGAAAATATGATCACAAAACAAGCCGTCTGCAAAAATGTAGAGGTCACGGCTTCCAAGGTGTGCTTAGCCTACCTTCTAGCAGCGGCGGTTCGTCATCAAAGCTGCTACTGTACATAGACTGTGATTGGGATGGAGTGTACGTCTGTGTGGGCTGGAAGATTTGTCCTGTGTACGGCTGCTGGGGCGGCATCATTCCCGGGGAAGAGTAAGCCATGGGCTGGGAGTAATCATACTGTCCGTAAGGCCTAGGTAAGAGATAATCATATCAATCAACAGGACATTAAATGCCATTCAAAGCTGATTCAAGAAAAGGTTTAGATGAATTTTACAGCATCTAAGTTTCAAAAAATGGCTATTTCTGTATTTACTACAATAATGCAGCACAGAGAGAAACAATGCACTGCAAATTTCTAACCTATAACCACTTAGAACAGTTTACCAAGTCAATTCATAAGATGTCAAATGAAGTGTAGACACTGGCAACAAAAAAGAGGCAGGTTAGCTTTTTGAACTTGAAATTTCACTTTAAAGAGGAACAATGTCACTCTTTTATGTTTCAAAAACTGAGAGAGAGACAGGTAGGAGCTGCTTTCTTCACTTACTTGTTGTAGGGGTTTTCGGTGTTACTGTAGCCATAACCGCCCTGGTTTTGGTCATCTACACTGTAACTAGACTGGTAAAAGTCTGTGTTGAAGTTGTCAAACCCCGACATCTCTCACTCTGCCGGAAGGAAACAGAAGCATCTTTTGTTTATGTTTAGTATATAGTCTAAGCTGTCTACACAGACACAATACCTATATACAGCACACTGTAAACTACCTTGATCATGTCACCAGTCTTTCTTTGCTGTAAATATACAATGCTGACTTCTTAAGTGCAGTTAGGTTAACAATTAATGTTACGCTGTATGACAGTCTAGTTAAAAATACAAACTAAGTCAACCTTATACTTTCTCTTGATGCAAAACAAAACAAAAAACAACAACAATTTTCATCATCAAACCAACAATGCCTCTGTCAGACATTATCACAAACAGCATCGACCATTTTGTTATTTAATCAATGTAAAGCGTTATCACACATATTTGACTAACGGTACACATCTGGGTTTTGTACGTGGCTTCCACTGAGGACAAAGTAAACCTGAGACCACAACATAGACTTTTCAGCAACTGGGCATTCTGAGTAACTTGTCTATCAGTCATCAATGAGTGAATTTATTGAGCGTTGCATTCCGAAATGGCCATAAAAAACACACCGGGCAACAACTTGCGAACTTACGGTCAACGATCAAATAAGTAGCTTAAATACCGTTTAGTTAGTTAACACTTAACGAAGTTGTTGTCGTCTCTAAAAGTAGTTTTACTTTCCGGTACATAATTATGAAGCTACTGCCGAGGAGAGTGGCTCTATTTATAGCAGTGATTAGCGAGATTAGGAGTAACGTTAGCTATCTTCGTATCATTTTAATGCAGCTGTGCTAAAGTAGCTAACGTAGTCAGCCTCACAACCAAAACCAAAGGAAAAAAATGCACATTGGTGGCTTTTTCTTAGTTTATTACTAACAACCGAGCAAAACAGTAAATGTTTTAATAAACGCCGCCGCCTACAAACAAAACTAATGTTGCCAAAACCACAGCAGCAGCTACTAATCTTAGGAGGTTAAGGTACCGTTAACTCTGCAGCTAGTTGCTTAGCTAATGCTAGCTATAACAGTTATCTCGCTTGTATATCTTGCGCGTAATGTCAGCATTGCCTTTAGTATCTCATTAAACATTCCTTGTACAGTCATTACTCTTGAGCCAAATAAGTACAGCAATGCAAACTCTTACCTGTGATATTTGACAAATCTACCCAGAGCGCTGTCCACTTGGTTGCGGTTGCTACGTGTCAGGAGAAAGGGAACGCTTCCGGGGTGAAACACAGCCGACGGGAAGCCATTATGGACATAAAAAATACCACTGCAGAAATCGTGGCGCTGTCTGCAGGCAAAATGCAGTACTACATGGTAGTCTGTAACCATGCAAGAATGTATAAGGGTCAATACATTATTGAGGGGCTTGCATCCATTTTTATTAAAAGTTTTAAAAAAAGTCTTATGTTCATTGTGATGACGTCTTTACAAATTCCATAATTATTTATTATGGAAACAAACGCGTATTAATACAGAATGACTGGATATCAGTAAAATGTCAATTAAATATCCAAACAAATTTAATAACAACCACCTTCTATTTAGCTGAACAATCATAAAATGAGCTTATTCAAACATTTTTTGATTGTGTTCTTTTCTTTAAGTTGAGATAATCATGACAAATATTTCTTTTTTGGCAATATATCAAATGTTATATAGAAAATAACAAATTGTATCACTTTCAACTAAGTTGCCCATTACAAAAACGCCTCTCAAGAAAATGTTAATTAAAAAATACACGACCTGCTCCACATGATGTCACTTCCTCCTGAAGAAAAGACAGGCAAGACTCCAAGGCTTTCTGACTTAATTAGCATAAAGCAGTGTGTGAGTCAATTGTGGATTTATCGCATCTCAACAGGTCTACTACAATATCATTATAAATAACTTAATTTCAGTTTTACTCAGTTGTAAATATAATATTTAAAAGAATCTTTCTGTCCAAATGCCATGTGGTATTTGGTTGTGTTCAGTTATGTTGAATTTAGGCCTGAAAACAGCAAAAAATGTCAAATATGGTACCTGAGAACTATGTTACAAAAAGTTCCATAATCATTTTTTGACCCATAAATTAGTACATGTGCAAATGGTCTGTATTTATATAACACCTTTACTATACCTGCAAGGGACACCTTGACATGAGCACAACAGGCCAAGGATCGAACTGGCAACCCTTCAGTTGCAAGACAGCCACTCTACCCACTGATCCATGCCACCCCCATGTGTGTAAAATAGTAAATTAATCTGTGTGTGTTGTACTCACACTTGAACTTGTTTATGGCACTTTTTCAGGATGTTTTCTCGTGACTAGATCCTTGCTTGTGGTGTATCTACTCTCAGATGTAAGTTGCTTTGGATAAGATTGCAGTGATGGCTTTTATAGACCTATGCTATTAAAAGTCCTCATGGAGATCTGGTGCCTGATTTTGAAATGTTTTTTTTAAAGGAGCATTGGGGGCTGTGAACTAGAAACAGAAATGTTTCAGTTCTAAAGGTCAACACTTAAAGAGATAGGACTCTTAAGTGTTATGGATTACCCTCATGAACAAGTAGCACCAGTATTAACCTACAGGCTACGTTTTACAAGATCATGGATGCAGCGCAAATATCACGGGAACAGGCCATTAAGTGATTTTCCATTGTGATGCATACAAATTGGAGTTCAAGCATCAATATACTACTAAAAGGTCATTCCTGTGTACAGAAAAATGAGTGAGATCTATCTTTTCTGAATTTAATGAAATGCTGTATGCTTTGCCCATTGAAGGTATGACATCATTTGAAAAAAACAAAGTCTAATGGCAGCAAAAAGAGAAAGAACATGGAAGATAATTTAACAGGCCCGACGCTGGGCTCATGGCTAGAACAAAGGTAATCTCTTTCATCAGGAAGCAAAGGAGCAGATCAATCACTCTGCCTGTGCAAAAGAGCTGCACTGCTACCAAATACTGCAGGCAGATCCATCCTCTTTGATGCTGACAGATAATGTAAATTAATTGGCTGATGACCTCTACTGAAAAGGAATGGGAACAGTAGGAAATCGGAGGCCATCGCAGACGTGGCTTTGACCTGTAAGACATGGTAAGCGGAAAAGACAAATCACTGCTGAACTGAAATCGTTACAGTTCAAAAGTCAGGAGAATACACAAGAATCAGTAAAGAAGAAAGAGCCAACAGGAACACAAGAAAATAGGAATACATTCACATGACAATTCATATTAACCTGTGTCCTTTTTTAACATCTGTAACAAATACCTTGATCTCTTACCCAGAGCTGTATAAAACTGGATTATTTCTGTCTGTATGAAAACAGAAACACCCCTGGCAATCATAACAGAAAAAAAGTGAATTTTAGCCATAAATTATCTGGTGCAGTGCGAAAAGGATCTCAATTACACAGACTTTGCATTATTTCTAGCCTGGAGTTACAGAATTTTCTTTACAGAATGAAAAATGGGATAAATAAGTCATGTAGAAGACAAACTTTCTCAATATTCACAGGAGGAATGTTGAATCTGTTCCATCTTTGACAGAGAAGTGGTGACTGAGCTCCATGTCTCAGTGAAAAAATACACAAAAATACACAGAGCAACAGTTTTGGTCAGTGCTGCACAAAACTGTTGGACCAGCAAGGGTAGGAGTTAGGGGGAAATTTACTTGTTTAGTAACATCTGTCACATTTTGCTGCCAGCTGCGAGCAGTGCAAGCAGCAAGATCCCAGTCTTTACTGTAGATTATTGCTTGTTCTAATAGCTCCAGTGCATAAGAAGTACCAAGTTAATACAAGAAAACACAACTCATGAGAGGAAAAAGTATACTCCCGCCCTCTTCCTAAATAACAACTATAAAGCAACAACAGAAGAATGTGTTTAACAAACTTCCAAGCTGTGCAGGCCTGACATGAATCATTGTTGGTCTCATGATGAACAAAATCAATTTGACGCACGAAACATGGATTCCTATGGCCAACACCTACGACTAATCATCAGCAGAGCAGAAATGAGTTGCTTCTCATCCACTGCCCCTCTTCTTTCTTTAGACTTTTAATTTTTTTTCAAACTTGAAGAACATGTCTTTCTTCTTAATCCACTTAATTAAAGAAAATTGAAAAGTGCCAAAGAGGGTAATTGAATTTAAGGCAGTGTATTGCCGTATGCTGTCATAATTGCCTTCTTTTAAATGGTCTCTGCTGTAATCCTGCTGTCACTGCCTGGGTGGATGAGTGGATTAAAAGTGCTGAATTTCCTCTACTGCAGCAAACCCTCATCTTTAACCACCTACTGTACCCCCAATTAAGATTTCTCTTCCCGCCTCCCCATCATCAGACAGATGCTATCTCATTCTCTGCATGCAGATAGTAGATAATTTTGTTCCTTATTAATACAAGTCGAACATGTGAGGGAACACAAAACACATGCAGAGCTCTATTTTTAGCAGAAACTGATGGACGCATATCTTAAGAACATTTGCAAGATTAACTTCCTTTAATTCATGTAATTCAATTTCCTGCCACCCCATCGACATGACTGCTGCACAGACCATAAATCAGTAGGCATCTGGTACTCGCAGGCTCCTTTCTTCTCAGCAGCTTTCTTCACTCTGTGAGTGAGCTACATGAGCACTAAAATAACAATCCACAGCTGAAGACTTTATGAAGTTTGTTTGTTCCAAAATGAGATTTCCACCCACTTGAGATTTAAGAGCTCCTGACAAAACGATAGTCAACATGAAAATACCTCCTCTTCTGGAATATCGAGATGATACTGGCACTAGTGGAGTGTTTTAACAGGACAACAGTAGAACACTGGAGTGAAGTTGCTCTCACGGATTGAAATTGATTTTTTTTTTTTCAGAAATGAGGATGGTTTTGTTTGTTTCCAGTAATCAAATTATTTAGAGGAAATCACACTGCAGCATGCGCAGATAAAACAAAAATAAAAGTGTTTTCTAGTGAGATGTTTAGAGATTTCCTTCCTGTATTCTAGCCTAAATTTACACATGTACAATTTTTAGTGTTGTTTCGTTTCAAGCCTTTGTTTCAGAAATAGTAGGCAAACCCTAATATAGAACTGAAGCTTTTGGATGCAGGGTGCTGTGGAGTTATGCCATCCTTTTCCGATCTGCTTCTAGTTGGCATCGGGGACGGCACCAGTCGACCCACGAGTGTTCTACCTGTCAAAACAGATTTAGAGGCTGCTAAAATAAGTCTCATATTATAAACAGTTGCATGGCCTTGGCTCTCTTTCTTTTCCCAGCCTACCCTCTCAGCCACCCTTCCAAGTTTCACTTTCTTCTCCCCTTCACTTTTCTTACAGGGTTCGGACAGAATGATTCCATTCTCAGTGAGACAGTAGACATAAATTGCTTTTAGCCCAATGAGCAGATGTCGCAGTATTTTGTTGTTGCAGATCAAATGAGTGAAGGTCATTTATATTTCCTTACACGACCGCCTTTTTGGTTTGGATATGTTGTTTATTTCCAGAGTGCAGAATCAACACCTTACTATTAAAATCCCATATCATTCAACATCTTAAGTTGTTGATGCATGAATCTAATATTGATCTCGTGCAGTGAGGTTGATGCCAAGATCAATTTGTTTAAGAACTGACACACTACTGTGCCGATTCATAATCTCTATAAATATGTTCAAAGGATTTCTTTCAGTACGTGTATAGAACTGTAACGCTTTACAGGTCATTAGGAAAATTAATATTGCATCTTCGTGCATGCTCAGTCATAAATTTGTTTTCAATCAATACCAGTATCAAGACTTTCAAAAAGCCAAAGTAATCAGTCAAATGTAAGTCACTATTTGAAATGTTTCCCTCTTCTTTTTGAGTATATTTTCCCATTTAACTGATAGACATTATTTGACAGGAGTAAAAGTAGGTCCAAGATTTCAGTAGATGATGATGATTAGTCTGACACATCCCTCCCACGGATACTTTCATCTAACTTTATATCATCAGTTTATAATGTTTAACACATTTCAAAAGTTTCCAACCCCCTTTCCCCCCTCAAACCTGTCTCCTCTGCTTCATCCGTTTGAGCACAGGTATAATATTGTTGCCTTCAGCTGTATTTCTCGCTCTCAGCTCAGTGTCAGTTGAGAAAAAGTGACAGCCACATGTCTCTTTCACTGCATGAGCGGTGTCTCACATTGATGCATCATTAAAGCTACTGTCAATGAAGAAATGAATATCTGTCCCTTAATGAGAGATTTCTCTCTGTGTGACTGTCGAGCATCGGCACTATCAGACGCAAGCCCTTGATCTTGTTCTGAGGGAGTCACACAAGCCTGAACTGTACTATTTTTATTTCAGATGGCTGCTTATAAACAGCAGCTGTATGGGTAATGTCTCAATGAGATTTCATTCCATTAACTGGAACTAGATAATTATAAACCAAACATGGAATGGTGTGTCTTTTAACTGTAGGAAAAGAAAATGGTAAGAAAAAAAAGGATGAAGCTGTACTGTGACTCTTTGGCATGCATTTTAAACTGCAACTGTAGCTGTAAACATACCCAAGATTTACAATTCCTGTCAGCTCTCGTTCTTTCGTATGGGCCGACTCCCAACGGGACGTTATGTTTCCTGAAGAAATTAATGATGACAGGAGTGAACAGAGACCCACCACATGTTCAATTATACATCCTCCACTCACTAACTATCACCTTCACTTTCTCACACTCCAAGAAATTATTCATTTTCTTCTGTGTATGCAGAGAGCTTCATAAAGTTCATGAGTGCTCGTTTCATTCATCTTACTTCGTACTAAATTGTATCTAAGTTTGACAACCTTGAAGCAGAAAGAAAGGTGTGCACTTTCTGCAAACACACATGATAGATGGGGAGGAAAATTAACAACATTTCTTGTAAATCAGCGCCACATTTGAAGTAATAATCATATACTGAGCATCCTCTGAAGCATTTACAGTAAATTGCTGATGGTATTAGCTGAAGAGTAAAATTGGATACTGTACCTTTAAAGGGGTTTTACAGTTCAACGGACTTTAGGAGATTTGGCCCCATCAAGAGATTTGTCACACATTGAGGACCTGTGGAAACCACCCTTTAATCCCAAGAGCCTGTAAGTATAGCACAGAAAATACTGGAGAGGAAGAGAGAGTGAGAGATGTGCTGTGACACACACAAACACACACAAACACACACTAAGACTCTCGTACACACTCGCACATGCAGAAACACACACTGCAGGAGAGCTGACTGTGGCAGTAAACTAGCACAGTTATCTACCCCTCCACAGCGTTCCCACATGGCCTTTATGCTGGCAGAGGGAGAGCGGATGCTTAGCAACATCTCATCTACATGGTTTGCCAAATCAACAGGGTCAAGATCCCTTTAGGCTCGGAGAACTCGACTGTGCTGTGGACCGCCAAGGAGTGGCCTCAGAGACACACAGACTAGCGCGCTGCTAGACACAGGCCGATTCTCTTCACTGCAAATATCCCCTCTGAAGGTGCTTAGGGCTCAGTCTTTACCTTTAGGATTTTTTTTTAATTTTTAAAACATGGAAATGTTGCCAAAGTGAAGTGATCAGTGCAGTTGCTCATCTGTTGTACGGTTTCTGTGTTTTTGCTGCTTGTATCAGGAAAAGAACAGACTTAAATTCAATACATAGTCTATATATATTGATATATAAAAACAGAAATGTATTAAAAATAAATATATTTTAATGAAGTAACATCGAAATCTCAATAAGAAACAAATTGACTGGCTATTTTTTTCCTGCCTCTCCCACACAATTGCCTTTGAGAAGGGAGTCTAAAAGTATATTAATAATTTTTATTGTCTTATGCAACTGTGTGTGCGTTGTGATTGGCATTTGCTAGTTACACTAAAAAATGCCCTGGATGTCCTCTTGCCTTTTGCCAGGAGTTTGGCTCATGAAAATGCATTATACATTGAAGTGCGTATTTGACTGTTTGATATTGCAGTTCCTTTATCAGCCAATCGTGTGCCAGAAACTTGATGCATTTAGGCATATAGTCACTGAGGATCTGCCGAAGTCCAAACCAGGCACCAGAATTGCGAATAAAGGTGATTTAACTGACTTTAAATGCTGGTTTGAGTATTTTAGAAACTGCTGATCTACTGGGATTTTCATGCACGTCCATCTAGGATGAACAGAGAATCGTCCAAAAAAAGAAAAGAAAAGAAAACCCCCATGAGCAGCAGTTGTCTGGCAAAAATGGCAGAGGCCAGAGAACAATGGTCAGGCTGGTTCCAGCTGATAAAAGGCAACAGTACATCAAATCATTACTCATTACAACTGAAGAGTGCAGAAGATCATCTCTGAGTGAACAGCACCTCTAACCTTGAAGCCGAGGGGTTACAGCAGCAGAAGACCGGGAAATTGAATGATCAAAGATTGGAAAAGCATTTCCTGGTCTGATGAGTCTCAAGTTCTGCTGCAACATTCAGATAGCGGGGTCAGAATTTGGCGTAAACAACATGAAATCCTGGATCCATCCTGCCTTGCATCAACTTTTCAGGCTGCTGCTGGTGGTGTAATGGTGTGGGGGATATATTCTCGGCTCACAATGGGCCCCTTAGTACCACCTAAGCACCAGTTAAACACCACAACCAATCTGAGTATTCTTGCTGACCATGTCCATCCCTTTATGGCCACAATGTACCCATCTCCTAATGCCCACTTTCAGGAAGTCAATGCACCATGTCACAAAGCTCATATCATCTCATACGAGTTTCTTAAACATGAATTTTAGCTCAGTGTACTCTGATGGCCTGCACAGTTATCAGATGTGCTTGAACGGGAGGTTTGCATCATGCAGCTGCTGCCCAGACGAATTTGCAGCAACTGCATGATGCATGAACCATAATCTCTTTCTGGCACCTGATTGGATCTATGCCACACAGAATTAAGGTAGCTCTGAAGGCAAAAGAGGGTCCAACGCAGTATGAGCAAGGCATATCTAAAGCTGCCCGTGAGTGTACACGACTTGACTGCATGGCTGCTCTCTACGCCTCATCACAGCTCATCTGCGTCTGATGCAATCCACAAAGAAAGATGAGTCAGTATGCACTTACACACACTCTGACTCAATAGAGTTTTTTTAAACAAATGAACAGAGATTCTTCCTTCACTGTGGAGCTGTCAGATCCTCCACCCCCTCCCATCCTTTCACTACACCCACAACTTGATCCTGGCCAACTGCTTTCTGAGTCCCACATGGTGCAAATTGAATCAAACGCCAGCTACTGTAAGAAACACAAAACCTCCTGGTTTTAACAAAGCATGCAAGTTTGATTATCTCTGCGAGTGAAAATTTCTTTGTATCGAGAAGAGAAAAGGAACAGGAGAACGACATTACTGTTACTGGAATAAAGGCCAATTTTGTGAATTCTGTTTTATTTCTAGAACCAACAATTATCTTTCTGTTCTAAGAATGAGCTGCAGAAGGGAACATAGAAATCTATCAGATACAATATCCCTTCCATCAGAAGAACAGCTTATTCCACTATGTCTATCTCAAGGCTTCAATTATCTCACACATGCACATTTCTGTCCGTATACTCAGGTGTGGACAGTTTCTGTCAGCTTTGAAACCCACAGCTGGGAAGGTTAAACCTTACTGCAACACATGGTGATTGTCATGACATGATTTGAAGAAAACATGATTTTGCTTGTTTCTTTCACTGTGAGTGCAGTAAAGGGATTGCAAGAGGCAATTTTCTTTTGCTTATCAGTTGTGTCTGTGATAGTGAATGGTGACCTGCAAGTACTGCTTTGATTAAGTGCATCTTTAGACAGGTGACAGGACTGGAAGGGTAGAAAACGGATGGCTGGGTGAATTATTAGTAGCCTGTAGTTACCTGTAGTAACAGCATCTTCCTTAAGAAATGAAGGAACATACACATCTGTTTTAATGAGTGGATCGCTTGCAGGTAAAGAAGGGAAAGCTCTTTGAATAACTCTGATGCAATACACTACACTAACAAACAAAACCAACATAGAAATGATCTGATCCTAATTGAACAGCATCATGCGTATACGAATCCATAAATTAGACCGAACATCCGAACACAAGAGTAAAGCCTGGCTCAGTTGGCTGCGTCCAAAATAGCTTTGGAGTCACATTTCCCTGCTGTGTTTTAGACTTGGCTGCAAGGATACACCTTCTTCCTTGATGCCCTCACCGGCACACAGTATAAAACACACACACAGACACCTGCAGAGTCAGTGTTAGTGAGTGGGATGACAGCTCTGCTGCTGTGTTGCTGGCCAAAAGACAAGCTGAGATGTTCCACTTCGCAGCTCTCTGTGGTGTCTTGCAGGCTTCTACTTATCCTGGCTCCAGGAGTTGCTTGTCTGTCCCTCACCAGCCTGCTCTGCTCTGGCTGCCAGAGCCCTTAATGTTTAGTGGGCTTCCTGTTAAATAGCCTCTTCTCCAGGGAGAGCAGTGGGCCTGGTTTTGCAGGGAAAGCTGCTTTGGCTTGTGCATAGCGGATGAGGAGGGGTCTAATGGGCAGAGCAGCAAAGTAACACAAAGCACCAAGGAGCTCAGTTTTGACCTGATGAAATGAATAGAAATCCCAGAGTACGGCAGCTGTGTATATTGAACTGTTAACACCAATAAGAAATATGCCCCCATTTATCTTGAGTGTTCTGAGCCCAGTCTGATTAATTTCTATGAGACATTTTTTTATAGATCAGAATATGATGCCATCATTTCAGACGTGATCATTCTGATGCACAGCTAAAACTACTTCTCCAGTCTTTCAGTCGACTCCTGTAACAGATCTGTTTGCTGGAATGAGCTAAAAATATCTTGTTTTGATACCAAATCTGGGGCATTGGGACTTGTTGCTGATTCCCACAAGGACTTCATGGAGTGTATGTTTGAAGATCAATACTGTAGACACAAGGCCTTCCTTAATGATTATGAGTTCATTGGCATCCTCCTAAAACAAGCTGAAAAACTCACCGAGCAGCCTTTGAAGACACATTTGAGACCGGTGAGTCATTCCTCGGTAGCTGTAGGTGTTGGAGTATACATGCTTGGTACGACGGAAGGAGATCAGTCGGGTCAACCAGACTGCTTAGCTGATCTCGCAAGGACTGAGCAGGCTATTTCTGTTTGGAGAAAAAAAGGACATGAATTGATTCCTTTAGAAAAAAAATCTGAAAAACAGAAGATTCTTTGATGCAAAAGCTTTACAAAACAAGCAGTGACTTATAGCACATACTATGCAGTAGAAAAGCTGTGCAACAGTGATGTCCTTATGTATTTATTCATGTGCTGCTCAGGGAAATTTCCCTGAGAGCAATGCTCAATTTGTTTTTTTTAAAACAGAAATTCTGCAAGCATTCACATCTGGAAGCTGCCCTATTCAACTGCAGAGTAAGCTGCTGGTGCAGAGGAGAGCTGAAGGCTTTCCTCAAGGACATCTCTGTTTCTCCCATCTGGATTTTTCCTGCCAGTTCACCTTCCAGACCTGCTTCCCTGAAGTTTAAACTACCAGCTGTATTTTTTCAATATTTAGTGCTATTTCTTGTTTGTATTTTGCTGATCTCCTCTAAAAATCTGGATATAAAAAACAAGCTAAGTGCCTGTTTGTCTACATGTGCACTGACCTTGTGTTCTGATGAGCAGGTGACCTGTTATTTAATATTTTAGATAGGATGAATAATACAAACAACGGTGCATTATCAGTGGGGATCCTGGTGAATTTTTATACAAAGGGGTTTTTCATATGTTCTAGCATATGGTAAGCGCTACAGTGTGTGATTGGTTGGATTTTAAGCTTAAAGTCTTTCAGTCAAATGCGCACAAAGGGGCTGAAAGTGTAGACAAATATGAAATTTACCACATACTGGTATAATTAATGACTGTTATGCACAATGCCATGGTCCTCATTAAGCTGCTTCTCTCTGGTGCTTTCTTTAGATGAACAAACCCTCCCACTGCCCTCCTCTCAAAGCTCTTAAGTAAACCACGCATGCATGAAAACACACACACACAGCACTGTCTCCATCATCTCAGGGGAGATTACGCTGATGTACTGTACGTGCCCAGAAACTTCACCAAACCCTAGCCGTAACCACTACTTAGCCACCCTAAGCTTTGCCCAAACCTTAAATCAAGTATTTAGGCGACATTTTAATAATTTGACCTATGGGGACTTGGTTTTTGTCCTTGAAGTGAAGTATTTCTATGCACTCAACATGATTAATACAGGTACACACGCAAACAGACACACACTTCCAGCTTGCTCTCAGACCATCTCCTCACACAATGACTCACTACGCTTGACAGCTCCCCACCGGCAGCACTGATGAGTTCAAAATAAACAGGCACAATGCCCTCAGTAGTGTCTTTTCCATGACACCTCTCATAACTTTCCACAAATATCTTATCGGTCTCAGTCTTAGAACATTCAAAACTAACATGCAGAGCCGTTTCCCAGCGAAACTTTTGCAGATTATAAATAGCTGACTAAGTTTGAATGAAAAGGAGTAATAAATGCCCATGTTTTAGGGATAGTCAAGGCTTAGATATAAACTCATTTTAGTAAATATTCATCCTTTCAGAGTTGACTGAATTTATGCATTGAATGTCTGCCTGCTGTACTTGCAGATTTCCCATCTAAGGCCTGGCATCCTTCAGTGTGGCTGTAATGAGAGATGGAAGTGGGAGTAGTATGCTGTTTATTTCAACCATCTGTGACTGGCCTGAAAATTCCCCTTAATAGTTTTTCTCCGCTCTGCATGGGAAAGAAAATGACTGTTCTGCAAGCAGATCTGTGTCGGGAACGTGAAGTGCTTGTGGTTTTACTTGGAGAGTGAGGAGTCGATTTCTTTTTAAAGTGAAAAATTAAAAATCTCTCTGATATCGCGTTGGATAGCTCTGTTGGAAAAAATGATAAATAATGAATGCTGCAGTTGTGGATGTGGAGTAAATATTTGAGCATCTATATATATTATTGACTAATATAAAAACAAAAGTAGTTTTAAAAAAACATAAAACAACACTGTACCTGGAAATCTAGAGAACTGTTTTTGTCACAGCTTGGTATATGTAAAAACAGTTTTTCTGTCATTATGAACTAAGATGTGTTTCGGTCTATGTCAGTATATTTTGGCATGTAGGCACAGAGCTGAAACCACACAGGAATATATCATTTACTTTGGGGATGCTCCTGCTTTTCAAGCTTTTATGCCATTGGGGACAAAGAAAGCTGCAGCTGAAATCAACTGTGTCCACCTGAACAAGTTTAACTCTTTATAGGTGGTCAATCATCTGCTCTTTAAATAGCAGTGCAGCAGGGAGCCCTGTAGAGGCCACATGTATTTATGATGAAGCTACCCACGTAATCTGCTGTCTTGACACTGTCTGATTAGATTTTTTGTGTTATTTTTGAAGATGCTTACATTGTAAATTATACTGATGCTCTAATTCAAGAACTATAACCGAAGTAATCAGTATTATTACACTGGCTGACCATACATTCACTCTTTATATTACTAATTTTATAATATTTATGCAATGGATTAATTTTTAAAATGCATCATATTGTATTAAAAAATGCACTACTGTGTTGTATAAGAATTTATGCAAAATCTGAGTGAAACTAGAGTAAACAAGGATGGAGAATAATCCTGCCATGTCCAGTAAATGTTTTGCATCTTAAAGTGACCTTTTAAAGTCATTTCTCTATTGCAATTAATTGCCTCGACAGTTCTGTCTTTTAAAAAATGCAGTTAAAATCCTCTTCAAAATTTTTGAATGGAAAAGCAGTGACATCATTTCCTCAGAGAAACACATACAGCACACATACAGTGCAGGGATGTCCCTGCAAATGCAGTTTTTTGCTCAAGGCGAGGTTGGTTAAAAGTGCACATGAAAGCCAAAGACAAATAAAAGCAGCCAGAAGGCTGGAATAAGAACGCTGTTAAAACGAACTGAATTTTCTGAAATCCAGCAGATTTTGTATGTTTTAATATTTTTTTCTCCTCTCCCTACAGTATTTGCATGTGTGCAAGTCCTGATTTGGCCTCTGCAGCTGGGGCGTGTGCAGCTGGTGTGTGTTTGTGAGGCTACGCATTAATCTACATTACATTTCTTTCCACCGCAAAGTGAGTTCTGTAGAAATGCAATGGAGGGTGTTGGCCATTTATGCCTCGTGACTTCAATTAGTGGTTTATTGATTGTATTTTTTATGTTAATGTAAATGCAGGCTGCGTCTTAGTCAGATTACATTGGAGAAAAAAAGCGAAAATCATGTGTTTTATGGTATCAGCACGGTTTGCAACTGCAACGGCAGAACGTGTGCACACAAACATAGAACACAAATGCACCCATTTGCATTGACTATAAACAAGAGAGCAGGTGGACACTAATTTTGTCACTTTTCTGTGTGGGGATCTGTCAATGGTGCTGAAATCTTGGGTTGAACAAACAGAGGGAGGCGCTGTTGCTCATTTTTACCAAGCAAAGACTTCAATCTCACACACTGTTACAAGTCAGAGGCTGTTTCAGGCGTTTTATCTGGGTTGTGAGTATCACATTTTCGCTTTTGATTCCAAAATAAACTACAAAAATGTTGCACTGTGATGGAAATAATACACCACGGAGGCATAAATTCGCTTTGTGTTGATGCATTCACAGTAAATGTAATGCAAATTGGCTCAAGCAGTGGGTCAAATTGCAGCACTTTAGTTATTAGAATAAGAACACAGAGATGGATGCAGCCTGTGGGCGGCTCTGAAATCCTAAAAGTTCATTTTCAAATGTCACCGTGGAGCTCTTCAGCACATCTGCATGCAGTTTTGGGAATTCCATGCATTATATACGCTGGTATACTAAAGTGGAATGCATATTAATAGAGGAGCAAAATATTTTTGCTCGGTGCAAAGTCGATCTCCGCTTATTTTATTGCATTTTTACGCACAAGCCTGTCTGTGCACACGTGTGTGGGAGAGAACGGGGGAGCCAGGAAGACACCACCCAACTCTGTAGGGGAGGGGAGGCGGTGCGAGAGTGTGCAGGGGAGGGTGAGGAGAGGAGGAGAGGAGGAAGGGGGGAGGTTGAGATGCTCGTTTCAGCACCGCGGACAGCTCCCGGTAAAAGCAGCCAGAAGCAGCGGGTCGGTCCTCTCTGCTGCTTTGGAGACAGAAAACAAAAGGGAAAGAAACTGAACAAAGAAACCTAAACTGAGGTTTTAACATCTTTGGAGGACAACAAATATTTCCCAAGGAGGGAGGTTAGTTTAAAATCAGTCCGGACTGACGTCTGTGGTGACAAGCTCCAGACAGAAATCATTCGAGGACTGTGTGTGCAATCTCTGCCAAGTTTCTCACCACTGAAAGACATTTTTTCGCCTGTTTCAGTGCTTCTCCACAGCTTCGGAAGCTCTTTTAGGGAAGTTAAAGAGAAAACAAATATCGTGTTGGACTAAAAAAATAAGTTTTATCCTTCTTTTTTCGAATTTGTGTGGAAGGATTTATATATGTTGGATTATTGAAGCACAAAAAGAGCAGGCTTCTTTTTTTCACTCAGACTTGTTTCTGCGTCCACCGGTTCCCCACGTAATGCTCTTTTTTTCCCAAGAGCGATGGGAGTCCTGCAGCCACTAATGTGAGCCTTTGATGCGTCCGGATACATCTTCTCTTCTCTCTGCACTGATTTTTTTCTTTCCAAGTTACCCATCTCTGGCTTTTTTTTTTAAAGCTTCACATCCACAGAGGAGCACACCGGACTGCCATCCCACCCTCCTCATTTTCCACATCTGCTACAGACTGGTAGGTGGCCATGGATGGATGAAAAATGATTATTCAGATTGCTGTGAGATGAAGTTGGAGGCCCTGTGTCAGAACAACACAGGACACAGCTCGGGCAACTTTTGATCCTTTTTTTTTGTAAGACTTCGATCGAGGTGTGTTTGTAGCTGTTCATGACGGAAAGGATGGCGCTGAGTGGAAACTGTAGGACTAACCCCAAAGAGCAGGCTTCAGTTCAGAACAGTTTCCCAGATGTTGTTGAATTAAACGTCGGGGGGCAGGTTTATTACACGCGTCACTCAACTTTGGTGAGTACCCCGAATTCTCTACTTGGCAAGCTGTTCGCCAAAAAAGACGCATCCAATGACTTGGCCAGAGACCCCAAAGGTCGTTATTTCATCGACAGAGATGGCTTTTTATTCCGGTATGTGTTAGACTACCTGCGAGACAAGCAAGTTGTCCTCCCGGATCACTTCCCGGAGAAAGGGAGGCTCAGAAAAGAGGCGGAGTACTTCCAGCTGCCCGACTTAGTGAAGCTCTTGACCCCCGAGGACATCAAGCACAGCCCGGATGATTACTTCCACAGCGATTACGAAGACGGCTCCCAGGGCAGCGACCACCGGCAGTGCCCGCCACCCTCTTTGGTCCCCGCGGACAGAAAGAGCGGCTTCATCACGGTGGGGTACCGGGGGTCATGCACCATGGGCCGAGAGAGCCAGAGCGACGCCAAGTTCAGGAGGGTACCTCGGATACTAATATGCGGAAGGGTGGCTCTCGCCAAAGAAGTGTTCCAGGAGACTCTGAATGAGAGCCGGGACCCGGACAGGACCCCGGACCGGTACACCTCCCGGTTTTACCTCAAGTTCAAACACCTGGAGAGGGCGTTTGACATGCTGTCGGAGTGTGGTTTCCAAATGGTGGCCTGCAACTCATCAGTGACTGCCTCGTTTGTTAACCAGCACACGGAGGACAAGATCTGGTCCAGTTACACAGAATACGTCTTCTACCGTAAGTCACACTTATTTATTTATTTATTTATTTATTTTTGTTTGTTTTTCGGGTGGTGGTTCCAGAAAGTCGAAATTCATGTGCAGTTACGCACACACGCACACTTGGACCACCGCTAGACGGCGCGCATGGTTTGTGAGCTGACGTGAGAGCAACATCTGGTGATGCGGATGGATGGGCCTTCCCGACTGTGTACACCACCCCCTCTGAGTGATGCGGGTGTAGCAAACGCTACAGACAGCGTTTCTGTGCTATTATTCAACAGCAGGGTCCATTTCCATGGCACATTATACAGAGACATGGCATGTGCTCATGTTGTTTGTGACCTGCTGGTAGCCTGACCTGCACCTCCTTGGTTAAAATGCAAGCACAGCAAAGAATTCAACTTACAAGCTCAGTTGGAGTCTGAAGTTTTGACAACCTTGTGGAACAAAACCAATTAGAGCTCACCTCTCTTTACCGAGGTTACGCTCAGGTGTTGTTATCTCTCACTGGAAGCACAGAACTGACAGGCTAGTTCACTTTTTCATCTCAGTTTATTTAACCCTATTACAGCATGTTGCAGCATTCAGTGCTCTCTTGCAAGCTAGTTTTCACTTCATAAGATTTAACCAGTTTTTAATAACTTCATTCCCATCTGAGTCATCGTCTGACCAATGATTTGTCAGTGCTGTCTATTTGCTACTCCACCTCCCCTTTCTCCTTTAACCGGCCCATCCTTTCAACTTCTTGCGTTTCCTTCTGGCATTGCTGTTGCACTCCTTCTCCATCGTTGCTGCTCACTAAGCTGCTCCGAGTCTGGCGGAGCGGTAATGAAGAAGATATCATCCTGACATTTTATACCGGCTCTCGTAAGATTTTATGATGCAACAGAATGATCCATATTCTTTGATCTGACAGTGTATAATTCATCAGAAACTCCGGAGTGAGACTGGGAATGTGCTTAAGTTCTTAGTACCTGAAAACCTACTTGTATGATGAAGCTTTTCCTGCATAACCATTCACTTTATAGCAGTGGCTGTTTTTTTGAGAATCTGTGACAGATTCTGAAAAGAAACCACAGATTTGATTGCTGTAACCTGCAATAACGGTGTCTGGCCACATCCTGTAGGAAGATTAAGTGCCAGACATATTATTCTGCTTTATGAATCGCAAAATTGTGTCCTGTAAGAGATAATATCCCTCCATGTTTTGTTTCTCTTTAAATGTGTCCTGTCCTTGCATAACCCTTCAGATGTATTTCTGCAGCAAGTATGTCACAGTCTTCTGAATATTTTTATAAAACCAAGAGACTCTGCTATGGTGGTAAATAAGCTACCATAGCTACTTCAGTGAAATTATGTGAACACATGAGGAAATATGTGTTAGTGATTTTTTTTATGTCAAAACCTCAAAAGATTTAGTCTAGTTCTGTTACATAAGTGAGCTACAACAATTCACAATATGCTGAGTAATACAGAAAATAAAACTAGAGAAGCTGCCAACAGTATTGAGATCATTGTGTCAAGGCAGCTATCATGATACTAACAGCACAGAGTATGTTTCAAAGCTGGTAAAAAAAAAAAAAAAAAAAAAAACAAGAGCTAAGACCCTGACTTGTGTCTCTGAAACCTCAACGTGTTATAATAAATGTGTGCTTTGTTGATTTTTGAATACGTTTGTACTAATAGGAGCTTTTAATTTCCCTTATCAAACTTAAAAACCGAGAAATCATAGAAAACATTTTGTTGCAGTTTTAGCAGCAGTCACACTGCTTCTAAACTGCTATTCCATCCTTATTTCCAAGCCATTTGTAATTGCAGAGCAGACCATTTTAGTACTTTTGGCTACTTTAATGAAGCCGGGGACACTGTTTTATATTCATAGGAGAAATTTTTCACTTCAAGGAGGAGGACATGTAACCCAGTTCATACTACTGGCTTTGCTGTCTCATTTCAATGCCCAGTCCTCCAGATGTTTGGCAGAGTGCGAGCAGATATGAGCAGATATGCAAGCATCCTTAAAAGTTAGATGAAAATAAAGCTCAGGTTGCATTTTGTGGCATTTTGGAATAATCTTTAAAATGCGCACAAACCCCTAAAATATATTTTATTTATCTCGCTCCAAGAATTCTTTGTAATGACTGGGATGTGGTCCAGGACCCCTGGTTGCAAACCACTGAGTCGTGCGTTCGCCACCAGCTTAGGGAAAACCACTGCCAGCTTCATAAATCACAGAAGTCACATGATAACACGGTCTCAGAGCAAACAGGTATAAAAAAACCCCCAAACAAACAAACAAAAAAAAGAACACCATGAGAACGATTTGCTGGGCTGGGTCCAGGCTAAATGAGCTCCGCATTAATGGCCTGCATGAAGCACAATGACTGGATGGTTCTTGGCTCTCGTAACCCCCAGAAGTAGCGCTAACAAGCCAAATCAAGTGTTGGTGAGGACTGCTGACACACACACACACACACACACACACACACACACACACACACACACACACACACACACACCTTGCTTATGCAATATCTGGCTGTGGACTACTTCTGTCTCTTCTTGCTTACTGACAAACAACTGCTTCCCGGCTTTGTTGACAAATGTTGGGCTTGTTCGAGGCGGCAAACTCCAAAGCAAGGGCACAAACGGCGGCAGATGTGCCGGGCCTGCACCTCGACGCACGGGAACCTTTAAGAACACACACTTACACGGAGGCGAGAGCGTGCACACAAAAGCGGGGTAATCAGGCATAATCACAGACGCGCACAAGGACACACACCGAGACACATTGCACACAGGTAGGGATGGTGAGCATGCAAGCACACCGAGAATCATGCAGGGAGTTTGTTTAACCCTGTGGATTGAATGCAGCCACTGACAGTCTCTTGTTTATCTGCCTGTCACATTTTTTAGGCTTTTTTTCAGAGGGGAATGCTCATCCTCCCCTCCCCATCCCCACCCCTCGCTCTTCCTCGTCTTCTCTCTCTCTCTTTTCTCCTTTCATGTCTTCTCATTTTGCTCTAGTCAATCATACCCGGCTTTTTCCTCTCGTCTCTCGGTTCCCGCCTTCCATCTCCCCGGCTTCATTTTTGCTCGGTGCGCCGCGGGGGCAAGGAGCATTGTGGCGGCACCAGTTGCCTTTCCATGCCTCGCTGCACCGTCACGCCTCCCGTCTTGCTTCTTTTTCATATCTCTGTCTGTCTGTCCGTCTCCATGATTGTTTTATTTACCTTCATCTGCAGCTGTCTCTCACCACATTTCATGTGCCTCTTTCTGCTCGTGCCTCTCTGTGTTCTACCTTCTGTTGGCTGTACTAGAGGTCGTGAGGTGGCAAATGACTGTATTTCTCTCATTGTGTTTGGATTTTGTCAACTTTTTTGACAAGATAACTAAAAGTATCCACATTCTTTTGTGTCATCTTGGCCTGAGGCTGATTTTTAATGTTTCAGACAAAAGTGGGCTTTTAACGTTTTGCTGACAGTTGAGGAAAGATTTTTATTATTTTCCTGTTTCACAGTGATACCCATGTGCACTAAGCAAGTTCTTCAAAGAAAAGATTATCGTAGCTTGGTGTGAACTCTGCCCTGAACCTTGCTGACCGTCTTTGAATTGTAACTGCTGGCCAGGTCTTATCAATTTCACTGCCTGACCTTACTAATGCCCATGTGCCTGAGTGGGTGCAAATCCCTGCAGCCATATTGGTAAAAGTCTTTGCAGAAAAGTGGAGGCACCACAATAATGACATTTATTTTTTTGCAATACGGTGTACAAGAACTGCATACCAGTATATTGTCCAATATCTTTGACTGTGTGCTGTCTGGCTCATTAGCATTAGTTGTTGAGAATCCCGTACCGTTGGCCCTCGCACTGGTTGTTTTTCTAAAGTACTGTACTGGACAGTTAGGAGGCTAACATGACCAAGACCTAGTTGCTTGTTTTGGTCAACTGAGAATCTTTTGAGAATTCTGGCTCTGCAGAGAAAAAAAAAGAGAGGCCACTGTGTCAGAGCAGGCTAAATTTGGGAACTAATTGACCTGCTTAGCTGATTCACTTTAACATTTAGTATGAACAAATTAGTCTACACACTACAACAAACCCATTTTCAGGCAGGTTTATATTATATATTTATCAATACTAATGTGCCAATGGGGACTTCATAATGGAGATGTAAAAAAAAAAAAAAAAAACAAGCAAAATGCATGCAAATTTTTCCTTTCTGATGTAATCAGATGAGCAAAATTCAAACATTTTTTAAAGAAAATTATTATTAGGGGTGATATTCTTCTGTGGAAAAAGTAAGCAACTCTCAGAAGTCAGTATTACCCCATTTATCAGAAATAACCTCTTATAGGTGTTTTGCATAATAAGTCTCACATCAGCTTGTTGAAATTTTTGACCACTCTTCCATGACAAATTACTTCACTTGATGTAGAATTCATAGCGGAATCAATAAATGCAAACTACAAAAGTCCCTGAGGCAGTGGAACTATCCCAGAGAATTATATTAACACCACTTCATTCACAGTTGGTATGTAGTTATTCTCCCAAAAAGTCTTATTTGTGGCCTCTACCAAACTGTTACGATGGCCAAACAATTCTATCTTTGATTTGATTTTCCAGAGCAGATCATCAAAAAAGGGCTTTGCCAATGTGTTCATTGGCATGCTGGTTTTGCTTTAATGTTCTTTGTAGATAGCCATTTTTTAACTCCTGAAATGCTTCTCATTCGAGTCAAATTTGTGGAATTGCTTTCTGTAGACACGTGTAATTTGACACAAAAAGTTTCAAGAGTTTCCCGCAGAACCCGTAATGAAAATTTAGAGTCTTGGAGAGTATTTTTCCTGAAAGTGAACTGATTCATTTCAAATAATTTGAAGATCATTTTGAATCCCTGACACACATACATTCACAACCCCTTTTTCCCCTGAAAGCAATACTAACATATGACACCTAAGCAGGAAGAGAACAGCAGACTCAAGATGTCAGAGGTTAAATAAGACAAGTTTTAAGCAGTGGCACCTAATGTGGAACCCCTTATTGCATTTTAAATGTATTTAAAGGAGTTACAAATGCGGGGCTGTAGTTACCCTTCCCATGTTCCTGATCTGCTGTATTTATTTTTTATGACTCTAACAGGCACTACAACAGCAGCTGAAAAGGTAACTCACTCTCTGGTCCTAATTTGACTGACATAAGTTCACCAGCTTCCACTTACAAGCTCAATTTTTATTTCTGCCAGAGGCCTGAACCTGATTTATCTCTTTCAATCCGCTTTTTGCTTGTTATCTGTTGCCCGGGATTCTCTACTCCTCTGATTGTACCTGTCAGTCTCCTCTCTGGTTGTGGCTATTCAAATTCTGGATGCCCTCTGAAGCCCTGGAGGGCAAAATGTATTTACCAATTTGTTGCATGGCTGGATTGACTGATAATTAATCATCTTTGCTGACATTTGCTTTAGCGAATTCATTGTAGAGCCTAACAGAACTGACCACAACAGAACCATCAAACAACAGAACATCTACCATGTGGTAAAAATGGGAAAGTTTGCTTTAAAAACAGGAAAACACAACTTTTTTGGCTCAGGATGCATTTCCCCAGGCTGAATGTATGCATATATATCACGGCAGAACATGCCAGGGTGAACCATGTGTCATTATAAATGGCCACTTTCATAGGACCATGTAAGCTGGTGTGTGACACACTGTGCCATTAGCGTGTTACACACAGATGAGTAACTCCTTGTGCGGCAAATGTGTTTTGGCAGGTGGCAGTGGTTATGGTGTGTGCACATGTGTGTGTGCTTCAATGCATGAGCCATGTTGCAAAACCTGAGGCATTTGCACACCCGTTGAGCCAGTAGCCAAACACACCTGCACTCCACCGACCCCTCACACACACACACATACACATACAGTACATCCAGTAACAGTCACAGACACCCGTCAGCACATGAAACTACATCCTGCTCGTCCAGAGAGCTTCTCCCAGATCAGTCAGTGACGACATTAGCGGCAGCGGCCCCATGCTGCAGGCCTGTAGGAAGTGATTAGCCGAGGAGCAGACAGGCCATGACAGCTCTGAGGAGAGTCTTGATAGGGACAGCTGCTACCCTGGCCACGGCTCCACGGGGGAGTCCACCACCACACACCTCAACTCTGCATTATTATGACTGAGACGGAACATAAGCGGAGAGGAAGAAGGTGGAAGACTGTGTTTGATGTATGAAAGAAGAGACAAATACTGCTATTCTTCTCTACTACAGCTGCTGCTGATGTTCTGATGCTGCTGCTTTGACAACCACTGCTGCCATTATAGAACTGTAACTGCTACAGCTATTAGACGCCGACTGTTCGTCAGCCTGACTGATTACTGAATCCAATTTTCATCATTTTAGCAATTATTGGTTGGCTTACTTTTTTAAACATAAATTCAATTAATCTAAAAACATGCAACTCTGGCTTTGCAAATAGGTCTGTCTGTCTGTTGTTACTACTCTGTGGCATTGAAGAATGTCCCGCCCACAGCATCATCTGATTGGTTAAATGTAATGAGGTACAAGTCAGCAATTAGCGGCTCTTTTCAGGCATCTTTTTCCTCTTCCTGCTACCTGTATGTCAATGTTTTAAAAGTCCATTCTACTACATGAAAAAAACTTTCCACACTTATGACTTTGCAAAGAATTTGGATTGTGCAATAGGCAGCCATTTCTTTTTTTTCAGTGAATTATCGATTTGAATGAGGGTTGTCGTCTTCCTATAGATGCAAAACTTTCATTTCAACAATTCCAAATGAAGCTGCATCCTTGAATTTGCTCCACCCACAACACCTCTGACTGGTTTAAAGAAATACAAACTACAGCTAGACACTAGAGCTTTATTTTTACCTGTAGCAGAATGACGCTGAGGTGCAGCCAGACTATTATGCACAACAGAATGGGCTGGCAAAGTGGGACTTACCCAGAATAAATATCAAAAGGTTCTCTTTTAATGAAACATTTTTACTGGAAATGAATGTAATGTTCCATGTAAAGGTCACAGATTACTTACAAATATTGGCTAAATTTGAAAAAAAAAAAAAAAAGTACTGTATATCAACCACAATAACTATCACACTAGTAGCTGTAGTTGCAACTTGCATTCACTAATCCAAATGCTGCAATATTCAATACTGCCTCAACAACTAGATTACTTCAAGTACTCATACAATACCATTAACTGTACTATAACATCAGTGGTTGCAATACTGTTACTAAAACTACGACTGTCTTTTTTTTGTAGTTTTCAATACCAACTATAAAAGCACGTTGGAAAGGAATACAACAACTGAGCCAAACAAAATAATATAAGAAAGCAGGGACAGAACCAATTGTGGCACCATTAAAAACATATACACATAGTTGCTTCACATCACTGGCTTTTCACAGTGATATTTACTTTGCAGAGTTCTTACAGCGAGATAAAACTGGCATGAGCCTTCCCTTTTTTTTCCCGTAAGAGTTGAAGCTGCTGCATTTTGTACAAGCTGTAGGCAAGGAAGAGACTTTTGACTGAGGCAAGAAAAAAAAAACTGAGAGATGTGAAGACATGAAGGCAGAGATGACCCTTTCCCTTCCTCACCAAAATGAAATTTAAAAAAAGCAGTTTTCTTTACTGGGAATATTTCTCAGTTAGAGGAAACAAACCTGACTCCATTCTGGTTTCTCAAAAAAAAAAAAAAAAAAAAGAGGCCGACTAATTTAAAGCAGCAACAAAGGCGAGAGGGGAGAGGGAGAGAGAGCAAAATCCGAGGTGATCTGTGGATGAAAGCGATGGAAGAAGAGAGTGATTGAAAGCGAAGATCTGAATGCAGTGGAGGGCAAACAGAAAATAAACTCAATTTTCACTTTTGAAATAGAGGTTAGTCACCTTCTCAGAATGATAGACAATATGTTAGGATGTACAGTATGTAAAAGGATGCACTCCTGTTCTGAAACAATACATTTGTTTGCATTTATTTTGCTGCTTTTTAATCGATTTTGACTTCACAGTGGGAGGTGCAAGTGGGGTCATCTGAAAGGCAGGGGAGGACAGCATCGACGAAAAAGTAGATAAAGGGCAAGTGAGTCACGCAGAAAGAAGATAGACTTTCTTGTTTGTCTAGCCTCCCCTTGACCTTCTCCCCTGGGAGCTTAGTGTAGCTACGTAGTGTAGATTCCCATAATCCCCATCCCCCGGAGGATGTGGGCAACTACAGAGCTCTGAGAGAAAGGGAGAAAGAAAAGAAACTGAACACCGGAGCATCAACAACAAGCTAAGTCCTCTGCGACTCCCTCCTCTCCTCGCTGTCTATCGGTCCATTTTCTCTTCCTCTGCGACTCTTGACACTCTATTCTCTCTGCGGTGGGAGGCGCAGTAGTTGATATAATGCTGATGCTCTTCCCCTGTTGTGTTGGAGTAAGTGCTCTGTGGTGCGACGAGGTGTGGAGCGTTGCCATAATGACAGAAACTGCAGCTGGAGAGCCTCTTCACTCACTCAACCCACCGGCTGGCTGCTGCAATGCATCAATGCGTTAATAGACCCTCTATGCGCGGGTCCAGATTGGCTGGAAAACACAATGTAAAGGATGCACAGAATTCCTATCGCACCTGTAATTGCAGCGAATAATCACACCGACGTTCGGTTCCACTGTGCCCATGCATGTCACCGTTCAGATTAAAGCTCTTCAAACGGTGGATCTGATGCAAAAAACTAAATACATCTATTTTTGGAAGTTTAAATGATAACAGACATGCTACTATTTGCTCCCATTTGACAAGTTCTCTCAAAATAATACAAAGTGAGCATTCGCAACCTTTTTATAACAATATTTCTGGTAAACAAGACATTCATGGCAGAAACGGCATCAGGAGCCCTCAAGTTGCTTTGGTTTGTCATTTTAAAATAGACGAAAAGTTCACCAGACGGCATCCTGACACAAACGAGGAATGACTGTAACTGTTTCTGATTGTGTTTATATAGCTAAAAGTAACAGCCGTTGCAATATTACATCATCGCCTACGCATGTCAATCTCTCTTAAATTTGAAGGGGTGATGCACTTTGTTTGAACGCTGGCATCTGAGGAATTATTTAAACTAATCCCTGGTGTTCACTTGTGCAGCCCTCGCTTTGAGGGGTTTTAAGTCATGTCGAAACATGGTCAGAATAGAGTTCTGTTGCACCAATATTACTCTGTGGTTTTCGAACCCCCCGTGGACCTAATAGTCACAGATCAATCACTGCCTCTTTGAGCTACATTTTGTCCCTATGGTTTCTAATTTCTATGAAAGTCATGAATACTGAGTATGCCACTTAGTGACCACATGCCTTTCCAATACTGATCTATTAAAGTCTAACTCAGCACAAAGCTAAACGCAGGAAATTTTAAATGAGTAATACGTACTTCTGACCTCCACAGTTTGGTATAGTCAGACATTTGCCCTGCTGCACCTGCAAACACCCCAGAAGGGATGTCATATTGTACTAGTCTCAACCTTCAGTGCATGCTCATTTCACTGTAAAGCACTGTCAGTAGTAAACCATTGGGAAGTCCCAAAAACAGATTGCCAGCTGTTGCTAAACTACTTTTTTTAAAACAACACCGTCTCCACAAAATTATATTCCTACACGACTAAACTGCATTCTCATTTAAACTTGGAAGGGATTTTGTTTTGAACTATTTGTGATCAGTGACGGTGCAGAAAAGGCAGCCAGTTTGAAAGTCCAGTTATGAGGGAAAGACCATCAGTCTCAGTCCTTAATTTGGTTTCCTGACACACTGGCTTTCTAGTTGGGTTTAGGCACCAGAACTATGTCCTCAGGCTCAGGAAAATATCACGCTTTCTAAGACAGAAGCTTGTTTAACGTCCCGCACCAAAATACCATGGTCTGAGTTAAAATACAGCCCTGTCACAACATATTTGAAGCTTGTCCTGCATTTTCTAGGTTACCAGGGTTACAATTCCCACCCCATCTAATATATGATTGGCTGGCTGAAAAGGGCTGACAAATAAGCAATAACAATGGCAAACTTACATTGTTCAGAAATGTATTTATAATACATTACTAACAAATGTAATCAGGCAGAATATACATACGCCTCAGTTGAGAATGCAGTTTAGTTGTACAGGAATATGATTTTAGGAGACTGGGTCTGCTTTTGATCTTCTCCCTTTTAGACAGAGGTCAAATAGACCTCAGGTTCACATACAGCCCAGTTTTACCAGCTTGGTAGCCTAAACCCCTGTTCCCTCATCGTCTCATTGCATTTGTTCTTGATATACTAACCCACTGCTAAAATGTAGTTTCTTGACAGCTGAGACAACAAAATCTGTAAATTTGAACATGGCAAAAAGTATCACGACAGGCCAACACAGATGCAAAATAGATATTTACACAAGTGACGGCAACTGGTGCACTCAGCTCCTCATTTTGCTGCAAACCGCATTCGTCTCCTTCAGTCTCAAAATGTACGACTGGTGAAACAGTCGGTCAATAGTCAGACATTAATGCGTAAACTTCATGATAAAACTTCACAGTTTGAACATGTTTTGGGATCATTTCTTCTTCCCCTGCGCCTCATTAGAATCACACACAGCCGCTCACACAGCAACGGTGCACACCTTGATCGAGCATACGGTCACACCGCTGTCATTTTCGTGCCACGGTGCTTTATATCTTCCTAGGGCGGAATGTCAGTGGCATTTCATTTATAAGTGGCAATGAAGTCTTAATGTCCATTAAGACAGCTAGAGGCACAAATGTAGTAACTCCGCAGGAAATTAACTCCAGCTGCAGAAATTACAAAGATAACCTGTGCTCCAAGCGTAACATGTCCTAATTTTTCATATAAGAGCAATATCATGGTTGGTTAAAGGGCACAGAGCATGTTGTTTCAAATTTGTTTTCTCTATTAAAATACGCATAGACATGTCAAAAATCTTCCTAGACTAGAAAGACAAGTCATTGATCTCAGGTTGTCATAGTTGCATTGCATCTGAGACTGATTATTATTCATACCATTTCTGGAAAACCTCCACTATAACGTGGTAAAATGGCTAAACGTTCTTCAGCAGACAGTACCTGAAGTTATGCCACTGCAGAAGATTATTCCAAACTCCAACACTCTGTCTCATTAGTAATCCCTCTGTGTCATTTCAGAGCACTCAGCTGCTTGCTAGAGCATACTGTCACCACCATTTCATTCCTAAGCAGCCGTGAAGCTTCCTGTCCATTAAAGCACACACATATCACATACTGCACACCATGCATGCACACACGACTTCCCCTCCCCTCCTCCACATGTGGAGGTTCACTTATATAAACAACTCACTGATGACAAATGACTCTCATTAGAGGGAAGATTATAAATCAGATTGCTCACTTAAGCACACTTACTATGTCAACAGATATCTGCAATCTCCTCGCTGCTGTGTCGTGTCCCCTCTGCCTATTAATGTAAAGCATGCAGGATGGGTTTTGTTTAATCCTTCTGGACAGAAGACAAAGTAATACACACCAAGTGCGCAAAATACCAGACGCGCCTTGCTATTACTTATCTGCACCTCTAGCCACCTTGTGTTCCTAAAATTTCTGCTTTAATCTATTTCCTTTGCTTTCATCTGTAGTTTCCTTTTAAGACTGAAGGGGATTTACAGGGCAAATATATCAAAACAAGATCAGAGTTGTCATCTGAACCCGTGAGTTCAGCTCTCTTCGTTCCCTAGAAAGCACAACTTGGAAATGGTGCGGATGAATGCACATTCTTACATCGGCTGTAGCTTGTAGCCTGCCCCGTGTGTGCAGGACTGTGGTTTAGCAAGATGGAAAATAAACTAAAATTTTGTGTTTGTTTTTATTCCCCCCAAAATTTGATACCCCTGACAGCTTGTCTCTTTAAGCAAAACTAACACAGAATCCTTCCAAATAAAATCAAACACCACTCATGTAGCCTGCTGGGTTTATGATGGATACAAGTGGGTAAGAGCAGCCCAAAACTATGCTGCAGATTTGACACTGCTGTGTTCATTCATGGTGCTCTTATCCAGGATTTTTACATCTATGATGTTTAATTCAAAATGCTTCCAAACATTTTTTTTCTACATGGCTTGCTAGCTTTCTCCATTCATTGCTAACGAAGAAAACAATAGCCTGTTGATTGACGGGTAACCAGGCATATAGTGAATTAGAGGAACAGTGTATTTTGGGAAAGTCTTGTTCTGCTTGCATGCTTTACATTTAACACATTTACAGAAAGTGAATATCTACTTTTACCTAACATTTGAACATCTGTTTGAATCCCACATCTTGCAAATGCAATGGATAATGCTACGCCAGCAGATGTACCACTTGATTAAATTGGAAAAGTAACCTGTGGTTATGATTCAGACGTGTGCATATCACATAAAGGCCTTTCACGCTATGACAATATAAATCCAAAAATATCAGGGCTAATTTTTCTGAATGCAATTCATTTAACAGACCTGTGAAAAAGTATGACACATCAAGTAAAAAAAATAAAAAATACCACTGAGAGACTACTTATTGGATTTTTGTTTACTGAATTTGTTACAATTTTATCAAATAAAGAAAGAAACATCAGTGTCAGACTGATTGTGGCTTTCCTTGCTCAAAAACCCGCTTGAATTGAAGAGCTTGTGTTTATCTGTATTTTCCATCTCATAGCAATGACAATTTATCAGAAAGAAAAAAAAAAAAAGAGAGAGCCTGTGCTATCATTCCATCTAAGCCCACGCTCCTGTTTACTATTCACACTGTAATGAATTATTGAGTGCTGCTCACAGAGGACTGCGCAGTCTGTGTGAGCCCCAAAGAGGTCCTGGCTGTTTGTTTTGAAAAGTAATGGGTTGCTACCTGGGGTCTTACATACACATACTACCTGTATAATGGTCTCCTAACCACACAAGCTGGTATTAGCTGTGTGTAGATAATGATTGGCCTGCTTTGAGCTTGTGTGATTAGAGTCTGCAGACAGGAGGGCTGTTGCTAAATTGGTTTTGCAGGACAACGGCAAGCACATCAGGGTGAAAACAATGGATGGCACATATGCACACACGTAGACACTCATGCACATTATACAGATAAGATCAGACAGCAGTCTAGCCTGGAGACACATTGTTTACGACAAGATTAACCTGGCCAGAGCTTTGGAGGGATTAGTAAGCAGTGTGTGTCTCCAAAAGTCAATACAACCGATGGATCGGCACAAACCAACAGTTCCATCTGCAAAACCTACAGTATGTTTGCACCATCACATAGAACAAAGGTCCCCGTCAGATCTCTGGAGTGTAGTGAGGCTCATTTGTACATGAACACACTCATGTGTGCTGGGACGAGAAACAAGCAAATGGAGCAAGACAATTATCTACATCCATCACCTCAAAAACTCATTTAGCCAATTAAAACTGTTACAGGCTGACATTTCAGTGGCGCAATGATCCCCTTTAATCATTAAGATTCTCTCGTTCATGCACGCACGCACGCACACACTACATTTTTAAGCTGGTAAAATTGCAGGATCAGGGCAATAATGTAGTTGTCTCGTAATATAATGACATGTCCTCGTTGAAGAGCAAATTTCATTCATCTTGATTAGGTCTTTGTGTGCGTTACATGTTCCCAGAGTGTGTGTCAGTGTGTGCGTGTGAGGTGGAACAGAGGACGCTGGCCTTTTCAGAGCTCACTCTCCTGTTTTCATGCAACACCCAATAACAAATGTCACTCTCAGACGTCACTCACTTCTCAGAACAGCTCTTCTTCTCTTCTTGCTTCACCCAGTCCCACTTTTCTTTCACGCTTAAACACTCTTTTAGCTGTGCTTTGTTACTTTTTCAGCAAAGAGGTTGCACAGTTGGAGAGATGTGCCAGATTGTGCAGACAAACGAACCCCAAGAAACGGCTCAAAAACAGACAAAGTCAAGGAAAAATATGCATATTGAGTTTCTCGACTAATGAGCCAAAACTGAAGGTTCAGGCAAAACATTCAGGTTGTGTTTGTGGAAGACGGTTTGCTTTGGAACTCAAACTCTTTCTAAGTTTTTTTGGCTCATAGTTGGTGGCTCCTCAAGGGCATTAGGAGGGGATTTGCCTTGTTTGGTTTTTGATCCGCAACTCCTTTTACTGATCAGGTGGTTTGTATTCTTGCTGTAACAGTTTCAGCATAATAATGCTGTCCTGTTAGATACAGCACATGGGCCTTCTGGGTACTTGTTAATAAAATATCCAGCATGCAGCACGTAAAATAGAAAGACAAACCAAAATGGTATATAATGCCCTATGATAGAGAACATTTGAAAGAGGAGGTAGAGGGGAGAATAACAAATAGGACGTTAGAAGTAACCAAACCTAGACACACAAACATACACGATGCACAGATAACTTCCTACTGATAGTATCGGTGCACGTCTTTGGTTGCTTGCATTGTGAAGTTATCAGTTTTTATCATATCTGAAGCTCACAAACTGCTTTGCAAAAACACCAATAGATGCTTAGATTTGGCTCACTGGCAACACAGAGATATGCTTTGGATTGAAATCTACAAGTGGGCGTCAAGTATGCATGCCACAAGCATATTTTTCCTGTTTTTTGTTTTTCTTCTTGGGTCTCACCTTACTGTTTCGTATCTGCTGTTGCTTTAAGCATTTGATTCTCAGCCAGTCGTGCAGATCAGATTTTTTTTTCGGTTTTCTCAGGAGCATTTAAAGTATCAAGGTGTTGTGCAGAGAGCGTAGCCTTGCGTCTTCCGTAAACAATCTCTGGCTGGTGTTTGACTGTTTTCAAACACCACACCTGGAGTGCACAGACTGGTATACCTGCCAGAGCTGGAACTGTCGGCATTTTTATTGCTGTTTTTCTCCCGCTGCACTTACTGCTCCGAGCTTTTGTCGCACTCCTTGCTCTTATTAACCCTCCTCTATCCCTCTCTTTCCTTCCCTGTATGTCCCCCACTGACAGCTGAAGTGGAGTGCTTGGTAGGTGCCGATTTCACTTCTCCAGGCCTTTTCTGACTGCCCCTTACCTCTCTCTCTCGCTCTCTGTCTTCTGCCTCGTTTCTCCCGCAAGAGCTGGGTGTAGCTGTGATTTGATGCTGTGAGGGGTTGCTACCACTGCTTCCCATGCTCTGTCTTTATCTTTGCTTCTCTTTGTCTCTCCAAGCGCCTGAGGAAGTAAAATCAGCAGCAGCTCAAACAACAGTCCTGCTGGTCCTTTTCATTCTGTTCTGTTGTTTTATGTGCTGCTCCTCTCCCACTCTCTCGCACACTATTGGCTTAGTCCTTCTCTCTTGTTTCATCACTAGACCCTCACATCTCCTCCAGTGGTTACTACTACTGCTGAAGAAAGAGAAGGAGAGACTCACAGTAAGCAAGAGAAATGGAAATAGTTACTTTCAGCACACAAGATGCACTTCTTAGTAAATAGTTGCTCTTAAAATTTATTTCATGTATTCACCATAAATCCTTGGCCTAACTGACCAAACATTTCGGTCTTCCAAGGTACGGTAAAATCAACATCTAAAGGTCAGCAGAAAAAGGATGAGAGGGACTGGGAGTCACTTGTAAGTGATGCTGTGTTCCATTTAGGCGTATTTCTGCTCTCATTCTGGAAGCATTGCTGCCCAAGTGTGAAAAGAGACGCCGGGGAAAAAGGTCAGATTTTGAACAAATTCTTTGGTCTCTCTGGGACCTGAAGTTATTTTTATGTGTTATCTTAGCTTATTTGCACACTAAGGCACCTTCCACTGCAATATGAATGCACCAGTTGCATTTTTTCTACTAGATTAAGTTACTTGGGAGGAGATAAACCTGACCTTTGGATCTGGTGACCCCAGTGTGATCTCTGTTCCTACTGGAAAAACTGGGACAAAAAAGGTCATTTAAAAAGCAAAAGGCTGTGTATTTCTTTGTACATCATCCCAACGGTGAAGTTCCTGCTACAGAAAGTAATTCTTTAGGGATCATCTGACCCTGTAGAAAACCGACCCCTGTTTCCCTTTAATCTTTAATCTTTGACCTGGCAAAGATAACAACCATCTGAGTCATACTGAGCACCGAGTAGCTTTAAAACATTCAGTAAGAAAGTCTGCCACACACACATGCACACAAACTGCTTGCAGAAGGACCAGAAGACCCAGCATGCATCTCAATAGATTCTTCTGTCCATCCAGTGCAGCTGAAGCAAACTATGCACGTAGCCTAGATGCCCTTTTCCCCCACCCACATCCTCCAGGTCTTCCTGGGGGATCCTGAGGTGTTTCCGGGCCAGATGGGATATTTAATCCCTCCACCATGATTTAGGTCTGCCTAAGGGTCTCCTATCAAGTGTACATGCTCAGAATACCTTAGCAGGGAGGCAAATCAGGGAGGCCCAAACAACTAACTGGGTTTTTACAATGCAAAAGAACAGAAGCTCTACTTAATAAAGCAACATTCAAATATCTGCTAGATCTCCTCTCGCTGTCATGTAATGCAAGCCTCAACACTTTAAAGGTACTGTAAAGGTAAAAACTTAAAAAATATATATATACATCTATACTTCCTTGTTGTGTACAGCAGTCAGGATACAGATGCTGCCTGCTTTTTTTGAGGGGTATTTTGTACATCAACAAGCATAATTTGCATTTCTAGACTTGGTTAAGTTTGTGGCCATGCCAGACAACAAAATATGTTGTGTTACTGAAAAGGAGATGGCTGTGCATTTGTTCAACTTTCTTGATGTTGTTGCTATTAACAAACCCATTGATTCTGAAACATGCAACACAAACAACCAACCCAAGCAGACTAATCACACTTCCTGTCATTGCCAAGTGGCATCTCCAAACACGCTCTAATGTGTCGCTATGTTTCTGAGCAGGTACATGTCAGCTGTGGTGTGTATCTCACACATGTAGCCTCTAAAGTCACAATGTGCCACCTTGAAAGGAAGATTTACTGATTTCATGCACAAATGGCTATTTACAGGTGTTTGAGGGTAAAGCTGAAAATGGCAAAAGTCGGTTGAGTTGAGTCAGAAATAAGTGAACTTACCAGACCTCTGTATCCTGCTCCTCATCTCTGCCTCCAGGCTAGTGGCTTGAGGCTACATTAGCTGCTGCTACCATGACACACCAAGATCTCTGGCTGGACTGCTGGTAGTTGAGCTGCATTGTGGGTAATGTAGGCACCAGGATTTGACAAGGAAAAAGGAAACGGCTGATATCTCTTATTGTGGTGCATTTCAAAGCTTTGCATTGTCTGACTGCAAGTTTAAATCAGTAGAGAGCTCTCTTGAAGTAATGAAAAATGAAGAAATATTCAATTTGAACAGCTCTTTTTTGATCACAATGCAATGAGATAAACAGGATCTTTGCTTCATTCCAGCTACTTTCCAGGTGCAGCTTTGGTGGAACTCAATACAACATGGGCGCGACATACAACAGGGGACGGCATGGCTCAGTGGGTAGCGTGGCCGTCTTGTAACTGGAAGGTTGCTGGTTTGATCCTCAGCGCGTTGTGCTCATGTCGAGGTGTCCCTGAGCAAGACATCTAACCCCTAATTGCTCCTGGTGGGTCGTGGTTAGCGCCCTGCATGGCAGCTTCTGCCATCAGTGTCTGAATGTGTGAGTGGGTAAATGTGAAATATCATGTAAAGCGCTTTGGATAAAAGCGCTATATAAATACAACCATTTAAAATACATGTGACTTATTGTCAATAATGCAGATGCAACTCAAGTATGATTGCTACTCTGACAGAGTTAGTTTTTTTTTTTATCTTTTATTTCTTGTAAATTGATACATTTTTGTTGGTTTGCTTTCAAAATTTTGTTCTGTTATCGCTCTTATGTATTTTGAATGCAAATGATTTTGGATTGCGTCCCTTTGCGTGGCTGATTCTTCTATTTTGTCTCCGTGGCAATGATTTTTATTCCCATCCTCCTGTTAACACAGATAAAAATGTCTCATATTGTAAGGCTCATGCTGAAGACAGCATTGTCATCATATGTGTTTGCATGTGTCTGTCTGGAACATAAAGTAAATTACTGAAAGGAGATTATGTCAGTCATGTTTCAGGCCTGTCTGTTTGCATTCAGTAGATCTCCAGCTTATCTGTCCGTTTGCATCTGTCCCTGCGTGTATGTTCATCTGAGTCACACACTAAATGACCACAGGAGGAGTCATAGTGGCATCCAGACATTGAAATCAAAACACTGCCAAACAAACATCCAGAGACTGAAGGCAGGACATTTTGGAACGCATTACTGTAACACACACACAAACACACACACACACACACACATACACTTCTCTCTAATGCTTACGGTAAGACAGGAATCCATTATTAATATGGAGCAGCCCAGAGAGAGTGTGAGTGATGTGGTATGAGTGGGTGAGGTGCTAATGTGAATGGATGCCTCTCATATATTGCATGCAGCTACCAGTCAACTGAAGTGATGACTTTGTGCATTCACGCTGAGCGGAGGACTTCCTGTGATCAACTCGGTTATGGTGTGATGAATGCGAGTCAGAACGACTTCATTTTGGGGAGGCGAGGTGCTGGAGGCCTCTGTGGCAAGACGCGATGACTCTGTTTTCCAATTCAGTTGAGGACTGAACTTTGAAGCTCACAGAGCGTCTGCAGGTTCTCATGCAGGGAAAAGCTTTTCAAGCCTTGGTGTATTTCAGACTGCTGCTAGTGTTCATTCACCTAAAGAGATTCCAGTACCTTTGAAGAATTTTGAATCAATTATATATAAAAAAGACAAACATGCAGGAATTCAATCATAATGTACCCTACTTGAATTTCTTTAGCACCACTCACTTACTGGCAGCTAGTTGTACTTGCTCAGTAGAAATGCCCTCTTAAAAACCCTCTTCACAGCTTTGTTTACACCCACACATGTGTTAACCTATTTTACCTGATTAGACTTCTACACAGCACTGTGTGGGCATGTACAGACTGTGCCTATCAGAAATGGGGGCGGCAGTTCTTCAACGAAAACAGACAAACAAAGAAATGACAAGTATTGGTAAATTTGTTTTCTTCATTTATGTAAATTAATGATGACAAGTTAATAAGTTATCAAATTGGTTATCCTGCTTTCCAAATTGAATAATATTTCCATAATTCAGAAAAATAGAACCCACACTGACTGCTTTATTGCAATGCACTAACTTACAATCAAATGTTAACAACAAAAATTTAAACTTATTATTATTTCTATATAAAGAGAGCACTACCTTCTAATGCCTTGTATTTTATAGATCATTTTAGGAGAATAGTTTGAAAATAAAAACATATTTTTTAAATCATAAAGTTAAAAGAAGTTGGGGGACTTTATGTCAGCTCTGACTAATGTCTCCAGGCTTCTTTACAAGCTGTGTGCAGCCTCAATAACCTCAACCCAAAAGGTAGTGCAGCTTGTATGCTGCCCATGAGGAAAAATCTGGTTCAGTAAAAAGCTCTGTAAATCACTCGCTGCTGCTTGTAAAGCCTAAATGCTGTGAATACATGGTAATGACTAAACATTTCAGTGGTCTTTTAGTGAATGCATCAAACTTGAACTGTACAGATGAGGAAAGCAAAACTTAGATTGTAAAGATATGTACTTAGAATGTCTTCTGTAATTTCTTACCAAAATGATAACTTGTGATAACGGTTGCTTTTGCTGTTAATCCCAGGCCCATTAGCATTAATCCTGCACTATCATTATTGCTACTATAACTTTTAGCCACTTGTAGATAAATTATCTGAACCATCTGGTCTTGGTTTTTAAGACTTTGTCTATTGCTAATCTTATACTCGCAGATTTTTCAGATTAATTTCAGGTCAGTGTTGTTGTACAGATTTCCAAAATGGATATATTATTTTGGATGGGTTTACAGTTTTGTTTTGTTTTTTACATCTGCTGTCATTCTTTAATTGATGAAAAGTGCTCAGTAAACTGTCATGCTCAAGAAACTTCGGACAGTCACCTATAGCAATGCTGCTTCAGGTGGATCATCCATCCATCCATCCATCCATCCATCCATCCATCCATCCATCCATCCATGACCCTGAGGCGTTCCCAGGTGAGATAAGATATAAAATCTCTAGTGCAAGGTCTAGGTCTATCCTGCAGTCTCTTTCCAGTTGAATGTGCCTGGAAATCCTCCAAAGCAAGTCACCAAGGGACATCCTAATTAGATGCCTAAACCACCCTAAGTGGTTTCCTTTAATGTGAAGGATCCGTGACTCTACTTTGAGGTCCCGCTGGATGTCCAAGATCCTCACCCTATCTGTAAGCCCAGCCTTAAAGATCGGGTAGGGAACTTGGACATCAATACCTAGAACTTGTACAACGAATCAATTTCAGATGTTCAATTTCACAGATCCTCTATGGTTTTGACAACATGGGGAATTTATTCCAAACCTAAAATATAATGTGTTGTTTACACCATCAGGAAACACTTTCATCCCTTATTTACCAAGAAACAAACTTTCTCCAGATTGCCTTGTTGTATTAGCTCTTGGGAACAAACAGTGTTGTGTCATTTGCATCTCAGAAGCTCCACTGAGACAGTTACTGTATAAGTTAAAAGTCTTTCTCAAAGGCACCTCAACAGTGGGGGAGAGAATTACTCATTTATTTCTACCCTGTACTTCTATTTTTTTTCCTTTTTGGCTGATACAAACATCCACCCAAGTCAGCCTACAATCTCTGTCTCACCAGGAAGTTTCCCCCCATACATCCCCGGCATTATATGCACCATAAATTGTAAGGTCATGTGTTATGAAAGAGGGGGTTTGATCTGGTATTATCAAATGATATTTCTACTGTATGGGCTGGCTTTCACTGCTGCTTCACACGCTCATGGATCATCAGATAAGGCAGCGCTCTGACGGGGAAGCTATTGGCTGGAAGCACCTCTGGAGACTCTGCAGATCCCACTGGCAGCAGAGATGACATACATACTGTATACAGAGAAACACATACTCACACATGCAGATGATCAGACACACACGGATTCAAATGTACAATGCACAAAGACACAAACGCAAAAATGCAGTATTGCATAATGATCACATTTCACTTTATCCATTTTTTTTATCATTTATACAATTGGCATCAATGGGGCGTTTCTGGCTTGGTAGGTAGAACAGGTCGTACATTAATCACATGGATTGATATCCTGACTCTCCTTTCCATATATCAAAGTGTCCTTGATCAAGACACTAAACCGACGATTGGCACCAATAGTTAGGCTGGCACCGTGCGTAGTTCAGTGCTGCTGTTGTGTGAGTGTGAACTGATGAATAAGAGAAAATTTTCACAAGCTGAACACTCATATTTCAGTAAGCAAGTCTGAGTCATGTTTCATATTATAAATGTAGTTTTACATAATAAAGTAGGTGTTACCAAATAAAATAAAATTTATTTTATGCACCCATCAATTGACAAACAACAATGAATTAATACATGTGTGAATAATTGATTATTGTACGTTGTATTTACGTTTGTCAAGTAATAATCTGATGCATCTTTGTAAACTGGACTGCACATATGAAACAAGTTATTTGAAATTGTGAACTTGTTCTGTGCACAATCACTTTACGTTCCCTGTCCTTTCATACAAAAGTTAATCAAAAATCTGCAAATTAATTAATAAAGAAAAAACTTTTCAGCTGGAGTGTGCAAGCCACGGAGTGGCTGGCAAATGCATCTGTTAGGTTATCAGACTGATGTGAACTTTGCAACTGTGAAATCTCATCTGAAACTCCAAGATTTACAGAGGAGAGCTTGACCAAGTTTTGAAAATTACAACTTCAACATCACGCTGCCCTTTGAGCCTATGCTGAGATTCGAAATGTTTCCATGCTTCTTATTGTCAAAGGGTACAGCACATGATCAGAGATCCGGTGGGACTTAGTATGGAAGCAAGATGAAAGAGCAAATGATGAGTCTTGTTTTCACCAGTGTTCATTTTAAGGCAGTCTGAAAGCATCCAAAAAGAAACTCTCCAGTATAGAACCTCTCAGAGAGAGAAAAAAAATGACCGGGAGGTTTGCCTGAAAATGATTTTTCACAGTCGCTTTCAGGGTGGAGGCCTTTGAAGTTGTGATTGTTCTGGCTGAAGCGTACTGGGTGTCTTTTGTACGTTATGATGCCAGTGCTGATGGCTTCAGGAAATGTCTGGTCCCAAATGGAATTCTCTATTGAATTCAATTTGTGTGTCTCAGCGTGCTCTGGGGACCACGAGCTGCATAGCATACAGTGAAAAAAGATATAAGGCACGGGTGTTTCATCCTGATTTTGCAGCACCCGAGCTTGGGGGCCCAGGATCAGAATGAACAGAGAGGAGATCGCCTAGCGTGTAAGTAAGGGCACTGTTTGAAAGAGTTGTTGGTGGAGTTTTTATTTGCTTTTATACATTTTTAATCATCTAATTGTTAGGTGTGATGATTTTTTTTTAACCCAAATGCACTGTCATGACAGGAATCTTTACATTAGCTTTATTGTCAATCAGTCATTTTACACTGACTGTTTAAAACTACTCCCCTCATTGATACTTCAGGAGATACTGTCATAGTATTTAAGATATACATTAAAGTATATAGGTTGTTTTAAAAAATTAATTCGAATAGGAAGCATCTGATTCCATCATAAAAACACTACAAAAAAACAGTACGTCCCAGTAATAAACGTCTGCTGCAGGAGGATTTCCAACTGACAGCTGATAAATCCAGTGTCAGGAAAGCTGCAGATTCCTTTGATTTACAGAAACTGCCTTTAATTCACTGAAAAAAATCTACACACCAGTAAAGACCCTGGTTAGATGTCTTTACTTTTTTTGGACACTGCACATTAATGTTGAAAATGGCATCCATCCATCTATTACCAATACACCGCTTAATCCTCATTAGGGTAGTGAGGGGGCTGGATCCTATCCCAGCTGACTTAGGGTGAAGGCAAGGGACACCCTGGACAGGTCACCAGTCTGTCACAGGGCTACATATAGAAATAGTCACACTCGCTTTCACACCTACAGACAATTTGGAGTTACCAATTAATGTCAGCATGTTTTTGAACTGTGGGAGGAAGCCAGAGTACCCGGAGAAAACCCACGCATGCACAAGGAGAACATGCAAATTCCATGCAGAAAGATCCCGGGAAGGCAGGGATGCAAACCGGGGATCTTCTAGCTGCAAGTTGAAAGTGCTAACTACTCTGCAGCCACAAAAATGGCATTGTCTCTATGCAAAGCCATATGTTTGCAAAATGCATCAGTAAGCATTGTAGCATCCCAGCCACATCAGGTCCTTCATTATTTACCTGAGCAGGAAAGACTGTTTTGCTGTCTTTAATTCAGTGAACCGTTTTGACCTGCAGTTTTGTATAATCAATTGCAAGGTAAGGAAGGAGGGATTCAGGGAACGAGACAGATATTGGATGGAGAGTGGATATTGGATTGGACAGTGCTGTAGAAATAGTGTAATTCTTCATCCGGAAACATACAGCTGCGTTAAGTAAATTGTTAAGGGTCAAATGGGATGTTATTGTGTTTCCAGACTGTGCTTGTAAGATTCAATTTTGCAACATATTTCTTCACATGGAAATTGCATGTGATAAAGTGGGCAATTTATTTCACTGCTTGGTCTATTTGGTGATTGTTTAAGAGTTCGGTTCAGTTTATGAACTTCATATGAACATGATTTGCATTAAATCACACATTTACACAAGCTGCTCCCACCACTGGATGAACCAACTTGCATGCAGGTACATACGTGGATAAGCAGCGATTCCAATGAGTGACTGAATGTTAGTCCACAGTCTAGTGCCGACAAAAGACTTGACTGAGAGATTTTGTGCAATTACCGGACCATTTTGTCCAGAGAGCTCTCTGAGGGGAAAGTCTACCTTTCAACACTTGGTGAAAGATAGTTAGACTTAAAATTGGGCTGTCACTTTAAGTGCTGTTTAACCATGCTGTCATCCTGTTGCTGTGATTTAAGGGAAAAAAAATTGACAGCAGCATCTCCAGTTCTGACAATGGTGCACTCTGCCAGGCTTTGGAGGCTATTTACGGGTTTATCTTTCAAGTCTCATCGTTCGACATTGACTTTGTTGAATGATATTTACCACTAAGGGCTATTCATACATATGGCATTCAAGTAAAGAATGCACTTCATTAACTCCTTTCCTTTCCTTTCCTTTCCTTTCCTTTCCTTTCCTTTCCTTTCCTTTCCTGTGATGGAAAATCGTGGAAAGTGTTCCCCGATTGCAATGCACGATCTGATTAAAAGTGATCACAGAGCAGGGCTGTCAGACCTGTAACGTCAATCATTGATCACAGAGATACTGATTTAACCTTATATGAAACTGAGCAACAAAAAAGCAATATGATTACTAACTAGCATCTATCATAGAACTTGTCAAAGGCATTTAGGAAATTATTATACCTGGATGAAGGTCAGTTTAAATTACAAAAAAAAAGCCCCACACTGCTCAGCACCAAACTGACAGGTACACAGTCAGGAAAAAGCTGAGCGGAAAGACAGGATTGTCATAACAAAGCAGTCCCGTAATATTTTAGGAGAATTCTGTAGTTTGATACAATAATCTGATTATTTTTTGGTCTCTTCAGATTTTTTTTGTGGTAATAAAACATTAAAAAAGAGCACGACTTGGCTGTACCGAAATCAATTTACTCCTCTGTTTAACCACACTAAATATTTATTAGTACATAATATCAATCTGAAGAAGAAATGCAGTGTCATTGCTGTTGTAAAAAAAGCAGCACATTTATTAAGTGACTTCACAATGATTTCAGATCAAAGAGATTTCAAAGGATTTTTGGTTTTTGATATTTAACTCTCATATTAACATTGTGAAATGATATGTGTAATACAAAGAGAATGCACAAAGAATAATTGCCTCACTCTGCAATCCCCCTCACAGTTATACGGAGCTTTAAAGTGTCTTTCAGCTCATTGTTTTGTCCTGCAGCTCTTACAGCTGTTACAGCATCACAGCTCTAATAAACTCACTGTAAAATATTGTAGCATTCAAGCTACAGAGAAGCAAAGCTAGTGGCTACTTGGAGCATTTAGCAGCTTAAGAGCTGGCTATTGCACACAGGAGTTGAAAGAGACCAGAGCAGAGCTAAAAGCAGACTGAACATGGACCTGCATTAATCAAGTGGGTAGAATTACTCTCCAGATTAAAGCTAATGCTACTCCCTGTCTGCTGCTTATGTAAACAGGAAATATGTTGACTATATGAGGCACAAATATAACAATGTTGTGTTTTCAAGTGACATTCTCTTCTGCACACACATAGTCGCTTAATGCACAATATGACATTTCTGAAATTTTTTTGCAAATGTTAATATACATAAAAGCCAGGAGATATTGTAATAACTATGTAGCTAATCCCCAATCGTTTCAGTGACAATACCACAGAAAATATAATTGCTACAGAGACTTGGCTATGCACATAATAGAAAACTCTGGGCGGAAGCAATTTTACAGTCGCATGCTATTAATTAATTAGAAGCTGCTCTCAGTGAAGAGGAGAGGGACGGGGAAAGCGAGCAAGTTTGAGTTTCTTTTGAGCGAAATGCCACTGATAGCCTTCATGACTGGAGGGTGAATCCTCTCTCCAATAAAGTGACTGAGTGAGGTTCTTGTCCTTTTTATAATCAGCAACCTTCATTTATCCGGGAAATTAATCTCAATTTTCCTCCTCAAGCATGCTCTTTATAGCAACACAATTTATATTCATATCATCACCTCAGGGAGTTTTTTCAGAACAACAAGTCACCACTGAGCAGCTTTACTAGAGCTATCGGAGGCGGTGTGCCGTGCTCAAGAGCACCTTGCACGTAAACACCCATCTAACCTTTAGGGTACACCGTCAGGTAACGCAAATTGTACTGTAAATGCCAACTGGGTGGGCGTCATTACAGTCAAGGAAAAGGTTAAATGAAACAATGACCTATTGAGAAACATATGGACACGGAGGGATAAATGAGAAATTTCATGTGAAAGCAGTCGCCATGTTCCTCACGCTGCTGATTAACACGTTAGTCTCACATTATGTTCCGCGGGGCCGAGACCAGTCACGTCCTCTTTCACTCAACGCAGCAGTACAGCCTTTTTATATTTCTACTTCTCTTTATCACAAACACCAAATTATTAAACGGCAAAGACATGGACTTGAAAGGCTGTTAGAGGCTTTGAGGTTTAATTTGATATATAGCATGTCTTGAAATGTGTTAGCCTCGCACTTAATGCACAGACGAAACCGTTTGAAGTCCACTGTTTGCTGGATTAGAATGCAGATCAATGAGTTTATATAGCCTTTCCTTGCCCTGCCTTTGTGGGAATTTATCTGAGTCACTATATTGATGATGACAACACATTAGCCAGTGAAAAAAATATCACGAGAAACTTCAGCTAAAAAAGCCAAGTGTGACTTATGTCCTGTCTATTTGCCTGCATTGACCAACTGTATGTGCTTTAGCCAGCAGTGGGAGAAATAATGGAGATCTTAAGTGCAACTAGCATTACCTTCGTAAATGGACGGGTTATTGTAGACGCTAATAACATAAAGAAATAGTAGTAATATATGAATCAGTGTAAATGTATTATCAAATGGATTCAATTGTCTAAAATAATCATTGTAAAGAAGAGTAGAGAACGGTTACAGTGCCTGGTGACAATCTTATAATCCCAGTTAAAGGGATTTGTGATGCTTTCGGATCAGTGTATATATATAAAAAATTAAGAAATTAAGAGAAGGAAGGAAACAAAGAAAAATAGCTTTTGGCATTACTTTAGATTGCTTTATTTCACGCAACGTCTGAACCTGCGAGTAATGTGGCAGTCAGATAGAGGTACGAATGTATATAGAGCAAATAGAAACAGTAGGTAGGATGCTAAGGAGTCTAAAAAATGCAGAAATAAACACAAACGTAACATACTTGTGATTTGTTTATTTTTTTCACACCTAGGGGAAGTAACATAGTTCCCTCTCATCTCTAGTATTAACTTTAAAACAGGGATGTGCTAACAAAAATAGATGTAGCGCCTCCTTGATCACAGCTGCAGTTCTTAATGTTTTTGTGGAATTTGAATGTCTTTGATGAGTTTTCTTTGCTGAAACAAAGAAGCAAACAGAAAAAGTTCTTTTAAAGATGACCTGTTATGCTCTGTAAGACATTACTTTGGATCTTAGGTGACTGGAACGTCAGCGAATTTCAGTTTCTTTCAGGACACAGTTAGTTTCTGGAACAAGTAACCATGGTGAGCTGCCAGTGTGATTCACTAGGGTGGGTTTGTAGGTCCATGATGATTGACAGGGATGCAGATTATTATCAGTGCTCTCTGGGATGGTGCAGAGTCCTTCTGAGGCAAAGCGGACAGGATGATGACAGAAAATACCAAGCTGACCCAAACAGGAGGAAAGAGCACTCACTCCCCAGAGGGACAAACACCCTAACCTGTTCCAAGGATGAAGACATAATAAACTTAGACATATGCAGCCTGGCAAAATATAATAGCTGCCAATTTACCGCTGTCTTGTGTATTTCAGAGGATCAAATTTGAAGACTGCACCGAAGAGAAAAGATTTAGAGACCAGTCGACTGAGGAGAATGCATTCGGAGACAGTGATCCTCACTCTCTGACTTGTTTATTTCTGAGTCATACCAGGGAGCAGGAAGACTGAAGTGCCCATAAAAATGACGATGTCTCTTTGAATCACTCGATGAATGACTACCATTGATTGTTATGGTGGACTAAACATACGGATATGGTCAGTATTAACAGTAAGAACAAATTCAAGCTGAGGTTTCTAATTTTCATTTTCAGTTAACGACATTCTCTGAAAGACTGTATTGTTATTAGAATAGCAGATGTTTCCATAATGTATTTTTATGGACATTTTGAAGCTCTGCATTAGAGAAGGTTAATGGAAACAAAAGTTACACTTGCTTGAGGTGGTTTTTGACTTTTTTAAAGAGTTACTATGCACAATGGGTGAGGGAAATAGCTTTGCTAAATAGGTTCTGACATAGTCAACATTTAACTCAGATGGCTGATCAGCTGTTTCTGCTTCTTCCCCTGACAATGGGAAACATGGCCAATTGACATGAGAAAACAACAGTCTAATTGAAAACACTTCCAGGAGACCTTGCTCCATTTTTCTCTTTCAGATAGGCAAAGTTTTGTTTGTTTACTCATCTTCCTCAAAGTTTAAAAAAAATTTTTTTTTTGTGGTTGGCAAAGAAGTGCCTCGTTTCAGGCGTCTTTTACCATTTTCATCACAGCCATGAGTATATTATGATATTTCAATAGTTTAGTTCTAATTCACTTGAGAATTACAGTGAAACACAGCTAATGTCATGTTGTTGTTGTGCTGCCTTTGTATTACATCCTACTGTAATTGAATTGAGACAATGAATAAAGTGCTGTAAGTGCTTCAGAAACTTTTTATACTCCTACAAATACAAATGGGCTGCAACAGATACAAGAATGGGGGTGCTAGTTTACATTTAAAAGTCCCATATGGTCAAAATCCATTTTATTGTATTTGTGATTGTCATAAACTTGGGGGTGTAAATTTAAAGGTGTTAAGAAATTAAAAATGTTTACTTCTGCCATACACTTCCAGCTTTATAGGCTGGCAGGAATTTGACCCAGGTGCTACATAACACCTAACAAACCAATGGTCATATAGCTCGAACTTTGCATAATACTGCCCAGTGAGCATGAAGACGAGTCATTCAGAATGAGAAGCTGCATTTGTCAAGGATCGGAGAGGGTTTGAACCCAGAGTGCAGGCACACGGGAGGCAAACGATGTTCAAAACAAGAAATTTATTAAAAGAAACAAAACTCAGGGTGAGGAAACAAAAGCAAGTCGGACTCTATTCAAAAAACTAATGATTTAACTAAAAACTAAACACAGCGGGGCTGTGGAAGTCGAAGCGGGAAAGTTTCCAGAAACTGGCCAGGTAGGACAGAGCAGCGCGGGGGGGGGGCTGGAGTTGTGGCTGACCAGAGCAGAGTGGGTGGCAGAGAACCAGCAGAAGCAATGACCCAGCACAGACTGGTGGGGTGAGCCAGGCTTTAACTGCTACTGATTGCTGATCAGCTCCAGCTGTGGTCCCTCTGCAGCTGGAGCAAATGCTCTGATGAGCAGCGCAGCCAGAGGTGCAGCACAGAGGGGGGCGGAGCCAAGAGATAGCAGGGGACAGGAGAGAGAGCAAGGGAAAGATGACAGAAGGAGAGAGAGAGAGAGAGAGAGAGAGAGAGAGAGAGAGAGAGAAGATAAGGAAGCAAGAAGTAAGGAGAAAAGGAGGGAGAGGGAGAGAGGAGAAGAGAGGAAAGAAGAGGACAGGCAGGGGGCCACGGCTGGACTATGACAGCATCACAGTCCACCAGGTTTGTTTACTTTCTTGAGCTGCTTCTGCTAACTCTAAAATGTCTCAGCCACAAGTAAGTTAATGTTCTGCTGTTGGCTGCAACAGTGACCCAAGAGTCCTCATGCACTCTGAGAATCCCAATGAAGTGTAAACTAAGTCACAAATCAAGGGTCAGAGTCTTAGACTTAGACCTGTTCAAACGTTAAAGATCTTCAAATCAATCACCAAGAGAAGTCAGCATTCGGAGGCAGCAGGATTTATTGTCAACAAAATCCAGGAGTAGTTCTTAGCAGTGATTAACACCCCAAGAAAAACTAGAAATACTGAGTTGTGCACTGTCTTTTATGCTGTGACAGTTGGTCATTTTCCATGCATCTAGGGCCTATGAAAGGAGTAACAGTTTTGACACCATCTATTGCTTAGATTTTGTCACCAAATATCATATTTCATTGTTAGCTTTCACTTTACAGTGGACATTAGGTAATCATTAGGTCATGACTCACAGACAGTATGCCCAGACATGTTCAAACTTTTGTCTCCTATCTTACCCTCATTATTTTGTGACAGATTTCATACATAATATGCTTGCATGTGTTATTATGATTCTTTATATATTTAAAGTTATAATACCTTAAGTATACATCGTTATGTATTGAGCACTCCGCATTTCATCTCCTAGAAAGCGTCAAAGTTACAAAACATACCTTGTGATTTCTCATCAACCCTTCAGCCATCCTTACATAGTTTCTAGGCTTTCTTTACTCTCACACACATTCAGTACAATTAATGCATCGGTGATTAATAGACTATTCAACATGAAGTACTTCACACATATACTACTCATCAATTCAAATAGAATTTGCCAGGATTACATCATCATTCACTCTCAGCACATTGCACTCAAAGAATGTTACACTACATTACATTATATAGCGTAATTGCTTTTTGATTGTTTTCTCAGTTTTCTTTCAGGTGTGCTATTCCACAGAGATGGCACTACATACAATAAACACACTGAGGATATCTGTGATATGACTTTTTGGTGGCAGTCTATTTTATAGATAGAGTAACAGGAAAGGGCTTGAAATCAATCCACTTCTTTTTTAAACTGTAAAACATTGCCATACTACAGTTCAATAATAAACAAGTTACAGTCTTTTGGAGTTGTTTTTTTTTTTTGTAAGTAAAAGTGGCACCACATTTTGTGAAGTCAGCTCAGATTTGATCTTAGTTTCAGACTTTTTCTGATCTTGAAGTTGGACTCATCAGACTCTGCTGGGAAGTGGGTTATGTTCAATGACATCACCGACGCCACATCGTCATTGTTTACTAGCATCAATTCACTGCATACTTTAAACCCCATTTGAAATTACTTTGGAATTGGGGCACAGCTCCTTTATCTCTCTTTCTGACTTTCTCCGTGGTGCTGAAATATTCAAACAGTGTCTCTCTGTGGTGCCTGAAACATTCAAATGGAGTCTCTTTTCGAAGTGTCTACACACTACGAATCTGGTTTTCCTCCCTGTCTTGGTGTGACAGAATGTGTACGTGAGGAGGGCTACACTTAGGTTGTGGGCCATTTGCAGTTACATTTAGAAATCCTGAAAGTCAATCTTTTTGTTAAATAAAAATACGCTTCAATGAGCAGCACATTGATATCTCGGTTTTCATTGGGTTTATATTACAGAATAAAAATCATTTAGCTTTTATAGTCAGGATCTCTGCTTTCCACCCACCCACACATCATTAGTTTGCCTTCTCTCTTCAAACGTTTCTTCCTCTGTTTGGGGCCTTTGGAAGGAGCTGAAGTTTTTTTTTTTTTTTTGCCTCAGAGTCTCACGCACATCAAAGTAGTCAGGTTACACACAGATAGAGGAAGTTAGAGAGAGAGCGAGACCACAGAGAAAGAGAGGAAGAGAAAGAGACCCACAGAGAGAGCGGGTGTACTGTAGAGCTCATCGGCTGGATATATTTCTGTTTCCACATTCCCTCACATGCTGAGGAATGGCACACCGCCTCTTCACTCCACACCATCCACTCCTCCGCACGCACACGCACCTATACACAATAGCACAATAGCATAAAAAGAATGTCACATTATCAGTAGTAGTGTGGAAAGAAAGTAGAGAGGAGCTGAGAGGCAGCATCTCCAACTGTCTGCAGTCATTTAGGACTAACAAGTTGATCCTGCAAACAAGAATCGACAAAGCTGCAGATGCACTGGTGGTTATTTGTCATTTGTTTTCACAGTCCTGTTAAGTTCAGTTTTTTTTTAGCTTCTCATCTATCCATCTGCCTCTCCACTGCCACTCCTATGCCATTTTTCTCTTTGTATCTGTATATCCTTATTTTCTTCCAGCTGCAACCACAGTTTTCCAACTCTCTACTGCCCCGTCATCCTCCCTGTCTATCTTTCCTTGCCCCTCTTTTCCCTTCTGTGTCTCTTCCCTCATTATACTTTCTCCTTCTCCACCACCCATGATGCTCAAGTTCAGCCCGCTGCACCAATTTGCCCTGACAGCGGATTGTGTCGAAAATAATTCCCTTTGCAAAGCGGCCTGTCCTGGACGGGGGGTTCAGACAGACAGGACATGATGAGAAGGGTTGTCAGCCTAGAAACTGCGAGGCCATCAAAAAACACAGACCCAGCACAATAATTACACCCCCAGCTACTGGGACAGTAAAAAGACGAGTGCGGAAAGAAGGAAGTAAGCCAAATTTGTACTGAGCCAAATGTCAGAAAGAGCTTTTAAGTGTGATAATTGTTTATTAAAAGTATAGCCGCAAAATGCATAATGTATTGGTGCAAGCTTTTCACTCGCTGATATTTCTTTCCTTGATTTCCTTTTGCAATATTAATAACACTGAGCGATGAATAAATTGAATTCCATGTTACAGTAGCTTTTGACTGCATATTTTATAAAAAAGAAAAACAATGTGCTCAAGAGCTAGCATCTTATCTCTTTTTCTGCACAAGCGTTACAAATACGCTAAACTCATTTATATAATTCACTAATCTCCCCAGCAGCATTCTCATTTCACAGCACACACACAAACATAATACATGGCACACACACACACACACACACACACACACAGACACAGAAAGGACACTGATTCACATGACAATCCCACACGTATTCCCCCAAAATTCACATACTTGCTTGCACACGCACACACACACACACACACACACACACACACACACACACACACACACACACACACACACACACACACACACACACACACACACACACACACACACACACACACACACACTCACCCAGACTGAAGGCTTGTTTCTGGGGTGTTTTTTGTCATTGACTTGTCTGGCTGACAAAGGTCCAACTGTACTTGGATGTTGGACGCTGAGCGAGTCTGGATGCTGCCAAGACGGCTCTGGGGCCAATGTCTAATTCCTGCACATTCAATAGCAATCTGATTAGAGCTCTAAATTGCTTTTCCGCTCAACCTCTTAGTGCTTTAACAGTTTCTCTCTCCCTCAACACTGTATCTTGCTTCCTTTCACCATCTTTCTTTCTCTCTGTATCTGCCTCACCCGTTTTTCTATCTTTATAATTACTATTCCCTTCTCTATCTCTCTCCCTTTCTTTTCCTTATCCCTCTTACTACTACCATATACTGCTGAACATCTCACTTCCTGTTCACTTTTTTTTTTTGCTTGCCCTTGTCACTTCATCTGGCTCACACCATCCTTCTCTGTTACTGCATTTTTGTTTTCTCTTTCTCAAATTTTGGTGCATTAAGTTCCATCTGTTTTGCCATCACCGAGTTAGTTTCTCTGGGCTTTTCTTTATCTGCAGCAGTCAGAGTGACGGCTGTTCGCCATTCTTTTCCACACTCACCCCATTAGCCCATTAGAAGCTGCAGCAAGATGTACATTATTCTGGTCTCAGGGGACAGCCTATCGCTTTCACTATAGTCAAAGAGCCACAGAGAGTGGCATGCACTCAAGGCAAGAAGCCCAGCACGCCTTGTTAGGTGTGTCTCAAGCTTGAACGATTAGCAATTACACTGTCTGGCTGAACTTCTTGGGACTTGATGGAGTCAGCACTCTTGTCCAATCAGATATCAGAACGAAGCTGAAGCTCCCCAGAGTGACTAAGCATTTGATGGTGAGTGTTACTGTGCTTGAAAGTTCAAATGTAGGCCTCCAATCAAGATTGAATTCGATTATTTTTCTGTCTTTCAAAAGATGCCTCATATTAAACTTCTGCCTTGTTGTCCAATGTACTAAATGTGCTGGTGGAAAGTATCTTTTCTGTGTCTTGTTGTGTCCTTGTTTTTATGGTGTGTGTATTTGGACCTAGTGTCTGGAATAAAGTTGAATTGAATTGAACTGAATTGAATTATCCACATATATGAGGCACAAACAAATGCCAACAGACTAATACCAAGGTGGTAGAATATAATATCAGGTGCAATCTAAAAAAACAAAGTGTGAAACTGCACCTATAAATACCATAACCTGTCCCTGATATAAATTTGGCCACTCTTCTTGTCAAAGTAGTCACCTTGTGCAGCAATACACTGCTCCAAGCACTCCTGCAACACGTTAGCACTCCCTGGACATCCTGTTATGTAAAAGTGTCAAGCACCATCTGCAATGAGCACTGAATCTCCTCCACTGTGTCGAAACAGGGATCGTTCAACTTGAATTTCATTTTTGGGAAGACGAAGGAATCACAGTGAACCAAATCTAGTGGTTAGTGCAGGTTAGATGTGATGATTGTGCTGGAGTAATCATCACACCGTGCAGCTGGAGCAACAGGATGAAATTGCACCAGAGTTCCAGATTGGTTGCGCCAAATGTTTTCCTTCAGACACCTTAGGTCTTTGCAGTAGGACTCTGCCTTGACAGTCTGACCCTGAGGGATGAGTTCTCAATGTAAATACAGTGGCTCTTGGAGGCTCTTCCACTGCGGAAACTGCTGTATATTCTCCTAATCGTAGCCTCAGACCCACCTCTTGTACGCAGTTATAATCCTTGACATGAAAAGTGCCTCATTTTCATGTCGAGGCACTTTTCGTGAAGAGGATTATAACTGGTGACACGAAAAGTGCCTCATTTTTGAGCTGCGGGTGCGAAATGTGATATTTTCTTCTCAGCTCCAGCTTGAGGTGCTCCATGGCGAAATTGCAAATGTGTACTTGGCAGTGGTCAAAAACTGGTGTATAACACAGGTCACACTGTTAGCATGTTGTCACACAGTCTCCTGACTCATGACAGTTACTGTTCGCACATGATCCACACATATGACTACGACATGCTCAGTGCACATGCAACACGAACAGTCTCAGAATTTTGATTGCACCATGGAGTCCATTGTAGGCTTTTGTGAGTCTCTCCAGCTTCCCTTCATAGTCCAAAGACAGGCTGTTTAGCCTAACTAAATGCCCATCTCCCCCCAGCTATCTGAAATAGATAAGTGTTATAGCTAATGGATGAATGAATAGAAGGACTTTCTACTTCATCTAGCAATATGCAGTGCGTATCAAGAGAGGTGATAGAGCGGTCAAAGAGATGTAAATTGAGTGAGTCATATTTCGTAGTATAGAAAATGAGATACCTTGATTATCACTATAGGGAAGTTCAATGGCCTCCTTCAGCAAGGTCAGAACTAGTAGCCTACATAAGCTATACACAGCCTAGAGTGTGCTGTTACTCCATGCGTATAAATTTAAAAGACTTCAGCAGCATACATCAGAACATCTAAATAAACTGCCTCTACATATACTTGCTGTAAGAATTGCATTGCACTGATATGAACATGTTGGCAGCATTAACTAGTGCATTGCAAACCACTTCAATTTTGGATCATGAGACAAACCTGAGCTGTACAAAATTTCTTAACCTTTCTGGGTCTCTACAGACCTTAACAACTAAAAATAGTCATCTAATTATATTGGGGGTTATCTGAAGAAAGACTTATGTCATTCTTGTTTTTTTAAATTTAGCGTGTTTAAAATGTAATTTTAATACAATTTTGCTTTATAAAGCTATTTCTATTGTTAATGTGCCAAACCAGCAATATGTATATCCAAATAGGCCAGGCTGTGTCAAAGAAAACTACATTTGTTTGTTTGTTTGTTTGTTTGTTTATTGTTTATTTCACAATTTTATTTACATTCATATTATATGTTGTTTTTTAAGTTGTGAAAAATGAACTCCCAAAAAGCTCACGCTTACAGACAGGGGTCCATGTCCACCCTTCCACCAGTTAACAGTCTCTGTGAAATGAGGGACAGCTTGACAACACCAAAGCATTAAAAATAAACTGTCAGTGCTGTATTTCTGTTATATAGTAAGAAATCTGAGGCACTAAAAAAGAAAAAATAAACTCTGTATAACAGAAGATTACAAAAGATCTTGACACACTGAGCATTCCTCTGCAAAAGCAAAGTTTGTCTGAATATGTACCATTCTCTTCAGACCTGTGACAGACATAAATATGTTATTTCTGCAACAGTATATGGTGTGAGCTTGAGTAGTATCACAGAGTGTTGTGTTTTGCTGTTTTTTTAAGTTGCAGATCACAAAGAGCTATGATCACAAGCTAAAAAAAAAACAGGGACTGCAATAATCTCCTTCCCTCTTTTTCCCTGACTTTAACCAACTGCTGCCTTCTTTAGCCAGCTCAGCCTTGCTTAGCATTATGACTATTATTATTATTATTATTATTATTATTATTACACAAACATACACACAAACCTCTTCTTATTGCCATTCATCTCTCCCTCCCTTTGCCTCGGTAACCCAAAGCTCGCCTGCGCTCCTGCGGCCCTTCAGCTCTTTGGCCTGTTACCTGGGCAGCAAAGTGATGGATTTGTTTTCATCAGACCTTGTGACCTTCCCTATGGCCCTGCACTACACCGCTCAGGCTGAGAGCGACATTTCGCCCTCAGACCCCCATCCTGCCTCAGCAAAGACTGTTGATGACCTTTAAACTCTCAATCACCGCCGGCATATTTACTCTGCTGATACAACACATACAGCTGCAGAGAGGAAGGGAGGGCAAAAAAGGAAAACAAGGGAGAGACAATTTTTATAAGCTAGGGCAATTGCATGTCATAGCCCATTGATCATTGTCAACATTTTGCTGAGATGATAGAGTTAGACAGCTATGCATCAACACTAACATTTTCCGTCCTGATGCCCTGACTGAGCTTAACATAAGACTACAAAGCGATCAAAACACTCTTTCATCAAGAGCTGGGTCATCAGCATAAGATCTGCATTCATTTTTTAAAATTGGCTTTATTTAGTTAGCTGATGTATTTTAGGAGCATTACTGCATCTGAGGCAATTATGTTATTCAATTTGGACCGTAACCCTAAACCCTTGTTGTCCTTTCAGATTTGTTGTCCAGCCTCCATGAACAGGCACAAATGTGTTGTTTTAGCATCTCCTCTCTAACTAGATTACACTTTAGATGCAGACGCAGCACTATATGGTTTATGGTTACTACAAAGTTATTACAGCAATTAAACAAGGGGATCATGGCTGGAACTGACTACATTTTCTGTGGTAGCACAATCTGTCAGGAGTCATAAGAGGCTCTTAGTCTACAAATTTATATGAAATCTGTGTCTCAAACTGGTGCTGTGGAACTTTAAATACGTGCCTTTTAACATGTTTTTTTTTTAAACAAAAACCTGGCTGCATATAGTGTTGTTGAAACTTGGCCCCTACATTCTGCACACAATGAATCCAATCCAATAAGTTTCTCAAGCTCATGGAGTTGAAATTCTATTTGGTGGACCATTTACTGTTACATAAAAAGCACAGTGTTACACTATAAGGTGTGTTGTAGTGATACAATGTCCAAACTGCTTCTCTGACTTTTCTCACAGCACAATACAATGCCTACAAATGGCAGACATGCAAATTTTACAGCCCAAGTTTTGCCCCCTGCAGTGACACAAGATGTGCGCTACATTGTGACAAGCCCCGAGACCCCTGAAATTGTTCAGCCATCACTTGTGCTGTCTCTTTATCTTCTTCTGTCTCTCGCTCTCTCTTGCTTGATCTGTGATTCCGAGCCACACTGTGACAAGCACTCACCCTCCTCCTGCGTGCTTTATTGGTCCAGTCTTTGCAAAGATGCCCAAAACAAATGTTAGAAATGTGTGGATGCATGGAGGAGGAGGGGAGGCTTCTCCAATTCCACTCCCTCTAGGTCTCACACAGCAAAATACCAGCGCGAGAAATGTCAGACACGCTCGCTGCTCTCTCTTTTTCTGTGAGTCTGTCTGGTTCTCTCTGCAGAGGCACATTCCACATTCCTTTTTTTTCCCCAGCAGCTCCCGCTGTCCGTGATTTTGACGCAGACCAAGCTTGTTTAGGCCAATGATAAGAAGGCTTGTCATTGATGTGTGGTCAAAGTGTTTCTCTGTGAAAGTTAGAGGTGGCTGTTTTGACAGCAGATAAGGTGGAAGGTGGGTGTCTGAATGCTAATGCATGCCAAAGGAGTCAGCAGCGCCTTTCATCTATGGAGAGCCGGGATGAAGCACAGGAGGTGAGCTGAGGCATCTGGTACACACAAGGAAAGAACTTCAGGTGGTGTTGTTTATTTCTACACATTTCAACTGTTCCTTGACCTATTTATGTCTGCTTTTATACTATGTGTAATCTAAGCTTTCCCACCGCTTTGTGCGCCACAAGCATCCCAGTGCAGGACTGTTTGTTCATGAGTGCACATACAAGACAAGCTCATTTGTGCAAGCTGCTTTTAACAACCCCTAATTATGCTTTATTGTTAAGTGAAATAGTGGTTGGGCGAGACAAAAGACTGGTATCAGCACATGTTGTTGCTATAGAACCATGAGCCATGTGGAGGAGGTTGGGCTGGATGGATGGATCAACAAAGCTTTGCATTTCAACCGAGGGAGGACGCTGTTTGTTGAGGGTTGAACTGACAGTGTTGCTTCTTTTAAACATGCCTTTACCTTTTTGTAACATTGATGATCATTATAAAATTCCTTTATTTGTATCCAAACTCTGATCTGTCTCTAAACTGAATGGAATTGTTTTTTGCCTAAACTTTACCAAACCAAACTGAATTTCCCTCGGGATTAATAAAGTATCTATCTATCTTGCAATGTCACATGATAAAAGTACCTCATATTTATTTCCCAAAAGTGATTTTAACGTTTTCTCTGTGGCAGATCTGTTGCTGGGAGTGCACTCCTATCGATAGCATCAGAGGCAAGGGATGACCTACATGGTCCTTCTGCCTACAGGACTTGTTGGCATACATGGATACACGTAGACACATTGAAATTCGTGAGCCAGTGTGCATTACACAAAAAAGATAATTATTCAGAACAGTCCCATTGCTTTCTCTTTGCATTCTAGTCAGTTTTCCCATTTCCCTTCAATATTCGGAGAAAAGCAAGCCAATTACAAAGGAGCACTGTTCCAATTACATAAACACTGATATCTAGCTTGGCACTGGCAGCTGGCTGAATGGTGTTCTTGTTGTGCTTAGCTGTTGTTTCATTCCTCTCCTTGCTAATTGTATCCCCAGAAAACAGGAAATTAAGAAGGTCAAGTGCCTCCTAAAATAACCCTTAAGATTCTGTTTCCCTCATTGTTAAGTCATTGGCGAGAAGCAACGCGCATACATCAAGACCAGGGCAAAGAGAAAGAACAAATAGAAGGTGAAAGAAACAATTAAAGGAATGAAGCTGGGGAGAGAATAGAAAACATGGAGGAGCGACAGTGAGGCAAAACAAGGCACAAAAGGCAATAACAGAAAGACAGAGAGAGACATGACTGGACTGAAAGAGCTGCATTGAGTTCCCCCCTCCCCAGCAAACCTGCCGGTGTGACATTTGAACATCTACCATTATCGCCGCAACCTCGCTTCCCCGGGTCTGCTGATAGCTTCTCGCGGGCACTATATTGGGGTCAAGGAGGATGTTGTAGCGGCGGTGGAGGCTGCGTCTTTGGCGATACCCCAGGTGTGCTGGAGTAGAGATGAGCCCAGGGCCTGGCACTTGGCAGGGCTGTGGAGAGGTAAGCAAGATGATGACTCAGGGGAGAAAAGATCACAGTGGCAGGTTTACTCCATCTTATGCAGTCTCAGTCTTATTCAGCGAGTGTGTGTGGCCTCACTTGCACACACACATGCTGACAGAGCTTGTGCACGCCTCCTCTTTGCAGTAAAACAACAACAACGTAATAATGAGCTTCACCTGGCCCACAAGCATCAATTTCTGCACTGAAGCCTCTGAAGGAAAAGCTCATTCTATTTTGTAAATGTTCTCGTCATTGATTTGGGTCTTGACTGTTTTCTGGTAAATGACATAAACCTATAGGCTGCACACCGCGCACACTGATGGAGGTCCTATTAGCCATGTATTTAAGTCCTAGAAACACAGACAATTGAATTTAAATCTATTCTAACTGTGGAACAACAACAATGTCAGCAGAATTTTGATTTCTCATTGTGCATTTTAATTTTTGGTATATTTTCCAAACGAACACATGATGCTAGTGGATTTTACATCAACCTTTTCCATTTTAAACTATCTGTCTTTTTGAGAAACATGTCATCATGTGCGGCAAATTTACTGTGAATTGCAATGAAACTGTACAAAAATGCTGTAGAGATTCATAAAAACTAAATATGTGTTTACAAATAGTAAAAAAAAAATGTCCCAGTCTGTCAAATGATTAAAAACTGTTTCATGCAAGGACTGAACAATGCCAAGACTTTATATTTTAGTCAGAAAATACTATGCTGCAATGTTAGAAAGTAAATGTTAGATAGTTTAAATACTATTTCTCTGTGGTAGTTTGTGCACACAGTGGGTGAGTTAAGTAGACAGTAACTGAGAGGAAAGCAGCAGTGTGATAAGAAAATTAGAATGGCACTTCCCTTTCTGCTTGAACTTGCATCAAAAGCTTAATTCTCACAATTAGAGCCAATTTGCAGAATTTAAGGCTCCACTGTGTCCTTACCTGTGGAGGTAAACAACATGAAAAACTAATTCACATGCACGGCAAGGCAGCAGATGAACCTCGCTGTTGGTGAAAATGTCATATACACTTACCCAAGCGCCTGTTTGAAGAATAGCTTTCATCTTTCCACTGTGTTTTCTAATCAGCAGTGGGAGCATATCTACATGCAGATCCATCAAGTAGGGCTCTGTGATTGATGGAACTTATTTGGAGCAAAGAAAATAATATTTGTCTAAAGTGGAGAACAGACTTCATTTGGCACTTCAGACAGGCCTCAAAACCCATAGATACAAATCTTTTTAATATAAACTGACAAATAGTCTCCTTTACAAATAATTCGTGCTGAAATGTGGTGGCTTGTGTTCAGACAGGTGTAAATTTGCAATATGGTGAAGCACAGTCTTAATCATGAAAAACTTGAACAACTTCCTGTCGAGTTTTCAATCAGATCTCACGGACAACTGAGAAACCTCCATCTGTTGAAGATTATGACTGTTCTCATGGATACATGATGCCATTTCACTCAAATTGACTCCTACGGATGCCAAAGTGATGCTTTGCCAACATTTCTGTTGGTTAGTTTGTTTAAGGACGCCTGCAGTTAGAGTTTTAATTCTAACGGGTTTGACATTTAGTTCTTTTTTTTTTGCATAATGCAACTGCAATTTTGCATATTCACTCCTACCTGCTAGAAAAAAAAGTGACACAGTTAACTTTTGAGTGATTTCCAACATTCGACTGGCATTTAGTCATTCATTAACTTGTGTTTTGCTCAGGATTTATACTCCAGTTTGTCCAAACTTTGGGCAAATCTTCCTGCAATCCTGGGAAAATAGATGGATGAATGTGCACTAATACAACACTCCAAGATGAAAAAATGTATTTGCATTATATGCCACAAATTGATTAAATATTAATTTCTGCAGAGATACTTCTTATACCCTACACCATTACCTACGGAGCAAAAAAAACTATTGCAATCCCACCCCTGCACCCCCCACCCCTGCTTATTACTGTGCTATTGTGCCATGCCCAGTCTGGTTAAGCGGCTGCAACATGCTGCTGAAAAATGGGATGACCACTAATATCAGTTAATGCCTCTGTGGGTGAAGAACATTTGCGGACGTCAGTATCTGAGGATTGAATAGCCATTTGCAGCAACACTAATAAACCATAATCATCATAAAAGAGTGTTCGTGCATGACCGAAAGAAAGAGTGTACTTTATCAGCTCCTGGAGTGAACACAGAGCCGAGTGAAGTGAACCACAGAAGCGACAGCTGGGCGAAGCACATGAATACGCAGCACATCTAAGTGGAAAATACCTTCAGCAAGCAAGCACACTAGCAGCAACTGTATCTCAACAAACAAAATATCTATGCTCTGCCTCCAAGACACTTCCTTTTTAAATAGACTAATTGAATGCTGTGTTAAAAATCTGCGTGGGGAGCTCCTTTTTTTCCCTCCTGGATTCTCTTTTCTACCTCAATTTCTTCCTTTTCTCTTGTCCACTCCCTCTCTCCTCCACACTCTGTTTTGAATAACTGTGAAAAAAAAGCCTCTCTTCTTTTCCGCTCCTGCTCTCAGGCCTGTGTGTTGCCACTAAAGTGAACCCAACATCATTTGCATTTCTAATAAGTGCTCTTTTAGAGGCACTCTCCTGTAAGAGCACAGGCTTAGGCAACAAAAGAATACAATATAAACAAAACATACATGGCCTGCTCCTATTATCAAAGTCACGTAAAATGAGTTATTAAGTCACTGGGGGGAAAAGGTAGTGTTTTTTCCAATCAATAATTATTTATTTATATTTATTTATTTTTTTTAAAAAACAGGGCATTGAGTATAATCTTGAGTCAGCTTGCTGCTTAACGTGACTGAATTACAGCCTCCTTCACATTGCCCTGGGGGAAAACTCCTCGCAAAGAAAACAGCATGAGTCATACACAACAGTAGACAACATACTGTAACGCTATGCTGAGTGGTAAACAATATTCTAAGATTTCAGTTTAGCTGCCAACTAAGCTTATTTCACATGATCATTCCAGGATGCTTCAGGAAAGTTCAGTAGATTTCACATTACATTTTTTTTTAAAGAGATGCTGTTTTTTTAAAAAAAAAAAAAAATCTTATTTCCTTATCTGGGTCTTGGCAACTTCAAGAGATTAACATAATGAGATTCAAGTGATCTGCATCGACTGTACAATTTAAAGCATAAGACCTCACGAAGCATCATATTCTAACACATTTTACTGGGATTTATCTGTGACAGTGTGGTTGGTTATTTGTTAGTCTGACCCTTCAAGGCCATTTTCTTTCCCTGCAAAGCCCTTTGCACATGACTGTAATAGTAAAAAGGAGGTTACTTTTACAGAAACTGAGAACTTCTGTTCACTTGTTTTTTAAGTTCAAATGTTAGCCGACTTCTTTAACCTTCAAATGTTTATCTTGGATTGATTTTAAATTCATCTCACTGGTAGTTCTCAAACTATTTGTTTTTAATAGTTAGTTCAGGCATCAGAATGTCAAATAATAAATCATCACCAGCTTCACTGTTTTTAGTTTACTGGCCCATATTTTCTCTTTTCTGCATAACTTTCACCTCTCTCATCTGCACCATTTACAGAGCTACCGGCTTCAAATATGCAAATGGTAGCAATTAATTGGCAAAACTACAATTAAAAGTGTTATTTTTCTGCTGCCCCCAAGTGGACAAAACAATCTGTTAATGCAAGATTTAAAGTGCATCATTGTTGTGATGGCATTTTCTGCTGAAGGGTTTTTAAATATGTGCTTTCAGCAGAACTATACTACAATTACTTTTGCAAGATAAATTGCAAAACTTTATAAACTAAAGGTCAAACGAGCTCTTTTAGCATCTCATTTACAGCTTACCTATATTTTTACACTCAAGATTGTGACCTTACAGATAATGTAATTAATGAACTGCGTGTAGAAGTGCAATCATCTTTGCTAATGGCACTGAAAACTGTTCTGGGATAAGCTTAAGTAGGAAAACACAACCATCAAACAAGCAGACAGTGGCAGTATATCAAACATTCCCATATTTTTTCACATCACTTGCACATTTTTCACTTCATTTCTTATTTCTTAGAGCCCATCCAACCAGGAAGGAAGGAAGTCTTGACCTTCTCTACCTGTAATAAATCAAATGTGCATATTCTACTGTAGAGAGTGCTACCTCAAACATTTTATCCATTTTAATGAGGAGCTTATAATAGCCCGCAATGGAGAAAAAAAAATTCGACTTTTTTTTAATATATTCACTTTGTTAAAAATAAAATTGTTTGTCCCTGAGAAGAAGCGCGTTGATTGTTTTCCAACTTTGTAAAGCAGCAATATGCCAGGGAGAGAAAAGGGAATTGTCCTGCTGCAGTTTGTCTATTTCTATCACCATGCATAATTTAAAACACTGGGCTATTTTGGGGGCATTGTGCAGGCTGGCAAGAGTGCGGGCAGAGTGTGAGCCAAGTGAATCTGAGTAGAAGACTAATGATGGTAATGGCTGCAATTATATATATGGCCATGTTCTCATTTGGCTCGCAAAGTCACTCCCTTCTCCATCTCCCTGCCTGCTCGTGTCCTTTATCTTTAGCTCACTTTGAAAGACAGCCACCGTACCTCTGCTTCTACCTGCTTTTTTTCTATTCCCACATTCCCTACATCTCTCTTCCTCTGACAGGTGATGAGTAAAGGCTTCGCGTTATCTCACTCCTGCTAACCTATCTGTAGCCACACCGATACCGCCGGAGCAATGGCAAAAATCCCGCTTGACACCGATCAGATGGAGCTGCGGTTGTCAACCATCACCTGGAGCGCAGTTTGACGTCTTTACCGTGCTTGCTCCAAAGAAAACCCTCTTTATGAGATGTAAACTTTTTTTTTTTTAACAAAAACAGCCATTTTATGAGAGGTTTTGCACTGTTCGCTGAACAAGTCTTGACGTGTGTAAACTAAGTTACAAATCAAGGCCAGAGTCTATGATTGACCGTGTTCAAACATCTAAAAAGCTTCTTTAAAGATCTTCAAAAAAAATCACCAAGAGAAGTCAGCAGTGATAACAACCCAAGAAGAGCTGAAGATACTGGGCTGTACACGCCTATAGGACATATGATAGGAGTGACACTTGTTACACCATTATACTTTTCTAAATCTATTGGTCAGATCATGATGTCAGGTCTTCATATTTCACCCATAGATCTCACTTTACAGAAGACATGCACATATTATGATGTCATCTTTTACAGAGAGCATGCCCAGACATGTTCAGATGTTTTGCTCCACATCTTACCCTTATTATTTTGTGACAGATTCATGCATATTATTCTAATATAAGTTAGAAGTTATATTTCCTTAAGTTTACACCTTTATGTTTTGAGTACATATGTTTCACTTCTGGTCTTCAGTCTAATGGGGGTGGGTGGGTCTGGTTATTGTGTTATAGTGTGACTGTGTGGGTTTTTTTGTTATATCTTTGGGTTTGGGGAAGACGGGTTAGCGGGTGGAGTGGGATTGTTTTTAATCTGTGAAGCACTTTGTGTTGCAACTCTGTTTGTATGAAAAGTGCTATATAAATAAAGTTTGATTGATTGATTGATAGCATTTGCCATAATTGTATCATCTCTTACTTTTAGTACAAAAATGTTACACTACAGTCCCTAAAACTACTTTAACCAGGATTCGAGTGGAAAAATATAACTGTGTTGTAAACATTAAAGGTTCCCTGTTGAGTCATTCATTGCTTTTCTGTATATTATTCAAAATAGAATTGGGCACCACGCAGACAGGGGAATAAAAGCAGCCCTCCACCTGGCACGTTAAAAAAGCACTTTTATAGACAAATTAGCAAGATAGCCATGGATAGTTGACCACCTACGCCACAAAAAAAGCAGGAGATGAAAGGAAAGCACACGAAATGATTCAGTTTCATCATTTAAATTTGGTTATGTACAACCTAAACAATATTCAAATATAAATGTTTCTAACATAAACGTCCATTTCATCCGCAGAAGCCAAATTACATGTCAGAGGCCAAATATCAGGAGTAAAGCAAATTCAAATTCAGCGTTCTGATAAGAAAGAATACATGCTCCTTAATTAACAAAGAAAGAAAAGGATTTAAGATAATATCAATCCAACTGTGTGTGTATTAGAAACTGTGCTCAGGGGAGGTGAACAGTGTGCAGTCCAGAGTGGTATCAGTTCAGTTCAGTTCAGTGCACTTTAGTTCAGTTTTTAAGGAGACAAGAAGTTTATAAAGGAGAGTGCTCACTAAACTGAGGCAAGAGAATAGCAGAAGCCTTGAGATTTGTTGAAAAAAAGAAAAAGAGACTTAACTTGACTGGAATCCCACAAAGACACGGACATTCACCACTGTTCAAGCAGGCGGAAGAGAAAGCTGAACAAGTTATATTCAACCCTGCTCCTGGGATCAGCGCAGCGTCAGAAGTTTGTTACTGCAAGAGATTTCTGCAAGTCTAACCAGTTCTTAGATCCACAGACATAGTGTTTTTTTTTTCTTTTATACATGACAATTTTAAACAAAGATGAGCAAAGATATCCTCCTCTTTCATCTCTCACTCTTCATTTTGTTCTCCGGCAGGATGGCAAGCTCACATGTGTGTTTGATTTATCTCCCCCTTTCTTGTCCACTGAAAAATGATTCTGTGCACTTTATTTTCCTTTTCAGCTACACCACCATATGCTGATAGTGTGACACCATTAGCAGGACCGTGTTTTCTGTCACTCATCCGTATGAGCTCATATGTTCGCATACTTGACAAACATGAAAAAGCGGATGGCCTCATGGAAAAAAAACTCCTTTTTGATCATGTGGGTCAAGGACTCCAAAGAGTTTTAATCAGGAAGTAGGGCTGGGAAAAACAACATTACTTGTATTTTTAGGGTAACACCTTACATTTACCCTGAATCTACCTGAAGAGAATGACGTTCTGGTGTTATAAAGTGAGTAAAGTCATGCATGTCGTGTTGTATTTTCTGTAACAGTTTACTTCTGTTAACTGAGGTCCTTTCCTTATGGAAATACCTGCACCTTCAATCAACAGTGCTTCCTTAAACTAAGCTTTCTCCCTTTTTCTTTTTCCGTCTTCTTCTCCTACATTTAGTGCAGTAATCATTCATGTGTAGCTTAAATATTTTAAATTGTTCCATACATTCCTATAAACCTCTGCACTCGTTGCTGCATTAGATCACTGCATATGCGCCACACATCAGCCGAGTTTCATCAGTATTCAGTGCAAACCATAAAACTTTCATGTTTGGCCTTCTTATGCTTTTCAGCATTCAGGGTTTTCTCTAGAGGAGCAGGTTAGCTGAACACTGAAGCTAACAGCCCAGGTGTTTAAATGCTCTGGAGGGAGCAAATTCTCTGAAATGTGTTCATATTTTTCTCTCCCCTTCAGTAGACATCACAGGCTGGTCAGGTTGACATGATTTATAGAGTTCCCTCTGAATAAATAATCCATTGCAGTACCAGAGGGAATCAGGAGCTGGTGATGCATAGGTTTACCAGAGTGATGGAGAGGGGTAGAAATGGGACAATGTGTAAGATGGAATGAAAAGATAGATGCAGGAATGAAAGTTAGACTAAGGACAGAAGAGGGAGGCTCTGTAAGGTTGTTTGTTCACTTTTAAAAAGCAGTTTGTCTTTCGGGTTCTTACTTATGCATTAAATTTCAGTGTAATTGAATTGCTTTCAGTGGCTCTTGGATTGCTTTTCCTTCACAACCCATAAAATATTGTATTTAAACCAACAATTGTCCACGAAACAGCTTCAGTAGCTGTTTGAATAGCTTTTCGATGTTACTTCACACTGTTCCATTCAAATACATCTAATGCCAGGCTGGTGGACATCGCTTAACTTCTATTTAGTGCTGCTTTGGTTACTTACACACACAAAAATAACTTTCTCCAAAAAAGAAATCAATGTTTTAACTGTAGTAACTCTGGAAATACTTCAGGCAAGTAAATGTATAAATGAAGAAAAAAAGCTTAAATGCAGTTCATTTCAAAAAGTAACCAGGAATTCTCAACATTAATTCCATATTGTATGTAGCCTGGTGAGCATGGTGGAAGAAATGTGATAAACATCAGCTAAGCAGGGACACACCCAATTTAAAAATAGCTATGTTCACATCTGGATCATAAATAGTTGCATTCAGCAAAAGGAATCTTGCTCGGTGAAGGTTAAAGTTGCACAAAAGTGATGAACAACCTGAAAAAAGCAGGATCAAACAGAGTATACAAGGTCTCTGTCATCATATGTATACATTCTTCCATTGACAGACAATTGTTTGGGCTTTGTGCATCAAATGTTACAAAGATGTTTTCAAATGATGCTAGTAGAAGCTCCAGCAGGAACATACGAGTAAGAGCGCTGGAGGCCACCCACCGTTGTTGATGCTAAGTATCGAATGAAAATGTAATCATCATAAAAGATAAAGTGGAAGGCTGCCACCTGCACTTTTCATTTTTCTCTGAAGCGAGCTCTTTGGACACGTCTTTGATGTCAGATTGAGCCCTTGAACCCCATTTGCATTGCAAATAAACGCAACACAATGGCAGGAAGCGTGCAACATGGTTATAACTCAAGACCAAAAAGGGCACAGAATAGTGTGCCGTGTTCGCTGCATAGGTTCATGCAAATCATTTCCTCAGTAAGGAATACATTAGTCAGTCGTCAGTCAATAATGTTTGAGCATGCAGTATGATAAACTGCTAGCATGTGTGCTGAACATTTTACAAGCCCTCGGTGCTAATCATCTTTGTCTTTTAGGCATTGTTTTATAGACATAACATTTTCCAGAAAAAAGGGAAATGTTCGGAAAGGTGTATCGGTTCCCCTGACAAAATGGACAACTTCACATCCCACACGGAGGTTGTTGGAGTTGTTACAGGCAATGTCACAGATTAATTATTCATCGTTCAGTTTAAATGTATTACATAACCTTGCTGTGCCCTGAAAGTGGTAGTTCATGACATTATTTTAGAAGTAATGAACTCCTTTTTTTTTCTTGAGGTCAGTTGAATGTTTGTGGAAATGCAAAAAAAAAAAAAAAAAAAAAAAAATTAAAAAGAGAGAGAGATTAAATACATGCAATCATAAAGGTCAAGGTGAAAGCTAGTGAGGGTAATAAAAATGTATGGTTTTATGTAAAAGCTTTGACACAAGACTATTCATGATATTTCTGGGGTAGTTTTGAACCTGTTTTTTTATAATGACTATCAAAATGTGAATTGATCATTTACTGTATTAGCTCACGACATACATGGATCTTGCATGAAATATCAGTTGTGATAGAACTTTGCTTCAGTTAATGTTAGGAAACTATTCTGAGTTAAGATATAAGTGAACAGCAGGACCTACAAAAATTCTGAGAAGAAGCTGAATTATTTGAATCATCTCCAGCTTGTTTTAATTTTGCCATCCTTGTATTCCAGCTAAATTTATCTCACTATTATTACCAATCCAGCACTTTTATATGTCTATATGTGGCCACCTTGAGAAAATGTTTGTCTTTCATGGCTGAAAATGCATCTCTGTGGATCCTGCAGTTTAATTTAAAACCCCAGATCCTTCGCCTCATCAGCAACTGTGTTTACCTTTTTCAAACAATGCGCAAATATTATGTAAAGGCTTGTTGTTTAATGTGATGGGCCCTTCTTTCCCAAAGAGCCTTGCGAGGCCTTAAAAATCTGTCACACTCAACAAAAGAAATAGTTCAATGTTTGCTGCCATCTTCAGGGAGCGTGATCGGAGTGTTTGGGGTGCGTCATAGTCTCTCATTACAGTGATGGAAAACTGGATCAATCCCTCTGTCTCTGAGATCATTATCTAGTCATTCTGATTCTGGTGCTACTTCCAGACAGACTATTTCCAAAAGACATGTGTAACATATCTCGCTGCTAAAACCTCGGATTGCATCATAGCGCTTCACAAAGTCATTTGGTCAAATCAGTGCATTTCAAAACCAGTCAGTTGATTTATTTTCGTCTGGCCGTGCAAATATCCAAGGACAGCCTTTGAAGACGGCGTTGTGTAACATCAAAATTAATATGCAGCTATGTTAACTGGATTTTGCCAACAGTTGTTGCTGAGATGGGAGATGCGAATATGACTTATGCAATTTTTTGCTCCGAGAGCATTGCGAAGAGCACATCAGTCATGCATTTATTCATCTTTTATGCTTAGAGAAAACCCCACTCACTGTACAGTATAGTGTCTCACAACCCTAGCTCGCCAATACTGGATGTGATTTCAATCCTCGAATGATTTGCCTGACCTGTGTTCCATATTTGAGCTGTTATTGGAGTGGGGCAGTAATGCATCATCGGGAACCAAAGTTATGTTAACAGAGAGCACCGGAGCATGTTCACGTCAAACCAAAGCCACCCACACTGACTGACCCTGGACAAAGCATAGCAGAAAGTCAGAGGAATAAGCCGTGGTCCAGCGGGGATATAGCATGTTCTTGTTGCTCTTTTATCTCCCCTTCAGGAGAATCCGGTATTCTATTTGATATTCGTCCCACATGTTCTTCAGATGAGTACAAGAGCAAAGTAGAGTGTGCTTGAGAGTCCTCAGCGATTGTCTGTTCTGCTTTGTCTGACCCTCGTCTGCACATGGACACACACATACACACACACACTCAGCCTCTCCTCTTCCTCTCATCTATCTATCTCTCTCTCTCGATTGATTGCTGTAATCAAACATCGGGCTGTCGTCGGGTCGTGCCAGAGTGCCATGCTATTTTCCACTTCTCCAACCCAATTTTCAGCGCAACCAGGTCACACAGCGAAAGAGGTCACAGGTAAAAAGGAAAACAAAAGGCGGACATGAAAGCATCAGCGTGGAGGAAAAAACAACAGTGTGTTTTTGATAGAGTTTGTGTGGGTGGTGGAGAAAATGAGGAAAGAGAAGGTAAGCTGCGAACATGATTAGGCCTTGCTCTGTGTTTGTTTTATTCCGTCACATAATGCAATGTTGTCTTTTCTTTGAAAGGGAGAAAACAGTCCTTCCTGCCACGAGGAGGGAAAAGTGACAGTTAGTGTGCTCAGGTTAATCGGCTGGCAGAGAGACGAGCCGGCAGACAGATAGGAAGTCAGGGCAGACAAGGTTTTTCACAGCAGAGGCACACAAAAGCTACATCCAGCCTGCAGATCTTTAGGCTGAGTTCAGCCTCCAGCTCGCGGCTGATGTTGTTTGGAAGACAAACAGGCAAGTACACAAGACATGAGCCAAAACAACAAAAGCTCACCCATCAGCTGCAGTGCTCTTCTTGCTTAATGGTGTGTGCCGTGAGTGAGTTTCCCATCCACCTGTTTTTACGTAAGCACAACTCAACGAAAAGCCTATATTGTGGGATAAACATCTAAAGAATAATTTCAAAAAAGGTTTCTCCACTTGGCCGTGGTGGGAAAGGTACATTAATAGAGTATCAAGAAAACAACGTATCAAGGAAAAAATCTAGCACTATATTGCAACATAATGTTCCATGCAGACAGAACAATAATACTCCAGCACTTAATAAAACTTGCAGGACAGACATAGATGTCATGCCATGAACTACTCTACACAGGGGTACAACAGAATTACATGCATAGTTTTGAATAATCTTACACTCAACAAAAATATAAACGCAACACTTTTGTTTTTGCTCCCATTTTTTATGAGATGAACTCAAAGATCTAAAACTTTTTCCACATACACACTATCACTATTTCTCTCAAATATTGTTCACAAATCTCTCTAAATCTGTGACAGTGAGCACTTCTCCTTTGCTGAGATAATTCATCCCACCTCACAGGTGTGCCATATCAAGATGCTGATTAGACACCATGATTAGTGCACAGGTGTGCCTTACACTGCCCACAATAAAAGGACACTCTGAAAGGTGCAGTTTTATTACACAGCACAATTCCACAGATGTGGCAAGATTTGAGGGAGCGTGCAATTGGCATGCTGACAGCAGGAATGTCAACCAGAGCTGTTGCTGGTGTATTGAATGTTCATTTCTCTACCATAAGCCGTCTCCAAAGGCGTTTCAGAGAATTTGGCAGTACATCCAACCAGCCTCACAACCGCAGACCACATGTAACCACACCAGCCCAGGACCTCCACATCCAGCATGTTCACCTCCAAGATGGTCTGAGACCAGCCACTCGGACAGCTGCTGAAACAATGAGTTTGCATAACCAAAGAATTTCTGCACAAAAATCGTCTCAGGGAAGCTCATCTGCATGCTCGTCGTCCTCATCGGGGTCTCGACCTGACTCCAGTTCGTCATCGTAGCCGACTTGAGTGGGCAAATGCTCACATTCAATGGCGTTTGGCACGTAGGAGAGGTGTTCTCTTCACGGATGAATCCCGGTTTACACTGTTCAGGGCAGATGGCAGACAGCGTGTGTGGCGTCGTGTCGGTGAGCAGTTTTCTGATGTCAATGTTGTGGATGGAGTGCCCCATGGTGGCGGTGGGGTTATGGTATGGGCAGGCATCTGTTATGGACCAAGAACACAGGTGCATTTTATTGATGGCATTTTGAATGCACAGAGATACCGAGACGAGATCCTGAGGCCCATTGTTGTGTTTTTTCTCAAATAAAATTGCATAAAAAGCTAAACACATTGTTCTTTATACTGCTGTTAAAGCTAAATCTGAGCTCTGTCTAATGGCTTTAAGGGGGTGACTTCTCTGGTTTCAAAAAGAAATCCAACTGTACAGAAGTCTATTAGACAATGACCCCATCTCTGACTTGATTTGTAACCTCGGTATACATTTTTCTAACATGTTTATGGTCTCAGTGGCTAGTTTCAAGTTTGCTTCGATAGAAGAAGGTGTTTATTTTGTAAAAGATGGTTTCATTTAGAGTAAAAATAGACAATAAAGCAGAAGATGCTTCAGGGGTTGGCTGCCTTTTAATTGCTAAAACTGTACTGTATAGGCATATATAGTGTCCTTGATTTCTTAGCTAAAGCCACCATCATTACATTCAGTTTCTAAAGATCAAGACAGTGATAGCCAAATTCTAAACTTGAGATTTCAAAATGGCAGTCCACAAACCAATCAGTAAGGTGTTTAATATACAGGGTTTTGTTAAATCAAAGACCATCATTGCCGTGGTTACATTAATAGACACTCTGTTAAGCCTGTGGAACAAACAGTTGCGTCTTGTGATAAAATCTTATGCAACATTGATTCTATTTCTCCATATCTGGTCATATCACTTCACTCCCCTATTTGCTGCTATCATAATAACCGTGCCCACTAGAGGGTGCAGTCACAATTAAACCTAACTATTGGTCATGATACACTAAATGAAGAGATTGATAGAGTCGCTATCAGTGGCAGGTCAGTCTCTGTAAACTTTCAGATCCAATTTTGGTAATGTTGTCCATCTGTCCTTTGGTGTTAGACGGGTAGTGTGTGATGCATTTTAAAGAACAGCGGACCTGCAGCCGCAAACAAAGCTGATGAGATTAGAAAGAGCAGACAGAAAACAATGAACTAATTAAAGCAAAAAACCTTTGACATTACATGTAGTTATTTGTCTCTACTGATAAATCATTTCAAAATTACTACAGGATGAAATGTTGGTTAATGCAGCTTTAATGGCTTGCAGAACTGACAAATTGTTGCTTCAATGTTTGAATACAAGTTCTATAATGTCTCATAAAGCACACCGTGTGACACTATATGTCACATACTAGTCTTAAACAGTCATAACGTGAAAACACATACCTTCGAGCACTTTCATTGGCACTGTAAATGCAGACTGGAAGAAAGATTGACAGGTAGGTCATGATTGTACTCAGCATTGGTAAATAACTGTACAGGCAAAAGGCATATGGTATTGAATTAGCAACTGCACTAAGGGAGAGTTATGGTACTGCATGTTTATCTGAATATTGCTGGAATTGTTTTTTGCTGGCTACTGTCTTTCCCCCTGTGTCCTTCACACAAAATAGTGGCTGTTTGATCTTGTGAAATGATTATAGGAATCAGTGTGTTGGTGTGTGCAAACAAGGACAGAGAGAGCAGCGGGTAAAAGGGAGATGCCGAGCAAGAGTGTGTGATCGAGGTGCAGAACAGTCAGAAAACAAAGACACGAGAGTCCATAAAGACATGATGAGACACAAGATGAGCAAGCGAGAGATAATACAGGAAGAAAGAGAAATGAGAGAGTAGAGACGAAAAAGCATGAGTCAGGACAGAGCTGAGAAAAGTAGAAAGAAGGAGTTAGATGGAAGAACGAGAGGGGCGCAGAGAAATGTGTGTGTGACTGAGTGGAGGCAAGATTAGGGAGGCAATATCAGACTGTCCATCAATGTCACAGAGCTTGTGTCCTCTGTAAGCCATTTCATCCATCTGCCCGGAAGGCCTGATTCTGTGTAGACGCCACTCGCCGCCTGTTTACCTATTCTACGCCATGACACTCAAATCCCTTTCCAGGTCTAGATTAGGGCTCTCTGGAATCATGATACTCATGTGATTATTGACAAAGTAGTGGAGAGAACCCTCCAAACTCTAAATTGAAATACTTTGGAATGTGGGGAACTAAATGTGTATGTAAAATATACGATGTCCCATGAAGACAACAGCTCGGAGCTATTTGACAAACAACAGATTTTACATCCCACACTGTATTTCAGTGCAGGGTGGCACATTTTTACCAAATGTGGCAACCTCCTGTGATGACAATACTTTGGAGAAGCTGTTTCCAGTCAGTGCTCTCAGCTGTTATTCACCAACAAACAGCTCCAGTGAGTTTTAGAGCAGTGAGCTGGTTAATGGGGTTTTTTAATTTTTTTTTTAATTTTTTTTACTTTGGACAGAGTCTGCTCCTGCTGCTCCCTCCAGCTTCCAGATTTGATGCTAAACTGGGCTAAACTTTCCCTGACTTCCGCTCTGTGCTGAAAGGACCAGTGTGCAGGATTAAATGGCATCTAGAGAACGAGCATTATTCCTATTGCCTTTGTGTCAACGTCTCACGGGGATTCGTGAAACTGTCACGTAAGTTTTAGTTTCGGTTTCGTGCGCACCAACACGATTTCGTCATGTTTTTCGTGCCGCTCACCACGAAATGTTTTTCGCTGTGGTAATCACATCTGAAAGTGGTTTATACCGGCGGATTCATGACGATCTAAGCTGTCCATCGGCGTATACTGCTTGTGTGATCGCGTTTGCGGCCGCCGGCCGCCGGACATTCTTGAAATTCCTATGCAAATTGGTAAGTGTACCACCGGCTTATGGTTAGGTTATGGTTAGGTTATGGTTAGGGTTATGGTTAGGGTTATGTTTAGGGACGATGTCATGCAAAATATAGCGTTGGATTCGCCACGGTTTTACATTAAAAATATAATATACACATTCTTTTGAAATACGTTCTGAGTGGCACGAAAAGTCCGCCGTTTAAAATACATTGGTGCGCATTTCGTGGTGAGCGGCACGAAAAACATGACGAAATCGTGTTGGTGCGCACGAAACCGAAACTAAAACTTACGTGACAGTTTCACGAATCCTCGTGAGATCGGGCTGTGTCAACACCACCTGCAGTTCAACCGAGTTCAGCCAAAAAGTCCCTGAATTTTGATCACTTGACCGTTGGTTACAGCTGGGTCTCTAATGGATTTACGACTGAGTCAAGATGTGATGAATTTTTAATTTTTTTTTTTTTTTACATAAACTGGTTGGTGCAAATGGTTTAGTTTTAATGAAATATCCATATTTTATTTTTATTTTTTAAATTGTTTTCATTTTCTGATGGAACAGCAAGTAGTTCAAGGACTCCTAAAAAGTTAAACAATTCTTTCTGTTTTTCCCATTTCTGCCTCAGATAAATGGTGGATTTTGGGCATTTTTAAAATGCAGCCACTCACAAGTGGGGTTCACAGGGTCAATGGAGACATAATTAGGAATACTATATTTCTGCTAATAGATCCCCCGAAATCCCATACACTTGACCTTCTCAAGAAAATGTTAAACTATTCCTTTAAAGTCAAACATAGAACATTTAGGGCTGAATCTACACCATCTTATTTGTGTAGGCTGTAAAATTCAGGTCAAAGAAAATAAATATCAAATCTTGATTCCATAATGTGCGGTGCTCAAAGCAGAGTGAACAGCAATGTGTCATCCAACCGCCCAGCTCAACATTTATCCAATATGGTATTTATCTACCACTTATAAGTTTTGACAAGGTGATTAGAGCTCAATTAACGCAAGCTTTAATGACTCAACATCACATTCAGTGAGTGATGTTAATAAAAAAAATCTGAAGTGATTCTGCTAAATCCCCCGTGTGCCGCTGTTTAAAAGTGACATTGCTTTGAAAGTGGAGTAAGGGCTTTTGTAGGTTACAAGTGCTACAGAGTGAGTCTGGGCTGATCCAGCAGTAGTGATTAACCCGTCGTCCTCCCTCCTTAATACACCATCACCGGCTCAGTATCTGTGTAATACTATCAGTTTCTGAGCTGAATATGTAAATATCTTTTACTAGACAAGTTTTGACAGAGAGCCTGTCGAGTACAAGGCGAGACTACTTAAGCAGCCCTTTGGGGCTGTTTAGTACGCAGCGTTTTAATTGGTCTAGAGAACAGTAAGAGCTTTTCAGGAATATTCACAGATTACCAGGCTGAAACTCAGAAAATGTCCTAATTAAAAGAGAACATACAAGCAGGAGCTTCAGCAGCCTGTTCCAAATAAAGAGCGACTATTCTTAGCTTGCAGAGAAATGGTACAAATGGAAATCTGGTGGAAAGAAGAGGGAACGATCTGCAATGCTGGAGAAATTTGCTCAGTTTAGTTTTCATGTTATATCAAGATCTCTCTCTGTTTATTTTGCTGTTTTTATGGCAGGGAACCATATGCAGTTTTTCACCTCTGGCTATTTGTAAGCGCATGTTGTTCAATCTGTTTCAAGCCTGGAGACTGATTGACAGACTCTTATATTTAATAAACTGGGAGCAGAAAGTCTAAAATGTGAGAATTTTCAAACATACAGTGTGTTAAACAGTATATAAAATGATGTCTTCGTACAGACCACAAATTGCTTCATCACAAGCAGATGACAGTGACAGATACTGATCATGAGATAAAGCATTTTATAAATCGAGTTCCACTTTCACTATTATATTCTTTTTCTCTGCATGAAGTTATGCAGGTTTTTCATTTTCCACCACGAAGGCGAACATCCATCATCTATTTTCTCTCTTTTTTTTTGTTTACTGGAATTTGGTCGACCATGACAGAGCTTTATGAAGTTCTGCCCTGTGCTAGAAATCAGCGATTGTTACCATTTTCTGGTTCCACTTAGGAGAATAATCTTGTGGGACTGCTCACTGCAGGCTTCAAATAAGATTTTCAACCCTACATAATTCTCCCCGGGGAATTTATTCATTTTCTGCTCTGTATGCATGCACATATTCGAGAAGCTCAGACGTGACAATGGTCCAAGAAGTGCATTCTATTCACACAGCTCAGAGAGAAGGTGCCTTTATTCAAATGGTGCGTGTAAAGTGCTGCACAGCAAAGAAAGACAGATAAATGTTTACCCACAGTGAGGAGCTGTTCTGTTTTTATTTGCCTCCAAATGGATGCCACTAAAATGTCTGATGATGACAATGATGATGATGATGATGCTCATTTGCTTACTGAAAGGGAGGATGGGCAAGAAGTGGAAGTGGCAACTCCAGCACTACAAATCTTTTCTTGTTTTTCTGTCTTTCATCATTTTTTTCTCTCTTCCCTCCTCTGGTGGCAAAAACATAAACGGAATCATCTTTATTTGGCCAAATAAGCATGTACCAACCGACCCCTTTTTTCTCATCTTCTCTCCTTTTCTCCGGCATGATGTTTCCTCCATTTACATCGGCCATCAAAGTCCATTAAAGGACTGTTCATCAGACAGGCCGCATTATGTCATTCAATGAATAATGCATCATTTGAGACCAGTGGGGGCTGGTGAGGGAAAATTAGTGGCATTTATTGAGAACCAGCTTTCCATTGATTATCTCTAAGCTGATGGAGCACGGAAAGACATTTTGCAAGCCATGTTCGCTATCCCACACTGTCTGGGAAATATGGAGAAAAAAAGAGATATGAAGAATAGAACAACGGGACAGTAATAAAGGCAAATTAAAAGAGTGTTTATTTCACCACTGTGTGCAGATTGAATGGCTGTTGCCTTGGATACCGTGAATTTAAACAGTGAGGGTGACAGAAGAGAGCAAAGAGACTGAGAAACAGGCAGAGAGAAATGGAGAAAGAGAGAGAAACAGCACGACACACCGTTTAGCATTGTGCCTTTTATCGACTCCACCCTGCCACTGCTCAGGTAATGGCCAAGACTACCTACCAATTAGAAGATTAGGAATGTGGTATATCTCACAAGGAGAGCTGGATGGATCGAGGGACAGAAGGGGAGCCGCTTGAGAGTCCTCATCATTCGATCAAACAAGAAAAACAACATATGGTTAACAGAGTATAACAGTAAAAGAGAAAGAGGAGCGATTCAGAGAGAATATATCCGTTCGCTTCATCATCTTGCCGAGTCCCAAGTATCGCTTACAGGAGCTGTATTTGGCACGAGAAATCTTTTCAAGCACACATGCAAACAAATCCACCAACACCTGCCTCCTACAATCAACATTCACGCTGCAATTTTTTTTTTTTTGATCAGCCTTGGGCATGAGTTTTTTTCACAGGAGGCTTATAGATACACGAAGATTCTGCTGTCGGGAGAGATTTTACATAAGTGCATTTACTAGTGATAGAGAATTAAAGGGTTAAACAGAGTGTAAAAAAATTGATACCACTAATATTCATGTTATGGTGAGCACAGTACATGCCTGTGGTGGAACATGTTAAGGTTTTATTGTGTCACTTGTGCAATAATTGATAAAAGGTAGGATTAGTGACAAAAGTTGCAGTTCACAGTAGATCATTTTGGAAATATGGCTAAGTTGCTTCTCTTAAAACCAGAGTGAGTTTGATTACATATTAAACAAAAAGCTTTAGGTTCTTGAAGGGGAACTTACAAAAAATCCTGTCTATTCTCATACATTGCTCTTTCTTACCCTCAACGGCTGCTTGCATGTGCATCTGTTCCATCCCCATTTTGATTTTCAGTGACTGCATGCTCTGACTCTTCATTTGCCTCATTTGCCTCACAACATTGTTTCTCTCCATCTGCTCTGTGATGTTATTCGATTAGAAAATGATTAATTCTTATTGATGGCACACCACATGTTAGTGAACATGAGACCCAGGAATAGGTGTGATAAGGTCACTAGATGAATATTATATGTATTCACTTTCCAAATATTAACGGAAATTGGTGCATGTTGACAGGATAATGTAATTTATTCATGTATTTTTTTAAACTACGGAAAATATCCTATGACAGCTTACTGTTAACCCGTCTGAAAGTACTTTTCTCATTGTGGTTCACCAGGCAGCAGTGAAAAGTGACAACAGTGCAGGAAGTTAACATAGGTCCTGTGTTTGTGGACATCTTTTGTGAATAGTGTAGTTGATTAAAGGTGAGCGAGCCATAGGATCCTCATGATGCAGACCTTGGGAGTCAAAAGCAAGACTCATAGCACAGAGAAGCAAAAATCAAAAAGCTCTCAAAAAGCTTTACTCACATTAGGCATAGTAGGTCAGGCAAGGAGGAAGGCAGTCAGAGAAAGCAAATGAAGAGGAGGCAGGCATAAAATCAGCAAATATCGGGATCAAGAAGGCAAAAAAGTCATAGTCTGGACTGCTAAGGTTACATCCACACGGATGCGTTTCTTCTTTTGAAACAGTGTTTTATGAAGAAAACAATCTCTGCCCAATTTTAGAATCGTTTCTAAAATAATCTCCATCCTACGCAAAGAAGCAGAAAACGAAACGTGAGTGATCGCATCTCAGTTTCTTCTTGTTTACACAACAACAGTTCAAACTGAGGTTCTAACCCAGGAAGGAATGTCCATTTTCAGTGACATAAAACTGAATTTGCTTGTAGACAAAAGGCCAAAATGCATCTAAAAGAGTACTTTTAAAATGGACAACACTTACAACTACATGAGTACAAGATGATGTGGCAAATGACAGCTTGAACCGGACCGGCGTACGGTAAAGGAGCAATAAGACGATGAGTGGCAGGTGGTCAGGATGGCGGGGAGGTCAGGTGATGTAGGTGGAAGAAACACTGAGATAACTGAGTGAGTGAGAGTGACAGGGCCTGAAATAATGAGAAGTGAGAGAGGCAGCGGGAAGCAGATGAGACAGAACGAAAAGCAAAACAGTCAGAGGTGGCCAGCATGGCATTTTAGTAAACCGTGGAAAGCAGTCAACTTTCCATCCTAGTGTAGTGCAAATATCAATTTCCAGGATGAATACACATTTCCATCCACTGCTGTACTCCAAACATTTGGAGTTGGATGCACCGAGATAAACAGTGAGGTGCTCTAATTGTACTGTCTAGTGCCATTGAAGCACTTTAAAGCAATAGGGCACAAAGAGACAGATGATAGTTAAACAAAACCAGTCAAAAATGTTAACTAAAGTCTCTAAGCAAAAATAGCTTCGGTAAATATGTCTAAACTTTCTTTTAATAAAAACAAAGAAAAGCTGTTGCACTCATTTCCCTCCCTCAAAGCATGTTGCTCCTGCCAGCGTACCAGGGCTAGTATGATATACTGCAGATGCCTTTCCTCCTGGTGGGAGAGGAAAGAAATACAGACCCTCCTACTGTGCCATCTGAGCTCATTACAGGACAATTTCTGCATGCTATTGAACAGTTGGAATTTACCGGAGGGGCACTGGCAAACAAGCCAAACTGTACATATATCTATCCATCTATAGCTATATATATATATATATAAATATATATATATATATATATATATATACATGCATTTGCATACGCCATGCATGTGTGTGTTTACGCTGCAGATGTGATGGGATGCCACATGACTGGAAACTTCACAAGTAGCTTCAAGGCATAAAGTACCTTTGTGCTGTTCCTGTCTCAGTCGCAGATGCTTACATTCCCAACAGCAAGTCTGCACACAGAGAATGGGTTGATAGATCAATTAACAGACTGGAGACTGACACTCGAAAACTCAAATTTTAAAACTTAAGCCATTAATTTGCTATATAGCCCCAGTTCACATTATCCTGTTGTGTTTTAATTGCTCTGTTTGTCTCTCTGTCCCATAAATACACACAATATGGCATGTAATTGTATTTAAATGGCATGCATATGTCTCTATGTTGAAACAAATGGATTATTTGAATTCAAAACCCCTGATTAACTGGAACGCAATTAAACATTAAAACAATAAAAACATCTTAAGTGAATGGTTCCGATTAGAGTTTATTATCAAGAATTATGCACAAGATTTGTGTCTGTTTTTGGAGCTATCATAAACAGAACTAAATAGTGACAGGGATAAATGCAAGGGATGCTAGATAATTATGTGGGTTGGATTTAATCCGTGACACAAAGAGATACTGTACAAACTCTGTGATTTGCAGTTGTGACAACACTCTGAATTATCACTGTGGGAAAGTTGCTCTTTTTACCTGCACGACCACTGAGTTGTGTGTCTTGTCTGCGAGTGGGTGCACGCATGGAGGTCTGCCTATTAAAAAAGCATAAATCACACATTGTGATGCGTGTATGAGGTAGAAACTGAGAGACACCATATGGAGCTCTGTCAGTGAGCTGTAGAGGAGTTAAATGTAGGGTGTCGGAACACGGCCTGCCTCCAGTATATTCACACACACACGTATTCACACACTGAGACGTACACACTCGCGCTCACCAGCTGCGTGAAAAGACGAGTGGCTTAATGACACTTAGCGTGAGATCAACTCTGGAGACGCTCTAAAAGTCACAATGAGCCAAAGCTGTTGCGGCTAATGACCCAACGAGCACGCACAGACACACAGATAAACCCACGAACACACGTAGCACAAGAAATTAATTAACGAAACTGATAAAATAACAACAGAATGCTCTAAACACTATGATTTCAATTAGCTCCTTTGGCTTTTGCGGAAAAGATACTTCGAGTGACACTCAATTTTTTTTTCTTCTTTTCATCTGTCTAAGCTTGTTTCTGCCATTTGCATGTCACTTGGTGTACGCAGTCTTGACACATCATTTTACTGCCAGTTACTTTTACGCTCTCTCAGGCTGCCTCTTGCCCCCCTGCTACGTGTCTGCATGGGGAAGAGAGACACGTTCATGTGTGATCGTGTGCTGCGTCTGGTGGCTGTGCCCTACTTCCTCCATCTACCCATCACACAAAGTCCCTAATGAGGCCCCTGGGAAGCTGTCCAGAGCCTGTGGTTCTCCAAAACCGCTCCAGTTCCAACTCTATTTCAAAGCTGTTGCCTTCAAGGCTGCACAGCCTTTGAACTGCCATGGTTGGTAAGCAGCAGTCCGGCTTTGTCACTGTCCTCACTGACATTACCACCATCAGATTTGGCCTGTGCACGCAGATGATATTTGAAATAATGTTGTACACCCATTTGCTCACACACACATTTTCACAAACTGCCCCAAATGGCGTGCCAATGCTTACACACCAAACCGGTCACAGCCACTTGCATGATTTTGTTTGTCCAAGCTGTTTCCTCTTTCATTTCTTCTCTTTCACGCTCACTTCTCTTTGGTTTGTCTGTCATTTAATCACAAGTGGTACTAGAGGAGAACCAGTGGTTATCTCAAACAGAGCGGCCAAACAGAGAAAAATGATGTGTCTTGCTTCAGCAAAATGTCTTCAAATGGCCAAAGCGGTGGATGGCAGACAAAGATGCAGGAAGAAAAACCTGGAGAGAATGAATGAGAAAATGAAGGAGGAGGAAGTGGCAGAGTGTGCTCGCTGCAGAGAGAGAGCATCAACATGTAGAGATTTACAGTCAGTTATGTTAAAAAATGCCATCCCTCAGGGAAAATCCAATTCCTTTTGGGTCACCGACCATGCTTTTTTCTTGCACAGTCTGTCCCGTGCTCTTTTCTTTAACTCCTCCTTGCTGGGAATACTCCAGGTGAAATGGAACAACAGCGATGAGCCATTTACAGATGGTGCGCCAGACTGAGGCTCTTAACATGGAATAGATGCTTGAAGTGGAGTGCAAAGAGGGAAAAGCAATTCTCAAGTTTATGTATTGTTTTGTTTTTGGAGAGTTCACGGGGATAAGATGTTAAACTCTAAAAAACATGCACTCTCACAGCCACCTGCGTGGAAAGAAAGCACAAAAGAGATGTAATAACAGCACTGAGTAATGCTGTGGTGGTAAAACCTTGCCTAAATGCTTAAATTGAAAATTATCCTTACTGGCCTCAGACCAAATCTCACTAGAGCTCATCGCATCTGTTTCCCATCTCAGTTTTTCCTCTCAATAAAGAAAAAACAATTCTGGACCATGTGGCCACCTGCTCAAAAAGAGTAAAACAGATCGAGTAAAAAACAAACAAAAAAAGGGAGAATGGTAGAATCAGAGATAAGCAAGCCAAACACAGAGAGTCCTGCCAAGACGTGAGGATTTAACACCATGGCTGTATTGATCAGTCCGTATACCTTTCAAAGCCAACAACAGCCTTTCTTAATCTGTTGATTTCTCTACTTTTCAGTGAACCTTTTCATCGCTCTAATCACCCATCCTGCACATCCACATTGATTCTGTTTGACTCCAGAGCTGCTCACATTTGTCTGCAAATCTCGTCCGGTTTTGGAATTATTTGTAATTCAGAGATGTGGCACAAGTGTCTTTGCAATTTTTTTTCGTAATGATTATGTTCTGTTTGTGTAATATTTCAGATGTCAGCACTGGTTGTTCCTGACAGTCCACCACTCAGTCACCTTACTCATCCGCTCACATCCAAGCCACAAAATGGACAGCACATTCGCTGCCGAAACACTTGAGATGTGAGGCTTCAGGCTCCTCCGGGGAAAAAAGTGCCAATTCCCATGAATTGTTAAATTCAAACAATCACATGGGGCTGTGGTTGACTGGATTTATTCACAACATGACTTTCCCTGCACGGAAATATTCTTCTTTTTAATAATTTACATAATTTGAAGCACATGTTTGACCAGTTCAACTGCACGAGAGAAAGAAAGCACCGCAAAACCATTAGCTTACATCTTGTGGTGTCAACATTCTCTGCAGAAAAGACTCAATTTACTGAACATTGTGTTGTCATTAAAGCTGGGAAGCTTCTAGGGACGTTCCTGCACCACAGAGCCTTTGGCCTCCTGAGAACAGCAATAAACAAAAACAGCTGCAGTCGGTGGCAGGCTTGTAGATGAAAATATCTTAAGAATTTTAAAAAATGTCAGATGTGGAGGCCCTCATTTTTTACTGAACCTTTTCCTCCACACTGTGGAAATCCGAACCTCAAAAAAATCCAGTGATGTCCGCAGGCAATAAGAGGGTCCTATCTGTGATTAAGTAGGTGTAACTGATACATGGACCACTGAGCATATTGGAGAGGCATGAATATTTTATAAGCTAAGGTGGGCTAGTGTGTAGCTAATGTATTACATCACATGTAGAGGCTATTGGATACTTTCTCATTGGTCTTTAGGGGCAGTCTGAGGTTGATGCTTATTATTGTGTTCACACTGCTGCACCATACAACACAACAAAAATGCCATTGAAGCACGATCATTAATCCCCAAATGGACAGTTAGACTTATTCTGGCCAGATCAAAGACAGAGAACAAGTGGCAGGGAAAAGTGGGAACAGTGTAGAGAAAAAGAAGTAAAAAGACAGACTAGTCTAAAGCAGGAGAATGAGAGGCAGAGTGAAAAGTCTGCAGAGGCACTCCATTATGTTGGCAGAAAGGCGTAAGAAGGGTCAGATGACAGATTTGGGAGACAAAGAGCTGAGATTGATTGAGAACAGATGAAACAAGTGGATGGGAACTGAACAAGACTGATTGAGACTCGAGGGGGAAAGAAAAGAGCCGAAAATGAAAGGCAGTAAGGCTTGATGCTGTTAATGATGAGAAAAAACTAATAGTCATCTTTTTAAAATATGAAAAATGAATGATCGCCCCTGCAAATGATGATAATAGAGGAATTAAAATGAAATGAAGCGCCATTTAACCTCGAATTTGCGAACAGAGTCATCTCGATATAAGTGAAACCATCACAGAGTCAGCACGGTGTCAGGATTACTACAGTCAAGAGGAAACATTGAGTAATCTATAAGCAATTACATTTTGCAAGTAACCTTTCCAACCTGTGCGTGTGTGTCTGTAGCAGATGGATAATGAGTGAACGTGTGTGACAGAGGGACAGAGATAGTCGGTGGCTGAGTGTTCTGCCGGACAGCGATAATGCTCCTGCAGTTGTTTGGTGATTACAGCCTGTGTGTTTGTCCCGACATCATCTGCGGATAATTCATCACTGGACAGTGTGGCACAGATTATACAAATGCTCATGGTGTGTTTTTCCGTCTCAGTTTTAACACAACACCCAAACAAAGAACCCCCCCCCCAGACAACACAGATTTGGTTTCATTTTCATCGTTGTTGCACTTGGTTTGAATACAAGGTAATACCAGAAGGTAATTTTTTCTCAATTTGTTACAAACGTGCACCGCTTTACCTCCCAAGTGTGTGTTTTCTCTCAGATTACTTTTTAATGTATGCATATATATATATATTGTTAATGTCATGCTCTACTGCTTTTGTGGTCTGTATTTACCTTTACTTCATGCTGCAGAGTGCCAACATTTTCTGCCGCTTCAGTGCTGCTCGCTCGGATGCTTTCAGATCAAAAGACTCACTCTGTTTTTCTTAAAGGCTCCCATTAATCACCTGCGTTAACCCACAGGGGACACTATAGTCACATTCACATGGGATTATTTGCAAATCAGTGAAAACTAGGTGGGAACTGGCCTGAAACAAATCTCTATCTGCATAAATCCACTGCTGCTGTAACTGCTACGTACAGATTACAAACTGTTATCCTATGACATTTTCTCTAACTCTTTGTGCCAACATTGCGTAGCTATTTGCTAGTTTTTAACCATTTTTAGATTAGCATTCCTGAAGAGTCACCACAAATGACGTAGGAATGATGGATAATGAATGACAAATCAATGGATGGGTCAGAGGCAAAGTAGTAAATGAGAAACAGTTGATGTTGGATTGATTGATTGTTAAATCTGTGGACTGTTGAATGGATCTATAAAGACCTGGAGATAATATAACTGACCCTCAAATAGCCAATAAACTATTTATGTAGGTGCTATACAACACATATTACAATATATGCAACAACCCTGTATTGTAACATCTTACTGGATTTCACTCCATCTTTGTAATGTGCTACGTGTATTCACAATTGCAAAATGAGAAAGATTCTGGTAAAAGGAAAACTGCAGTCTCTGCTTTGAAAATTGCTTTTGTAATATTTATTATTGTAGGCAGGGTAAAGTGGTAAATATAAACAGGAACAGTATGAGCACTGACACTCAATCTCTCCAAGCTCACACTGAACGCCAAGCCAAATTTCTCTGAAAGAGAGATCTTCAATTTGCATCACGATGAATGCTAAAGAGAGCAGCCTGGATATGTTGCTTTGAAAGTGATCATTTGTGCAAGTATTATTAATGAATGCTAACAGAGGCTGGTGTCTGTGAAGAGAAACTCTAAAATGGAAAAAAAAAAAAAAAATTGGAACATTTAGAAGGGAGGCTTGATTAGTAATCAGCAGGGCTGGTCTTCAAGAGGAAAGTTTCTCCGTGGCTGCATCAGCAAAGCTACTCTGGACTGTTTCAAACTACAAAATCCCCCCCCCCCCCCCCCGGTGCAATGAGTTTCAGCGCATGTGGTAATGGGGCATTGGTGTTATGTGTTAGACATTAATTGGGTATTTTGCAACTACAGAAAATTTTCTTTTTACTCCTTTGCATTGTTATGTTCTCCACCTCCATTATCACTACTAATAGTTTCTTTCACACCTTCCACTTGCAATGACAATAATAAGTGCCAGGAGGATAGAGGATGTTGTGCCAATTTCCCAGAGTACCTCCTGTAAAGTAAAAGAAAAAAAGCATCCCAGTGTGCTTCTGTAACATATGGTGAATTATACATGCTCTGGTATGTGTTACATACATTTTTAGACAAAGTGTTCCTGTTATGAACCCACAGTAGTCTAAGATTTGTAATAGTGGATTTTAAATATATGGAGAGAAGGAGTGGAGGAAATCCCAACTAAGAATGAGGGATAGGGAAAGTAACGACCGCTAGAAACGGAAACTCCTGTCACCATGTAGTGCCACTCTCTGAAGGCGAAATGTAACACCTGCTCCGAGGGAAGATGGGCGTTTTAACTCAGCCGACACACACAAAACAAGCGTCAGTGCAGAAACACACTCACAAAGACATACGGTCTTTAAATACAGGGTTGAGAAAATGCTGGCATAAAAGAAGTGGCTGGTTTAAAAGGCTGAACAGTCAAACGCATCATTTCACGCCGCCTTGCGAGGGGACTAATAATGCTGCATTACGATAAAGGCAGGCCGAGGCAGATTATGTGTATGTGGGGGGCTGTGCTTCATTCTCGTTATCTATTATGCCAACCTTGCAAATATAGCTCCAACAAATGCCCTTTGCATTCAGAATATGCAGAATGTTCATCCGACAGCTCACATCTTTGCCCAGAGCTCATTCCTAGGGCCAGAGACAGTTTAATCAATATCTGACCAACCAAGCTTCATCCCACTGCTAAAAACCCGACAATGAAGATGTAAAGGAGGCTCCTGCAGGTTCACACTCCCGAGTAGACCAGCATCTGTCATGCTGAAGTGTCCTTGGGCAAGATGCTGAATCACTGCCAACTTTAATTGCTGCTCTATTGACCTCTCAATGGAGGAAGGCGTGTGGAAAAAAAAAAGACTCTCCTTGTACAGATAAAGACATGAATACATTTTTATTATATCTAACCTGCGAAAGGAAAAGAGTTGTAGCTGGCGATGGGACTCACAGAAGCCATTTCAAATCAGCATGGTGTCTAAAAAATTCTATTTCCATACGATACTGAATTTTCAATTACAATTCAATTACATTTCGAAGGAAACTGATTTTCTCGCAGACTACAGCTGTTTGTGAAATTTTCAACACATCTTTCATTTACTTTATGGCTTCACTGTCACTCCTTTTTCAGCTAACCTATCACATATTAGATGGGGCGGACATGTCAACCTGCTAATCCAGTAAATTTGAGAAGCTCCTTCAAACATGTCATGAAAGGATTGTATTTTAAACCATTTTTCTGCACCTAACCAAGTAGTTTTGGTGCCTAAACCTAACCAAAGTCTAAGAATAATAATCTCACTCAGGATATGATCCCAAGTCTCCTGAGTAAAACCCCCATTGTGCACCTGTTGGTCCTGTCATGGACTTGGACTAAGTGATTCCTTCATGTCATAGTTTTACCTCTGTGGGGAAAAATAAAACATATTTCTTTCAAAACGTAAAAGGAAAATGCAGTTTTGTTGTATAGGAATGGACATTTTGTGAGGCAGGATGACAAAAATACACTTCTGTATCTTGCTAAAGTTTGCATCAGGTCTAATTTTTAATATTTAATGTATCACTCAATGGCATATATAATTGACAGTATCTCCCATTGTCTACAACTGAAGAAGAAATAAAAGCAAAAATAACTCAGGTGTCAACATAGTGTCTCTGTCTAAACAATTAGGATTCATAATCATCACAAATCTCCTCAAAAAAATGAAATCTTTCATAATTACAACATCTGGATGTCAGAACAATGAAGTAAGGCCTCTCTTTTCCTTTGGTGAATGCAATGCGCTTTCACAGAGCTTCTAGAACTTTTGTTGTGAGGGATAATTACACAGTGTTGACGACATTACATTTTCTACCGACGTGATGAGGAAACATAATCAATTAACACATTTGTTGTGAAAATGTTGGTATTGAACGCACTAGAGCAACGTTTATCGACAGCTGACTTTGTGGGCCCAAAGAGCGTTCGCATGAGCTCTTGAACTGAACTAAAATCCATTTAATAATAGTGGTACCAACCCTGAACCAGAAAATAGACTCATATTCCCAGAAAATCACACACACTACAGTCAGAGTCTCATTTTCGCTCTTTTCTGATTGATTCTCTATGGTGCTACACATCGGTCTGATGCTCAACGGAGGAACAATCTCTTTCGTGCTCTCACTTTGTTTTCGCTTGGGTAGTCCGAACACTCGTATAATCTTGACTTTCTGGGGAACCGCAGTAATAGCATGAGAGCTGCGATACATTAGTAATTCAGTTTTAAATTGCATTGTAAATTGACATCAGTTAAAGCCTCTGGTCTTCTGATTATGAAATACAGTAGAAGCTGTACAGTATGTAAAATTTGAGGCTTAAGCAGTGCAGCGGCTTAATACAAATGGGCTGGTGGCTTATATTTTATCTTTGTAGCATTATGTTGTTATGACAGCCTTTTACAAAGACCTTGTGTAATATAGTCTGATCCATTCTTATCCAGTGGACAATGACATGAAGACAGAAGACAGACAAACTGTAATATTTAGATACAGCATCCTGAATCTGCAGTTGGGATTGCAGTCTGCTTTTACAGATGATTAATATTTATTCAGACACACTATCTTGAGGGCTAAATGGATGACAGGTACACATTCCTTGTCTTATGGCCCAGTGCGTTCTAAAGGTTAATGTTAAAGCCAGACTAATTCAGTAGATGTGTAGAGAAGTAAAGGAATTATACATTTGAAAACTCCCAAAAGTCAATATTTCATGCTGAGCCTTAAGCTGAATTGTGTAACATTTACTTTAAATTTTAAATTGGTGAAACAAGTGTTAGGAGTCTCTAAAACACTCATAAAACATAAAGAATAGCCTTCTACTGAACTAAAAAAAAAAAAAAAAAGATGCAGCTGCAACAGTTATTGCCTGAGGGTGGTGCAAGTGTGACAGGAACTTTTTTTTTTTCCTCTTCAGTTTGCAACATCAACATGTCAGTAAGTGCAGATCTAAACTCCACCTGCTGTTAACTTTCTGTCCTTTCTACAAAAGTTGGCCAGTGGATTTATCCCAATGACTGAACAGCTCTGTCATGCAGACACACCATTAAGTGTGAATGAGGGAGTTTGTAATAGAGTTACAACCTGGGTCCACACTGCCCTTATTGCTGGCATAATGTATTTAATGCTGCAGGCAACGGGATTATATTAACCAGCATGACATCCCATTTATATAATTTGTGGCAGTTGATATCAGTGCCAAAAAGTTCCAGTGCAAAATTTATTCGCATCGACAACATGATTAAGTTATGCAAAACCTTGTTGAGATTCACAAGTGGTCTGTCAGTCTCCAATGCTGCTTCCATTTTGCACAACTGTTCATCTTTCATACAAAAAGACATCCATCATAAAAGAGTCATGCATGTGTGGTGCAGTAGGAGAAAGCGGAAGCAGACCAGAATCTAGCAAACTAAGAAGTCTCAATACAGGAATTCTTTACATATCCTGGACTATCACACACAGGTCAAACAATTCTGTTGACTGGAACAAAAAAGCTGTAGTCCAATATAGAAAAAATACATGTATTCAGTAATTGATTACATTGCGGAGAGATCAGCCTAAAAAATACAGAAGAATAGATCAAATCTATGAAAATGTACCAAAAGATTTATTTCCATGATTTAATTCAGTTCAACAGTGCATTTTTTTAAAAAAAAGAAAACACTTCTAGCACTGTAAAATGAGCAAAGGGATGGGGAAAAGTGGGCAGAGAGTGCAGAAAGTGGAAAGTGGAAAGTGGGAGGAAGCGAATCACTTTATGTGTTTCACGAATGTCAACTTAATTGGGACTCTTAAGGTCTTAACAAAAAGATCCACTAGAGGGGCGTAATCACAACTACTGCTTAACAAAAACTTAATAATATTACCCCATGTATACATGTAAATATCACCGAGAATTTACCTCAGTTATTAATCACATCCTGCTGGATAAAATATCTAATACTTTGACATCATGGTGTATTGCTAAGCAGACTTGAGACTGTCAGCAGTATCCACATCACCCAAAGCAGACAAACTTCTCTGTTGCAAGCTTCATCCAGACAGACACCAATATGATGAGGTAGGCAGGTAGCCATCAAACAAATACAGCTTAGTCACTATGTGCATACAAATGAACAAAATCTTTAAATTCGCAAGCAATGTTTTAACAATCCCAATATCACCTACCTCACAGAAAGGAGCCCCTGTGGCAACCAGGAAGTAGAGAGAAAAGGCAGCCATGATGCCAGGTGTTTTAAATGCCCCCAATAGGGGTGGGGCAACGGGAGGAGTCGACCTCACTCTATGGAGGTGCATTCAAGAGCTATCAGGAAATACTGAATTCACCTAAACACAAGTGTTTCCCCTACAGATGCAGCCATGAAACACTTTTAGTTTGAAGTTAAATGAGCTTTAATGAAGCTGAAGCATTCTTGAGAGTTTTAGAATTAAATGAGAAGAGGCAGGTCGGTGGAAGGTGGGTGCACAAAAAGAATTAATTGCAACATTTCATCTCAAAATAAGCCTTGATGGTATGCAACTTGGTCTATGCACAGATATGACCATTTTTGTCAAAACAAATGCTGAAATGACTCAATTTAAACTCTTTCTAATCAGCGAGCTTATCTTCGTGTCTCATTCAGAGTGACTCGTGTTTTTATCTGTTCTTTTTTTTTCATTATCTCCTAAAATAACTGATGAGCTGATGTGTTGTCTGTTCAGTAATTTGGCTGTAACACTTCATTGAAGTGCTGCGATAGAAATTTTGGGGAGCAAAGCAGTTGTCAGACACGAAACCTTCTGTCGGGGCAAGTGGCTTGCCAGAATGAAGGCAAAATGACTGAGAGAGAGAATAAACTGGAGGGAAAAAAACATAACAGAAAATGGGAAATAGACAGAAAATGGGACAAACTGAGGAAAAGGCAGGAAGATAAGAGGCAGAGAGCGAGACACAGGAGAAGAGAGATGCCGGCTGCAGAGTTGAGGTGGGAGGTGGAGAAAAAACGGGTTGAGAGAGAGTGATAGATAGAAGAGGTTTATTTGCTTTTGTTGTGCCAACATCATTTATCTCCGGTGAACAGCCTCCCAGTGCTGAGAGGCTGTATGACAGAAATCAATCAGAGGGCAATCGTCCATACACTTCCACTGATGCGCCAACCCATCGATACAAGCATTAGGAGAGGAATGGTAAAGGAGAGAGGCATGGGAAAGGGAAGAGAGAGAGGGGCAGACAAAAAACAACAACAACAAAAAAAAACCTGGAGATTTTACAAGAAAATAAAGTAAAAGAAAAGAGAATAGAATCCCTTTATGTTTTGCTCCAAAATGAATGTTCTGCATGTCTTTATCTACTCATTCAAGAGTCATTAAAAACTCCTTTCATGTTTGTATCACCAGCAAATACTCCAGCAGTTGACTCTCCTTTGTTTTGCTTGGAGCTCTGCTCAAGAAGAAAACATAATTTCTCCTTTTTTCTACAGAACAAACTGACATAATGAGACAAATATCGGAGTCTGTTTGGACTCACCACGCAATATTTTGGCAATAGCGGAGTCGAATCGCGCTGCCTGAGTTGCTTAGAGACATTTGGGAGTAAGTTTATGTGCTTCATGGAGTGCTATTCTCTTTGATTTTACAAACGCATTGTTGAAACTAAAATGCGAGATGAGAAAAAGGAATTAAAGATGCATTTAGTCATCAATTTGCTGTTGTTCTCAGTCAGTGCTTTCTTCAAGGCTGTCGACTGTAGTGGTGATGTTTGGTTCAACAGATTGGATGGTTGGAGTTGGTTTAGTGTTTTGGGCTGAGTTCTGCCAGTCTTAGAATAGATTAGAATATAGTTTATTGGTCCCACAAGGGGAAATTTGCAGCGTCACAGCAGCAAAATGACAGTAAGAAAAATCAAAAGAACACATCTATAAATGAAAGACAAAAGACATATACGATATATATGCAATATATATAACAAAAAATACAAACAAAGATACAAACAACACAAAATGTAAGAACATACTGTATACACAAATGAATTGCACTTTTTTATTGCACATCACAGTTTGTTAACTGTCACTAAGTGAGTGTGTGTGTGTGTGTGTGTGTGGTCTGTTGGAAGCAATGATGATTATAAAGTCTGATACCGGCAGGAAGGAAGGAGTTGCCGTAACACTGCTTGAACTTTGTCAGTTAAATAGACTTTGTACTCACCTGAAAGTCTTGAAGTCCCAAATAAGGTCAAAAATCTGAATGATTAAGTACAATGTGCCACCAAGTATGAGGTACAGGTGATTATTATTATTATTATTATTGTCATTAGTAGCAGTAGTAGTAATATTAATAATAATAATAATAATATAGAATTTTATTTGTATACCACTTTGCAATGTCCTTTACAATAAAAGAAATTAAGACAAAGAGTGAAAACGATTCAGTTCCATCAAAGTCAAGACTTGTTTTTTTCTTAATTTTCCATTTATTTATTTTTCATAGCACTTTCCAGGGAACAGCCGCTGAAGTAAAGTGCTAGTGGCAGCCAACACACCATCATCTGGGTATATGCTGCTGTTCAGGCATGTAGTGTGGTGTTTTCTTCTAAAACTTAAAAGCCTGTATTATATTTACATCTTGTACGTTGTCACAGAATGACGCTGACTATTATTAGAGTGTAATTGCCATGTTATGCAGCCGCTTATTCCAGAAAACGGACGCACATTTGAATAATTACTGGTGTGAGCGAATAATAGATAATAGATCAGCAGCAGGGATGGAAAGCTAGCTGTGTGCTCGTGTGAGCGAGTGTGGTGTGAAGCAGCCGGACCAGCCTCAGCGAACACAAGTTGCGGAGGTCCCTGCTGAGATCAATACATCAGAGCCTGGAGCACCTGTCAGGAAGGACCATGTGTTTGTGTGTGTGCGTAATAGCATGTGACAGTCATTAGACTTCAGTCGGACCTCCTGCCCACCTGAGACATGAGAACACATGAATCAACTGCTACACATATAATATATCTCACGGAGGCACGAACAAAGCGATGACGTGTGCGTGTGTGTGTCGGTGTGTGTGCTGAGTGATGCTGGCCAGAGGCATGGCCGACGGTCTGACACCTCTGATGACATGAATGGGAACCCCACCTGACACCGCAATCCCTTTCTCTGCCCAGCAGCATACAGATAATAGTTCCAAGGCCAATGTCACTTACTGAGGGATGACCAACGGCACGTACACACACACGCTGTGGGTGAAAACCACACACACACACACACACACACACACACACACACACACAACCTGTGTGATGTATTTAGCAGAAAGGAGGCTGCAGTAAAGCACACAAACTGACCTATATGTGTGCTTTACATGTATGTGCACTTACACATGTGCACTTATACATACTCCCACACATACACCCCCCGTCAAAAGTTTTGAGACGGGTTCTAATTTATTTGAATGAGAAGGTGTCTCAAAACTTTTGACAGGGGGTGTACTTGTATATGCACTTACACATACTCCCACACATAGTACATGCACTCAGCCCCTGAAGGAAAGTGTGACCTTTCTGTTACATGAGAGCAAGGGATGCTGCACATACACCCAACCTACACGTGTGGTGGATGATATATATATATATATTTTAATGCAAAAAACTGATGTGAAAAATGCAGTCACAATCATGCTATAGATGTACTCTCCCTGCTAATATCAAAGACAGGAAATTAATGTTTTAAGGAAAATTGCTTATTACTTCAGACTAAATTACATAATCTTTTTTTAATCCAAGGTGTGAAAGATTTGCTGAGCAATGGAGGTAATTTTCTCTGTCTCAGATTTATACAATTAAATGCAATCACAACACAGGAGCTGTTGAACCCTGCGGCCATTTGGGGATTAGGTGCCTTGCTCAAGGCTCATGGAAAGCATATTTAATTCACTTCCTCGCCCAGTTTTAGTTTGTTTTTTTCTGCCTTGTTGGTATTTTAATTTATTTGATGAATTAACCAATATATTATTCACCATGGTTGTAATAGCAACTGGCAGCTGGGCAATTTAGTTTTGGAAAAAAAGAGTAATTATGGGAAATTACTTACAAGGCCTCATCAGCTGTAATGTTTTCCTGCCGTCTAAGTTTGCTTAAGTTATAGCCTTTTCATGATTTATTACAAATTTTCAGTTTAGGTTGAACTTCTTAATAAAATAATGACACAGCAAATGAATCCCTTACTTTGTTCTGGTTTTCTGGGATTGAACAAGTGAAGAGTGGATGGTAAGATTTTATGATTTATGAGCAAAACATGCCATAGGTTAGAAAACATGCAAGTGCCTTACATATCACATGCACATTTTTGCTACTGTAAGTGCACTTCCTCCTCGACTCCAGTGATTTATTTTGCATCTTTCCAAAAATGCTGACATGTATGCAGGAATGACTGACAGGAAGGGGGCCACCCTCTTCATAAGACATCCCCTGACTGGTATAAACAGGTTATTTTTTGAGGGAAAGGAAGGAGTAACTATAGCTGAAATAGCTCACAACAACAACTGGAAAAAATGGTGCTTTAAAATACTAATTATGTATGCCTTTTTCTATAGAGGGAGAAACAGGCCATGTTTATCACTGAACTTACATACCTGTTACCTGTTGTACAACAGAACTACTAACATATTAGCTCAAATCACTGACTTAAAGAACCACTGCACATGGTCATTGTCCAATTAAGTGGATTACTCAGGCACGATGCGGGGACATTTATCACCGTTCCTGCAGGTTAAATGACCCCAGGTGAAAAATAACAAGCAAACTTTCAATTACAAATTTCCACCTGGGTGATGGATGCAAGAGTCCTCTGGGACACTCGGTAACAAGATGCATCATTCCTCCCCAGCATAATTAAAATCAGACAGTTTGTGTAGCCGCGATAGCCTTTCAAACTCGGAAACCTTGACCTTTAATTATGGTTGCTCCGTCAGTGTACATTTTGAAGCTCCGGAGCACGTTGCCAAAATGCATCATTCATCTATGGTGAGGCAACGGCGGACTGAGGTCTTGAGATATTAAATGTGAAGCAAAAGCAATGACAGTTGATTGTTGACCAACACCACTGTGAAAAACAATGCATTGTTCATTACAAAATCAAATTAGTGGTGTTCCAGTGCTACCTGACTTATTTATGGAGCTACTCTGACCTTTAGTGCCCTCGCACAGGACTGTCTTGTAATGGAGAAGAGGACGTGATGTTTAAAAATGTAGTGACTCAGCTAGCAGGAGCAATACAGAAACATAGAAATCAAGACAAGCAGACAGAGAATAAAAGAAAAAAACTAACATAGCATGAACAGTGGTTTGGTTTCCAACTCAATTAGCAGAACACTGTAACCACTGAGTGTAAATGCTAATGACAGAATGCAGCTCTATACATTTACACATTTTTTTATATACTTCAATTAGCAGGGGAAATTGGTTTTACTACTAACACAACCTGGTGTGCTTCATATCATCAGCGCTGCATACTGATGCATGACTTTGGGAGCATAAATACAGTATCGCCGTGAAAATAAGGAAGACACCACTCACTTATTTTACAAATCTGCGTTATCAGTGCTTGGATTTCAAAGTGCCTGTTAGTGATTTCCTCAATGAATTTTTTTTCCCAGACAATTTGTCACGAAGCTAAAGGTTTGACAGGAAATGCAACTGGTCAGAGTGATGAATCCGATCCCTCCCTGGTGGTCTTCAATGTTAGCTAGGCTAATAGCCGCTCACAATACCTGTACATCAAAGCAGCACATCAGTGTAAAAGGTGCAAGTTGAAGAGCTGAACGGAGGTGGATTTAATTGCTAAATGCCAGAATTTGATCAGAATGTCATACATCAGATGACAAGGCTCTTTAGGACAATTTGTTTTAACAGTGTTACCCATCGTGTTAACTTTATTTGGACAGGCAGATTAGCTACCAGGTGATATGACAATTCTCCAGAGTGTGGGGCCATTTTTCAAACCACCAATTACTAGTCTGCGTCTCATCGATCAGAGGGCCCCCTACCTACTCAGAGTGATATAAATTAACTTGTTTGCCTAAATGACACCTGTGAGGAGACACCACTGAACACCTACAAAAGGGTTACATTCACTACACTGCAACTGGATAAAGATTGCACCTTTAATCAAACATGGATCTAATTGCTTGTATACCTGCAAGGTTCTACTTGGATTCCATAATACTGTCCCCCCCATTATCTGTGTTTGTGCATGTGGAAGCTGAGAGCTGTAAATGCCAGGAGTAATTAAAGAGATCCACAGCTTCTATGGGTGACAAAGGGTGTTGCGTCCCATTTCTGTCAATGCCTTTGATGGCTGAGGTTGATCTCACATACAGTAGGCAGTTTGTGTATGTGTGTGCATCTGAACCGGAGTCTGTGTCAAGCCATCCAAAGAATACATCATCTATTTATAGTCACATAAACACAGTTATGATGTGCGGTGGCTGTTTATGAGTGCTACTGTGAGGAACAAATATTGGTCGAATGAATTGATTTCTGTTCCACTGTCTTTCTATGAACAAGCCAAATATGCTGCAGGAGGATAAAGGGAATTAAAAGCAGGGAGGGAGAATTTATTTTAAGTCGCATTATTTATAGTTTTGTATAATCTCATTTGAAGTGAAACGCTCAGCTGCTCATGAAAGGAAACAATGGTACTATATTGTACTTGGTGGACAGGAACCTGTGGGAACAGCTGAAGTCTGACAGTGCTTGTGTGTGGAAATGTAGATGGTTGTGAGGTTCAGGGCTTGAAAGTCAGAAGCGTGGCTGGAGAGCATGTGTGTGTTTGCCTCAAGGGTTTTGATCTCTCTCCTCACTAAACAGAGAGGAGTCCATCAGCAACAGATACCCCTTCAATTATTCAGGAGGTTAGCATGAAAAATAAATGGCTGCTTCCTGCAGTGAGAGGTGTGGTGCTGCTCTGGTTCCTGAGCCTTTCAGCCTACTGTGCACTCACACGGAGGTTAGCCTGGGCAATTGCTTCCTTTCAGCAGTTATTGCGGATCGCTGCTTTTGTCTCGTTATTGGCCTTGACCACCAAGTGCTGGGCAGCTCCCTCAACCTCATCAGCGCTGAGATACCGCACAACTTTCTTGACATGTGTTGCCGATCAGTGCAGGCTCCAGTTCTGGGGAAACAGTAGTGCTGTGACTGTTTTGTGTTGAATGTCTGAGGGAAAACAGTCCAGCAGAAACTCTCCAGTACAAATTGGCCTGTATCACTTCAGCCTGGAGCACTGCACATCCCAAATACCAAGCTTTTTTAGAAGCACCTCTAGCAACACGAACCAGCCTATTTCCCAGATTCGCATTAAAACTAAGATGGAACTTCAAGCTTAAAGATGAATAATAGATAAAGAAATGGTATAGAAACCAGATCTGGAATGTTAGCTTACATCTATACTTTAAAACTTGGTGAAATGTTGAAAAATTCAACAATACATGTCAACGAGGATCCTAAATGAATTGAAAATGACAAAATTAAATATGTTGCTATTTTTGATCAATATTTATGGGTTCTTCCATGTCAAATTATGCTTCTGCTGGACCATCTGTCATTTTCTTTTGTTTCTTTGTCCTTAATTATGTGTATTTATGATGGCAAATTGTAAGTAATTTTTGGATTGCTTTATTAAGTATTTTCTGAGATAAAGTTTGTTAAAAATTGTCCGATGGCTCACTCTCACCAAGGTTTTTTTACACATTGGAAATTGAGGCCATGTTTGGAAGAAAATATCTCAGGAAGTATTACAGATTAAAGTCCTGCATTTTCACTGTGATTTCCCATTAAACTATTGATTTAGGATCTACAGAACTGGACAATTAGAACAAACAGTCTAAGATTATGGATGATTTGAAATATGAAGCCCTCATTAGAAGCTACATGTTTAAACACACATTAACAAAAAACACTGATAATGCAGATTTCAACCAGACGTTTTTTTCTAAACCATATGTAGCTGCATGTCACAATGAAACAAAGCAGAACATGTAGAATATTTTAAAATGAAATGCTCAATAACCAAAATATGAATAAAGTTATTTTCATTAAATTTTCCCAACTTATTGAGCAGGTATGACAAAAACACTAATATTGCTGATCAGCCCAATCCAAGTTTTCTGGAGTTACAAAATAGTCCCCCAAATATGACTGAAATAATATATATCGCTTTAACATGGGCTCATTTCTCATTTTCTTACCCCAGTTTGTAGGTTGGAGAAGCAGAGTGAACTATTATACGTCCTAAATTATTATACTTATTGGAACAGATGGTTGAAGGTTAACTCTTGAACAGATACTATAAATACACATGTATTCACACTTTAACTTTCTGATATTTGTCTTGAAGGCCAAGTCTATTCCCATTGAAACTCAAACTGAAAAAATGTGGTATGATAGGCAATTTTTTCAGAAAGTTTTATCCTGTGAAGTACTTTTTAATCTATCAAGTCAAAATTGAACAAATATCTTTACATATGCATATTTGACATTCTAGAAATTTTATGTAAGTCGGCGATTGTCAAGCAGAAATTGTTTAAAAATCTGATGATCTCAGATAAAATCATGGACGAGGATTTCAATCATTTTGTTCTGAAAGTGATTTTAAGTGTCTGATCAAACTCCAAGTATGCATTTGTTCTACTGGCCTTGGAAAGAACTACAGTTCAAGAGTTAACACAGTATGTCAGCAGCACACTTCAGAGAAGTCAAACTGCACATATTTGTACATTTTGACACTTTGTCGTCTTTAAATTGATAGGCTGACTGGCAGTTTTCTGCGCCACTTTTCTTCTCATACAGTTAAAACAATTCGTTGCAACATTGAAGAATAGTCCATTTGTACTGTAGTGATTTTTCTCCATTAAGTTCAAATACCACTTCATTCAGTGATTTACTGTAAATGCACATACAGTGTGTAAATCCAGACCTTTCTCTGTGTTCAAAAGGCTTCTGCTCTTCCCCTTGTTTCATGTGACAGTGTGGATCTACAGCAGTAGTTCTCTGAACAATGCTGGCTTGTGTCGCAGTCAGACAGCTCACTTCCATGATTAGACTGGAGGCAAGGCAGTTGTGCCTGATGTCATGTCACTTTGTTCTAGGTGATAGCCATTTGGCATTAGCTGACTCTTCTTCTTTGTCCGTTTCTAGTGCTTCTTGCTTTGCCTTTCTTCTCCTGTCTGATTAATTTGTGACTTTCTTTGTGCTGCCGTCTCGTTTTTCTCTACACAGTGATTGGTCTAGCAAGGAAGAAAAGGATGTAAATGTAGCTCAACGAAGAATCTAATATTAGCTTCTTTTCTGCCTCTTCCTTTCCAGGTGGTCCATCACGTTGGTCCTCCCCTCCATGTGACTGCTGCTGCAAGAACCATAAAGGGGATGGCGAAGGCGAGAGCGGCACCTCCTTCAACGACCTCTCCACCTCCAGTTCTGAGAGCCAGTCGGAGACCAGCTCTCCCCAGGGAACAGTCATCCGCGGCCCAGTCAGCCGCCAGTCCCACCCCCACGCCAACGTCCAAACCCTGGACAGGCCGCTGAAAAAGGGCCCCGTCACCATGCTCCAGCAGTCCGAGCAACGGCGGAAGAGTGACTTGCTGCGCACCCTCACGGCCAGCTCCCGTGACACCAGCACCTGCAAGAAAAGGCCCGCGAAGGAGAAGCTAACGGTCGAGGAGGAGCTGGAAAAGTGCATTCAAGACTTCCGCAAGATCAAGATCCCCGAGAGGTTCCCTGAGAGGAAGTACATGTGGCAGTCCGACCTGCTGAGAAAGTATCGCCTCTGAAGCAGGAAATAGGACAGAGGGAGCAAACACATGAGGCCAAGGACCAGTTTGTTTTTAGATCAAAACTTTTGCAACAAAAGAGAGCTAACACTAAACTCGTTCAAATCAAGTTTCTGGGAGAAACCTCACCTTCATGCCAGTAGGTTGGAAGTCTACACGGAAGCTAGAAAGAATCCTAAACAACAGACTGTTCTCTTATTGACGTATGTAGTATGTATGTGTGTGTACGTAGTTTAGGCCTACTGTATGTACTGTAGGTGTGTGCTGTAGCTTGCTGAATGCTTCGGAGCTTTGAATAATTTATCCCAGAGGACCAATACAAATGGGCTAAAGACAATGTCTACATACTGATCACCTGCCTGAGGGCTTGCTGACGCATACGTTTGGGGTTACTGATGGCTACTTGACTGCACACACTGTAATTTGCCATCAGCTCACTAACAAAGCATCACGGGAGTCACAGTTTTAGTCCAAAAGAGACAAACACTGATTTAGTATGTGAATGTGTGTTTATGTGTGTGTGTTTGCACCCAGGTGGCCTAGAGGTCACAGATAAATCTGCATCGGGATCCATTAATAATTCATGGTGTTCCGACAGTGCTCTCACTATAAATGCGCCCGCAGATCTCTGCTGCCAGGGTGGCGTAAACAGCTGGGTTCATTACTTTACTTTTAGGCAACATTTGGGGACTTCGGAGGCAGGAGGAGGTACAATTTCATCAGCGCCTCAATTAATTTCCCTCTTCAAATATCAGTTGTGTTGCAAATGTACCCTGAGTGAGTCAAACTGCCCTGCATTGCATTATTTTTTTTGCCACGTTCGCCAAATGTAAAGCAATACCCAGGTTACTGTGTTAAGGATGAGTGCAAAGAGACAAGGATTTGATTTAAGATTCAGTGGAGTTCAGAAAGTAAGGTTGATAAATAAGGTTTAGGACATATTTGCAGAGCACACACTTATCCATTTACTCAAAACCATAAGCATTTAGCCACACTGACATTTCTAAAATGAACTAAACACTTACAAACATTCGCATACTGATACACAGAGCGATCAATCACAAGGTCATTATAAGCCTTGCCAATATGACACCTAAAATAAATACACACAGAATGAAGCTGGATTGTTGCATTTGCTAACCATGCCAGCACAGACAGATGCTTTCTACGCTCACTGTTGACAAGTTAATCAATAGTTATTGATAATAGGGTATGGCAATGGCGCTGATAGATGTGGTTCTTGTTTACAGTTACTAATGAAGCTCTTGAGTTGCTGACAAAGACAAGCTGCCCGTGTAGTCAGTGAAAATTACCTATTAGAAGAGAAAAGAAGAGAGAGAGAGAGAGAGAGAGAGAAAGAAAATTACCTATTATTCATGTGTTCATTTGCGTGCTTCTGGCTCTGTCAAAGTCAAAGCAATGTATTGCAACAGAAACAAAGATGGCAGACAGCTATATTATAAGAGCGTAACTCAAGAACCCAATTTAATTTCCCCAGTAGGTTGAATTTTATTTATTTAAGGAGCTTGCTAGCTAATATGTTACTGCCAGCATCGTTTACAACATCGTTTATTTCAGGGTGAAAATTCAATTATTGACCGCAATAGCGAAAGCACACAAACATTCGCTGATGTTGCATTCATTATATGTTCCTTTTTAGATTCATGATGCCATTTACCTGGTCATTGCAAGATTAGTTAATTGCATTTTTATTGTAAATATAAAAGTAGTCATTGATATGAGAAGAAGAGGAGTCACTAGATATCTCTGTGTACTATTTTATTGTGAGGTCTTAAATGTAATATATGAAGTGTCCTGAGATGACTTACAGTGCCTTTAAAAAATGTTCATCACCCCTTTTTAAAGAAGTTTTCCCTCTTCATTGCTTCTCAGCTTTGAATCATGACCTATTTAATTTTACTTTTATGAAAAGAAATTACAAAAAAAGACTTCTTTGCGCCAAAGTGAAACTCAATCTTTATGAAATATATCAATTGATTACATTTTTTAACGTAAAATAAGTGACTGCATTGGTATTCACCCCTCAAAGTGACCATGAGAAGGTTATTAAAAATGGGGCAGGTACAAAAGTAAATTTCCAAATCACTGAATATCCCTTGGGGTGTAGGTAAATCCATCATTAAGAAATGAAAGGAATGTGACACATGCACAAAACTGCCTAGAGTGGGATGTCCCTAAAAACCATGCAAGAAAGAGACTAGCAAGGTAGGCCACCAAGACACCTATGACTCCTCTGAAAGAGTTCCAGGCTTCAGTAACTGAGGGAGGAACTGTGCATGCAGCAACCTTTTTGCAGATAGGATGCAGAGAAAGCAAATGTTGAAAAAGCACATCATTAATCTAGACTATAGTTCACCAGAAGGCACGTCAGAAATGCTAAAGTCAACCAGAAGATAGTTCTTTGGTCTGATGAAACAAGAATGGAGTATTTTAGCCGTCAGATATGTTTGACGAACACAAAAACACTGCATGTATTCACAAACACACCGTGAAGCATGGTGGTGGCAGTATCATGATGTGGCGAAGATCGAGAGGGAGAGTAAAGGTACAGTACAGCAGTATTTCAGCATAGCACAGGGCAATCCTGCAGAACAACCTGATGCAACTTAAGAGAAGATAAGTTTTCCAGCAAGACAATGGAATATTGAAGCATACAGCCAAAGCTGCACAGAAATGGAAGAAAGACAACAAGGTGAATACTCTGGAGTAGCCGAGTCAGAGCCCAGACTTTGTGACTGAACTTAAGTAGGACTCACAGTCCCTGAGCAACCTGACAGAGCTTAGGCAGTTTTGCAGGTAGGCTGCAGCAAAGGCAGTGTCCAGATGTGCAAGACTGATTGACACCAATCCACACATGCTCGATCTTGTAATTGCGATAAAAGATGCATTTACCAAATAGTGACCAGAAAGGGGGAATACTTACGTAATTAATGTAAAAAAAACTAAATAAATTGGCCATAATTCACTGTTTAAAAGCAATAAAAGTGGAAAATTTCCAAGGAGGGTGAATACTTTTTATTGGTACTTTGTTTGATTTGGCTTGATGTTGATAAAACCAAACTGAAATGAAAAGAGAGGACATACAGACAAACATATCTTAACAACAAAATAAGTTCTTAAAATCTTGTATCGGTACAAGAAAGGCATCTTTTTTTTAATGTTTCTTTTTCGTAAACCAAATCTTCTGTTAGGGTCATCTAAAAGACATGTCCTCAGAAGCACTGGATAAGGAGGCTTCCAATTATGAGACAAATTTGATTTGAAGTTTCTTTAAGAGAAAGTAAGTGATGAGATTGTTAATACATGTGTATGTTGATAACAGCCTCAGGTAAAAATCTCGTTTGATAGACAGCTGTGATGAATGATGTAATTTGTGTTATGAAGTAATAAATATTTATAACTTATTTATATTGCTGAAGGTTCAGAATGACTTTCTTTGATAGTGGAATAGTAATTAAAACAAAGGAGACAGCGGAAAGCCTTTTCACAGTGAGACTTGGCTGGACTTACATAGATTTGATATTGAAGGTTATGGGAGCACAATAGAGTGCGATTTATAAACAATCAGCTTTTTGCAAAGCAAAATTATAAGCACACAAATAAGTATATAATATGCATAATATAAACTTATTTAAAGATCAGTTTATTTAAAAAAAAATCCCTGATATGTTAATAAAAAGGAGAATTGAAAAATGTTTTTATTGTAGTTATTTTTCTACCTGAAGGCCTATAATTAAATATAATTTTAAAAATCCCTTATGTTGCCCATAAAATGTATTTCAGGTGATAGAAATCCATAGGCAGTAACAGATTGCTTGTCATAGTCAGTGGTGACCATATGTTTGCTATGGGAAAAAAATGGTTGCAATAGGTGCTAGATACAAACCATTCTCCTCATGTCAATACAATGAATATACTTATTTTTCTACATTGCTGGAATCTTACATTTTCATTTTGAAGTCATTTATCTTATCAGTTGAAGTTGAAGTACTTTAATTCAGACCACATATCATATGTAAATAAGCACCATACATCATACCAAACCAGAAAATTGTATTATACTCTCTGTATATACCATGCAAATCCATGAGGCGTTGCTGCTACTCTGTTTTTAGTGATGCAGTAGACTGACGCTAATGTAATACGGCCATTCTTGTTTTATCATTTAGCGTCGGGCCATCAGGGATGAAGGAAAATATAATACACACCTATGACATATTACATGTTTACAACCATAACAAATGATATGCCATATGTTGTTTTTGGAGACAACAGTGTCATAAAAGGACCGACAGCACATTTGTCTCACGGTGCCCCAGAGGCAGTCGCTGGTGACTAAGACGTTTCAGCAATGCCGATTTGCAACCGATCTTAAAATGTATGTTGGAAACTGAAAATAATAATGAAAAACAGCCTGTTAAAAACTCAAAAGATGTGAATTGTTTAACCGTAATTGTGGAGCTTTTGTTACCATACAGTGCAGTGTTAGGACGGTCACGTTTTTGTTGTTTTGGCTCTGTACTCTGGGACATCAGATTTACAATGAAACAGTGCCTGTGGGTTTAAAGTAGAGGCTTTCAGCTTTTAACAGTGTTTGAGGGTGTTCACATCCATTTTAGCTGAATGGCATACTTACTTTTATAGGACAATGGATCGGGACAGTGATGCTAAACATGTAGGACGAGTTAACAAAGGAGGTTTGTTGTGTGTTTTTACGTTCTTGACTGAAAAGCGGGCAATGATTTGATTGCACAGGATCTGCAACCAGAAAATAATTTCCAAGATGCATTTCTGACGCTGTTCATGTCAATTAAATGTAAATACCCTCAAATTAAAGCTGAGCATCGTAACTTTGACCTCACCGATCACACACGATTGGCTCAGTACAAAGCCAACTCATAGAAAAATGTGACTGCGTTTTATATGAATCTCTGTGCAGGTGGATTGCATTTCCAATTAGTTTGTTTGATCTGAACCAAAGGTAAAATACATCTACACAAGACTACAGTTTGCCTCTGGTTGATTTTTGCTTTCAAATTTCTGAGCAAGAGCATGCTGACTTGAGACTGAATCCAGATGTTCCTCCTATAACCCTTAAATGGTGTGTTTACAGTTGCCGGTACAATAATTATCTGACTAAAACACAGGTGCAAACATGATTCTTGTGAAAGGTCTGTGATTGTCTGGCGAGAATTGTTGCATAGCTTTTAGAATTTTGTTTTATTTGTGACATCTGCAGCAGCTCATCTTGGGCTGTTCGTATTCAGCCCGAGGAAGTACGCTGATATTGGGGATTGTGTTTGCTCGACTCTGCCTGCCATTTTTAAGATATATGGGGTTTGTTTACTTTCAGATGATTCAACAACAAGGTCGATCAGTCACAGAAATCTATCCGAGAGCCTTTTCAAACGCAGATTTGTCATAAGCTGTGATTAGAAATGCTTCTGAACAGACACAGAGGGAAGATAAATACCAAGACACCTGGTGGCCTTCTAGAGTAGACTACAGCTGTTTTTGCACAATGTACAAAGTTAATAAAGAGACACAAACAAGAAAGTATTTGAAAAACAGGTAAATATGTAAATCACCTTACATGCACAACACGACTAGAAATAATGTGTCTGTCATGACTCAAACATTTTGTTGTATTGTGGATCAAACAGACCAGTTTTCACCTTAAGAGCACACTAGGCAATATTCAGTTCTTTGGTCCTGAAATGAACAACAGATGATGTAAATCTTATTGATAAAGTGTGAGTGAAATTTTGTTTCAAAGTCAAATGCCATGTATGAAAAAGGAAGTGAGATTGATGTTGAATTTGCAGGTATATGTTATATGAAAGTGCCCCTGCTGCAGTCTGTGATTTTCTTTTCCTGAAGTTCTAGTCATGCCCTGAAAGCGAAGCCCGTGCACATGACTGCAGGTCTTGTTATTTTCCCCCTACCTTTGATGAGCCTGCTAACCACACAAGAAATATTCGGAAAACCACCACAGCAGACCTGGCAAATGGGCTACTGCTTGAAACAATGGGGCGTCTGTTTTGATGTATGTTGTTCTGAGACACACACACAGAAAAAAAAAACAAGTTAAAAAGAAAAAAAAAGAAAAAATGGTTCAGAAACATTGTGAGCATGTTGGTATACAAACCTTATAACAGATTTAACTTAGTCTGTTTTTGTGAAAAAGATTATTTGACAGAAAAAAAAAGAAAAGTGGAAAAAAAGAAACAAAAAACAACAAAAAAAGATAAGCACAAATGTGTTGATAGTGTCTGCTGTTCCTCCACAGGTGTATAACATTATCAGATAAAAAGTCAACTCTGCTGTGTGACTGAGCTCCTGCAAAACAGAGCAATTCTCATCAGGAGCACATAGCTCATGGTATATACTTGTATCACCACAAATCGCCGAGGAAATATCAAACGCCATGTTGGTAGCTGTGGAATTATGAAAACCTGTCTGTCATAGTTTCTCCGATCTTTGAATTATACACAGATTTGCGTGTCATCAAAATGAATGTGAACTTTCAAACAGACATCAGTGGTGAGAGTTGCTCTGTATTCTAGGTGTCACGTCCTGTTACTATGTCTGCCTTTAGAGACAGTACAATTCATCGGAGAATCTTTAGATACAAAGCATATAGTCATTTTGAAGATGTATGAGTACAACAAATAAACAAGACATTCTGTACAGCGACCCGTGAGTTGCATTTGTTCTCACTGTGTGACAAAGTGGATCGTTATCAAGAAAGTAAGTTCATTGCTTTTGTTTGGCTTCTCATCAGTTTGTGCTGCGGGATTTATTACACTTCTAGGATCTGCACGCTATCAACAGCGGCAGGATCGTTATAAATGATGCATTATTCATTTGGGATTAATACTTCATGGATGAGCGGTTGAGTGGTCAGCCGCTCCCTTTATGCATTTCAGATGGCCTCACTCTAAAAGCAAAATATTGTTTAGCTCTGTATTGATTTACTGTACTTTGTGGGAGCATCTTTGTTTATTGGGTGTTCATATTACAAGATACTGACTCTGGAACAGCAACTTTGGCTTTTAGCTCAAAGTCAAACAGCTTTAAAATCTTGCAAATGCATCTGTTAGGGGTTATGTTGCACTTATCCATTTAAATGTTGAAATGATGATGATTGTATTGTGGATGCTCCTCAATGAAGAGATGACACCGGTAGATCAAGTTAAAGGTACTTTAATACAGACGAGCTCGTGATCCAGACATCATGCGGTAAATGGACAATGGATGTTCTTCTGAGTAAGATTATATAGGTCTTGTGGACCCACCTACATATGGTTTACATTAAGACACACAGAGAGGGGTCTTCAAGTCTCTTGACTTACTGGAGCCTTGCTCAGATAGAATAAACATTTAACATTTGGTTTTTCATTCTCCCTTACATTCTTAGAGGCCATAGAAGACACGTACCCCAGAAAAACACATACCATCAAATGTCCAATTTTCTGAGTGCAAAATTATGCAGTGCCTCAGAAATTCCCTCTGGGTAATAAGAATAATAGTGTCCATACACGCTAACTGTCAAACAATGCAATCCTTATCCTTTAATACAGGCAGAAATTAAAGGCTAGTGTAACTCTACATGAAGTAGCGGAAGCAAAGTAACAATGATTCAGTGTGACTGAAATCTTAATTTAAAAGTATTATATGGTTAGTAGTTAATGACTAAATAATAAAGTTATTTAGGGCACAGCTGTGTCCAAAAGCAGACTGAATATATACACATAATGAAATCTTAGAATTTTTGTTTTCACGTCCCGTTTTTGTCACCATTCATAACAGAAAAAAGACCGAAAATAATTTGACTTGACCATGAACATTTTGCATAACAGTTATTGTTTCCATTCAACCGCATATACCCAGCCCTGATCTTCTGCTATGGTTTAATGGCAACTATTTTTTTTATTTCAAGGTGCTTAGCCTCTGATGTTCAACCTTCTGCTTTTCACTGAGCACCTATTGACATTAAAGTCCCGGATTCAGTTGTAAAGCCAAACAATGGAAGACTGCTGTAGGAACATTTTGATTTTAAGCCAAATGCAATGGTAGAGTAAAATAGCTTGGATTAGGCGATTTGTCAGATTTGCTGCCAAAAGGTGAAGGTTAAAGGTGGTTAAATCAGCAATCTAAAAATAATACAGGCAAAAGATGAAAAGAGAAAGACTTTGAATCATTAGTCACAATGATTTGTAAGACTAGAGTATGCAAGATTGTAGAAACTAGAGAGAATGCACTGGAATTTGAAACCTTACAACTGGAAAAGAAAAGCCCACTTTATCCCTTAAAATCTTTCTGCACAGTTAATTCAATTCAATTCTGTTTAATTTATATAGCATAGATTCACAACATGTCATTTCACAGCACTTAGACACAGACCTATAACAGAAAACTCAACAATCCAAAGTTTCCTTTCAACAGTGGGAAGGAATGAAACAAACCTAGAACAGAGAGGCAAATTAAAAAAGTCAGACAGAGCCATATTGAGGGAAGGCGGTCATCTGCCTCGACCATTGTTCCTCCAAAACCCATGCTGGGATTAAGGGAGGCCGGCAGCACATTAAAGTACTGCAGGTCTAAAAATACACAAATACGCTACATCCATACTTTTGCAAAACGTCTGGTTCAGAGCCCATGTGAACATAAACCCCACCAAACACAACTTGCTGCCAAATAGGCTATATTGCAGACAGATGGTGAACACATACTCAGATGTGTAAACATGCCCCGATGAAAAACTGGAGGAGAATGAAGACCATAAAGAGAAAGACATAAATGTTAATGCACTTGATCCTCTGGCAAGTTTGGAAGCACAAAACATTGCAGGCTTAGGTGGGATGTTACAGTGTGGCTGCACTTTGTTGCCCGTTTTTGTGCTATCTGCTGTCTACCTGTCCTCATGGAAGACTGGTGATGCACAATGACGGCGCAGGTGGAGTGCATGCAGGTCAGCCATCCAGATATCTCATTTGGACCCAATGCAATGACTCCACAGTCTTTTTACAGGCCTGTGACTGTTACAGATAACAGATGTGTTTTCTTACAACCATAATACTTTATTTATCCATTAATGTCAATAAATAAAAGCTTCTGGAATAAATTGCATACTCCACCTTTAATCGTCAGCTAAAATTTCACGAACGTGACAGCCCTACCTAAAGCCCACTGTCTCAATAAAACATTCACAGTTAATAGCTTTTCCGAAAAGGTCAGGTGGAGAGAGGCTGACAGGAAAAGCGAGCAAACAAACAAAAGGTTGACAGGTAAGACGGTAAGGCTTAGAAGCCTGAAGGTAAAGGAAAGAACAGGTAATCAGGGAGGAGCCAACAGCTAAAGTTTGACAAACAATAGAGGTAAACAGCTTAGTGTATGTGCCATAAGGCTAATGAGGAAATCTGATGCAGCTTCACAGGTGATCTGCAGGAAACTTGACAAGGCTGTCTGCCGAGCAGGTGAGTAAGGCAGGATTTGAAACGACACGTACGTATAAATCCACACTAAAAAAACAGACCCTAACTATACAGAGTCACAAGCTACAGAGCTATTTTTTACCTGTCATCAGAGTTTAATGTTCCTAATTAGTACACAGGAAACTTCATTTTGTATTAACAGTAAATGAAGCAAGACGTAAGTCAAAGGATGTCAATTTCACCGCAGCACTTGGGCACTGGGAAGCTGCCAGAGTAAAAATCTGATGTTTATATACAGTTCTATTTTTGAGTTGCAGTGGTTATGTTTTTTTTCTGCCCACTTACCTTAATGATTAGTTCAATCTACACTGATTTCTACACAATCAGAAATCCAATGTAAATGATTAAAATTAGCTCGCTATGGTTTATGGGACATGAACACAGAGACCCAGGCCCAGGATTTCTAAGTTACGGTAGATTCGGGAGTGTTCAGCTCTAAAATCAATAGTTCTTGATGATTTTTTTAAGCCCTTACCTTCTTTTCAAAAACGTGTTGTGTAAGTCTGCAAAGCTGCAGGAATTTACAGCATTCCAGTGTTAGCAGGAGAAGTCGCAAATTAAATGAGCTAGTGAGAGAAAAGTACATAGAAAAGGAGGATTCTTTATGTAACAAGAAGCGCTCAGCCAAATTCTTTATAAATGAAGGCCTGATTATGCTCACTAATGACATTAAAGTAATGATTAGACTGGAAACACCAAAAATCGCTGTGGAATATAGGTCATGCCCTTCCCATGCCAGAGAGAGCCCTCTGTCCTCAATAATTATTTTAAAATGCCACAATGTCCCAGTCTTCATAAAGCAACCTTTTCCACTTTGGGCACTTTCACTGATCGCACACGCAATGTCTATTAAAGTCCGCGAGGATTCCGCTCTCGGGACGACCACTGGGATTCGACCGGAGACTAATCAGCTGCCAGAGATGAGAATAGAGTCGGAATCATGATGACCTTTTTTTTTTTTTTAACTCAGTGAATGACGCAGACACAAAACTGTTGGAAAAAAAATCCACATAAGCTATAAAAAAAAAAGCTTGACTCCTACCTATTCCAACTGCTCTGACAAAACTTCAAGACAATTAAATCACCCGGCATATGGAGATAAATCTGCTATTTCTGCCAGACTAGCTCATCCCCGGACAATACAGTTAATTATACTGATTTCAAAGTCACAATCAGGACTGGAGAAAGTCTGGTTGTGAGGGAAGAATGCATGTTTCATGTCTCTCTTTGTGACTGCCAGATCTCCATGGAGGGGAAAGAGGAGGGAGAGTATGCATGAGGCTTAAAATAGCATCAGTGGGATCAGCTATCTCCTCAAGATCAAGGAACGCGACTGTTCACGCTGGCCTGAGCCTGCGATGAAGAGACCGATAAAGTAAGGAATGGCTGGATGAGGGTGTGGATAGAAGTGAAAGGGAGAGGTGATAAAGAGTGGTGAAAGAGGGAAAGGTATTGAATTAGGATGAAAGGTGAGAAAGGGGAGAGGAAGAGGTTGAGACACTTGGTGTAAGGGGAGGGGGTGGTTAGAAGATGGAAAAGATGAGAAGCAGGTCGGCTAGATGGAAGTAATGGAGACAGAAGGGAGGAACGGAAAAAGGAATTTAAAAAATGAGTCAGGAATAGTGAAAAGACAAGGGACAACAAGAAGCAGATGGAGGAGAAAAGAGGGGGATAGTAAAGAGCAAGAGACCAACAGCAACGAGACAGAGGTGAATAAAGAGGAAGTAAAATATTAAGAGGTGGGAGAAAAATATCGGACGAAGCACACAGAGCCTGTGTTGGCTGTCAGCATTCATCTCCAAGATAAGAGCTTTGGCTACATGATCTGTTTCCCAGCATTACAGATGAAAGCGTGCGCTCCTGCACTGCAATCAGATCAGCCGTGTGTATCGCCATTGTTGACAGTATTCGGGATGATTTTCTCGGCAGCACAGCTGAATGATGCACACTGCCAGGCATTGTGGAGCAAACAATGGTACAAGTCTTTGTGCACAAAAGGCTGATCCAGCTTCAGCTGTGTCCTGGAGCCACAATCACACTGACAAGATTAGTAAAAGGACATTTAATGCGTTATCTCTTTCTGTCTGTGAACAGAACCCAGCCAAACATTACTCGAGGTCTCGCCTTGCAATTGAAGTCGCACAATAGGTGCAGCACGCTTGTTAATATACGGTACAGCAGCCATGTCAGCGAAGGGCTAAAAAACAGCAATTATAATACAGGAAGGTTTTCAAGATTTGAGAGTGGCTGAGCTATTTATCCATCTTTTTAGTGTCAGGAACAGTTGAACGTGATATTTTCCCAGCCGCCATTGTGCATCCTTTAGGTATCTCTGCTCAAGGGAAGTCGTACTGAAATGGAACTGGATGGTGTTTTTCTAGTATCTCATACTTTTCTGCTCTTAAAATAAGATCCTGTGTGCTCCTGTAAAAGGACTTCATGATACTATCCTATATCTTTGCATTAACATGGTAAAATCTGCACATCAATTTCTTGCACTGCTAATATTTTCTGCACTTTTACATTTATTCTACAAGCCACTTTTTGCTGATGTTGTTTATTTATAGTATAGCAGTACTCTATTTATTCATTTTTCATCCTTCATTCTTGTATATACTGTATGTATTATTGTTATTATAATTACTGTCTCGACTGTATATTGCTGCTGTAACAGGGGAAATTTCCCCTGACATGGGGAGTAATAAGGATTATCTTATCTTATCTAACCAGTCGTGCAACAATTACTGGCATTTACAGTAAATGAAGGGCTTTATAAAATCTAAGTGCAGTGTATGATTAGAAATAATAACAGCATATGAGAGGGGTGTTTGAGTCTTGGTGGATTATTGGACTCACATCACAGGTGAGTCAATAGAGTGCAGCAGCCATCAGTCCAGGTCATGAGCCACTGCCTAACCGTTAAAGCCAGCTACAAAGTTCAAATGTAGTTCAAGTTCAATTAGCTAAGACTGTTTTCAAAGTTAACTCCTCTACTTTCTTTTGTTTTTCTTCAGAAAAGAGAGAGGAGACCTGCAGACCTGTTGTGCAAAGACAATATTGCCAGCTGTTGAACATAATCCTTTTGCTGAGGACAGAAGTAGTCAGTGCATTTGTTTGTGCAGAGCACACACAACAGACTGACTTAAATATATTTGTGAAGGAACAGTGTAGGCAGCCTATAGCATTTTCAGTACTTGCTTAAATTTCTCATCTTCTCTGGCCAAGCATGCTTGCATATCTGCAGTGATGAACATCCATATAGCTTTAGTTATTCTTTTGACATAGAGAAAAATTTGCTTTATTGAATTTTCAAAGCCCTTGCTTACCTGACTTCAGTGGAACAATGTCGGCAGATAGTATTTGTTCGATCTGCTTTCCTTTGTCCACTTTGGCTGTAACTTACTGGGAAACTGTAATTTGACCTCTTGCAGCAGGCACAGAGTATATGCATTAATAATGGTTTGGATCCATTAGGAGTCTTAGTAAGCCATGAAAATGAAGCAGACTGCACAATGGCAGGATATCCCCTAAATGGAATGCTGCCATCATTAGCACACTTGCTTTTCCTGCTACCACACATTAATATGTCTTCTGTGAGAAAGGTCTGTGCTCCCACACAATAGATCTAAATGTCAATAAACGCTCCTCTAGCATTTATGGCCTCATTCTAATGGCAGAAGAAGCCATATTACATGAGGTTTGCTAATGTGGAGTCTGGAATTGTATTTTTTGGGCCTGCAAATATGTGGACCAACATGTCTTGTTTAGTTTCTTATCTTTGTGGATTGATTATGGATACCATCTGAGAAAAGCTCATACTAATATAGCTTTAAAGGCGTCAGTAACAACATAGCTTTCTTTCTTCCAGACTCCATCATATCTCGACAAATCCGCTTGTTCCAGTACGCTGCTTCCAGATAGCTGTACAGAAGCTTCCCTTCAAAGTGAGACGTACAGAACAAGAGAAATTGAGTTTCAAACTACCTCCAAATGTGGCTTCAATCTGATTTTCAAAAATCACATTTCATGTGTTTTAAGCTGTCCAGGCTTACCAAAATCAACATCAATTCAATAGATGTGGGCCTGGCATGTTAAACACTGTGAATGCATGTTGATTAGGAACTTAACAGTAAAAAATACAGTGTTGATTCACAAATTTAGTCCACAGGGATGCTATCATATGTCTTTTACGTCTATAGTTGGATTTAGGGTTGTTATTGTACATATCTGGGGTGGTACACATTGCCCAAACACTGGTGGTATTCCTATAGATTCCTATAGATAGAACGAGTGGACATTCAAGAGTGATATTTTTAGCTCAGATGAACCACACACTGTAAAATGTTGTCTTTTGTACATGCATATAACTGTAGACAGGGCTAATTTCATGGAGCCTTTTTAAATTCAGTATGTTGCGTTATCTCTCTCCGCCCTGACTACCACTCGTATCCTGTTGGGATATATCTCAGACAAACACATGGACATACAAAGCAGAAAACAGGAGTGAAGAGAACAGACAGATAACAGCATATGACACTTTGCCAAACAGAGCCCATGATGCTGCTCTGTAGGTTGGAGATTTCATTTTTAGTCGAGACACTGTTAGGCTTTTTTTGTTTTGTTTTGCTTACTTTAAAGAAGCAATGAAATGGATGTTGTAAATATTCAAGGACAGAAATGAATTTTAAGACTGAATATGTTAGGCATGCACAATAATGCAAAGGATAAGAAAACCTAATTAAATAGCTTCTTAGCAGCTTCGTTTTGTTAATTTATCATTAACATGGTATGAAATAGAAAAAAATATTAGTAAATGTTTTAATGTATGATTAATGCATGAATTTAATGAATCATTCATTAATTAACACTCAAAAAGTGTCATTTCAGTGACTTACTTTAGACCATGCCATATCAGTGTTACAAAACAGAATGGGCATTTTTAAGAAAACATTTTTTTAAAGCACAGTAATGAGATTAGTCTTGCACTTGTATTTTTGTCATGTGGCCAATCGTTGCAATTAATTGAAAATGATTCACCTATAAACTGCCAATACTTTTAATTCTTCTAACAACTGTTTGTGTTGTTTCAAATGAAGGGAATACCATTTCCATTAGATGAGTCACAACCCCAGCCCATTAGTCTGCTGTTATTCAGACTATGTGCAAATTATAGGGTGAGGTGCACGTGTTAAATTTGCAGTGCTGAAGGTGAGGAATTGTAATGGGTTTTGTTGTTGTTGTTGTTTTCTTTCCTTGCTGTTTATTCAAAAATGGAAAAAAAATATTACTGCAAAAGAGGACTCAACTAAAAGTGCTGTTCTACTTTTAAGTGATTTTACTAAGTCAAAGTTAAATGACTTCTTTTTAAAATGCACTCAGATAAAACTAAAAATGCACCTCAATGAAAATGTACTTCTTGTAGAATTACCAGATAAACAGCAGAACCTTAGAATATGAACTTTTCTACAGCTGCAGCCCACACACACTCAAACATTAAAGCATTAAGAGCGCTACGCAGTTCTTACACATACAGAAAACAGCCTTGCTTGTCAGCACAGCGGTTGTTGACATTCTCAGGACAGTGAGCTACAACAATCAATGAGTTTGTCGTTGTGCTAATCTGTCTGAATGTCATTCTGTGAGACTCCAGAGATGAAGTACTCTGTAATCTGGCCAACTCCTTTGCTTGTTCCTTCTTAATTTAAAATATAATCAGTTACTCGGCCTCTCTGTCCCACTCTGCTCCTTTTGCTCTGTATTTACATTTAATTCATCAATCTGCTCTTCTTTATTTCTCTTTTTTTTATTTTATTTTATGATCTTTATTTTCTTTTTTTCCCTCCCCTGCATCGTGGCCCAGGGCATCCGAGGAAGAAATGGCTGGAAGTGAGAGCCTAATTATCAGCTTCAACTGCTCATATGGTTATGATTTGGAAAATTTGAAGTTGAAGTGAAGTTGAAGACCTTCTGCATCGGGTAGGGCGAGAAACAAGACAGATTGGACTCTTACTGAATGCTGGAAAGACGAAATTCATGCACCTTAACCCAACATCTAAGGAGACATTGTGTGCACTAGATGGGTCAGAAATCAAAAAAGTTGATGATTTTCTGTGTCTTGGAGGCTACACCAACACAGCACATGATATAGAAACAAAAATTGGCAAAGCTTGGGAAACACTGCACTCTCTGTCAAAAATGGTAACCAAAATGACAGTATTCAAGGCGTCAGTGGAATCCATCTTGCTCTATGGATCAAGCTTCGGATCAAACGGAAACACTCTGAAAAAGAATTGAAGGGACTTATACCAGAGTGCTATGGATGGTCGCTTACAAGTCGCCACATGGCTCACATCCATGCTTTATTAGGCTGTAGCGTTCAATTCTAGCTTGTAAACATCTGTACAAACTACAGACGTGAAATAAATGTAGTTCAGTAAAAAGTGCAATATTTCCCTTTGAGCTTTTGTAAATCACAAATATCAAGTATCAATAGGTAAATATGCATTAAAACAGTAGTTTAGTGAATTTACTTGATTACATTTCATCCACTATCTCACTCTCCAATTAAAGACAACAGCCATATGTTAGAGAAAGAGGATGCTATATTTTCAAAGTACACAGCTGGAAAAAACGAACATAAAACAATCCCCTCCCTTTAGTTCTCCCTTGACAATCACACATCCGAAACACATAAACGTGCACTGTCTGAGTGCAGTTGGAGAGAGAATGCTGGTGGGCAGCAGAGCGTAGCACGTTCAGACTCAGTCACCGTAACCCGTAACCCCAACCCTGCAAAACAAAACTAACCGCATAATTACCTGTCTGACAGAAAATGAGAAACCATACCATCACATTTCAGGTAATTTGACCTCTCTAGTTGCTGCCAGCAACGCAAATGCCATACTGATGTTGATGTCTTTGCTTTAGCCAAACTTTTTCAGGTGGTTGTTTCTATGCTATTGCATTCTTTCTTTTTCTTCTTTGTTTCACAGGTGCTAGATATTGCAGGTAGAACTGAAACACATGACTACTCTTTACCAATCATTTATGTGCTACCTTATTATTAGCTCTAATAATGTGTCTTCCTACTTCTGTGGGCTCTGTGATGCACAATAAAGTGCATGTGCAGAGTGCATGCATGCAGACAGGCGTGTGGATAAAAGAACAACTAGACCACAGGCCTGCAATTTTCATAAATGCGAGTGGAATACTTGCATACCCTAGTTTTAATGGAGACTTTGTAAACCCACAGCACAGAAGCCTATGGAAGGCTGATCGCAAGCTGTTTTCAAGCCTCTGCTGAATTGATGTCATTAGGGGTTTTATGTAATGTTCAAAAGCTTTCTCTAAAAGTTGAGAAAATGTAGGCCAAGAAATACATAAATCATTGACTCACGGATACAGTGAAAAACTGTGAAAGCACACCGTCACAGTCCACTCCTATTTTTATCTGAATGTTGACCTGCTGTATTTTTAGACATGTTGACTCATAATGTTTGGCTGTCTCTTCTATCAACAGCTTGTGCGTCTTTGCTGCTGATATCAGAGCAATGGAGCCAATCAGCTCGCAACAGCTCAATCAGGAAAATGTGTCATTAGTGCTCTTTGAAGGTCTTGAATATTGGACCGTATTGTTGTTCCGCAGAATGTTTTCCAGAAGCATCTATCCTTCAATCCCACGACAGAATGCCAAATTTCACAAATGCCAAAACTAAATTAAAAGAACAAAAATCAGCCTCCATCTCTGCAGAGCTTTTTGGCAGTTGGCTGTAGCAGCTCTAGACACGTTTCCAACACCTCATTAGTTGGAACTGCAAATAAACCCTCAAACCAGTTTATACACACAAACATATATTTTCTGAATATAAACACAGACGCACATAGTCGCAGCCTTTTTGCCTACACTAGGAAGCAAGAGAGGAGGGGGGAAGTTCTATGTGTGAGACATTAATATTGCACCATGTTGTAATATTTAACGTGTTAATTAAAGTGTCCCGTGGGAAAGGAATCTAACATGCTTCATCTACTTGGTGCAAAAGCGCCATTTCTTAAGGTCTGTGCATATTTGCATTGTGTACAGTATGTGACAATTACCATGTATGCGCATGATTGTATGATAGATTTACTGTTAGTTTAACACATTGAGATTAGGCCCTGTTAGCTACACTACAAAGTTGTGACTATTTATGTAACCCTCTGTCGAAAGAATAGAGGATGCTCATTAATAAAGGCACTCTAATTAATAGTGCTATGCATGGTATGGCACGAAAACAAATGCAGTATCACTTAATAAAAGCAACGTCTTTTCTTGCTGAGTAAACATATGCTGTTTATGTCAAGGCTTCTTGAATATAAAGTCATTTGTCACTATATTAACCTCAAAACTGCTATTCAGGGAGTCTTCATATGTTAAAAAAAATCACACAGTGCAGAACATAGAATAATTAAACACATATCGCATGCCAGTTACAGTTTGCACAATCTGTTAAGTCAGAGTTTATGGAGTTTACATCCAAAAGCCTGCAGATGAATTTGTCCCCCTGTAGATGTGTTAAGCTGGAAAGACAAAGACTCTTCCTGAATGTAGAAGTACAGTAGGGGGCATTGATTTGCAGATGATGTTAACCCTGAAGCCAACTGGACTTTGACTTTGAGTGACCACTGGGGGATGTAGTGGAGCCTATTAAGGGTAATGTGATCTGTGCATGAGAGAGTCACTATCAGCAATTTCATTTTAGTTTCTGCTGAATCTGGCCTTGTCTGTTTTTTCCTTTTGTTTTGTGCATGGAGCCACGCAGCTCAACTGTAGTGATTAAGAAGTTCTCAAAAGTGCATACTTTAAGAATGAGATGAAGCTTTAGGTGAAACATTCTGGTGATTGTTGGACGCTTTAAAAGCCTCCAACGGGAAACATCCAGCCCAAAGTTAAACCAATGTTTCTGAGACCTATCGAGGTCTCTGATACTGATGGAGCACTGGAGACTTTTCTTGCCTGAACTCTTACCTGGTTTGATCTATTTTCTTTAGGTTTAAGCGGTTCCCCTACCTCATGCAGCCATCCCGCTGTCTGTAAATACTCCAAAACTGAGCCGAGAGTGAATAAAAGAAACTAAAGTCTTTAAAAGTACATACTTTTAAGAACTGCTGACTGGTGTGGGCACATGTCATACATGTGCCCACACCATCGAAGCTGATGGTTTATCTGATAAATTCTGAAAAAAGTCTTGAGAACCATGGACTGAGATTTTGAAGGATTTTGGTAAATCATGCAAAGTCTTAACCAAGAAGCAGCTATTTCCATCTCTTTCTGAGCCGACTGACACATCTCTGCCTTTCTTACCGAGCAGTAAAAAATGGTGTCGTCTGCATACCTATTAACATGTTGACTTATTTCGCGCAAACAATTGAAAAAATTTAACTGTATAGAGTCAAATATGACATTTCAATATTTCCTAATTATGAGGTGATTCTGCTTTGGAAAATGTGTATGTGAAATTTACAAATTCCCCCATCTTTAATCAAAATGATTTTCATTTCAGATCTCCACATTATTGGACAAATTGCCATCATCAAAACATTTTACACTGCTTGATCCATTAGTTGGCTTGCAATAGCTACAATACACAGCTTTCAATTGTAGAGAAAGCAAAAACTGGCCAAAAACTCAAAAAATAGACTATTTTCTCCTTCCTGGGCAAAGTGACAGCAGCATCAAATTAAATTCTGGCCAGCGATTACAAAGTGTGAAACCTGAAAAACAGCATGCGACGAAAAAAGCAGCAGAGAGGCTGTTCTTTATGTGGATACCTGTTAACAGCTGCCAAGGAGGCCACCAGCGATTTTAATGGTGGGTAACACTGGAGCCTGCCAGCATTGCAGCCCAGTTATTATCGTGTATGAAACCTGAAAGCTGAGTGTGGCTCTGTGGAGAACGTGAGGGGTCTGTGTTAGGTTGGCAAGGTGAGTGCTGTTGAGATTAAGAGACGCTCAACTCCCCAAGCATCAAACCAGGGTCAGCAGCTCAGGGCAGACAGGTGCAAGGAGACAAATGAGTTACTTTTTCATGCGTAGAGCTCATTAGTCAAGCTGGTTCCCTAAGCTGTAATATAGTGGTATGAAATCCAAAATTAATGTCAGCTCAAATCCTTACAAATTGCATTCACAGCATGAGTGCATGCTTTTCTGCGTTGTGATTTCAATCAGAGTATTTGAAAGAAACATCAGTAACAATAGCATTGATGTCAAGCTGCTGTAGTCAGTATGATACACTGGTTGCTTTTTTAGTGAAGCAAAATTCACCGTGACCTAACCTTTTTTTGTTACTATAAAGCATTCAAAAGGTCCGCTTTCCACTTAAGTCAAGTGAAATGGTCTTTCCACTCTAAATGCCAGCTTGCTGTTTTGTGTTGACTGTCAGCTGCTCATTTACTTTGTACTTGTGAGACAGCCATGAAATATGGTATTTCATCTTAGCTTCCACTGTTACCTTTGTCAGTAAGTTACAGGAAATCCTGCAAGGAATGAATTAAAAACGACCTGCAAATAATTGAATCAGTTATTAGCAGCTCCTGAATTACTAATGGTCCCTGAGTTACTGGAAAACTGTCTCTGAGATTAAATATTACATCATTAAATGTTAAGTTCATATATATATATCCTTGAATTGAGACTATGCATTAACCACTTCCTGCATGGGTTGTTTTGTCTGTCTAATCCCAAATTCCCAGCACAATCTCTGGTACTTGATAGTTGTGCAGTGCTTGCAAAGTATAACCTACTAAGATCCTCACTCAGGTAGCCAGCCATATATTTTAATTCTTTCTATCTGGACTGCAGACTTGCAAAAGTTTGTGCAGAATTCAAGTTAGGAAGATTTTTAATTAAAGGTTATACTGTGTGTGTGTGTGTGTGTGTGTGTGTGTGTGTGTGTGTGTGTGTGTGTGTGTGTGTGTGTGTGTGTGTGTGTGTGTGTGTGTGTGTGTGTGTGTGTGTGTGTGAGTGATTTCTTTTAGTCTTTGTCAACTTGAAATATTCAGAATCTAAAACAAAAATTAAAAAAAGGTTTCTGCAACTTTAAAATGAATATTTTCCTCTGTGTCCTCATTGGTAGCTAAAGCCCTGCAATTCATCCATCATGAATCCAGTCAATATATTTGCTGGCTGTTAGTAATTCTGTTGCATCTCCTCAGAAGTAATAATGGAACAGAAATGGGAATCACTTTTGATTCTGTGCTAATTTTTATTTTATTGAAAGTCAATATTTCCAGTGAAACAGAAAGTTCTAAAAGTCTAAAATGAGTCTGAAAGTACTGAAGCTGGAGGAAGGATGATGTTAACTATCATGGCAAAGAAGTTGTTTTTTTCTTTATAAAAAATTCCAAGGGTGATTTTACTGTTCTCTAGTGTTATTTGTTTCCTGCTGGTGTGTGTACTGTAGGAGAATTATGTACAATCAGTGCAAAACTGTACAGTTGGAAAAGTCGTAGTTGGAAAATAGTTGGGAAAAGAGCTCATATTAAACTTTTATGAACAGGGTCTTAATGCTCTTTTGGACTCGACTAGAATTTGTTAGCAGGCTTCAACGTTCAAAAACACATTCTTTTTCTCTTTATACTGTACATTTATGCAGCAGCTGTTCTCGTGTTTTGCTTTATTTTAGCTTCTGCTCAAATGCCCCCTACCAATAAATCCAGTCTGGTTAGATTAGTCAGCTGTTCCAACAAAAGTAAGTCAATGGACCTTAACCAAAAATCTATTATAATCAAAGAGCCTGATCAGAAGTGGTTCTAGAGAGAAAACTGCTGGGAAACTGCTTAGTCTTTGTTTGAAGGCATGCCGAACGAAATGCTGAGCAGGTTTTATGCAGTTGTGTCACATGGTGAAGTAAGCAAGTATTGGAAGAAAAGCCTGGACTTCAAACAATGTGTTTCAGACATCTAAGTACCGTAGTAGTATTTTCTGTGAGAGAGGTTAACTTTGTGTGGCATTTTCTTTGACCTTCACTATGCACAAAAGCAATATAGCACACTAAAGTGGACTCTTTATGAAACTGAGCTAACATGGGCTCTTTAAATGTGATTAAATACACTTTACTGTTTGTAGAATGCATAATTCCGCAGCCCTTTTAAACCAAACACTGGAATATTTTCAAATGCTGACCCTGTTGTGTATTCTGACATGGACGTCAGCTCAAGGACACAGTGCTGTGGTTGGCTTACTCCGAAGTGGCAGTCAAATCCTTTCAGCACCAAGAAACGTATTACCAGGCAAGAAAGAAAGAGAAAAACAAAGGAGTTTTCCATGCAATATGCTCACTGTAAAATGCCCCACAGAATCACGGGATCACTTGAAATGGGAATACTGAAGCGCCTCCAGAGCCGTTGTCTGAACTTTTAAATTGTTTGACTTGTTGAGTTTTACACTGTTTGACAGAAATGAAATGAAGCAGGAACTGCTTCAATCGTTTTCTGTCCTTTAGACATTTAATGGTCCTCAGTTCTTTTGGCATTAATAATGAACAATGTGTTTGGATTTGAAAATAGTCTGGACTGCCACAGTGCCGCTCAATTAAACCCTCAGACTGACCAATCAAGTGTATTCCATTCGGTCATTACATTGCCCTCAGTGTAATGCTGGCAGAAGAAGGAAGATGTTTTATTGCAATCCAACCCCAGGCGTCTCCTCTGTGTGATGCTTTGTTCCAGCCACGGGGTGACAAATCGTACATAATAATGCTAACTATCAGGATGCTGTGGCAGAGTTCTCGCATTCATCCATCCAATTAAATTGGCTCAGTCATTACAGGAATGAGAGGTTCGATGCATCTGCACAGAATCCAGCCAATCACATGTAATGTATTCAGTGATTAGGTCTATACCCTAAAGAGACACGAATGCATGGGACAGGCATTTCTGTCGACAGCGCTTCTTTGTACGGGGGAAGTATTCTAACGAGACTCAGCCCCCATGATCTCGATGTGAATGCCTGGGCCACTGCTGTGACGCCATTGTCACGGCTCCGATTCCATTTCAAGCCATCACAGAGGAAGTCCCAATCTTTCTGCTCTGGCAAATTCACTCCTTTCAACTATTGTTAGACACCACTGCACCGTGCCACACACAGAATAGCCCCCCCCTTATACAGCTCCCCCTATAAATAGCCTTCCACTTAATCTATACGAGATTTCATAGATTTAGTTCGGATAAGTCTGCCTGCAACCAGATGAATTACAGCAAAGGCTTTGAAAGGCAGCGCACGCATCTGCTCAAAGTGAATGAATCCTGACAGTTTCTGTGTTTGCCCACAGCTCCTTGAAGGTTAGGAGGAGCGAGGGTGTATGATTTTGGAATGTAAAATCATCTCTGCATTTTTAAAGAAAAGAAATCTGCTTCAATACCCCCTAGGTCTGATTTTCTTAGTTTGGATCAAAGTTTTCTTGTATTATGAATGTATTATGCTTGCTTGAAGAAAGCAAGAAACACCATTGGTCAGACAGTTAACTTACAGGCAAGTAACTGAAAATAAATAAATTGCCTTGTGAAAAACATGGTGCCATCTTGTAATCCAGTGCAGTTCTCATTAAATCCACAATGGAGAGTTGTACCAAACAGATCTGTATGTTTTTTTGTGCTTCTTGGTCATTTTTCAGATTTTATTGATTAATCTGTAAGTACAATATTGTTTATTCCTTATAGAAACAGTTTACGACACACACAAGAAACTATACAAAAAATCCATAAATAAATAAGACATACATTGTAATTGTTCTGTACAGTGTTTTTTTCTCCAAATACCACCAGTATTTTTGAGTATTCCACTTGTAACTCCATCTAATGTACTATCGAAACTTTAGCCGGCATTCGTGCACATCCATAAATGAAAACACTAATTCAATTGCTCCTTTAATAACACCTCACGGTTTAACAAATATTTCCGATTTCCGATCCCCACGTACTTTCATACCTGCCATGGGAAAGTAGGACATATTTTTGCTTTGTTGTACAGAAAATGGAACACAAAAAGATGAACGGTGGAGTGTATGGCATTTGGCAGTGGGTGACAAATACATTATTGCTTTGCGCACAGCAGCAAACAATCCAAGTGCTGCTTTGGAGAGTGAGCTGTCACAGTCCCCGCACCCAGACAGCATCACACCATAAATATCAATAAAAGAGAGAAAGAGAGATGTCCTCGGGGAGACCGCAGCAAGGTACATGAATTAGAAATGTCACCAATAAGTTTCGGAAAAGGGGAGCAGGTCTGCAGAATGCTGCTCAATTCATTGCTGCGCAAAACAAATTTTGCCTTGAGGGAGTTAACATCATTGACTGTGGACGCCTGTCAGCTGGAATGCGAAGAACTGGATAACCATCTATCAAGAGGTGATATGAAAAGCAAAAATAATGCATAAAATAATGTCAGAGAAGTAATAAAGCAAAGAGCAGTCTTCTCTTGCAGTAAGAAAGATATTTGTATATTGTATAAAATGTTGTATAAAATACTTTCGGATTACATTTCAATATTCACTGACAATTTAACACCATCCAGAGAACACACACACACAAACATATTACGCACACACACACGCACACAAAACATAAAATTGTAAGTATACTAGACTGAAGACAAAGAAAAAATACAGTTATGACGAAATTCAATTTTCTAATCACATTTTATATTATTTTTAAATGCCGTTGAGTGTTCATACAAAACTCCAATTCATATGCTGTACACAGTTGCAATTATCAGCTTGAGTCTCTGAAGGATTATTAATCAAAATGTAACTCTACAGCCTGTAGTCAGAAATATGCAGTAATATATCATCCTCATATTCACTGACTCAGGCTTTAATTAATAGCACGCTTACTGTGCTTTCCCACTTCCCTAATGGGTAAAACGCCTTTATGCTCATGCAAAAGCGCAATGAGATGTGAGATATGCTTGAACTCAAAGGCTTTATCAGTTAACTGTGTTATTTCCTCAGAGGCTCAAAAATAAAGAAGCATTAAGAGTCACACCTGGTGAGACAGGTGTGTGGATGAGGGTTATCTGACAGCCTTTTCGTCCCCCCTTCTGGTGACTTCACCTCTGAGACGTACTCATAACTGAGACGGAGCAGCAGGTTGATGGTGATCCATCAGGCGCTGTATAGCCGAGAGGTCGGGAAAATAAACCTTAACCTGTTGAGACAAAGACTAAAATGTCTTCTCATTTTGGCTTCTCTTGGTGTAGTGCTCCCTGTGCTGTTCCTGAAATGGAGTGGTAATAAAACTACATCAAGCCAGCTGACTGAAATATATTTTCGACAAGGAAGTTGATTAAAAATGTATTACTATTAATCTATTTTGCATGTATGCTTTGCTTAAATCCCTACGTGCATAAATTTGCATCAAACGCACTAGCCTACACAACCCTGGGAAATTACGTTCTTGTGCTAACTAAACTAAATTGCATTCACATTTATGGTTTGAAATGTGCAACAAAATCTGTACTTTAGTCGTCCACAGATTCAGCAGCAGTGTGTATGTGCAGAATATGTAGTTGCTAATCTACTCTGCATATATGGACCAAAGTCCTCAAAGTGGACTAGACACCAGTATATTAACAACAACTATCTATCTGTGATGCCTACAGATGTCCATGTGTGCATCAGCAAAGACACATAATAAAGGCCACACAAGAGACAGTGGAGTCATGTATCTAAACCAGGACTTTCAAACAGGAGACCGAGGTTGGCATCTTTCTTTGGACTGTTACTGTTGAACTTCTTTTCCACCAAGAAGAACCAGGTGCTAGTTCGGTGCTGGTGTCCCTAAGCTTTGGTGCTCGCACCTCCTAAGAGCCTGTTTGCTTTTCCATTGGCAAAGAAGTCAGGTTACAGCCACGTCGTTGCATCAGAGTTCAGAGCCTCAGTTGGAATCACGGAATGCAGCAGGTTAAAATGGGGACTCTTTCTTTGACCAACCATTTCAGCTTCCTTTTCTGGTCCCTCTTGTCCTTTTTGAGTTTTGTAAGTTTATTGAGGAGTTGGTCGAGGCTCCACTCATACCCGGCTGCAGCCATCTCCTTCTGGATCTTTTCGAAGACCGGCTTTGTCCGAGAGGCACCCTCTAACTTCAACTGAATTTCAGTTGAAGACCGCAGTGCCAGCTGTCTCCTCCTCAGACTATTTCATATCCATTTTTACTGGTTTGAAAACACTAACACTAAGCACTACTACTACTACCAGTACTACTACTCGCTTGGCTGTTTAAAAATGGCGTACACGGTATCTGTGTTTCCACCATTGATCGTTGGTCACCGTAACCTCACCCTGAGCTCCTGATACACTTGGTTCTTAGTTCTGGCCCAGCAAAGAGCACCAGTTTTTGGAGCCTGGAGCCGGTGCTCAGGTGGTGGAAACACAAAGAACTGGTGCGAAGGCAGGCTTTGGCTCCAAACTAACACTGGAACCAACTTGGTGGAAAAGGAGCATTAGAGGTGAGTTTTTTCTTCTTAGATTTGTTGCTGCTGTCTAGGATGAGCTAGGTGTAACATAAACAGTAGATGGACGCTGTCAACCAGAGTGAACTTTGGTGAGTTTTAAAACGATGATAACACAAATGCGAGGAATTAGGAGAAAAGAGGGTGCTCCTTTAATAAAAGAAACAAATGGAACCAAAAGAGGATTCCATCATGAAGCTGAATTAGGTCTAAGCTATACCTAACAACAAAAATACCAACACAACCAAAAACGTTACTACTCTAACCAAACCAAAATACAGAAAAGGAAGCACCCCTAGCTGTCGCACTAGCAATGTCATACTAAACAGCTTTAACAGTCAAGCTGTTGCTATCTAGTTCCTTTATCCTCAAATGTTCAAAAGTCATGAGGGTTGCGGGATTGGAGACTGGAGTCAGGCATTTTCCAATCTGAAGGGTCCATTGGAGTACAGGGTCTGGTTCTCTAAGCTGTACCCAAAGGAAATCATTGACGCACAAACGGAGGAGGACTGCAGCTTCCCAAGTCTGTAACAGTTGGTTACTTTCATTGTCCTTTGCTGTTTGGTCAACTTTATGCACCAAAACTACTCGGTAAGGTTTAGGGAAACTCTTTCACAACATGTTAGAAGCATTTCTTCCTTTTTCTGGGTTACCAGGGTGACGAGTTTTGACAAGGAACAACAGGAAAGCAAGAAATTAAATGTCAAATATGTTGATTTGGAATGTATTCGTGATATGCCACAAGCAAACGCATTTCCCTCCACCAGTAAATGAGAATGCAGTTGTATAGAAACATGATTGAGATGAGAGAGAACTGGCACACAAAATACCGCTATAGTGAAATAAAATTGCCAGAATACAGCAGGCCTATGTTATATTCTGGCGTTTGACCCATTTCTCCTGAAATGCTCATTTATTAGCTGTCCGCAATAGAAATGTTAGCTGCAGACCTCCTGATCTCTGTGGTGAACTCCTGGGCTTTTTCCTCGCTCATTCCATTTCATATGATTCTCTTCCGCTTAACAAGCCATTTATAAAGTTGTGTGTTGTCTCCCCCCCGGGAAAGTGCACCGGACACCTCCTGACCTGCAGCTCATTTTGCTCAATGGGCTACTCTCCTATAGGGAACCAAGAATGCATAGAGTCATAACAAAAGTGTTGTATATAGTCATTTATTAGGATCCATTGCCTCCCAGGGAAACAATAGGAAGATGTAGAGAAACACCTTTCTGAACTGCAGCCTGATTTAGCTTTGCAGATCCTGTAGTATACATGCAGGCCGCCAAAAGTGATGCAGTTTAAGAAACAGGGCGCTCAAGTAAACATGCTTTATATGGAAAATAGCCAAGTTCTTTGTTATTGAAAAATAGGATCAGTGTTTTCATCTAATAGGCATGTTTTTCATTTGAAGAGTATAACTGTAGTGGCAAAATGTGCTGTTTGACAGCTAAGCCTTTTTCTCTTCAGCCTCAGGCGATGCATTGATATTGGTTCCTCTTGTGTTTCTATTGAAGGTACAGTTTGACCACTGCTGCTCTGTGTATTGAGAAACAGCAGCTAGTTTCTTTATACATTGTAGATTTCAACCTAGAAATACTATATATTGGAAAGAATTAGAGATCATTTCAGTGGTAAATTTGAAATGCCTTCATGTGTTATTTGCTTATTTTCTTAAATGTACATGACACTTGTAATTGAAATTCACCCTCTTGAAATCTATCAATAAATACATCATGGACATGCGTTAATAGGAAATAGAAATAGATAAAATGCTTACGTAAAAGCACTCCTTTAAGTGATGGTGACCACTTTTAGCTAGATATCTCATTTAACTCTCTGCCGATCTGCGGCAGTCACACTCACACATCTCAGCTGATGTGTAGCAGCCAGTTTCTGGCACGAAGGTGAGTAATTATCTATTTTAGCTGCCCCAGATAGGGGAATCAAGACAGCACCAGCACCAGCCATCTGGCTGTGTGAGAACTCGAGTCTCTGCTGGCAGAAGCACAAATGTGTTTTCACCCTCCCTGTTCAAACACCCACTGTAAAAACCTCCGCTCTTCTTGTTTTACAGATTGTGTATTTGTCACGGTCACTTGGACGCTGTCTCAGTGATTCTGTGTGCTCCTTTATTCCAGCTGCCAGTCAAATGGCCAGCCGGGCTTGTTTTATTCCTCCTGGCCTGACAAGCATTCATGGAACATCACTGTATTTTTTTAGATAGAAGGCATCTTCCTTTCATATCTTTGCTATGCTCAAAGTGGACGCTCTTTGCTAAACACGGGAAACAGGATTTAATGCAGGGACAATGGGGTACATTGTGTTAAAAGCCTCTATCTACAATTTACAGTTCTACAGTTCCTATGCACCGAGATATTTTTCTCTATGTGTCTTTACAGTCAAATTTTGGATAAAGAGCACGAAGAATTTAGGGATTAACTTAAAAAAAACAAAAGCATGTAACCTTTCTTTGGGTGTCTTGAATTCATTCTTGATATTAAATGAACAGTGTGTCACTAGCAGTAGTGGTTTAGGTCTATCCTAAACTGGAGCCAGATTGACCTTAAGTGACCTTGTAACAAAGCCCACTGCATCGTATCCACACATGAAAACAATGCATCAACACCACAAAATAAAGCAATATTGTTGATTGTGATGGAAATGAAGACCAGAGCTTAGGGACACATGCATAGGTCATAGCTATCTTTAGTTGAGACTGAGGGCTTTTTGCTGTTTTATCTGTGTGAAACAGGGCCAGATGGGGTCTCACCTTGGTTCGTTCCCCACTGGGCATTCGTCTTAGCTCTAATTAGCTGTTTTAAGAAGCTTGCTAGTCCAGTTATATCACCCTGAATGCAGACACCTTGGCTCATAGCAGAGTCCTGGCTGCGCTCAGAATAAAAAAATCTCAACACTTTTGGAGCTGCTGACATTTAGTGAAAAAGGAGAATGTTAACGGATGTCATTGGCATTTATACCACTGCTTAAATGGAATGTAATCATTTATTATTAAAATCAATAAAAATTAAGCATGTTTCATTTCATTCTGTTACAGCCTTGCATACTGGAATATACAATGAATGCAATTAAGACACCAGACAGGATCACTGACGCCGGATGTGTCTGCTTTTTCTTCTGTGGAATCTCACTGTCTACTGATTTGTGCATGGAAAATGGTCACGTAACTTTACTGAAACAGTGCAGTTACCTTTTCGTTAAGGTTATGAAAGCTGTGCAACTACAGCAGTTATGGTTGGGGAAAGTTCATAGTTAAAGAATAAAAAGCAGCAGTTTCAGGTCCATAAGGAGGTCCTCCGCACTGAAAGTGAAAGTTGGCACATAAATCATGAGATGTGTATTATCAATATGTATACATTTTATACATAATTTTGTGCTATGCTGGGAGGCAATAAAACACGCCTGCACTAAATCCATGAGAGCATGAGACACCGTGTCACTGCAGGTGGTAATTCTTACTTTCCTGCCGATGGATGACTCATTTCATGATGCGGAACATGAGAGAAGCGGCTTGGCATTTTCGTGTCATCTAGGTGAGAGCATTTATGGGAGCAATTATTCAACCAGCACATAAAGAGGCTCATTCACATTTTTTACTGAGTGTTTTTTGGGTTTTTTTTTCTGCTTCAGCGTGCCCTTTTTGCCCAGCCAGAATCACTTGACGTAAATCACAAACACTTTTAATTAGGCCACAGCCACCGTCTGCAGTCATATTGATTGTCATTTCTACAGCTGATGATAGATTATAGATTGAATTGATTTTAGCCCTCAGACAGGCTGTACATGACAAGGTATTCTGTTAACCTGAACAAATCTATACCAGGAGTCAATTGGACAACTACTTCCCTCTCTCTCCCACTCCTTTAATCCATCACCGCTCCTGTCTTTCTGTCGCCCGTTCTACTTTGCTATCCACCTGTATTTCCTTTATTTTGTTCCTTTTTCTTTCCATCAGTCTTCTTTCGATTCCTTTTCCTATGAGTCCTTCAGTCATACCCTCCATTCTGTCATATTCCTCTTCCTCTTTCCTTTTCTTTCATTTTCTGTTCCTCTCTTCTACTTGAAACTACCTGAGATTTTTTGAAATCAAGTGTGAAGATAAAGGACTCGACCCATCCATGACCTGTTGTCTTTATATGGAAGTTTTAGTTGCAGTGGGAATTACAACATTGCGCCCACAGTACCTCCAATTGTGCACACCTCACTTGTCTTCCTGCCACATAGGAGAAAGGAAAAAATGACCATGTACAGTACATGATATGCTTGTGTTGTACTGCAGAAATATGCAGGAATACATGTTTGCAACCAGTGGGGAGAAGAAAAATAACACTGTTTGCCATTTAATCTCTCTTAGATTCAAATCAGAACAACACGCTGTTCACATTCTGCTGCACGGATGAGAAACTGGTAATCTCCTGTTATTCTGAACAAGGCTAAACTGATCAGTGATCCATAACATATGATAAAGACTTAAGTACATCACTGAGAGAATGTTCCTATCTGGGTCAATGCTACAGTACAGAGGTCAGTTTACAACCTGTTTTTAGTGTGTGAAGGGTTCTGCAAAAATTCTGCATTTTTTGGTCATATTTTGGCCTAATTACTGCAAAGATTACAAAATAACGTGCAATTTTTAAATATTTTTTAAAACCTGTTCACACACATACATTACTTGTCTTTACTGAGGAACTGAGATGTAAAACAACTTTAGCAGCCAGCTCTGAGCAAATTCCAACAAATGCTAAAAATAGATCTCATATATTGTATGACATTTAGACAGGCATGTCCCTTTGAGGAATCTTTCAGTGTTGTTGCAGGTAAAGGGTGAAGTCCCAAACCACTGCGATGTTGGTTTTATATTTTACTTTACAATGAGACTGGTTGAACCAGAAGCTCTGTGCTTAAATGTGCTTTTTCGCATCACAGGTTGGACAAATTGCACCCTCGACACTGGTTGAGAATGTTTGGCAATTTCTTTATTATAACAACCATTGTTAACAAAATAGAATGGGGCTGTTTGGATGTCCTCACCGGCATCTTATCGTCATTATTTTCAGTCCTTTGGATGGTGTGGGATGTTTGAACAGTGGGAGGCTCCAATAAAACGGCAAGAAGGCAAGAAGGAAAAACAGAGAGTCTAAATGTCAGTTTGCTAAAGCAATAAACCTATCCTCAGACCTGGGAAACCGACAGATGGAGGTCTCATCAGTGAGCTGCTGCAGAGCTGCATTGGAAAAGTAAGATTAGTCATGACAAGGTTGCTGATAAGACTTTCACAGCCTGTTACTGTAAACGCCACCACAGAACTTTTGGTGCGATTCCACGTTGCTGGCTGAATGTGAGGAAAGTGATGAGATTGAGGGAGTGAACAAGAGAGACTACATATAATGAGGTCATAGCTCAGTGGGTAGAGTGGCCGTCTCCCAACCGGAGGGTTGTGGTTCAATCCCCTGGCCCGTCGTGCTCATGTCGAGGTGTCCCTGAGCAAGACACATAAGCCCTAATTGCTCCTGATGGGTCGTGGTTAGCACCTTGCATGGCAGCTCCCGCCATCAGTGTGTGAATGGTTGAATGTGATGTATCATGTAAAGCGCTTTGGATAAAAGTGCTATATAAATACATATAATAACCATTTACCATATACATATCCCATTAATGAGACATTCAGACATGCTGCAAAGTTTCTGTGATTGTTTTGTTCTCTAAGCAGATCCATAACTATGAGATTCAAACTTTTTCTCTACTTTTAACCAGTGGTGGGCCATGCCTAGGCCTTCAGTGGCATCTTACCTGAATCGAACCACCTCTTAATACCATCATCAGTGACAAACATACACCGATCAGGCATAACATTATGACCACCTGCCTAATGCTGTATTTGTCCCTTTTATGCTGCTAAATCTCCTCTGACCCAGTGGGGCATGGACACAGGACCTCTGGGAATGTCCTGTGGCACCAGGATGATGATAGTAAATTCTGTGGGTCCTGTGGTTTGCGGGGTGGGACCTACCTAGATCTGGCTTATCCTGACATGTCCCACAGATGCTCAATAGGATTTGGACTGGGGAGTGTGGAACCTGGGTGGACACTTTAACTCTGTCGTGTTCCCTGGGCCACTCCGGGGCAGTTTTTGCGGTGTGTTAGCGTGCATTGTCCTGCTGGTGGGGGTGCTGGGAAGTGGGTGATTGCTTTCCTTGCAATGCTCAGATGGGTGGCACATGTCAAACATCCACATGAATGTCAGGACTCAAGCTTTTCTATCAGAACATTGCATTATAGCAAGATGATCGGTGCTATTCACTTCACATGTCAGTGGTCGTAATGTTGTCACTGATTGGTGCTTATTTAAATATAATTCATTTTACTCAATGAAACTTGGGACTATTTGAACATAAAATCCATCCTCTTTCCTCACGAAGAGTTCAATCACTGTGTTGTGGAGGTATGTTTCAGTTCCAACAATAAGTTTTTCTATCGCCATGGAGGCTAAGCTTTTCTTGGAAAGTCCACCTTGAAAATGGCTTGACCAAAACAATATCTTCTCCTCTGTCAGTCATTGTGGGTTTAAAAAAAAAACTATTAATATTTTTATGATAAAGTTGTAGCTTGTGCATGTCGTTACAGATAGGAATTGCAAGCCTTTGCGAAGCTCTCTCAGACGTTATTATACACCCACTAAATGGCCTTGGGATCACCAATTCATGACATGATGGATGACATAGGATTGGATAAAAGCTCTAATATAAACATACACTGCTGGAAGCACCACAGCCCAGAGACATGCAATGCAATGTAAAGAATAGACTGCTGGGAATAATGTAAAAAGATGAATGGGAAAACATTAAAATGTAAGTCAGTGATTCTAATAGAGTTTAGGCCAGCAGAGAAGGCCTTGCTGGCCCTGATGGCCCACCAAAGCTTTTAACAGTAGCCCAGGGGACAGTTGTCTGTATAGTGTGAATAGCAACTGTTTGTACCAAAGCATCCTGGATATCTATGAAATGATTCAACCGCAAATAGGCTAAAGCAAGATATGGAAATAGAGTCGTACAGAAAATAGTTGGATTTCCTTCTTAATAGCTTTTGATAACCTGATTTGTTGTCCAGGGCAGCTTAAAGCTGCACAGTTTTTCATGGATACTATTTTCACCTCACGATGCAAATATTAAGCACAACATCTTTAGGAGGTTGACAGTAAAAGGTAAAATAACAAATCAGAGACATCATATAATTGCATGCAAGCAGGGATTTTCACATTTCAACAGCCTTCTAATTTTCTCCCCCCGTTACTTCGAACCATCTTTTTATTCATCTGGACTTTCTCCCATTATCTAAATAACTGCTCATTTCAGACCCAGACCACAGGCAGATACACAGCGTTTTCGACTCAGTTTATCGCCGTTGCAGAAATAGTAGTGTTTACTGTAGGTTTGCTGCACAAATTTATCTGATTGTACTGTCTCTAAGGGTAGGTTGCTTGGGGATAAACCATTTGTACTCTTTATAGCGAGAAGAATTTAACTGCGCTCGAATAAGATTGGACCTTTATCTCTTACTTCTGGTACTTTTCAGCAGAGTCGGATGCAGAAATACCAACCTATTCTCTTGGTGCAAGAAAGAAAATGCCCTCCAGATAGATGTATAATCTGTACAAAAGAAAAAAAAATGAAACATCAGTTCTGTAATGAAAGACCTTCATTAATTTAAAAATCTTTCTGTTGCACAGTACTCGGCTTTACTGCCTCACTTACAAGAGAATGATGGAGTATATGATTTTCAAACTCAGTTACACACACACACAAGCTAATATGCACATTCAAAAAGCTGCCATTGACAGTACCTTGAACTGCAGAACTCCCCGTGATCTCTCTCTCGAACCTCCTGACCAGCTTGAACTCTCAGTCCCAGCCAGCATGATTTACATAATTACAGGAACTCTTCTGACCTGGTGAAAATGGTGTGTCATCACACTGTCGGGAAACGATTTCCATCGGAAAGACCGATAACAAGGAGATGCCAAGAGAAAGAATAGCAAATTATACAAAGCCCTTGCATTTAATTGGATAGAAGTCATGCTCAAACAGCCATCGGTACTGATTTATGATGGATGAAAAACAGTGATCGCTGAGAAATGAAATACAGAAATGCCATCATGATGGCTGCGTACCATGAAGGATGCTGTAGAATTTTTGGAGAAATGTTTAATTAACTGAGAAATCAAGACTTTGCTTGACAGAAAAACAATGTCTGCTCCTGTTTTCCTGACAAGTGACTGTTACTAGGAAAGAATACAATCTGTTTGTTTCAATTAATCATTAAAGGTCCCTTATTGAGGACCATTTCAGCATATTTATTAAAGTGTGACATGTCTCCACAGTATTTCTTCAAGTTTTTCAGCTCAAAATACCTCAAAGAGTGCTCATTTCCTGGTTTTATGGCTGTTGCAAATTGACAGTTTTGCACTGAAAACAAATGAGCTGCTGCTGTTCCCGCCTCTTTCAGGAAGAATATGCTCTTGGCTTCTTTGATTGACAGCCAGAGCTGCTTGAGCTGGACAACTGTTAGTTATTTAGCTGTTGCATAGCACCTTGGTCAACGTCTTCCTGGCTTGTAAAGCTGGGGATTAACTAGTTGTTGGAATGGCAGAGGTAAACAGAAAAAGTTCAGAAGTTTATAACAGCAGCAAAACAGTAAATATGGATTTTCATCAAAATGATCTTTTAGGCAGTTGTCCCCTGACCTTTTAAGACAAGTTAACAAATCAAAAACATAAGAAATTTGACTGTTATTGTCAGATTTGAAAGTAAATCTATTTTGCAGTTCTGATAAATCAACAAACTTAGTCATGGATTATAATGTTGAATGATCAAGGCAAACTGCCAATTTTAACCACTGGGACTTTTTTCTTTATTTTTCTTTTAATCTGCTACTTTGATAACTGGACATCATTTATTTTATTGCTTTGGACTTCAAAACACTGCCTAATAGTCTGTAAGTCCCCCTTGCGGTGCCAAAAGGGCATGTGTCCTGTGATGTTTGGCACTGGAGCATTGGCAGAGAATGCTTCAGGGTCAGTGAGTTGCATTTGAATTGTTTGGGCTCATCCTGCAGATGCTCAATAAATTTGGGATCTGTGGAACTTGCATGCCGGGTCAGTGCCTTGGTGTCTTTTTCTTGGAGTCATTCCTGAGCAAACATTCTTGACCATTGCCTTAATGGGGAAGGCTACTTCCATCTGGGAGTACTGATGGCCCCCAACAACCATGAATGCCAGGACCCAAACCTTCCAAGAACACAGTATTGTAACAAAGTGGACATTGTTTTTGATTTAATTTGAGTTGTTTCAATGTTGTTGTACACTAAATGAATTAACGTCTTTGCTTTTTATGTTACTCTAAGCTGTGGCAAAAACAGTCTTGTCACCGGATATGCAGAACTAGAGGGAAGGACTTTACAATGAAAGAGCAGCCTCAGACATCAGAGCATGTGCACAGAGGCTTGAGTGTAAAACTTCACACGGCTGTCAGACTTGTGTTGGTTTTGGTTAAATCTCGCTGTTATCCCCGTGATTAGGCAGGGCACTGTTAGCAATGGCACAGAGTCCCTGAGGTTGCTGTTGCTAATGACTGTGGTTCAAAAGAAGCAACACTTTCATGTCTCCTTTGATTAGTCAGGTTAGCTGTGACTCAGAGCTAGAAAACACTTTGGAAACAGAGTGAAAGTGTAATAGTGTTGTGACCTGGATTACAATGTCCCTTTTGTTTGGCCTGAAAAAGTATCTGCAAAGATTGTTCAAAGTCACACTGGATTGCCGAAGAGATATGCGGCCATCCCAGCATGAATAAGCATTTTGCCTCTTGTGGAGATACTGATCACATCTATTTTCTCAGCCTGTCTTCAAGACTTATTTTTGAATCTTCACACCCTGAGGACCACATTTTGATCAGTTTGAATTACAATAAGCTTCCAACACAATATATTAAATTATTGTATTTTTTATGCCAGTCTCTCTCACACTTTGTTGAAGGAGGAAAGTTTTATTCACTGTTTATTTGTATCTCTCTAAATCAATCTATAACTTCTCTTCCAGAGAAAGTGATCTGCCAAAGTCAATGCTAACACCCTTGGGAAACAGGCTCAAATGAAGAGAATACTAAATGCATTAGGGCTTGTGTTGCTTAATGTAGAACAAAGCTTGCATTCACAGTGGTACCTCAGTAGGTTGTTGAGTATTTTTTCAGTTTATCCAAATACATTAGTGGATACAACGTTAAAGTTAAGTAAGAGGATTTTGAGTCAGTAGGGAACTTATTGCTGCAAAATACAAAGATGACGCTGAAAGAAATTAATTTTAAAAGTGGGTACTGAATTGACGAAAGGAGAACCCACTGGAAAGCATTTTAACCCTCGCCGATTTCCCTCAACGTCCTGGTCAAGGACATTTTGACTGGAATACTTGAGGAAGAAAGACCATTATAAATTCCGTTTTTGGTCGAGAGTTCTATCACCATGGGCAGAGGTCTGTTCTTGGTGAGTCTGTCTGTATTCCCATTAGAACCAAAGGTCCATACTGTATACTGAGAAGCCTTTCAAACTGCAAAGCAGGAGAACTGTGCCAGGTGTATATTGCATTCTATTGAAGCCTACAGTTTGCACTGTAAAACAGCTCATGTTAGTCATGAAGACTGACACATCTATGTGTGAAAGAAACATCAAAAAGGGAAGCAAGTAGTTCAAGACAATGGCGTTAAAACTTGACTGAAAAGAAGATTAAGAGTCAATAGCTGCAGGTGCAGTTTAATGAGGACATGCTGGGCTAGCATTTGTGTTTGCATTTAATACAGTGAGGATGGCCAACACTTATAATTTTTTTCTGAAAGGGTGCATGAAGGTCAGTACCACATTTTGTGCCAATCCAACGAGAAGATGTTGAGATATTTCTTAGGATAAATCAGGAAAGAAAGTCAGTGGACAGCATGAAGCCGTAGGATCCATAATTGTAATCTGTACAAAAATTTCAATAGCAATCTATCTAGTCTTTGTATTTCTTTAAAACCAATCATAGTCATTTTGCGTGGGGCTAAGGGTATAGGATGCATCAACAGGGGTGACTTAAAATAAAGATGGGGCAATTGTTTTGATGGAACATGCAAGCATTGCCATGAAACTAGATAATTTGCAGAATAAAACTAGCACAGTTGGTTTACTGCACAAAACTATCATTTTTTTTAAAATCAAGAATGTATATAAAATGAGGCAAAAATCCAGAGTAGACCTGTCACTGAGGACCAATCGGTGCAACAGGCAATAGTAAATACAACAAAAACAACCAGTAGTCGACTTTTACTGAAGGACACTGAAGAAATGCAACAGAAGTAAAAGAAACAAATGACGCTGCCTCTGTTCTAAGATATAATCCCATAAGGGAAAACAGTGTCGAATTTCCAGTTTGTTCATTTCACTTTTCACTTTTCATTACAGCAGCCTAATACGATTGATTTCTACTAAGTCACATAATGCCAACATTCAGAAGTAGAGACTTGTGTAAAGTTCTGTCAGAGTTCCCTCATGCAGTGACATAATCACTTATTTGAAATTCTAAGTCATCCTGTGTTATGGCCACCAGTATTGGTGTGCCGTCTGGTTTCTTGGTGGTTTTCTGCTGGGCTTTTGTGTAAGGAAAGTGCGTGTGTGGGTTCAGCTGTAGCTGCTTTCAGAGTCTTTTCAGAGTCTCTCTGGAACACCAGATGCCAGCCATTCCACCTAAGGGCTAAGGAGTAAACGACCTGCACTGCAGTCTTGTTCTCCCCGCCTTCTGACATCTCTGATTGGGCCACCCTCCAGCTCCCCTCCTCCTAACCAATCGCCAGCCATCACCACACCTGCAGAATGTATATATCTGCCACCATGTTCTTGGTCTGAGCGGCTGGTATTCGTGACCAGTCTGTACTGGTGCCTCTGTGTGTGATCATTTGTTTGCATTTTGGTCTGTAGGTACGCGTGGTTGGGTTGGTGGGTACCGCAGACCACTTCGGTCTGTAGACACTCGTGGTGAGTGCTACAGACAGTGTGGGCTTAGTGAAGAAGCCATTTCAGTTTTGAGTCTTTGTTACCTGTGTGATCAATGTGTGTTGTGACCTGTGTGGTCAAATGTGTGTTCAGAGGCACCAGTTTTGGTTAGTTTGTTTTTGCACTGTTGTATTAGTTTTTGGTTACTGGTGGTGGGTTTTATTGTTGTACGTATGTTTGGCTAGGGAGTTCAATTGCTTTGTTTTGGGTTTAGATAGGTTTGGGAACTCTGTTAGCCTTCGTTTTGTTATATTCTGTTCTTTGATTTAGCAACACTCACCAGTCTTGTGTTCATTTTTGTCACTTTTATGTTCCTTTGCCACTAAGCAATAAATACCTTCACCTAAACCAACAACATTCTGGTTTTTTGTTACATCCAGCCACCCCCTAGAGGTTGGATCGTAGCATCCTGTCTGAATTCACAAATTATAATTATTCTTACACTAGATTGCTCCCTTTTGGAATTAGTGGCTCCTTGGTCAGGACACAGAAGGTTCCATAATAACTCAAGGCCTTACATCGTCTTTAATTTTCTTATATGGACGTGACCGTGTTCGTTGAATACTACTGGAGAATGGAATTTCATGGCGAGAATAAATTGAGATTGAATTATTCGTTATTACATTTTATCCTGAGATTACCTGAACCAGCAGAACAAATACAATATTTAATAGTGTCCGATTCATTCTCCTCTGGGCACTGATATTGAAGACTACATAATGTGATAGATTCATGCCGCAGCATCATAATTGGTTCCTCTTGAAAGGAAAATGCTAAAGGGAGAAAAGCGACAGCCACAGAAAGCACAAAGGAGTTTACTTTTAGCGTTAATGTATTTGTGCTATTGTTGCTGTGTAATTGTGTGTACATACAGATCAGCATGTGCATGTGTTAGATTTGTTCTGCTTTAACCCTTTCGTGTGTCTCCTGTCATGAATAGCTAGAAAAGCACTCAACTGATACTTTTGTTGGCCATCTGAGGCTTTGGGATGCACGTTCAAAGAAGCCAAACACGTGCAAAAGTTTAACACACACACATGTTTGTTTTTCTATACCGGTGGGGACTTACCATTAACTCCCATTCATATCTAACTCCTAACCCTTACCCTAACCCTAACCTTAACCATCACCAAATCAATGCCTAACCCTAAACAAACGTTTTTGCACTTTTACATTTTTTATTAACAACAATATGGCCAAGAAAACGGTGTTGCCACCCGTGGGGACCTCATTTTAGGTCCCCACCGTAAGACAAGTCCCCACCTTTACAGCAAATAGTCAGGTCAAAGTCCCCACCGGTATAGCAGAAACAAGTACACACACACACACACACACACACACACACACACACACACACACACACACACACACACATATTCATATAATGTAGATTGTGCTGAAAATATAGTAGGCTATATCTGTTTTTTGCTTGTACTTTACAGCACTAAATTTATGCCAATATTTTTATATTGAAAGAAGCGAAGCAGAAAAACTCTAACTTGAGCCTTTTATCCCAGCGTTGCATGATGGGTACTGGATGATGATGTAATATGTGTGTGTGTGTGTGTGTGCGGTCATCTGTGATCAAGTCCTCGCTTCACAAACGACGTGCAGAGCGGGAAGTTAGCCGAGCTTGGTGATCTGTAGGTCTCGTTGTATCCGTACCGTGTCGACAGACTGCAAAGATTTTACTTTGTGATAAAAGTCAACGAGCTGGTGTCCGTCCACGAGAAGACCGGTCGCGTTGAGGTCCGGTCTTCTCGGAGTCGGGTTGTTTGGGAATGCAGCCCAAAGCGGGTGGTAAACTCTATCTAAGGCTAAATACCGGTTTTATATTTTTTTTCTAATTTAGCTTTTATTTGTCATTTGGGTGTATGAAGCCCAAATGCTGTTTACTTGACCTCTTGCAGCTCTCATTAGTTTTTCCACTGGGATGCGCTTCATGACCTTTTCACTTTGTTTAATATCTCCTGTGTTGATTTGTTTCCTTGGCCAGATGGCCCTTTACTTTTCTGTATTTTGTTTTGTGTATTTTTCTTTATTATTTAGAACCCTTTTTAAAGACTTCCAAAGACTCTAAATGCAACAGTTAATCACAAAATTATCCATCTTGTTCAATTTTCTCTGTGTCATTTCCCCTTGCTTTTTGAAGTATGGTATATTAACTGCAGCACCGGAATGTTGACTTTTGTCAGCAGTAAGATAAGTTACTTACACACTCAGTTCTGTCTCCTGAGAATGGCAAATACTGTATGCATGATATCCTAAGTGTGTAAACTTTTAGGAATACAAACAGGGCAATCTCTTACACTTAAATGCAGGCAGCCAAAGAAGGTATTCTGGGTGCATGAATAATTCAGTTCCTTCAAAAATGGTGAGGCAAATGGCTGGTTGAAGTGTTTGAAGAAAACCAGTGAGGTTGTACAAAAGCATCTGTTCCATCTAGAAATCTGGGGAGGAAAAAGAGTGTGGAGTTCATAAAAAGCCAGTAAGACTCACTCAGGCAGATGGTCTTTCCTGTCTTGTCTTTCCTGTCACTTGCTTCATATGGCATTGAAGAAGAAAAATTAATTGGAGACAACTATATGAAATCTGAAAAGGTTAAAGCATGTTGCAAGTGTTTTAAACTCATCCCATGATCCCAACATTTGTAAAATTGTACGAAACTACTAAAGAAATAAGTTGTTTAAAGATTTTACAGAGAAAATGTAAAGAAACTTCCAATGTTTGCCTCAACCAGCCAGACAAGTTGCAGTTTAGATGCCCAAACTTTACCTTTGACCTTCTGGATAGAAAATATCACTGTTTCATAACTTTACTACATTAAACATTTTGGTTAAATTTTGCCATCATTACTGTATATCCATACATTCTCTATACACCACTTCATCCTCACTCGGGTCGCTGGGGTGCTGGAGCCTATCCTAGCTGACTCGGGCGAAGGCAGGGGACACCCTGGACAGATCATCATTACTGTATATATATTCTTAAATTATGGCCACAGTGATCTTTGACCATCAAATCTCCATCAGTTCATCCTTGAGGAGTCCAAGTTTGTCTGTTTGTGCCAGCGGTTGAAAATCTCTCCAGGCAGTAAGTACTTGTTGTGTACATAAGGATGGGACAGGCGAGTAGTTGCAGAGACATTTCACTTCCAGAATCTAATCAGTTCATTGTTGAGTCCAAGTGAACAGTTCTGCCAAACTTAAAGAAGTTCCTCTGAGTCATTCAAGAGGTAACATGTTCATGGTAATGAACAATCTGTGAATAATCTGTGAATATTGCCACTTAACCCTAAAATGAAAGCAACTGTTCTCAAGAAACTCAAGTAAGTCCAGTTACCTTTGTTTAAGCTCATAAAAATGCAATGGAAAGCATGATGCATCAGCTGTCGCCACCATGACAAGAAGTGATACAGATGTTTTCAACCACAGCACTAGCAGCTCACTTTTCATCTTTTCCTAATTTACTGCTGCTACTTCCATTCCTTACCGTCTTATGCTTAGCATGTAACAGAGGCACCCATGGCTCACTTAGTAATAGGGTGGGATAAAGGAGTGTGAGATATAATGCATTATACTTCATTTTTGGGCAAGTATTCACATTCACTACTTTTATCTCCTTTAAACACAAGTCTCTTCCTGAGACAATTTGGGAATCCTGTGGAGTTTCTCTCATGGGAAATGTTATGTTTGACAGGCAGAGATTCAAAATACAGCAGCTCAGATACACTGTTAGGAGCAGATGAGGCCTCCTTAAGGTGAATTCTCTTTATTTTTTCTGTTAGCCATAGCTGGTGATTTTAAATCAATTCAACTTTCCTCCATGCTCGATTTCAATGATTTCCATGGAAAAAGTGACCACTGACCAGTCCAGTAAGTCCGCAGTGTTTGACAGTATTGTTTTCACCACAACCCTACTGTGCATCTCCTCCCACTGTGGAACACAACATGCCAGCAAGACACCAAACTGGCCCACTCAATTAATGACCTCAGGAAAATTCTAGGTCACTGGTTCACTACTATATTTTTGAATGTGTGCCAGTATCAAACTAGAGCCCAAAATATTGTAGGAAGGGCCAGCATAGATGTTTGCAGTAAAGGTTTTGATTTATAGCTCAGGCACTGATATCACCATCAACACAAAATGGTTGTATCATATCAGATAAGCCTGTTCTGCATTCATTATATTTAGCTAATTCATTGACGTTTTGTATGACTGAAGGTGAAGCTCTACAGCTGTATGTCAGTTGCTGTGGCTGCCATAGATATGGCGAAAAAGATGAGAAATGTGTACAAATCCAGCTGTATAAATCCAGCTTCAGAGATATTCTTCTGCAGATAAACAGCTTTGACTGTGATGTGGAAATGAGCCACAAGAAAAACATGGCACGTCCATGGGTCACTGCATTTAAATAGTGCTATCAGCGTGTCACAATGCCAACATAAATGGACGAATCAACAGACGTATATGGAGAGACAGAGAGCCTGATGGAGATCAGGCAGCTGCACTGTCAAACTGTTAATTGCGCTGCATTGCCTTGGAGATTATATTTATAGATTTTTTTTGCCCCTGCAGAAAAAAACACGGAAGGAGGTAGCCGGCAGTTTTTTGCTGTCAACTCAGAAGTCAATATTATTGTCTCCTCAGAGTCGGAACAGGCAGTTCTTTAGAGGGCAGTACTGGGAGGCAGATTTCAAACTGTGCTAAAAGGATGTCATGCTTGATGCAGTGATGGTCATCTTGCAGGTGTGCAGCAGATAATGGCAGCGTCCAAGTGTCCATTAACAGTCCTCATGCTAATGTGTTTGTCAGGGTTTAAGCACTGACAATGCAAACCTGCTGTGTATCAGAAATCACTAAACAACTCGCCTACTGTGACACATTTTCAAGGCTGATAATTGCAAATAAATACCCCAATGAAACTGAAGCACAAATGAAACCTCTTGCACAGAAAACTTTTTAAACAGAAAACAGTTGGGATGTGACCTGAGGTTTGCTGTATGTGTGATGCCAACACTCTGCACAAATTACATTTTGTCAGAGGAAAAACATTATTACTCCAGAGGCACATTGTTTTTGACTTAAATTAAAACTGTACCACTGAGGTTATGTTTTGAATGCCCTTGTACACGTTTTCTCCGGTTCAATGATGGTGGCCAATAATAGTATGTTGTTTTCACAGAATGCCTTTAAAGTGTTAGAGGAGGAAAAACACAGGTAAATATTAAAAAATATATATTATTTTTAAATGAGTTCCAGTGTCTTGGTATTATACATGCTGGTTCAGCTCGGTGTGACACTGTTATGGCTTACACGCTTGAATATAGTAAAATGTTATTAGTAACATCTGTGCTTTCTTGATAAGTTAAAACTGAGAAAAATCCTTCGATATTTCACAAATATGTACAGGACCTCTGAGGGCATCCTGTGGTGTCTGGCATTGGGATCTTAGCAGGGAATCCTTCGGGTCCTGTGGGTTGTGGGGTGAGCATGTCATTGATACTCAATTGGATTGGGATCTGTTGAGTTTGAAGCCTGGGTCAGTGCCTTGGGCTGTCTGTCATGTTTCTGAGCCATTTCTGAGCAGTTTTTGTAATGTGCTGTATTGCACTGTTGGGGGAGGCTGCTGTCGTTGGGGAGTGCTGTTTTCTTTGGGGGGACATGGGTGGTCTGCAGCAATGTTTAGGTAAGTGCCAAAGTAGCACCAGCATAAATGCCAGGTTGTTACACAAGAAGTTAGAAAGTCCAGAATCATTCACAGCCTTGATCATGCTTTTGCTGTTGTCCCGGACCTCAATGTAAGCAAAACTTTTCAGAAAGCCCCACATCTTCAGTATATTTTTTAATGCACCTGTGTGAACATTAAGACTGGTTTGCATGTAGAACACTTTCCCTGGAGTGAAATCCTCATCAATGTATTGCATTTAACCTGATGAGAATCTAAACATCATTGGTGAAGCTGAAGGCCACAATGCCCCAAAACAGGTTGTTGATGTGCTTTTTTCTCAAAATGATGGAGCTCTGATTGTACAGTTTCTGGTATGCGGTGACACTTGGTAATACTGTCTTTTTATTGTTTTTTATTGTTTGTTTTTAACTTGTTAAGCACTTTGTGTTACTTTTTGTATGAAAAGTGCTATAGAAAACTTTGATTTATTGATACTTGAGCTCCACTATGCTAAGGAGATGACAAAATCCTATTTTATTTTTACACTGACAAAGGCTGATCATCCAGATCAATGTACTGGATATAACATTCTTGTCTGTTCTCTATTCTTTAGGCATTTTATCTGCTTCTCCAGTGATGGGTGCAGTTAGTTGTTGCTGTTTCCCACTGCTAGCATTATCACACTATATCACAGTGGTTTTGCTAAGCATCGGTCCAATATCTAATACTGGTGCCGCTTTAGTTCCTGTGTATAACATAGGTATGACTTACAGTAAATGGACTAAACTATAAAGTAAAATACCGCATTGCTCAATCATTTCACCCCTCTATATCTTCATTATTTCTATCTCACCACTGTAGTCAAGAAATATTGAGAAAACTAGTAATTTTGTAAGGCTGGCATAGTTCAAATTGCAGATTGCAGCTTTCCCAATCTATAACTTGATTTATTTCCACTTGTACATAGAGAACTTGGTGTATTCAACCTACAACCAAGCTAGCATTATATCCATCCATCCATTATCTTTACACCGCTTAATCCTCATTAGTGTCGTGCAGAGAGGGGAGGAGGGGGCTGGAGCCTATCCTAGCTGACTTATGGTGAAGGTCGGGAAGGTTGGGACACACACACACACACACACACACACACACACACACACACACACACACACACACACACACACACACACACACACACACACACACACACATACACACATATTCATAACTGTTTTCACGGTGTCCTGCAGATGAGTCCAACAAGGAGTTAATCATCTAGGTAGAAGCTTAATAAAATCTATCAGACGAAGCTCTTTCACTAAGGTTGTATCTTCTTGATATCTTGTCTCTAAATATTCATCTATCTACCCCTCTCGTTCCTACACATCAAACCCCCCCCATCCTTTTGTCTCGAACTCTTCTTCTCTTACCTACTCCTCCTTTTATCTTTATTAAACCCCATCAAACCTTTCATGAGCTTTGATCAAAGACCTCAACCCATGTATTAGACAGTCTGCATACACAGTGAATTGCCATCAGCTGGCAAAAGCATTCATTTCCCTAACTTATTACCACACTATACTCCCCAGAAGGCAATTGAATGGAGATTAATGTCTTGGTAATGGCCATTCAGGTATCACTCTGCATTAAGGACTGCAAAGTGGGAGATATCCACCCCACAGACCCGCTCTGATAAGGGTCACACTGGAGGGTTTAAATTGATCCTATTTGAGAGGAACAGTCTGGCTTGAAGACAGAGTGAGATGGCTGATTGTGTTGTGGTTATTTTAGAGTTTGGTCTCCCAGTTTTGTATGTGGCATCTTTTAGTCTACTGCCATTCTGTATATAAAACAGAAAGAACTACACTCGAACACTAAAATGAGATCTCCAAATAGACCTGTTTTACAGCCTCCTTTAGTGAAACAGCTGCTCCGAACTGTGGCCAGAAGATTCAAGGGTTCATGGCTGGAGCCCTGTGAGAAATTTATGAAGAAAGGCATCAGCTCAAAATCACATAACAGACATGTTGAAGCAGACCAGAGAGACCGCAAATTTGTTCTGTTGTGGTGAAGAGCATGGAAGGGTTTTTTTTTTCCAGTTCTCAAACTGTCAGATGACTCAAGAAAAGGGAAAGAGTGCTTTGCTCTGACTTTTATTACAAAAGGTGATGAAACATGTGGTAGGAAGAAGATTGAGGATCTTGCAAGCCTGACTGACCCTACTGTCCATGATCTTTGTGCTGCTGGAGTGAATGCTATTTCAAGATGCTTGGCAGGAAGGCTAGCACGTTCTGAGAATGTGTCTGGCTCTGTGAAGACAGTCTTGGTACTCTCTTATGGCTATATGTTGCTCTGCTGATGCTGAAGTCCTCTGATTGTGCTTGTAGTCAGATGACAGTAGAGAGGTTGTGTGGAAAGTCAGCATCTTTAATTACGGGAATAAAAACTGCAAAATGCCCCTTGCGTATTTTGAGAAAGTTGTTGGTCCTACTGTGGTTTTTGAAGCATCTCCAGAACAGCTGCCAGAGTTACTGAATATTATTTTCAAAGTGAAGAACAAGCTACCCCTGAAGGTAAACGTCTTTGTTTACTAGTAATTAACTTTCCAAACCTCTTACGAACTTTTAAAGTATGAGATTGCAGATATAGGAAATGTCTTTCCTCAGCAGAGTGTGTGAGAAACTCAGAGCTTGTAGAACTGGAGGTTTAGGAGTTTGATCAAGAAGTCTGCTGAACTCCTCCCTGTGGAGACATTCTGGGCATGTCCTACTTAGAAGAGACCTACAGTATACAGTATGTCATATGGTCGATCCCAACTGCAATGGGAGGATGCATTTGAAGGACATGTTTGGGATGTTATATTTCCTGTCACCACTGTGGACTCACATAGGTCATAGAAAATGGATGGACAGAATAAAGAATGGATGCATGGATGAGTAGCTGATTTTAATGGATCAACAGCCACAGTTGAAATTCGCAAAATACAAAATTTGACATCTTTTATATCCTTTCTCAGTTTATTAAATAATTTTAGCTTCCATTTAAAAATAGGCCACTGAATGATGTGCTCTAACATAAAATTGCTAAACAATGTCTTCATGACAGTGCTTCTTCTTTTTTTTTTTTTTTTACATCCCAGCTTTGTTCAGACATCATGGATGCAATTGTTGAAAGCGCAAAATGTTCAAACTTCCTGAACATTTGGTTTAAAAAAAACTATATTAAATCAGTCAGGCAGACATGGTACTGCTGAACATTTTCCTTTAATTTGATGGAATATCACATCTTCTATGTCAGTTCTTTAGTACTTGCACAGTTCTCACAAACATTCCTCTGTTTTTGGGCCATATATGTTCATAACGATACACAGACTAATACTGTGAATCAGCAGAAGTCCCTAGATTCCACATTTATTGGTGCTATTACTACATCTAGGATGGCATGTCAGTGTCTCCATTCTTGCATGGCATTTTAGTAGTTAAAGTCAATATCATCTCTGCATCAGAACTAGTAGGACAACACACTGACCACATTTGCATTTGCATCTTGTGACTCTTCAGCGTCACTTCACCAGATTGATTTAAAAGAAACAATTCAGCTGACGTGACAATGGCAGCTGGCTCTCCACAGTTTTTTAGCAAGTGATTGGTTCATCAGCAATTCAAAGAAGCACAGTGGTTAAGTCATTGCTGTAGTTACAAAACACTTTGGTTATTGGAGAGAGCTTAAAGCTGAAAAGACAAGATTATCTGCAAGGGAACACTTGATTGCTTCTGCTGAGTTATTCTCATGGGCACAAAAGTGTGAGCTATGCCAAGATTTGCACAAAAGCTGTTCGCCATTCTGAGACGACACATTGCTTACCCCAAATTACCCTCAAATTTAATACAGCCTTTTATATTTAACCATAACAATGAATGCAAATAAGAAAATATCAGTGGTCAAGAGTTTTTAAAAAAAATGGTTTGGGGGCATTTATTGCTGAAACATGTGAAATATTGTTTAGTTGAAAAATGAAAAAAAAATCTTGACTACAAGTGTTCCTTATATAACAGCCAAATACTTCATTCAGACAAAATACATATGCAGTAGTGCACAGGTATGTTAATATGAAGTGACATGAGTTTGCTTTTGTAATGGATCATTTATGGGAGGGAGGGCTGAGAACAAAGGGAAAAAAAACATGAAGGAGAGAGTTAAAAGTAGATTTTAAAATGATCTAATGTAATAATGTTGCTGCCTTTCTTTGGTTTGTTCCAGAATGTATTGTTTGCTCGTAGAATAAGCGACAAAATATCACTAACCGGAGACAGCAGGCACACCCACACCTTATTAACCTCTGCTTTTATGCGTTTGATTTGAGAGACGCTGTGGGAGGAACCTCGTCGATCTCAGTGGGATGCGTGTCAACACAGAAAGTCTCTCCCTGCTGGCTCAAACAGAGTGAACTGAAACAACCTGCTGCTTATAGTCAATGTGCTTTTCATGGGGAACTATTGATTTCTGATGAATGTATTCCCAGAAGGGGAGCCACGGGTGCAGGTGCTTTATTTATATTGTGTGCATGGCTTTATTGGTAAACAGAGAAGTAGATTGATCTTTCTTTTTTTGTTAGAAACGTAATCCTGTTAGTCTCAAGGGTCTGAAATTTATTACTGTTGGGTTAGGCTCAGCTAATTGAGAATCCATACAGTAAATGGTCCTTATAAGAGATAGTCAGCCTGGCAGTTAATAGGAATTAATTAATAGCAGAAGCATTAAAGTGTGAAGACACTAAAAGATTGCATATGATAACCTTGAGGATTGCACCATGGTTTGGTGGTTAGCAATTTCGCCTTGTAGCTAGAACAACCCTGGTTCATGTCTCAGCTTTCCTGGGATCTTTCTGCATGGAATTTGCATGTTTTCCCTGTGCTTACGTGGGTTTTCTCCGGGTACTGCTCCCACAGTCCAAAAACATGCTAAGGTCAATTGGTAACTCTAAATTCGGTAGGTGTGAATGTGAGTGTGATTATTTGTCTGTATATGTAGCCCTGTGACAGACTGGTGACCTATCCAGGGTGTCCCCTACCTTTACCCTAAGTCAGCTGGGATAGGCTCCAGCCCCCCAAGACCCTAATGAGGATTAAGCGGTACATAGATAGTGGATGGATGGAACCTTGAGGATCTAATGCATTGTTACATTTCAATTCAACTGTGCATTCTATGATACTTTAAGTAAAAATGTTTCAGTGAGTTCAAAATAACAGCTGCCAAAGATGGATCTTGCATCTAGTTGCAGCTGACAAAACTAATGGAGGCCCCAACATTCAATAGGAGAAAAGGCAATGTTGCGGGGGGGGGGGATTTTGTATAGTAACACAGGTGGAAGAAACACCTGTGTGGCCTAATTAATGGCATGATTTGTGATCTCAGACCATGAAGATGCTTTGTCATGCTTCTGTTCCCTTTCCTCCAAAATTACCAAGGAGCAGCTCTCTCTTTAGGGAAGTGTTGACTTGGCACACTACATAATTACCTCAGGTTATATTCCAACCAAATGTTACAGCAGCTGATTTCGCTAATTAGCTTCTTTGGGCACATAGTTGGGTTGTTGGTGGACATTTGCACGGCTGACGATGTGCAAGACGCTGATTACTGAAGACAGGAGTTCACTGCTTGTCCTGTAAAGCTGGAAGAAAGAAACATTGCTGGCAGACTTCCAGATAGATGAATGCAGGAATTATGACAGAATTACATTTCAGGTTTTTAGTTAACAGTCAAGATTAGTAGAGATTTAGAAGTGGATGACTGCACGCACCTAATGCATTATTTGTACTGTTGCAGTTACATGCCACCATCGACATTACAGCACTGAAAAGGCAGCAGGGCTGGGATTTTGAACATATAAAGCTGCTGAGAGCCCCACAGTAGCTCAATGGAAAATGTTGTGGCCTTACAAATGGGACTTCCTGAGTACAATGTTTAATGATATTTGTTATATATTTATTACTTTTAATTTTGGTTTGGTGTACATCCGTGGTTAGAACAACTGCTTCCCACTCTAGTGCATAACAGATTATCACAATACATATTAAATAGCTATAGAACTATGTTTATTACTTGCATAAAATTACATTTGATTGAATATAAATGGAAAACTCTGGGATTCGTAATACATAGGAAAAAAAATCAAAAGCATGTGTGAGAAGTGGGATGAAAGAATTCAAACATTTACATTTTTCATGCCGTAACCAGTATCTTACAGAGGAGGTGTGAGTCTTGCTGTTGAATGTGCTTGATGTTCAGCAGGTGTTAGAGAGGCAGCCTTATACCATCTGTATAACACATCTGAAATCATGGTGGTTTGCATTAGCTGGACACCACAGTTCCTACATCCCACTGGCTCTGGACTAAACAGTGTTTAATTTACTCACTTCTAATTGCTTGAGCAAATAAGATTTTAATCCTGGACGCTTTAAAAGCCTAATTTCTCACATTTCACATGGTAATTGGAATTGGACTTTTGGCATATCTATCATCGATCCACATAGATCAATGCTGTGTACATGTTCATGGAGTCAGCAGAGCAGTTTAGTGTATGCACTGTGCATGCAAAGGACACAAAAATAATGTTTAGTAATTAAAGAAGCCATGCCAATAAATCGAACTAAAACCTTGTGCAATCTCAGTTTTCATTATGTGGGACAATAAACATTCAGCGTGATTCTTTTCAGAACAATGTATTGACCTTATAATTGCATGCAGCATTGCCTATCCGTGGGCTTGTGTGAGCACATGTGATTGCATGTGCCTTCCACTGCTGCATATTCTGCACCAGTGGGAGCAACAAGGAAGCAGTTAAAAGGGAATAATAATAAGCATTTGGTAATTTTCTCTCTATAAAGATGACTTGAATACGATTTTTTTTAAACTTTTGAAAAAAGAAGATAGGATATTAATATTAGTCCAGAAAAAGAAAACATTTTAAATGTTAAAGACAGTGGGTTCAGACCACTTCACCTTTTGCACATGATATGGTGCAGTAGATTTAATTTTAGTTGGATAAAATTGCCATTGTTAGTTATTGCTATGTGTTAATTTTGCAATGATTTTTTGCTAAATCTTTAGCAGATTCAATTCAAATCAGAATATGACATACCCAACTTATAAAAGTGTTCAGAACCTCTGTAGCCTTACTCCAGACTGTGATCATAACAGACATATTTCAGCTATCCTTGAGACAACTCCACAAAAGCATGTTTTTTTTCCAACTAAACTGCATTCTCATTTATGTTTTGAAAGAAACAACCATGATTTTTTCCAGTTTGAAAGACCTACAAAGTTCACCTAAGGAGGCAGGGGGCCTAAAAAGTTGCAAAATGGAAGAAATTTTAAACCACCAGGACAGTTTTTTCAAGAGTCCTGATGTCCTTGACCAGGGCCATGAACCAACGGTCACTCTAATAGAGCTTTGTAAGTCCTCTGAGATTTCAGGACTTGGTGGAAGGACATCCATCTCAGTACCAGTCTATCAATAACATCTAAATTGATTAGGCCTTCGTCATGGTTAGACAGAGGCATTTCTTGAGTAAATATATGACAACACGCTTAGAGTTTGGCATTTAGCTGTATTTCAATGACTCAGATATCACAGAAGATTCTCTGGCCTAATAAGACTAGAAAAATTAACTCTTTGGAGAAAGGATTAAACAATTTTGTCAGGTTTATAGGCTAGGCTTATATGATGAAGAACCATGGTGTGACAGTGGAAGGGGGTTCTTAGTAGCAAGGACAAGGACACTGGTTGGGTTTGAAGGAGGCGTGAATGTAGCTGAATACATAAAAGTGAAAAATACCTCCGCCAGAGTATAAACACCTGAGACTATGGGAGCAGTTTACCTTTCAGGATGACAATGACCTCAAGCAAAAAGCAAAGACATCATTGAGTGGTATGTAACACAGTCTCTCCACAGAGCATCTTTAGCTAAATAAATAGGCAGACAAGCACAGAGACGGAGATAAACAAACAGACATTCACCAATCAGCAACAAATAAAACTGCCTACTTAATATTGTGCAGGTACCCCTGATGCTACCAAGATGTTTTGACCCACTGGGTCATGGACACTGGATCTCTGGGGATGTGCTGTGGTGTCCAGCATTGGGACATTGGCAGCAGATCTTGTGCAGCCTAGTGGGGCCTCTGTAGATCAGATGTTTTCCAGTGGATCCCGCAGATGCTACTTCTGATTGTGATCTTGGGAATTTTGTGGTTGAGTCAACACCTCGAGTTCTTGGTTGAGTTCCCTGACCCATTTTGAACAGTGTGTGGGTGGTAGCATTCTGTTGTCATGGAGTGGTACGCTTGGTTTGCAACAATGTTTAGGTGAGGTAGCCCATGTAATAGTAGCATCCATACGGATATCAGGACCCAAAGTTTACTGGCAGAACATTGATTTGTAACAAGACAAACAATATTTTTACTTCACTTTTCACCTGTCAGTGGTTATATTGTTGTGGAAAATAAATTTGCCTTCTTTTGATTCTACTGCTAAACTGTTTTCACAGCATACATATATCTCTATATAGCTTTTTTTTTTTTTTTTTAACTTTTTCAGCTTTATTTGACTGGCTAAGTGAGTGAGTGACAGGAAATGCTGGAGAAGAGTGGGTGAAGACATGCAGCAAAGGGCCGCAAGCGGGAATCAAACCCAGGCCGCTGTGTTGGAGACCAGCTCCTATACGTGGTTCACCCGCTTAACCCATTGAGCTATACGGGCACCCCAGCTACTTTTGACAAAAAGGCAGATTGTGAGAAGAATGGAGTATGTGCTGAAGCTTTCATTTATAAGCTCAGTCTTCAAAGAGCTGATTCCCTAAGGAGAACTTGCAGGGAACTAATAGCTATGAGTTTCTCTTATAGTGATGATACTACACAAATAGCCAATGCTATAAATAGGATTGGGCAAAGAACATGATAGGATTTACTGCAGCTTATGTGCATGTACACTATATACTGACATGAGCAGTGCATGTACTAGTGACTATGTGCATATGGATCAGTATACATACATCTGTGCAATTAAATTATGCTGTGAAAATAGGAAAATGTGAAAATGAGTCTAACTGAGGAGATATTGATGTTCAGGGCCTTTCTCTGTATACTCTTAGTTAATTAAAAGACATTTAGGGGCATAATGGAGTAGGTAAGTGGGAAACAAAGATGGGTCAATCGCACCTCCTTATACAGAAGGAAAAAAAACAACTGATGTTCCCTCTCCATTAATTAAACTTCTGAGCAATCTTTGTCCATGAATATAATAACATCTTCCTCCCCACTCTCTGCACCTCGGCTGCTGAGATTCCAAGATACAGTAACAGGCAGCATTGGTGGTGAGAGCACATTTTCTGCCAAGTAAATTAGACTAATTTCCAGGCATATTAAATCTATTATGGATGGCAAGCCTCTCACATGATGATGTTTATCAGCACTGAAGCTACGTTCAAGGCTGCAAGCTAACCCTTTAATCATTGTTCTCTAAAAAGTCAAAAACAGATCAAATTTATTTGCAGTCAATCAAATTTGAGCACCTGAACTCTTGAGAAAATGATGGATATTCTCATAGATGCTTTTCTCTTTATTGGAAAGACTTTTTTTATGGGGACCATGGAGTCATTGACAAGGATTTTTTGAGAGCCAGTACAGACAAGAGAAACAATCACAGCACAGCAAAAACTCTCATTGTACAAAAGAGCATAAGTTGTGTTATGGCTTTGTTTGAAAAAAGTGAACTTTTCCTTTCATAGTTTCAAACTGACAATAACTGGAAATTATATTCACTCTTCCCAAGAGTAGGATCTGGCTCTTACTGCTTTTTCCTTCTAAAACACTGCATAAAGAATCAAAGAGGGTGGATGAATAAAAATGTAATAAATGCACATTTTTTCCCCCTGAAATTTGAGTAAGAGAAAATGACATTTCCCACCTTTAAAGGATTATTTCCTACCTTCTGTCTATGCATTTACTACAGTGTAGTAGTCTAATGCTTGCCAATCTGCTCTGTATTTCACTGAAGGTTTCTGGTGTCAGTGGGTGGAAAAGATTACAGGAAGACACAGAAAGAGATCAGGGTTTTTTCTCTTCTCTCCAATTCACTAAAGAGGTTAGATATTCTGGTTTGACAAGTGTATTCTGGAGAGTGAGTGGATTACTTCAGTTTTTATGTCATGCTGACAGTAGTCAAAGTGTACCCGGATGAGACACTGTCCATCACTGATGAAATGCAACATGGAGAACCTGACAGAAGCCCAGAGAGCCAACAAGCTGGTTTCTGTGCTTCAGCCATCTTTTACAAACTGCATGACTTGGTATGAAGAATGTGTCAACTGCAATTTACCACTGAGTAGATGAACCATACTGTTTCAAAGTGAAGCAATTTATACAAAACTGCGATTGCTAATGTGGTTAGCAGCATGTATGTTCTTATTTTTCCCTTTAAGCCCTCAAATATATATGAAACCTGCTGTGTCTGCTTTCAGTAGGTGGTTAGAATAAAAACGTATAGCAGCCAAGCATACACACCCACTCTAATTGGTCTGAGGGATTGACACACAGTGTGACACAAGCTCCGTGACAGTTTGAAGGCTGCCAAAGTAGCTTATTTTAATGGACTTAATGTCTAAAATGCCTTTGTTAAAAAAGCATAAAAGTGTGGTAATAAAGGTGACAGAACTGACAACAGCGGTGACAACGCTGCGCTCATCTCCTCCTTTCTCTGGAACATTAAGCCAATAACGATGCAGCTCGGGACTGCAAAGTAGGAAAGATGTCTCTCGTGAACTTGGCTTCCCCTTGCTGTCTGTACATTCACTACACTATTTACATGTGGTCCGCAAGCTGATCAAAGACCTCAAATTTCAGATGATTTTAATGAGAACGTCCGGCTGCAAATTATTCAGAATGACCTAATTGCACGGGACACTTCTGCTGGCACACGCAGAAACACACTTTTCTGTTCTTTTTCTCTCTGTTGCTCTCACAGACAGCCTCTCTCTATGTAGCATTCATTCACTGTTAAAGTATGATGTATGCTCTAGAAAGAGGGAGAAACATTGACTAGTGTGATACAAAAAAAAACAAGCATTCATGTAAAAAGAATAACTTGCAAGTGGTCGATTGATTCCAAACCAATTCATCTACTCCACACTAACCACCTGGGGGAATTTGACCCTAAGGAAATTCTAAGTGTAACTACCTTTGGGCTGTTATTAAAATTTGCAGAATGTAACTAAAAAGTCACCCCATTTTCTGTAGCAAGTTAACATTTTGTCAGTTATTGCACAATACCCTGCACAAGGAGCCTGCTAATGAAGCAAAGGAAACAAGGAGCAGAGCTGGGGCTCACTGATGGCAGCAGGGACGAAACTAGGGGGAGAAAGGATCCTATGCTGCAGACCACATGTACAAAAAAAATGCCACACTGTCCAACTGAGTTCTCCACAATAATAGATCTATGAAGAGTACATGACCACTGGAGTGTCAGACTGCCACCTGCTTAGGCCTGAGACTTCCTCTCCAACAACAGATAGTGGAAACAGTTTCACAAGTATCATGGAGAGCACGGGCGAGCGACTGATAATTGCCGGTGCCTGCTACAGAGTTAGGCCATGTATTGGTTCACCGCTCCCAAGACAGCACTGAGCCAGATAAGCACCACCACAGTGGTCATCTGTGGCTACAAAGAAATGGTACCCATTAAATGCACACCCACACAATCACACACACAGCTGACCAACACGAATGGAACCCAACATGAGATCTAAAAAAAACAACAATGAACAAAAAAATAGAAAACACAATCATAGGAAGTAATCTTTTGAGTATAATTGTAGCACAACAAAAAATAAAACCAAATAAAGTGACAAATGAGAGTCAAAAGCCACAAAACTAATGTGTAACTGAGCAGAAACAACACGGAGAGAAGACAGCAGTTCCACCAGGGATCCGGACAGGGCCACCCAACATGGTGCAACACCAGCCCAGAAAAAAACCTGATAGCAGAGGTGCAGCTTCTAAGACAGTGGGAGGGTGTATCAGCTCACCAGAGACCTAGCTGGAAACGCAGTGAAAGCTAAACAAACATGGGCAAAAAAACCACCTGAACCAGTCTACCTCAAACGAAAGCAAAATTGCATGAGGCAGAAGCCTGAGTGGAGCAATCACTCAGCATAAGCAGCCGGAAACCCAGCAGCTCCACTACAAACAAGGGAGCAGAGACAAATGTAGTACCAATTATGCATGCTATAAAGTGGCAAAGTGGAAAAAATGGCAAGAGTGCCTACCTTACAATCACTTGGGAACAGATTGCAAAGAGACTCAGTGCCTCAACCAGCCACATCCAGGTTCCAGGAAGGTGTAGAATGGTACACAGGGGAATCTTTTCATTTTCTAAGCTAATATGAGCAGAGAGGGAAAGCCTTAAAGTGGTGCAATTCAGTGTTTATGTCCCAAATTAATTCAATGGACTTTAAATACAAAGTTATTGGATCCTTGAGGTACTTAGATGTCAAGAAAAGTCAGTTCTGTTTTCCAAAAAAAAAGTTTCTTTCACATCTGCAATGACTTATTTAGGTGTGCATGCTGCCGATGAAGGAGTCATTGGACTCACAGTGTTTTTGCTTATGAAGTTCTTCCACCGAGTCACACATCATTGTCTTTTACCACAGATAATTACTCCCATTGCTGCCCTTTATTCTAGTCTCAGGTTGATGGATGCCTCTCTCCTTCTGCAGACAACCGCGCACTTTCGTTTCCTATTCTGCAGTATTGTCGTCATAATTCTTAAATCATGTGAGTGCAGCCCCTGAAATAAGAAAGATGCATCTATAAAAGTGGCATGGGAAATGGCTTTGTGAGCAGCAGAATAAAAAACAAGGAATGCATCATAAACAGAGAGAGGACCGCACTGTCTGTGGGGTTTGCTTTCTGTCTCTCTGCTTCATAGTATAAATACAAGCGTTAGATATGTAAATAATCTCTATATGTATGCAGAGCTCGGTTAAAGCATTTGTTTTAACTGCTTGTGTTGTCATGCTATCAGCGAAAAAACACCAGTGCTTTGCTGCCTATTACCATACGTTTGCTAGCTGATGCTGCAGTGCTGGTGAATATGTGTGGAGAGTTCTTTGTGGTCTATTTTTTATTCTAAAGTATGTCTACGTATGTCAGCATTGACGTGTATGTGCATACGGATCAGAGAGAAAAAAGAAAACTCCCTAGCAACTGTCTACACTCATGGAAAAATTATTTGACCACCCTTGTTTTCTTCCATTTCTTGTTCATTTTAATGCCTGGTACAACTAAAGGTACATTTGTTTGGACAAATATAAAAACAACTAAAAATAGCTTGTAAGAGTTTAATTTTAGAGCTGATATCAGACATTTTCCATGGTTTTCTCGATCACCAAAATCACTTAAGTTCTTACATCAACAGCTATGGAATTGCATTGGCAAAACAGTGCTTTTAGGCACTCCATGTTTTATTATTCTGTCTGTTTTAGTCACATGATTCACACAGGAGTTAGTACTGATTCATAACCATTGTTTCTGATGACTGCAGCCATGTGTCTTGGCATGCTCTCCACCAGCTTCTGGCATTGTTCTGCTGTCACAGCAGCCCATTCCTGTTGCATAAATTCAAAGAAATTTGTTTTGTTTTTGGGCTTGTGGTTCTCCACTTTGCGTTTGAGGATTTTCCACAGGTTTTCAATTGGACTTAGATCTGGTGATTGAACAGGCCAAGGCATGGTTCCAATGTTCTGGTTCTCCATCCAGGCTTTAACTGACCTTGCCGTGTGGCAAGGTTCATTGTCTTGTTGGAAATTCCAGTCATTTGGGGTAGGAAAGAGTTTTCCAGCTGATAGAAGAAGACAGTTTTCAAGAGTAGCCCTGTATATGACCTGGTTCATTTGCCCTGTTCCACCAATACTGAAACAACCCCAGATGGTCACTGATCCACCCCCATGTTTACTGTAGGGGCAGACAGTCTGGTTTGTAGCTTCTCCAGGCTTCTTCCTAACCAGTAAGTTGGCTGGAATGGGCATCAACGGAAAATTGGATTCATCCCTGAAGAGAACCTTAGCCCAACCATCAACAGTCCAATCCTTGTGATCCCAGCAAAGAACAACCGGGTTTTCCTCTGCTAATCGTTGATGAAGGGCTTCTTCCATGCCTTGTGTGACTTCAGACCAGCTTCAAGAAGTCAGTTTCCAACTGTCCTTGCCGAACAAGTCACATTTCTCTCCAGTGCCCACTCATTTTTAAGCACCCTGAAGGTCTGACAATGATTCCTGACACAGGAATGGATGGGTGCACGGTCATCTCATGGAGTAGAAAGACGGTTCCTGCTGCGACTAGCTAGTAATTTGGTAGTGCCATGTTTGGCTTGCTTTTTCTTAGTGGAATGAATGTCTATCTGGGAGATCTTCAATTTTTTTCGCTACCTGTCTCTCACTCATGCCAATTTCCAGCAATGCCAAGATGGCTGCCTTTGTGGCTTCACATTATTCTTTTGTTTTAGGTATTATGTGAGAGCTGACAACTTCTGAGTTGTTCTATGGCTTGAATGTACGCAGGAAACCACTCTTGACCTTTGCATGTGCAGTGCTGCTTATGACATGAAATGGCCTTCTATTAACTCTGGTAATACAATAAAACTTAAGCATGTCAAATAGGACATAAAGTGACATGAAATTAGCTGCATTTTTTCGTGTTCATTGTATTCTTCAGGTAATATACCTTTAGTGGTACCAGGTATTAAAATGAACAAGAAATTGCAGTAAACAAGGGTGGTCTAATGTTTTTTTTCCATGACAGGATCCGTCATGTGAATATATATGACGTTTTATGCTGTGAACACAAATTTCCCAAGTTTGAGTCACTGTTTAAGCTTTAAATGTGGGAAAGGCCACAAGCCTTAAAACACACATCGCCAGCAACATTAGCAGAAAGAAACAGCATAAATACTGAAGACAGATGTACAACACATGCAACCCACTCAATAAGTGAACATTTGTCTTTGCTGCTTTGTCTATCATCAGATTTTCCGAAGTTCATCATCCGCTGCTTCAGCATCTGTTTTGGCTTTGTCAGAAGTGAGCAAACTCCGCCTCAGGAAAGACAGCGTTTCAGCACAGCTCATCTAGATGATGTGCAGCGTGTCTTAAAAGGGCCATCTATGTTGAAGGAATAGCATGCACTTCCTTTCTGGAGTTCAAAACTTGTGAAGGTAGAAAGAAACTAATGGGATGTCAATGTGGAGAATTTTTTTTTTTGGAAAGAAGAAAATCTTTTTTCTTGTCATGGCTGGGCTGTCTGCATCTCCAAACAATTCTTTAATCCAGAGCGCATTGCCTTAGCTGCTGTTCATCTTCCTGATTTCTCATCAGATACTTTTCTTTGCTCCGGTATTAACGTCATTACCACACTTGACTCCAAGCTTTTTTTTTTCTTCTGCTGCTACATGTCGGTTCATCAATACCTCGCCTCAGTCTTTCACATTCCAGTCTACTCTCTATAGTCATCTGTCAGTCTTCTCCTGTGTTCTATCTCTTGTTTTACTATTCCCCAGCCTTCTGGAACAGCTTCCTATCCATTTAACCATGACTGCTAATATCCTGTCACTCTCTAGCCCCTTCACTTCTCTGACTCCTCAGCACAACCTCTTAAAACAACTGTGGCTGTATTACTGTTAAAAATTAAAACATGCATCAAGGCTGTGCATGCATTGCTTTTTTTTTCTTTACACACTGTTGGTAACTTTCAAATGCACTATCAGATGTCTCAAGTAAAAATCATACTGAAGTGTTGTACTTGAAAGAACTATTGAGTTTCTGTATTTTTAGTCTCAACGGGTGCTTGCTTGGTATATGATTTTCAATCTATATACCTTTTCCTGTTCCCAGTGGACAAGCACCTGGCAATCTTCTGCAGTTGGTGAAAACTGCAGAGGTTGCATTCTCAAACCCATTAAAATCTTTAAACGTTATTTTTGTGTAATCTGCGAAGCGAAGATTCCTCGGCAGCTGCACAAGAAATCATCCGATATTACTCCAGCGTGTAATAAAACTTTATTTTAATGCAAGATGGTACAATTCAATTATGAAATCTTTGAATCTAATAAATATCGACCATCATCTGTTCTCCTCATATTACAACTCTTCTATAAATTTTAAATCAACTGTAAGCAGTGAAACTCTTAAATCTAAATTAGTGGGTTCCTGTGTAATTTGTAACATCTATTACTGCAAATGTACTTCCACAGGCCTTATTGTACGTGGCCAGGAAGTGAGATGTGAGTTTTCAGTCCATAAAGTTCATGGTCTTTTGCGGTTAGTCTGTTCCACCAAAAGATTAATTACAGTGGGGAAAAAGACAGTGTTTCTACCATCTGCTAATTTTATGATCCATTATTGGACTTAAATGAGGAGCCTTCATGACAATCCCATTCATTATCATTCTCTTCAAATGGACTAATTACATGATGGCTTTTCCACTATTTCCCCCTTGCTGGGGTCCTGCAGAGCAAATTCCAAAGATCTTTAATTTATTCTCCACATACTGCTGCTGCAACAGTACTTTAATTGATTGGCAGAATGATTGATCGCACTCTGCATTGGGTGCTTGATCTTTGTGTTGCATGTCACTGCAGATGAACATGCTTCTGCAGTCAGTAGATCTACAGTCAAGGATTAGCTGTTGTGGAAGTCAATAATCTATTTCTCATTCATCTGATGCGAATTCCTATTGGCTGCATGTGTTAGTAAATAGATATCTGTTAAAATATATTTAAGCCACAAGATATGCAATGGCAAATATTACTTTTAATGCCCATTATTTAAATGAAACTAGATTTAGTCATTGAAAGGTTCAAATATTCTACTTGTTAGTGGGTTCAGTTTTACGTGACAGTCAGTTTAAGCTATTGTGTGGGAAGATTTTTACAAAATAAAGCTGCATTTACTGTCAAAATGCCATCTGGTTTCATCACTCCTGCTCTACAGAAACGGTTCTGTTCTGAATCTGAATAGAAATGACCTAATAACTGACAGTCTGCATGCTCTCCCTCTGCTTCATCCCACATTTTCATATGGATTGTTTGCTGGACCTGTTATGAAGCAGGAAATACGTATGAATTTGACTCCATAGCTAATAAAAAACAAAAACTCAATCCAGTGTGAGCACCAAAGCAAATAAAAGGAGAAAGGGGGAAAGGAAAGGAGAGAAAAAAAGGGAGCAGTAAATGAGGGAAAGAAAAAAAACTGTACAACTGAGCAACAGAAACATCAGTGAGGATGTGGAATCCCGTTAGGTGCTCTTCTGGCAGATAATAACATCCCATCACTTTTGCAGAGAGGGGAGGAGCAAGTGCTGTGCTGTTCATTAGCATTTTCTTAGCGCAGCCAAAGAGCATCAAAATGGACCGGCAAGGCACAGTATGAGACTCCCAGCAGGACACACAGTACAACACAACAGCACACCTGCAGGGAGAGGAGAGGAAACTCCGCATCATTTATTTTCCCAAAGTGAAAAGCTACAATATGAGAAAAACTGGGGGGGAAAACTGTTTAAAGATTATTCTACTATTACTCAGAATACAGACATAGCGAAAATTTATAGTCTTTGTGGCATTTACTGGGAAACACGGGCTGTTATGAAAGTGTGAGAAGTCTGAAAATGTAGTTTTTGTGGATGCGATTTTGATGTGCTAACTCTTAAATGTATGCTTGCAATAATTTAGAAATCCATTAGTTTTGAGCAAGTTCCATTAGAGCAAATGAAGGGGAAATGTCCCTGTGGGAATCTGAAACCTTAAACTGGACATCTGGAAATCTTACACCTCAATAACTGTGAAAAAGTATACAAACATGTCAAAAATGTTTAAGAAAGAATCTGTGTGGTACAACGTAGACACATTGAGCTCTGACTGCATTTCTTGCATTTAGAACTGAACCAAAGTCCCTAAATGTGACTGTGCAGTTTTAATTAGGCACACACACAGACACTCAGCTGCAGCCCCAAATATACTGGCAGATCTCACTTCCCCTCTGTGACCACTTCTACTGCTGCTAACACTAATTAAGGGATGCTTCAATTACTTCTATACTAATTCTGTTTACTCAGCTGCAAACATAGTGCTGAACTTTCAATTGGTCTCTCTGTGCGTCTCTCAGTCAAATTAAAAACACTTTATTGGCATGAATGTCAATTTTACAGTAGGGTTTGGCAATCGCCTCTGTTTATATTGTCATATTGTACTGATTGCCTGCAGTGGTAAGTTTTCCATTCTAAATGGCCATATAAGTCACTTGTTCCTGCACTCTGACTATCTAAAGGAGTGTGTCTTTGATTAGTGTCAGTCGCAGGAAAGTTAGGGTAAGTTTAAACCTGAAAACAGCTTGGCTATGTTTGAGGAAATTTTGGAGTTTGGTTTAAAATGAAAGACCTTTATTGTCCTTGTTATGATAAACTAAATTTACACACAAAGATGCAAAATCACCAAAAATTACACAAATGAAGAAAATGTAGAACAAAAAAAATCCAAAATTAGGTCCAAAACTAAACCAAACTAAAGAAAATAGACAAAAAATTGTGTAAAAGAAGATGAAAAAATGACCTAAAATACACAAAACTTCCCAGAAATAAAACAAATTAAACATTAAGATGAGCACATGACAGAAAATTTAAAAAAAAAACTGAAAAATAATGCAAACATACAGAAAAGAAGCAACAGTGACACACAAATCAGGGAAAAGGGGGAAAAACATCACACAAAGATGCAAAATGATCAAAAAATTACGCAAAAGGACGAAAATATAGCACAAAAAAGTGCAAAATTAGGTTTAAAAAAATGACCCAAAGTAATGTAAAATGTAAAAAAAGATGAAAAAATATCTAAAAGTAGACAAAATACCACAGAAATAAAACACATGAAATGTTAAGATGAAAGAAAAACACACAAAAAGATGAAGAAGCTAAAAATAATACGCAAAACATTACATTTAGGATTATAGAAAAAATGACTGTCATTTGGAAACTGATAACAGGATCTCTACTATTTATATCAAATGTTTTGTACACCCATCCATCAACCCCCATCTGTCCCTATATGGCCTTTGTGGCTTTACCTCACTTCATCCTTCGCTTTCATCATAATTACCATGGGCACTAGAGGGCGGTGTCAGAATGAAACCTGGCGATGTCTCATCATAAGCCACACGATCAGAATCCAATACAACCTGCACAGAATCACCATAGCAACCATCTCCTCTGCACTTACGAACATCGTAGCAAAGCGGTAAAGGACTTTACAGTCAGCAACCACCTATTTCTGCTCTGGAAAGCAATAATTGTGTACAGCTAGCTACTGTAGAAACCCCTAAGAAAGCATGATAAGCATCCTTGAAATCAACTAACTGTATCCTGCTAATCCCCATGAACACTATACAACACATCACAACACAGGACCTGAACAGATGGGATTCAATGACATGCCATACGTTTTTTAGTGTCTATCACCCAATACCCTCATAGTCATTTATTCTTATTCTAGATACACTATGAGCAATAAGTTTAAATATTTAAAATAATGAACTTTTCTAGTTTCATTTTATATATATTTGAATTTAATCTGGTCTATTTTTGTCTGGCAAAAATAGCATTGTCATCAGAGTGAATTAGGTCAAAATAAATGTCACATATCAAACCATCGAGAAAGCAAGAAAGGACAGTTTGATGACAAAAGAAGTAGACAGTTTTAGAGCAAGACAGAGTGAAAAGAAGAGGAGAAAGAATAAGGTGAAATAGGAAATAGAGAAAGACAGGGAATGAAGAAGAAAAGTTGTTGGAGTTGTAGAAAAGAGAGGGAAGAAAAGGGGGGGGAAAGGACAAAATCAGGACAGAGAGAGAGAAGAATCAAAGGGCAGCGTCTCCAGAATAGTTGAGCAGCAGGTTGAGACAGAGGCAGCCTTCTGAGACTAAATGTGTTCTCCAGCTCTGGCGCACTCGCTGCCCGCCGTGTCAGCCCACACAATGACTGCCTGGTCAACCAGAACGTTCTCCATCTGAACACACACAAACATACGCACACACGCAGAAATTCATGCACTTGTAGACAAAGACTTCACTGCTCCTCTGACTTCCAAGTTAGCTTCCACCATGATGAGTGCAAGCCTTTGTAAAGACCCAGGGGGAATCTGGCCTTCTTTTCCTTTTCCCTTTTTTTTCCCCCTTTTTCTCTTTTCCAGTTGTTAAATAAATCCAATGTAAGTAGATGAAATCAGGGTCAGCTCTGGTTCTTATCATTGATTTCTTCCTCTGTTGCTTGTTATCTTACCATCATCTGTTTCTTCTTTCTCACTGATAATCGCTACTCCCGGTTGAACCTTACAAGAGAACAATCTCACGAGACTAAACTGAATGCAGTGACATCAACATTTTACACCTAACACCAGTCTAGAGGTTTAATTTCTGACATGTGCAAATTGTGGCTGAGGCAAAGAAGCGATGGGAAACCAAAAGTGGCATGGACTCCATGTGAGAGAGACAGAGGAAAAGTGGCTCTGACTTTTGTAGCTAATTTGATAAAAGAGGTCTTTTTTTATAGTGAACTAATGTGTTTCTTTTTATTCTTCTTGTATGTTTTGAAGACTTGAACCCAGGACTTTATGATGCAAGGCTGTTAGTATGAACCAAAATACATGGTTGTTGTCAGGCAGTATGCTTTACTGTTTTCTTTAGCGTATTAAAGTGTGTATGTAGCAAATATGTTACAGGTGGAGTACATTATTAAAAATTCTAAGCTGCAACCCTGTTTAGCACCTTTACTGGACCTCCGGGCCCTACAGACCTACATTTGTGTCCATCTGCCATATTCTGACTTTGAAGAATTTACTAAAGTAATCTTATTTTCATGCATTGTGTGCTCACTGTATTGTACGTGTGATGCTAGCCGTGTCTCCATGCGTAATTCTGAGGTTATAATACGCAGCCTGAATCCCCATATGGGTCTGCCCTGCCCCAGAAAAACAATGTGAAAAGGCCAGCGCATATCAGTAGTTTGGTAAACAACCTCCTAATTAGACTCATTGATTACACACACCTGGCTCAGTCACCCGTGAGATAACTGTGCCTGAGGGGCTAGCCAACATTCTGTCAATCCACAAGCTTTTCATACTGTAGCTTCTGGTATTTTGCAGCGTCTTAGTGAGTGAGTGAGTGAGTGAGTGAGTGAGTGAGTGAGTGAGTGAGTGAGTGTGTGTGTGAGAGAGAGAGAGAGAGACAGAGACAGACAGACAGAGTTGTTTTTGAGGGAGATAAAGCTGCATAACCAAATCTCTCTTTGATCACAAAACCATTTATTCTCTGAAGATAACCAGGAGGGAACAGCAGCAGTTATTAGTTGTCCAACTACATAACCTCCAGTTCTACTTCCCGATGGAGATTAAAAAAAAAAATTTAAAAAAACATTTAAAAAAAGCAGATATAACTACAGAAATATGAAACTGCTTTTTTAGGCATTCATGCTAAAGACATGGTCGTGGCTTTGCACTGACAGAATTTCTTTTGGGTTCAATCACCTGCATCATTTGGTATTTTGGTATTTTGCGGAGCTGAACTGCATCAAAACAGATGAGAGTTGTCGAGGATGAAGTGGGTGGGTTTGTACTGAGCGTCGAGGGTGTCAGAGGTAAAAGTAATTACTTGTACAGACAATGGTAGACAAACGCCAAGAGAACTTCCGACTCTTTAATAAGCATGACATGCTCAGTACAAGTGACAAACAGCTCCACTGAGCAGATTTTTCATTAAATAGTGTCCCACAGACACATCACTTACTAGCCATGGTAGGATTACCAAATCCACCAAATTAAATGGCTCAATATGCCTTTTCATTGTCTTCCAGAATAGCACGTGAGCGCTCAATTTGATAAGTGCCTTTCAAAGTCGTTATGTATAATCATTTAGAAAACGGTTTCAAAAGAGCTTCAGTTCGAATGATTTTCTTCTTATTTGCCATCACAGTATTTCAAGTTTGATTTTGGCACCAAAACTACACTGCCTGGCCAAAAAAAAAAAAAGTCGCACCCTCAGATATTTTGTTGGACTGCCTCTAGCTTTGAGTATGGCACTGATTCGCTGTGGCGTCATTTTGATAAGCTTCTGCATTGTCACAACATTTATTTCTGTCCAGAGATCCATTAATTTTTCACCAAGATTTTATACTGATGATGGGAGAGTCGGACCGCGGCGCAAAGTCTTCTCTAGAATCCCAAAGATTCTCAATGGGGCTGAGATCCAGACTCTGTGGAAGCCAATCTATGTTTGAAAATGATGTCTCATTCTCCATAAACTGCTAATTTTCAATGTAAACATCTGTGTCATCTTGGAACATGCCAATGCCATCAGGAAGAAAAACTCAATGGAATGATGGAAAGACCTGGTCATTCAGTATATTCAAGTAGTCAGCTGACCTCATTCTTTGGGAACATAACGTTGCTGAACCTGACCAACCCCAGATCATAACCCTAACCCCCACAGGCTTGTAGGCACTAGGCATGACGAGTGCATCACTTCATCTGCCTCTCTTCTTACTGTGATGCCCCCATCACTTTGGAACAAGGTAAATCTGGACTCGAAGATGATGGTTCACCACTATCCTTCCTTTTAAAAATGCATTGGACTGTTCTTAACCCTATTTCAGTAGCTTCAGAAATCTCCTTAGTTGTTTTCTTTGCTTGACCCTGGCCAATAATTTGACCCTTCGAAGACAGATTAACATCCTTTCCATGACCACAGGATGTGTCTTCTGACATGGTTGTTTAAGAAATGAGAAGCTTCTCACTGCGTCAGCTAGGGTAGAAGAAGTTATTTGCTAGCACTACATTACTGCAGTAATTACCCAATGGAAGAAGGCTCCTACCTATTTGCCATCATGGGCTACCTGATTGTGAATCATCCTGAATTCATAATATATCCTTAAGGGTTTTTTTTAAAAAAATGCTTCAACTGTCAAGCTCACATGTGTATGTCACAAGTTTAATATGGATTATTATGGATACTAGCTGATCAACTATAATAATAGTCACATCAAACTTTGCCACAACACCCAGTGAAACAGGCACACTTTTTAGAGACTGCAGTACTTTACCTAATTTAACAAGGTGTATGCATTGCACTATAATGCTCTCAACACCGAGCGATAAGAGCCTGCAGGCACAACAATATTAATCTGACAACCACCTACTGATAGCAAGCAAAGTGTAGCATAGGTCTGCATATTTTAACATTCTTACCAGCTTGGTAGTCAAAAGAGTGTATATAGCTAAAAAAGATTTAATATGTTCAGCCCTGGATATATGTGCACTTGCATTAACTTGTGTATGTGAGCACATTTCATCTGTCTCATCAGTCCATGTGCATGACCACAGCAGGTGTGTGTCTGATATGCAGGTAATTGGTTTGTTGTTGTTGTACTGTAGATAGGTAGCTGCCCTGCTGCCCTCAAGCTTGTCGAGGTATAGCGAGTCCCACAGTGGGGAAGAATTACCCATATGAAATAAGTCACTGTTATATTCAGATTGATGAGAGCCTTCAGGGGAGAAAAACCCCCACAACTTTGTTTTCTGTCTCTCAGTCCTCATTTTGGCAGAGCAAATATGGCTCCTCTCCAAATCCTCTCTGACATTCAGATGAGGGTAGCAGAGCCTGCAGAAAGTCTACAGGCTCTGAACTCTCCATTTCTGTCCAGTTCTAGCATTTGGTTTTAATCTACCTGTGGCTTCAAGGTACAGACTTTGGCTAATATATGTAAATTCGTGCCAGGGATGTTGTATTAATATACTGCTTCGAATGTGTCAGTTCTCCAAATATTCAGCTTACCCTTAGGGTGGTAGTGAAGGACGTTGGGAAGACAGGAACTCAGGAAACATTCTTGCAATTAAAACTTTGTCCATTTGGGTAAATGGAACAATTATGAAATCTTGGCAATCTTTTTTTTTCTTAACTTTAAATTCAACATATAACCAGACAACATTGTGGTCTCTGCCTTTGAAAACAGTAACAGCCAAACATAGACGTATAATTACTGTTGTGACTAAGAGTGAAATATTGTGAGTAATTTTGCTAGTTTGGAGTTTGTGTGTGTGTGTGTGTGTGTGTGTGTGTGTGTGTGTGTGTGTGTGTGTGTGTGTGTGTGTGTGTGTGTGTGTGTGAGTGTGCGTGCATGTGTATGTATGCATGTATGTGTGTGTATTTTACAAATGACTTAATTCCATAGAGACCGATCCATTCCTCTCTCCTCGAATTGAAACGCTTAAAAGCGTGTAGTCGTAGCACTTGCAGCTCTTTCTTTTCATTTGTCTAAACTGACCTCGCCCTCACCCCTTCTGTATTCCTCTCTTCTGTGGATATTTTCATCTTACTTTCTAATTCCTTCTGATAACTTCTTCCTCTCCTCAAATATTTTAATCCTACAAATAGTTGTACTTTAGACATTTATCACTTTATATAAACTGCAGTTTAAAGCATTGTCTCTTTTACTATCCATTCCACATATTTAAGTCACAACTGCAACATTGTGCTGCTTCATCCCTGTGTAAAGCACTTCCCCCACAGTCTCCTCCTCCTCTCAGCAATCTCATTATGAAAGCTAAATTAGCCATGGCACATACCTTCAGAGCATGCAGTAGCCATCGGTCTCGCCTCACAACTACTCAATCATGTAATTGAATATCAAGTCTACCGGGGCTCTTCATAACTGACTGACCCTCTGCACGCTTAGAACTGCACACACAGTTGAATCTGTGCAAACAGACGCATGCAGATGCATTTCAGCTGGCTGTCTGATGCTTTTATCCATGGCAGCTTATGGTGAGTGCGCTGTGTTTGCTAAGGGGAATTTTGAAAAGGAGGACATCAGATTGTGCAAAGAAGTTTGTGATTTAATTTCATTTCACTGAGGTTTTCAATGTAAAGATAGCAAAGACACAGAAGTCCAGATGACTAGGCATCGTCATACTACCAACAAAACCTACACAGCACGGGTTTATGTATAATTGCGAGACTTTTTGTGTATTTCTCAAAGTAAACAAAAGGCTATATGCCAATATACATTACAATAAAATAAGGATATGTTATTAAAAGCACTCCTGAGTAGGTTTTGCACGTATTACATTATATAGCATATACAGTAGTGTGTGTATTGTGACTCTATTGCACTTTTCCAATGAACATTTTTTATTCTGTCTATTTCTGTGCCTGACAGTAAACTCCTCTGAGTGTTTTCTTATGGACAGTATGCAGCATTTGAGTTGTAACTTTTACACTAAAAATTATGGGCAAACAAAATGTTTGCATTTTGTCATGATAAATGATGAAACGTATTTATTTATTTTCTTTCTTCTACTCTATCAAAAACCTGCTGAACTGCGACTCCAAAACTGTGGTGCATACCAAACAGTGGATTCTGTGTGGTGTTATACCCCCTATTACATCTACCCTTCAATCATACAATCTTAACCTGTAGACGGAAACTGAAGCCTCAAGGGTACACCTGGACTGGTTGCCAGTAGGGATTAATGTATAGACAGACAACCACACATGCTCACATATGGTCAGTTTAGAATCATCAATTAGCCTGCAATGCGTGTCTTTGGACTGTAGGAAGAAGCTGGAGTACCTGGAGAAAACTCCCACACAAACACAGCGAGAACCTGCAAACTCCACACAGTGCTAACCACAGCACCCCTGTGCCCTAACCTAGTTACATTATCAGGTTAATGGTTTTGACACAGATAACAGAAGGTGAGCCGACAAAAAAATAAAAGAATCTGCCTCTACACACTGAATCAAGATCATGTTGTAGCTTTTCGAATCACTGGTTTACAAACACAGAGAAAAGACTAAGGTATAATTTTTACTAAGGTTTTTAGTGGTACAGCTGTTAAGAGTTTGCGTTTAATGTAGCAGATTTGGTACAAGTATCACTGCTTCATGCACAAGGCAACAAAAATCTTTCGGTTTATTTAGTTTAGCAATGTGCAAAGTTTGCTTTTTGATCAAGTACAATTATTTTAATTACTGCTATTAGCTCAAAAATTAAGAAATTTTATTATTGTCCTACAGATTACAAGCATGTGTGTGTGTTGAATATTTAGCCTTTGAGTTTTTGTACATAAATGATATAAATCTGGTGTCTTCACTTTGTCTCTGTCCTATTAACTGTGAATGCACGAGTCGCCGCCTTTGTGCTCCCAGGTCCGCTGTGTGTGTCAGCTCTCGAGCCAAGAAGCAAAACACTTGTCTTTTCATTTCACGTCAGATTTAAATGGATATGGATGAAATGGAAAATGTGAAATGTCAAGCTCACCAGTTAAATCTGCCCGGGTAAGGATGTCTCAGTGTGCAGGAGTATTGGCAGTTTGTAGACGCATCTGCGACGCTCGAATGTGCATACATTCAAAATGTCAAGCAATCACATCTATATGCATTACTGCACTTTCACCAGCAGTAACGACAAAGATGCAGATATCAGCGGGTGGGAGCTTGCAAACATAAAAATGCCTTTAACATTTAGGTTCCTCTGACACCAGGTTTGTCTACTCTACATATTCCTTCTTCCTAAGCCTTTGATTTTGCTCTCTCTTTTATAATCACAAATTGGAGTTTCTCTTTATTGTTTGCTGCTTCTTTTACACATTTGCTAAATTTCATCCATCACGTCTGCCCCAAATTCCTCCAAGTCCTACTGATGCTGCACGCTGCCCCCTACATGCAGCCTCCGGTAATACAGTCTGCGCAGCCAGCTGTGATGTAATTAATTTCTCATTAGTGTAGGCAATAATGACTATCTCCTAATCTTGCTTGCCCTTTTTCTATCTCCCTCTCCCTCTCTCGCTGCATATGTATTTCCCCCTCCCTCACCGCACCACCCTTCCCCCTTTTTCACCAACGCTGCCGCCAATGCCCCTCTGTGGAAACCCCTCGTGTCCGTGAAAAAAAGAAAAAGAGAGCAAACAAACAACAATTAGCTTCCTGTTGACATGGAGGATGGTAGACTCATTGCCTGCAAATTACCCCACAATGAGGAATGGGCAACTGAGACCTTCACTTTAGGTGTTTTTAATGAACTGTCTACCTCCAAGCTAATCATGAATCTACAGATAGACACACAGAAGTGAAAAAAGCAACATCCGCAGAGATTCAGACCGCTAAATGGAACAATGAGAAAGGTCAATCTCTGCTATTATCATAGCACAACTTGTCTGTATCACACAAAGTTGGGAATTCTCTACATCTGAAATTCACTTGATTGGGTCTTACAGGAATAAAATGTCATTGTGTCTGCAATGGAATGTGTATGCCCACACATTTACCACAAAATACAAGGAATTCTAATTCAGCAAAGATATAATATTGGTGAAAATTTTTCAGCTATTTTAAATGAAATGTAATTTTCAAACTTATAATTTGATAAACACCAACAATTTGGCACATTAGGAAACACTGAGTTTGCCAAGAATAAGTTTACCTCACAATGATTTTTTTTAAAAATCCTTTAATTGTGTAAGAGATTATCTTTTCTGGTTATATTTTCTAGTAATCACTGCATTTTTTTAAGGCATTTAGGTTAAAAACAGAGCTTTGAAACTGTGACGTTTAGAGCACAAGAGCACTAAATTCTGTCCATCCTGTGTTTCCTGAGCTAATGCGCCTCTCACTCTCTCTCTGCACTTTATCCATCCACTGCATATTTTATCTCCTCTTCTCTGCCCTCACCCTCCGCCACCCCTTCCTCTCATCCATACTGGTCTCAGCGCTTCTGTCCCTCTCTCAAACTGCGGCACTGTGTCAGATAAAAGTTGGACTTTGATCGCTCTTTGACTCGGAGCACAGCTCTGCTCCCCACTTCTCATCTAATAGATTTACCATTTCGTCGGGCTCCACCACAGTCCAATTTCAGATCAGCTCAGAGCTTCTTTTCCACTTGTTCATTATGCATCACTGAAAGTTAAGAAGTTCTGGACGTCTCCTTGAATACCAAGTAGCATCACAATGAAGCAACTCATCGTATACAACTTTTGACCTTCAGACAACATCTGTGTTGTGACTTGTTACACTTGTGCTTGGAAATAATATATTACTTTTAAGTTAAATTAGATATTAACATTGTGAGATGTAAATCATGAAACACGGCTGGTTTGTGACCAAAACAGAGGATCACATTTAAGCATAACTGTCACTGACTATATAGAAAATGTTCATAACCTTCTCTTCATCAACAACACCAACGTCAAGTGGAAAAGGAATCATATTATGTGATTTCTTATGGGTTGTTTGTCATTCCACACCTGCAAATATAAAGTAGTTTCAGTATTTTCTTCTTATTTTTTTCACTTCTCATCTTTTCTCCTAATTTTTATTGTCTACTGCCCCTCCAAGGCTTATCAAAGTCAGCATCAGTCTGCTAAATTCCATGTTGATGTTTTGAGGACATAAGAATAATTTAATTCACTATTGCAACAAGATTAGAAAAAAATAGAAGTGTATATGTATTCTAATTCTGATTTATTGAGAAAATTCTCAAAAAAAAAGTGAAGTCAGCACCAAAAAAGCAAATCAATCAAATGTATTTTTTCTAAATGCCAAGCAGCCAGCATGCTAACACACATACCTGCAGAGTGTGATATGTTTTGACAGACTAAATGACACTGACAGTAGCCTCTGGGCGATTTTAGCTTGAACAAAACAACATTAGACTTTGTAAACACTGTGCATGAAGCATGTTATCCAAATCCAGCTGTTGCAATTTAGAGACAATATCAAGAACAGTTTTTGGAAGGGAACATTGTGATGACAGGTTGGTAATATAACAACATGCAATCACAATGTTTCATTAAACTCTGTGTACCAATCTGTTTTAAGGTTAGTTTAAAGTGTTTTGTCTTTTTGATTGAAATACTCACAATTTGACTTTTGATTGTTTGTAACTTGACCTGACTCAAACACTAAATATCTGAGTGTTATTTAGTCTTTTTTTTTTTTTTTTACAAAAGCCGTTGCAATTGTTGGCACTATTGTAGGGCCAATATATAATTGAGGACTTTTGAAGTCCATGGGATATAGCTTGCATACATTTTTATTAAAAGTAAAAAAATATATATAGGTTTTTGGTGTTCATTATGACCATGTCTTTACAAATTCCGTAATTATTTATTATGGAAACAATCACTTATTAATTAAAAATACTGGATTTGACTAAAATGTCAATTAAATAACCATCTGAATTTAATAACAACCACCTTCTAATGAGCTAAACAATCATAAAATGAGTTAATTCAAAAATGGTTTTGATTGTGTTCTTTTTATTAAGTTGAGATAATCATGACATATTTCTTTTTTGGCAATATATCCAAATATATATGGAAAATAACAAATTCTATCTGTGACCGAGAAATCCCTTTCCACTAAGTTACCCATTACAAAAACACCTCTAAAAGAAGTGTGTTAATTCCTGATCACATGACCTGCTCCACATGATGTCATTTTCTCCCAAAGAAAAGACTGACAAGACTCCAAGGCTTTCTGAGTTATTTACTATAAAGTAGTGTGTGAGTCAAGTGTGGATTTATCATGTCCACAGGTTTACTACAATATCTTTATAAATAACTTTCAATTTCTATTTTATTCAATTGTATATAGCATTTTAGAAGAATCTTTCTGTGGTGCCATGTGGTGTTTATAGGCCACCATTTTGATTTATAGGCCTGAAAACAGCAAAAATGTCAACTATGATACAAAAAGCCCCACAATTATATATTGAACCTGCACATGATGCTCTTGTCCAGCATTTACTGCCCGTTCAGTGGTTTCAGTACCACAACCAAACAAATACCACCAAATTTATAGAAGGTTGGCATATTTTGGCAACAAAATATTAGTTTTCTGTTGCATCTCTACACTATACACCGCATTATTACACACCTTGATTTATTATTCAAGATAAAATATGTAAAATAGTTGCACAAACACACTGCACCAACATATGTGCCATCTAAAGCCTTCCAACCCAACCGAGGCTGAATGATACACAATACAATTAAAAGCAGCACTTGCATACAACCGTGGCTCACAAAGTTGAGGAAGCTAAATAATTTAACGCTGTTCTTATTATGAATCATTTATCGATTAAATGCAGAAACATCCCCCATTACATAATGGAACCTTTGATATTACACGGAGACATTTTCAATCACCGTGAGCTCTCCCTAATTGGGTAAACAGTTCTGAGGCTTATTACAAGAAAGATCAGCCTATTAGAGGGCCAAAGAGCTAAGCTGAGATGCCTCCTGAGTTATTTATTTATTTAATAATTCATATAATGAAAAATTGCAGTGAATTGATGGAGGGTTCATCTTACAGGCGTTCTTGGATATGATGTCAAAGTGTACGCAAATTGACAAGCAACTTCAGTGTTAAAGAACATGTGAAGTCTGCTAATGCAAATTGTGCTAACATTTCATAGGAGAGAAGATGTACCAACAGTGCAAATTAAAACATTATACAACTGTGAAACGCTTGCATACACACCTGATGTCTCAATGTGTGCAAAACTTGTGCGGTATTTTATGAAAGTAAAGGCTTTTGTGGGTTCGCGTTTGTCTATACGTGTTTTTGTGTGAAGATATGTTTGAATTCGCAAGGGGTTTTTTCCAGAATCATTTCCAACTCTCCACCTATTGAAAGACACATTTCACAAGAAATACAAACCGATTAAACTCTCCAGTCCCTCCTTCTTTATGGTCTTACTGCAAGCTGTGATTAGTTGTACATATTAAGCTGCTTTTTGTACAGTAAAGTGCCTCCAGTCATTCAGAGTGGCCACCGCTAATATCATCATCTGGTATATCTGCAGTCTGTTTTATCTGGCTTTTTAATACAGCAAAAGAGTGAAATCCATCCAACAAGTGACAATATGAAAGTCCACATTTCTGTCAGCTCTTTAGTAACAACTAATTATGCGCTCTTTCAGCTGAAGTGGCACAAAATTAGATATACATGAATGAGCACCATCCAGGGAGAGTTGATCAATTCAGCCCACAGCGCGCACAACACTCAAACTTGAGAGTTTATGTTTCACAACCTGTAAATCAACAGCAATGTACATAAAGCATGTGCTAAGAAAAATGAGCCCAACTGCTAGAGGAAATTAATTCACAACTGATGTCAGTTTAAATACTGCATGTAGGCAGAGAAGAAAATAGCAGCCGGCAGATGTCATGACATTACACAAAGCAGCATTAGACACCACGGAGCTCACATTGTCAAGCACACAAACATGACTGCACACAACCAAGACAGCAAAGCACAATATTCATGTTAGCTCAGGAGACACTTAGCCTGGTAAAGCTGTGATCCTTAGCACCTGAGTGTGGAATAAACCCTTTGGGAGGTGCCCTGCCAGCAGCAGGAAAACTACACTTAGAGCATGAAGTGCATCGGTGAGGCCCACAGCTGATATGACAAAATAATAGATGAACAAAGGATTTGAATTCCAACAGCAGCAGAAACTTATCAAGTGACATCAGTGGGCTGTTGGAGGGTGAGCTGGATAATGAAATGCTATTTGAGCTGCAGCAGCGGCTACAACACTTTATTTCTTGGAGATGGTACTCTGGGATGGTGGTGCCAGTCGGTCAGGCAGTCCACCACTTGGATATACTACAATGCAATTTTATCTATAATAAGCTGCTGGCTTGCTGCTTGAAATGGGGAAAAAATTGCCCTTTCATCATGCTTTCCCCTGCAATAATGCTGAGCAGGAGTTCTTCTTGTGCTCACAGCAGACCTCCAAAGATGCACTCTATTGACCAGGGGCCACCATCAGAGAAAGTGTTGCCAACGGCGATGCTTACTTGAAATAATGTATTTCTGAAGGGTTCCTACTTTCTTGGCAAAGAATCATCCCTAGTGTCCTTCCTCTGTGTCAGGGCCCACACTAGCATGTGGATGCAAACCTTTGCAATCCTGCATAAACAAAAAGAAGCTAACACATGTTCATGAATGTAAATGCGTACATTTACATACATATATCTCTGTTTATGGCAACTCTTGTCAGTCCAAAGATGAATTTCAAAGCATTTATCAGTCAGTCAAAATGTTTTCGACAACAAAGAAAAACATGCGTAGGCACTTTTCATTCTCCCTATCTCATAGCACGCCTTCTGCAGGTGAAGGATCCAGCAGCGATCACAATCAGAATAGTCCATTTAATTGTGTAAGCCTCACAGCTAATTGTGTAGTCTGGTGTAGTTTGCCTGACTTTGCAAATACTGGGGAACATGGCGTTTTGTTTGGAGCTGATCTCTGAGGCCTCTGTGTACAATAACCACCAGCTCTGCATTGCTGTCTGGTGGCTAATGGAACAAATAAATGATGCATCAAAGAGGAGAAATAAAGGAGTGAGAGGAAAGTTGGGAGTGAGAGAGAAACAAAGACAGACAGCAGCTGGAAGTCGTCTCCAGCATACTCGAGCAGAATGGGTCAGGAATCAGGGACGGGCGGAGAATGGCAGGATGGGTAGCTGATCGATTGTGGCTTTTTCTTCAAGAAACCTAACAGAATAAGAGAGACAGGAGTCCTCTGACCACCAAATGCAGCTCTGAGACTCCAGAGAGCAGAGCTGCCATATACTGTAATGCACATTCTTTCAAATAGAAAGAAGAGGATTTAAATTAAAAAAAACAACTAGTTGCCCTGAACTTTCTACCCAAACTTCTAAAGAGCACTTCTTTTTACCAACGTAAGCAGCATGCGGTCTATATTGTATCCTGAAGCCATAGCTTATTTTTATTTGACATTTTCCCTTTCTAGCAGTTTCACGATGGCAAGCGCCCATGAAGAGTCATCGTGTAACTGTAAATGCTAACAAAGGCTGTGTATTCTCAGGAGTTCATCCTTTATTGTTAGGGGCACAGCGAATAAAATAAAAAATTGTGCACATTCAACTCAAATTTTCTTTACATCACAGTAAAGTTATCAGTATGACTTGTCTCTTGGTCTAGGAGATGGAGGAGTAGGAGATGCATGTATGCAATTCATAATGTAATGATTTTTTTATGTGATAAAAATGCAAAAGAAACTGCAGTAGCTAATGTAATAACCCTTCTAATATGTAATAAAAATTATGAGCCCACAACAGAATGGTTTTGGGGTTGTTTTACGTTATAATATCTATATAATGTGATATCTACTACATCTTTGGCAACATCAAAAACAACAACAATTTAAAGTTACAGTCCGAGAAATATATTGTCAAATTCTGACTGCCATTAGTCGGGTCTGTAGTTCCTCTTCTCCCCACGTTAATGCACACATCTTGTGAACTATCAAGATGAAACCTGAGACACAACATCTTATAAAATTAGTTCAGTTTAGTACCAATTTTATTGACAAAATGAAAATGAAGTTGTTTGTATGTTGTGTTAGAACAAAGTAGCACATAACCATTCAGCTGGAGCGCATTCAGCTCAAGCACGTCAATGTGAACCTGCGTAGGTTTTGTTATTTTTCTAAAATGTTTTATGCTGACTTTCATTCAGTGCGTTCGTGTCCTGTTTTGCAGGATAATGTGTAATGTTATCAGATTACGTTTCACCATTGTGATGACATTGTGCTCAGTTTTGATTGTTTTCTGATTGTTTTGGAGTTGATTAGACTAAATGTAAAATCCTATTTAGTCAGGAGGAAAACTGATTGTTAGGAACATCCTCTGCAATTACCGCTGTATGCAGTTAATTCCACTGTCAGAGGTCGAGTCCGCCGTTAGCAGGATTTGGAATCAAACTGCCTTTGCACAATGCATATGTGTAATCCAGTGTTTTTAGTATCTGATTTCAACCACAATGATTTCTGTACAGTTGTGCACCAAGAGACACTTCCAGCTTCTCAGCAAGAAATCTCTTCCTTTACCTTGCCATCTTTTGTGTGAAAATGTACCTGGTTTATCTGCACCGTGAAATCAGATTACAGTTTCTTATGACGTGATAGTAAAAAAGGAAAATAATGGTGTACTTCTTTATCATGACTATGATAGGCTGCATTGTAAACAGATATACAAGTTGATTTTCTGTTCTATTACTGAAAAATGGTAGCCTAGCCGCGCTAGACAACCCACGGCAACGAATTTAATTCTCTGCCAGGGTGGGTCTAGTTACCCTCCATAAGGCTCGAGGTTGGATGCTCCTAAAACTGGCCGGACCAATCACCATGAAGTGTAGAGTCAGAAGGCGGGCGTAACTAAGTGACGACAGAGGTGCGACGATTCTGACAGAAACAACCGGAAACAACTAGCCTAGCCGCGCTAGACAACCCACGGCAACGAATTTAATTCTCTGCCAGGGTTGACAACAAAAACGACAACAGTCGTTGAGCTCCATTAGCACCGACTCTGAATAATCTTTCTGTTAACATGTCTGTAATGTACTTGAGCTTCACCCATTGACTGTATAAATAAGGCTTCACCGAACTACCGCATCCTCTGATTTCCGGCGCTCTCGGAGCCTATTCGTTGCGCTGATTGGTTGTATACCTACCCAGTTGCTGCAGAGTGATTTGATAGACAACCTTTTAGCCCGCCTCCCTCCCTGTCGAGCGTGCCTAGACCCTTGCGTCTTCAGAGCATGGGTCTAGCGCGGCTAGGCTAGAAAAATGGCTCAAGTCTGCTCCCAGAACTCTAGGACATAACGTATTAACCTGCGCTTGTTACCATCAGGGACTAAAATCTCAAGAATTATAACTTGAGAATCTTGTAATGACAAAGGAGTTGAATGGATTTTAAGTGCTTTATCTTTATCTGCACTGAAAAGGAGAAGCTCTGTAATCCCCCGTTATACGCTGTATAAAGACAATAAAGCACATTCTATTTTTTTCTATTCTATTCTATCTGTGGCAGCCGCTAAATCCTGAATAACCAACCCACAAACATGGGTCTGTACATCATGTGGCCCACAGTTGTGCTGACAGTGTTGGTGGGTGGGAAGCATTTAAGGATGATGTCCGTGTTTTTACGCTGGTAACTCCAACTGCTTGTGTGAAGGAGGTGTGGGTGAGTAAGTGTGAACTTCACCTACTCAGATTATTCCTGAATATTCATAACACCAATACATTATATTTGAGCCAGTGTGAGTTGGTAAATCTGATCTTCATTCATCTTTGCTTCTCAGTTTCTTTTTTAAATCTATAAATACAAACATAGTAATTCTGCCCCATTTATATCGACATTTCAAATGAACTCTGAATGCTTTGATCCACTTTTTTTTCTTTTTCACAGTATTTGATTTGAAAGTGCCATTTGTCATCACCTCATTAAAATACACTTGTAATTAATACACTCAATGATTTCCTTTAGGGATTAATTTAGAAACAGCTTACTGGGTACCTGTCAAGAGTAGATGGCTGTGTTTGCCTTAATCACCTCCCCCATCAAAGTACTATACCATGTAGTCACACCACAAAAAGCTACCACTTATAGAGACATATGGGTGACTTCATTGCACCACTGTGCAGTAACAGAAAACTGCGTGAGCACTTAAGCATGTGCAAACACGAACACACGCACACACGTGTATTGTTATGCATATCACGGATGCACACATTGATTGCTAATAGTCGCACACATAAACACATCCAAGCTGTATTCTCACCACGATTCCACAAATGCTCGTTAATCACCTGTGTGCTCCTGGCCTCAGGGATTCACTCGGTCCACTCTCTTTAAGAAGAGGCTGGCATTGAGGAGAAGAGACAGGAAATAGGAATCTGTTCATCTGAGGTGCACCGGCAAATTACACTCTCATGCATCTCTGCAGACGATGGGTAATATGGTCCATTGGTGGAAATAAGGTTCTAAATGAAAGAGATAGAATAGAGGACACAGAAACAGGAAAACACATCAGAATCAAAAGGACTGTTTTATTAACCAAGAAACATTTATAATTTCATTTAGTTTCACACAAGAAAGGGGTTTTGGAATGGTCTCACTTAGGGATCATAGAGAAATACGCCTCGCTGTGCTCCAGCTGCAATAATATATATTGTGCTGTGAATGATACTCATTTTTTTAGCACCTAGCAATTCCTAGCCCCCTCTTATGACTCACACCTGTAAATCATCTTTCCTATTGCTGTCAAAACGCAAATGTATTCAGAGAGGCTCTGTGGCAAAATTTACAGATTCTGTTGAGAGCAGTGCAACGCTTTATTCATCATAAAGGGGTTAAAGTCAAATCAATCTTCTGCCCGTTTTGTCTAAATGAGACAAAATAGTAACTCAAGCAAAGACGGTCACTGTGCGTGACAGCAGCTTATGAAGGGAATCCTCTGTTTTTATTTGGTCATTAAACTAGAAAAGATACAGCCAGCTGAGATATATGATTTTCACGGCCAGTCATAAAGTGATTTCCGTCTCTCCCCATGATAAACACGGCACAGGAGTGACATAATATATTGGTGTCATTCAGTTGCTCAGGGCCTGTAACAGCATGAGCACCAAAGAAGCCTTACCGCTAATGAAATATAGATTACATCACTTAAACTGACCAATATGTACATGTACTGCAGATACATCAAACAAACACGCAGACACTTGGCCACACATAAATATACCCCTTCACACTGGATATAATTCATCTTCTGACTGCACTCTAATATGATCTCCATTTGAGCTAGTTCAGTCTCATTCTGAACTCGGCAGTCTCCCTGGCAGTCTCTGAAAAATACAGCCAACATAATTAGGGTCTGTTACATGTTGAACATGTTTTTCTATTTAATCTGGGATTTCTATATGCCCTTGAAGAAAAAAATTGGTTGTAAAATGCAAATCATTATGTAGGAACACTGTGTTCTATCCCCTAATGGACGGCACTGCTTTTATCATCACTGACAAAAAAGTTCTATTTATAGCAAGCCCACTTTCAAAGATCTCCTGCTCAAACCTTAAAGGGACACAATAGGCACATTTCAGCTTGATTTTTCTTGCTGTTGATTGCAGAGACTCGTGCGCCCACCAAAGCGCTGGGTCTTGTGTGTTTCTCTGACAGAGTCGCTCCGAAGGGAACAACATAGTCTGAAATCGCCCCGAGCAAGCCCACATAGAAGTGCACCAAATCCACTGCCACAAGCTGGGTCCCAGGCCAAATTGTGTGATTGAAGTGAAGGTATTCAGGTCCCTTGGCATACACTGTTAGAAAAAAAGAGACCGCAGCCCAATCAGAAGCAATCACAAGAGACTGCCATGTTAGTTCTATCTATCTAGGTCTACCGTAGTTCTCTGTCTGGTGTGACACCATGCCAAGTTAGTTCAACAAGCACATGCAGCCAGTGAGTTGCATCATGGTCACTCTGTTCTTACTCAGGCCTTCTGTTGGTAATGTAGTGGTTAAAATGCTTATAACTTTAGCAAGGTAGACAGAAACAGATTAACCCCCGCTCATATCAGGAAAAGAATCTCTTTTGAATGTCCTTTCCTGTGAAGACATCCCTGTACTGATTCTGGCTGCCTTCAGATCTACCCCATCGCATCCTATTTTTAACCCAAACACAGAATATACTATAAGTTTCATGATATCTGCATGTCAAAGAATACCATTTGCTTTCATGACACCTCATTTGAATCCACTTCACAGAAATGAATTTAAGGCATACAGAAACGACCTAGCTTGCCAGAATCCTGAATATGTGCTTTAATAATAAAATGGTAAAATGTATCAACTTCTGTCACCAGCTGGCTCTCCATTTGAATCTCACACCGGTCCTGTTCTCATAAGTTACCCCTCCACTCTTTCAAGCCTCCAATGCTGTCATCGCCGGAAGTTAAATTGCAAAAGGAGAAGTCAGAGTCAGCACAGCACCCAAAGCGTCTCCAAGTCTCCAAAACAAGAAGTCCATTTCTTAACACTCCCAACAGTGAAAACATTGCATTCCTGCCAGATCTCCTTCTTTCTCCCTCTTTCTCATTCTCGCTGTCTGTCTGCCCTCCCTCCACCCACCATCTCTGCTCTTTGAAGTATAGAAAACAGATTACCAACTTGGCAACTTCATTTTCCCAATCGTATCATATACTGAGCCTTGAGCCATGTATAATTTTCATAATGCACAATTTCACACTTTAAAACTCCAGATGAACCCTAAACCCAAGTTGACCAAAAGTGTTGCTGTATGCTGTGTGTAAGATGAAACAGAAAGTGCATCAGTTTCATATTTGTCCTGAAAAGTCACAAATATTAACTTGTACACTGCCCCATGTGGTTTTGACTTTTCAGACTATAGCTGTATGTTAACAATTACCAAAACCCTGTATATACTTTGTTGAAAGTTTATTAGTTATACATTGTGAAAAGTGAAAATTAAAACATCCAATTTTGTTGAAAGGATGTGTTTAATGACAGTGACTTGGTCATTTTGAAAGATGTGTGCAGCTGAATTGCATTCCTTCAGGATTCCTAAATACTGTGGTATACCTTAATATGGTGACACCATTAAAGCTAATACTTGTTCATTTGTTTACATGATGTGATGTACAGTGAGGATTAAGTAGTTTTAGCAAAAAAAAAAAGAGGCTTCAGGAATCACTGACATATACTCATTCACCAATTGTCTTGTCATTATACACAAAAGTTGGTGGTATCAAAGTTTGAGTCCTTACTCTGGAGGATTTTTTCCCCCAGTCTTCCAATCCATGAAGGGTGCTTTGGTCCTCATGAGTACAGCAGAGCACCCAATTTCATTACTTCCCAAAGGAGCTGCAAGATAATGAAGTCAGCAGTCTCGGTGATAACTAGTAGTTCTTCAGTGTAAACAAGTCACTGTCACTTCTGCTTTAGAATTCTCTTTATTCTGTCAAGGATGTCCTCTAAAGCAGTCTGCAGGCTATAAAGTTGGCAAGCAAGAGCAGCTTGAAAATTCTCCTCAATTCAGTTCAATTGGGCCAATTTACGAGAGAAAAAATAAAGAGCAAAGTAACAATCAGCCACATCAATAACACACCGCAAGGATGTGCGTGGAGAGAAATCTCTCTGTCTCTCTGTAAAGGTTGAGCGTATTTTCAGAAATTAAAGGTTAATATCTTGTGCCTAACACAGTTATCCAAAGGAAACAACACAACTGCTTTCTGAGACTACTGTCCATGGCGACTATACCTTCTAATACTGTCGGAGAAACAACTGGAAAATGAACTTCCACAATTGATCACTGCAAGCCTTTAATGTAGCACCTTCTGTCAGTTTTTCTCTTTCACTGTTACTGGATATGAGGCAGAGACAGAAAGCAAAGAGCAGAAGACTCACCACCTCTGCCTGTAAAACGCCAACAAATTAGCAACAAATAAATCACTTAGAGGTGGCACTAAAGAAGCCAGCAGAGAAAGAAGTAGGCCCAGGGATCAAAAGAGCTGACAGGCACACAGATTTGTTTTCACAAAGTTAAAGACTGGGAGGAATTTAAGTGAAACTGAGCCCTTTTTTTTAATCCGTTTGACTGCGTGCTAGCGTAGCAACCCCTGGAGAGGACATTCCAGCTCAAACTAATTGTTCACAGTCAGAGATGGTTAGTTTTAGACACACCACATCAGGCAGCTATTTGACAAGCTGTTGTATTACATCCCAGCTTTTCAAATTGGCTACCTGCAGGAATGGGGAAGTTACAAGATTACCAACCTTATGGGCAACTAATTACATGGAGTGCACCATTTATAATATAAAACAAAGCTATTTATATGACATTATGATCACACATAATCACACATTCTGTGATTTTATTTGCTGACTTTCAACACCAACTGATCCAGACTGCAACAAATTTGCTGCAACTTGGTTCGATCAGTCACGACAACGGAGTTATAATCATTCAACCTTTAACATGCGAGTAATGATAAAAAGTTAAATGTTATAAAGTGATTTTTGTGAGCAAAAAGAATGCTGTTAACAACACAGCCAAATTTAACAGTCCCCAGCCATGAAAATGCCACATTCTGAATAAGTCTGGTGTAATACTTTCTGCATCTGCGAGTATGCATACAGTCTGCTAAGGTTCAAGTGATCTAAGCCTGCAAGAGTGTAAGCAGATCCCTCAATGGAAAATTTGTGTTCATGTGAATAATCCGTGCAGAAACTACCCTATGAGACAGGAGCACACATGTTCTGTGGTTATGTCCAACATAGATAGCATCTACACTGATCTACTGTGCATATATGTGAACATGTTTGCCAAGTGGACTAGTAAGTGGTTTAATTAAAACCATCTACACACTCCTGGTTTTGGCACAGCAGCCGTCCATAAGGGAGTATAATCCTGGATTAATGCAGACCTACACACCCAACTAGATCACACTTGTGGCCTCCAACAGCTCTCAAAAACTATTCTTACAACAGTCATTGTCATTCCAAACTAATCATCCTTCTGTATCCACCAGCCTTGCTTTCATAATGTAATCTGCAGCTACAGCTGCTTCTCCCATCACAGCATCTCTCAGTTTCTGTGTTTCCATCAGTCTGCCTCACACTGTCTCAATCCAAGACCAGTTGGAGAGCGGTCCAACAGGGTGCAAATTGATGCCTTACCCCTATCTCCTTTGCTGATTGGACTCCAGCTCTTCAAAGATGAGTATCTTCTGAGCAGCTAGGGCTGCCAAGGTTGGTGTGGTGGGTTTATGGTGATTATTCTGTGGCAGCCAGTGACAACTGATAGTCTGCTTGACTCAGAGCTTTGCAGTTAGACACAACGCTATGTTTAGGAAATTAATTTATAGGGAGAAATTAACGTGTTTTTTTTTTTATCAGGATGGGAGATAAAGTAATTTCATTCATTTCACAATGCAAATCTTTTAAACAAACAAAATGCAAAAAAAACATCTTTGGTGAACCTGTTGCTACTTCCATCAAAAAACACCATTTCACCTAAAGTCAGGCCTGTTTACTTACAACAACAAATTCTTGTACCTATAACAGTAAAAACTGTCAGTCAATCACCAAGGTATTACTGAAATTATCTTTTAAACATTTAGATTCATAATATTTTAAAGTCTTCACAGTCTTTGGATACTGTCTGGTCTTGGGACATCTGAAGAGTTAACTATCTTCATCAGAGACTTTACCAGTCATAATGGCATCTGTCAATAGACTGCAAATAAAAGATGGTTTGTGGAATCCTATTTTGAAGCCTTGTGTTTGCATTTGATGATTGTCATCTTGGCCTTTAGAAGCCGGACAAACTAAATGAGAAGTGAATTAGATTGAGAAAATGATGACACTGTGATAAGGGAAGACTTGTTGAGCATAACCTAGCCCCACCTCAAAACATACTCCAGCGCTCGATTTAGATGGTCGCCAGGTTGCCATTTGTGACTAAAAACCGATTTTGGCGACCAAAAATGACAAACAACACGCTGGTTAGGGGCCCAAATATTTTGATTTGGGCTACTGACCTCCAAATCCAAGTTTCAGGGATGGCAATTTTCCGCGGATTTCCGCGAATTTAATTTCAAATTTGAACACTTTATTGTCGCTGATGTTAACGTCGTTAACATCGCGAGACTCCGTCGGATCCAGAACCAGCCCAGAATGGGGTGGCGGCATCCGGAGGACAGCACCAACTGAGCCTGAGCACCAAGCCACCGGAGTTGTCATTTTTAACTCGGCGGGTCTGCCGGCTGCTCTCCCCGGTCACAGACTGCTCAGACTCCCCGGCTGGCTAGCTATCCCCCCGCTAGCTGCTCGGCTAGCACCTGCCGCTCCTCACCGCTCATCTGCCCGGGACAAACCGCACCTGTTCCGGCTGTCAACGTTCAGTCGCCCGCTAGGAGCTCCGGACAATGAGCTTTCTTATTTGTGGGTGACTTTTCACGGCCGTGGGGGGTTTTAAGGCACACTTTGCCCAGCGACCAGTGATAGCTCGGCGGCTCCAGCTAACAAGTTGATGTGGAGGAGGAACTGGATCCCCCCCCCCCCCCCCCCCCCCAAAAAAAAAAAAAAAGTAGGATTAATTTTTTTGGCCACTAAAATTTGATTTTGGCTCCTGAAAATGTCTAAATTTACGTATTTTGGTGGCCCAAAAATGTCATTTGGGCGACCGGACCTCTCGGCCTTAAATCGAGCGCTGTACTCTCTATAAAATCTCTAATAATTTACAATATGAACATCATACTGTACTCAAAAAGCCATGCAACTACAAATTAAGACCATAAACCCAAAAGTTTAATGTTGCCTGAGGTCAAGTGAGAAGTAGGGTAATGTTATCAAGGGCTTCAATACAATTTGATAACTTTTTGCAGCCAAACCAGTCACCTCCCTGCTGGTGAATACAAAAAAAAATGCAGTTGTATGGGAGTCTTGCTTTAGCTTCAATTTTAAGACCCAGATGTAAAGTCCATCTTTTATATACAGAGGCACCCATTTCCGGTCACCAAAGATGCCAGTCGTTCTTGCAATATCCAATCAGCCCACCTTTTGTCCTCTTCAAAGAACCTTCCCAACTTTAAATTCAAGATTTATTTTCCATTTATTCAAACCAACAACAGAGGTTGCTCCTTTTTATTCGTCATTCATTCGCTCTGCACTTCACCTGTCTCCTTCACGGATGGAAAACTCTGTTCCTTTTCCTCACTCCTGCCAATCACAGGGACTGAAGACAACCACAAATAAAGGTGTATTCTGTTTCATTTAATGTAGATGCCATTTACATTAAGAATTCTGGCAACAAGTTCCCATCACTTTTTGAAAGCCTTTTTTTTTTTAAAGTTCTTGCAGCAAGAAATATACACTAACAAATGAGAATGCTTTGAGAGAGTTAATTTGCACAAATATGCAATGCAATGTAAATATAGAAGAAAAAAATGCACATTGCCCACACAGTACCTCTGAAGATGGAACACAGAGCTCAGCATGTCTGCTCAGTGCCTTTCATAAGTAAAAGAAACCAGCGCACTCCCACATGCTGTTTGGGACCAAAAACTGGGGAAAACAACAATGTTTGAACATACTGCTCAGAAAGAGTTGTGATTTCTTGAACTTGAATCATGACCTGTTATGCAACAATCCACCAATCACATTTGCCAAAACTGTGTATGTTTCATTAATTTTTACATTTGCGTCCACATTGCTTTTCAAGACAAAGTTTCAAGACTGACATCAAGCATTTCTGTTTGTTGTAGTAATTGAGAATTGCACTAACTTACTTCCATTTTCAATTTACGACCATAAATTGAATGCTTGCAACTCATTGTATTTAAAACTAAATTACCTTTAGTTTTAATACAGCATTTAGCTGTTTTATAAGAATTCTTCTAAGCTATATTTTTTGGATAGGAATATAAAGAAATATTAATATAAAGATAAATGGTCTCACCGTTGTCTTTATCTGAGCTATGACATACACAACCACCATCTTTAGTAGCCTATAGTCTGTGCCAGGGCCGGAGTGGGACTCATTTTCAGCCCTGGACTTTCATGCCTCAGACCGGCCCACTTTAGATCACGACTTATTACTATTAAAATCATGTATTCTAGCCTTGTCTTGTAATTCAGTGGGTTTTTCTAAAATATTTCCAATTCAGTGCTAGTAAGGGTTGCTTCACAATGAGGATTTATTCCAACATGAGTGCACATCTCCAACATTATTCTTTACAACAATATCAGAATCTACATTCTGTTCAAATAAGTGTTCAAGGATATCTAAACCTTACAAATGAAATAAAAGAAGAAATAAAAATATTAAATTTAAAAAATAAAAAAATAATTAAAAAAAAAAAGGTGTTGCACTTTCTAATAGCACTATCATCTCTTTTTCCTCTGCAAGGAAACAGTTCCATCACAACTTAAATTTCACAAATATGAGAACATCAGTTAAAGGGCTAATCTCCAACACTATTCTTTCCAACATCACAGTAGATGTTGAAAATGGAGCTACAGGACAAAGTTTCCCGGTTATGTGGTCGCATCATATTATTATTTAAATTCTATAATGTTATGTTTTACGCCACAATGACACACAATTAATTGATTTGATAATTAACTTGAACGGTGGTTTGCAAAGTTCAACAAAGTCCGTATCCGTTTCCTCATCCTCATTTGTCATTTCAAACCGCAAGCTTTAGTAAAAAAGTTGCCAATTTCTGCACATTCGGCTGCATCTGTTTCCAAAGCTTTCCTCTTTTTAGTTCTTGTCTTCTGTGCACCACCCTTGCTCTTCCTGTTTTCCATCTTTCATACACCTCTGACCGTGTATGTCATGGTGCGTCTGCAAAAACAAAAAACAAAAAAAACAGAGCTGCCAGTGGAGGCGGCCCAGGAACAGCAGCAGCAGAATGATCAACCCAGTACCATGACTGAACATTGGCCCACCGGGAATTGTCTCGGTCCTCCCGATTAGCCACTCCGGGCCTGATCCCTGTCACATATAAATGATCGTGACACTTCACCTTTGATTACAATGACCCTCAAAGAATCTTGATTACCTCAAGAGTGTAGAGATTTTCCAGTCTAAATTTTGTCTGTTTGTAACAGGACAGAGTCTAAAATTTTACATGTAGCACTTTTAGGTTGTCCAAAAAACCTACAACCTGCTTCTACTAACGACTGAAGTCTTGAATACAGCACAAAATATTATTCATATTAACTGCATGTGCAGGATTGTTTCTGCAGTACTGAGTTGCCTTTAGATAAAGATGGATGTCTCAGTTGTGAATCCATTTGTAAAACTCCCTCATTTGAGCACACATGGTAGAGAACATTCTGATTACATGAATACATTTATTTAGGCAATATCCATATTTTTTGCCATTGGATTGATTCAAAATATTTTATTGTCAAAAAGGATGTTCGTGGTTGTGATAGATGCATTACCATATCTACAAGCATAAAATGTTCTTCTATGTTATGCATGAGAAAGAAAAAAAAGTCTTCCACTCAGGAGTCTTGAATCATATCTTCCCTCACAGTAGCACGCCCGTTCTGGTGTGTCACACATTTGTAACCACAATAATTGCAAAAAAAAATAAAAAATGTGAAGAACACAAAATGCAGGACTTCATGCAGAGTGAAGACTGAAACAGCAGTGTGCTTCAGATTCATGCAGCTGCAGTAATATAAAGGCTTTTTCTGTGAATGTGAAGGAGAATCAGGATTGGGTGAGTAGAGAGCCAAGGACACAACATTCAGTATGCCTTTACAGGATATGGATAAGATTGTGTTGCTTCTGTGATCTTTTAGAAATGTATTGATTTTTTTTCTCAATAGCTAAAAAGGATTAAATGAATAAACCAGATGCATGTTTAGTAGAGATACTGAAACAATTTATTTGTGATGAAAGCAAGAAATTTACAACTGGTGATTGTTTCCCTTTTGTGTCCCAACAGCAGCAGCAAGAATATCAGAGATACGTGCAAAAACCGAGTGTCACAGAAGTCAATGACGAAGAAAAAGTATTTTATCAGTCTTCATTCACATCAGCTAAGGAAGAAAAGTGTTCATATTTACATTGTGGAAGAGAAATGGGGATTGGAGCTCATATAATAAGCAGAGAGTTAATAAACCAAAGGTAAAATCCACTGTGTGAGGGAGTTTCTGGGATGATTACCAGTGAGGCTTCATAGTGATTGTGAAAGCGCACGGCTAGTCGCACACGCCTCCAGGTAATCAGCATCAGATGACACACAAAAGGCCCATCACTTTCAAACAAATCACATCCAGTGAAGAAGACGAACCTGTCTTCATCTCCGGCTTTTGCTCTCCCACATAATGCGGCCTGGCTGGTGATTCTTTGCTGCTGCTTGCTGCACACCGACTGGCTTGACAGATTTCTCCTTCCACCAGCGCACCTGCTCCAGTTCATATTACCACACTTAGCGATCATATCTCTTGCCTTGTGCATTTTGTGTATCCCATATCTCAGCGCAATGTGTCTTATGGGGTCCGTTCAGCACAACACTGTGCAGATTGTTGTGCTCCCAGCTGAATAATACGCCGCTGCGTAGATTCACTGGGGAGTATCTTCAGAAGCAGAGCCTATTTCGCTGAATAAAAGTGCATCACCATTTAGGAGATGAATAGCTGTCTTCCCTCGGATATGTTCCTGATATAATAAGCATGTGAGACGCTGACAAATTGTCTTTCTTTAAGCTTGAGGTAACTTAAAAGTTACAAAAGATTTCAATCTACCAGTGATTATCAGCACAAAAATTATTGATGGTAAATGAGATTTTAATGTCTTTTGTTATAATCGAGTCAAAGCTCAGGGATTTGGGATCTAAAGATTGGGGTCTTTATACTGGGTCGCATAGAAACAGAAGGAAACAGAGATAAATTAAGTAGAGCACTATATGCACTCTACACTGCAGCATTGTTTACGTACTGATAAAGACATGATTCCCATTTTTCTGTTGGATAAATGTTTGCTTGCAAGTATCAAAATTCAACCAGCCACTTGGGAGTTTAATGTTTGGGAACTGATTTTTATTTTGTCTGATAAATATTTAGTGTGTCTGCATTTATTTCATGCTGCAGCGGTGAAGCAAGTTCAGTTTGTGACAGATGATACTGGTCCATGTTTGTTCAGGGGAGACGTTTTTGCCATCTATCCTTTTAAACTGAAATGATTAAACCTGCCCTGTGGATTCCGGACTTTCCACATCCTCCCCCATATTTGTGCCTTCATCATAAGACCTGCAGAAGTTTTTTTAATCAGATGATGACTATGAAATGATACTGTACGGTTGGATGTTAAAGGTTTTATCATTATCAGCCATGCAATCAAAGGAGGCCTCTGGTCAGTTTTAAATTCACTCTGCAGCATGACAATGACCCTAAAAACATCAGCAACTCAAACAGCCAGAGTACAAGAAGCACAAAGAGTCCTCCAGTGAATGCTGCGGTCCCTCCAGAGTCTTGATCTCAACATCATGCAGATAGTGTCAGATTACATGAAGACACAGAAGAGACAGAGACTAAATCCACACAAGAACTGTGGCAAGTTCCCTAAGATGCTTGGAACAGCCTGACTGCCAAGTACTTTACCACCAAATGTTGGTGTTTTTTTCCCCTCTTTGCCACAGTTCATATAAGGATAAATAAAAACTATTCATGGCATTTGTTCTGAAAACACCCTCACTTTAGTACTAGTGCCAAAAAACTTTTGCAGAGGAGTGTGAGTAATTACTAATATAAGGATGTGTTCTGAGCAGCAGTTTCTTGGATGCACTTGATTCTGTTTTATTTGTATAGACTTGATATTAACTTTTTAAAATCCTTTTTCTAGAGAGCTGCATAATGACGGCAGCAGAATTTAAAATGTAGGGGGAATGAGAACTCACTTGGAAGGGGTTTAGCAGGGAGGAAGTAGACAGATTATCAAACTCAGCATGCTAGTGCATCACCTCTTTTAATTGTCTTGCCCACTAGAAAGGGTGCCATAATCAATCCTGTACAGAAATTTAACGTAATTTGTACAATTCTTAAATTTTTAATGGGTCATCTTTTACCTCAAATGGAAATCACTTTTAATCAACCCGTACAATTTTAGATATGCTATGTAAATGAAGGTGACTCAACCAAAATATTGTGATCAAATATGTTGCTTTTAGCAAATAAAACAGAGAAATCTACACAGTCTATTCAATCTCAGCATTTCCAGATCAGATCTGGGGTAGGCAGTGTCTACTACTGCCATATTTCCACATTACGAAATGTCAGCGGTGTCAGAATCACATCGTCTCTACTCCAAATGACCTACAATCATCACCTCCCTAAGTGGTTGTACAGCTTTAAGATAGAGAAGATCATAGCTGTTCCATTTTTGCTCCTAACACATAATGTAGTTGTTGTTTGTAACTCCAATTTTATGAAAAAAAGAAGGACACAAATGAGAAGACAGGGCTTTTTTTAAACCAGTGGATAGATGCTTTCCTGTGAGTGAACTTGTATTTTTTTTAAAAGATTAGTTCTTGTAAACTGTAACTATCCCTTCCCTCTTTTTGTTTGTGTTTTCCTGTAAATCCTATATTTATAGCAGTGCACTGGTGATCACCGTGTCCTCAAAACAACCCAAAAAGATGAGTGGGTATGGTTGATGGTCTGATCATTAGCTTCATAGTGATAGGTCAGTAGTTTTTATGATTCGACTCCATAAACTGCGGAATATCACATTCTCTGTGCAGGATTTTATTTTTTTTTCTTTGTGCAGATGGACGCAGAATTTGCCAGTCAAGCCTCCAGAATGGGAATTACAGGCAGTAAAAAGAGCCATCTTTGACTGTGGTTGAAAAGCCACAGCAAGACTTTAATTTGCTCTTTAACTTTCTGAATCTTTCTCTCCCACACACAGCGTGAGCAGGTGTGCAGACTGGGAATGGATAGATTCATTAGAAGTTTTCACAAAGTTGGAGGTGGACTCCAGGGATGTAATTTGAAAGATTCGTCACAGTTTTAGTGTCTCTTTGACACCGCAGACTGAGAATGCTTGTAGTATTGTGCGTGTTTCCACATAGTCTCCTCTGGATGGCACCGTGGTAAATGAGGTTAATTTAAAATGGCACAAACTTTTAAAAGGATTCCAGCATAACTTCTGATTGTAGTCGACACTCTCACCCTGAGGTAGAAACCAAATGGGTTGCTGGGTGTCACATCATATTACATTAGGGCGCATGATGTCCAAGTGTCAGTGTTATACAAACACAGCAACATTTGATAGTGTTGTCATTTGCTAAGACAAGACGTGAACCCAGTATCCCATTACAGCGCAAGGTAAAACAACAACACAGCAGTAGAACGTAACATCAGGTAGAACTCAAATGACACTAAATGATTATCATTATTACCTTAAAATAAAAGAACCTCTATATATTAGCTGATGCTTTTAAACATTATATCTTATGTATTATTACAGTTTCAGGAACACATTTGAATATAGAATACTATTAATAATAATATGACTACTATTTCAAGTTAAATTGTAGCTTATTTGATCATTTAATCTCATGTAGAATTAAAAACAAACAGGCCTGCTGGAACAAAAGCGATTAAACATAATTTCCATTTGAGATTAATTGCATGAACAAGCCTATGAAGGAATCTGTAAACACCACGGCGTGCTCAGTTTTGGCCTGCAGGTTGTTTACAGTGGCTCCATATGCTAAGGAACAACCTGCACAACAAAGAAACCAGCCTGTGAGACTTTATAAACATGTGAGAGTGAAAGTAGCTAGTTATTGTAAACCGATTAGCCACTACATTAAAACCACTAACCACCTTCTAATTACAGTGCAATATTCTGCTAGGAAACCTTACATGCCGACATTAATGTGGATGCGACGTTAACATTATGCGAGATGGATCCAGCCTCTAAAGTCTCCAGATTACAATCTGATTGAGTATTGATGGGAAGCACAGGATGAACCACAGAACACAAAAGATACACTGCCAGCATCCCTAGAGGTCCTGTGTCCAATACTCCAATGATTCAGAGCTGTTGCGCAGCACGAAGGATCCGTGTCATATTACGTAGGTGCTTTTTATGCTGTGGCTGATCAGTGTTTGCTGAGAGCCAATAGCAGGGTGAGGTCAAGTAAGAGGTAGACAACATTAAGATAAACACACTACAAAATTCCCCATTTTCAGAACCTTGCACTGAAAAACGGACAGATGATTGCTTCTGATTTGGCACAAGGTTTGTCTGTGGAAACTGCTATTTCAGTGACAGCTCAGACATAGCTTGGAAAATCCAAACTGAATCTCCATGTAATCTATCTCCATGTTAGGAGATACAGGAGAATCAGTTTGGTATTGGGCGAAGTGAATCGCGTTTCCCTCCCGGGAAAGTTTGGTACAACCAATCATAGCACAGGAGGCGGGAGTTGCTGCATCATCTTCAGTGCCTGGATTACCCATAAAACACCTGCGCACCAAACACAAACATTAACAAAGTTATTCCTAACACCGCTAATCGTTTGGAAGGAGTCTCTTGTTGCATAGCCTTTTCAAAAATAAGTGTTGTACTTGAGAGTACCCCATGTATTCGCAGATTTTTGTGACAAAAACGGCAGTAATCATTCACCGCGACGCTTTCTCGGCTGCATGCCATTGTTGTTTGGACTACATGGACTTCAAGGTCGATTTGTTTGTGCGTCACATCCGTGTTACACTGATTGGTTCTTTCTTGTTCAAGCTGCATTCGTTAGCCCCTCCTTTTTGAAATCGTCTTGTATCATCACAATGCCAGACTGCCTTTATTTGTATTTATATTAATACATAAATAAAGTCAGTCTGGATTTTCCAGGCAAGCTCAGACCGTTAAAATGCCACTGAAGTCAGCCTGTATGGATGGTGTGCAAAAAGAAAAGAAAAAAAGAGAAAAGAAAAAAAATCCTCAAAAAACATGACAACACCACCAGATTAGACTTTGCCACGAGTGTAGTCCAATAAGCATTAGCAGCACAGTGTTTGGTCAAATGAAACCAAAATAAAGTTATTTGGATCAGAAAGGATCAGAGTGAAAGAAGAGGAGTGTGTTGATACAAAGATGGGTAAGTGCAAAAGGTGTAGACGAAATGACATTTCTGGATACTAAAATAAGTGAATGAAAGACGAGTCCTTGTGTTAAAAGCTTGACGGGGGATAAATTTGCCATCATGGCGATGATCCTGAAAAACACAAGGCAACAACAAACCCACCAACACGTTTGAAAAGCATGTTATCCTCGAAACAAACCACCAAGATGATGCAATTTATTAGAGCTCCAAACTGTAAAAACAGAAAGAATCATGTTATTTTTGACTTTCTAACAAACCCTGGACTAATCAGCTGTGACACAACTGTGATATTCCATTAAAATCACTTTGTCCAACATGTCTCGTTCTATCCTGATTATGCACTCTTCAATTATATCCCATTAGGGACTCTGCTGTGACCAAGAGTCTTAATTTTTTTCTTATTTATTTAAGTGATTTGTTGCAATATAACAAGGTAATACTGAAGATATTTTTGCGTTTTGATGTCTCTCTACTGCTCACCACGGTTGTGCCCTTTCCATGGACGTACCTAAGGTTATATCGGAGTCAAAAATGAGCTCAGAGTAAGGAAAAATGTGACGGGAGCAAAAGACATCCAAAAGCTATTTGAGGTTCAGAGGGTTAAAGAAGAAATATGTGAAAGCTGAGACCTGTCCAAATATTTCCAAACTCAAATTCAACAGAGCAGTTTTGAAGGAGTTTAGGTGGAAACTCGAGCAATAAACTGACAGCAGCTGAAAAGAACAACCTGAAGAACATGTGTCCACAAATTTGAAACTAGTATCATTCATCGTTGCATGTATTTGCTGCTGTAACACTGAAAATTTCCCCACTACAGGATCAATAGAGGTTTAATCTACCTAATCTATCTGTATCTGGGCATGCAGAAAGAATGAAAAAGAAGATACAAAATCCAAAAAGGGTAACTGCCTGTAGTCTCTGTGTACTCTGATCTATCAATTATACAGTCAGATGGTGTATAAATACCAACACCTGCATATTCAAGCAATTATTTATGGGAGAAGTGGGCAAGTTATCTCAGCCACTTCAACCATTGTGTGATTGTTGGTGTCAGACTGGCTTATTTGAGTATTTCTGAAACTGCTGATCTTCTGGGACTTTCATGCACTGCAGTCCGGAATGGTGTGAAAAACAACAACAAAAGAAACACTTCTGTGGAACCAAGCACTTCGTTCATGAGAGGTCAGAGGAGAATGGCCGTAGTGGTTGGAGCTGGCAGAAAAGATACAGATACCATCTCTCTATAACTGTGGAGAGCAGGGGAGCATCTCAGGATGCACAACACATGCTTGAGGCGGGAAAGGCTACAACAGCAGAAGATAATGTCTGGTTCCAATCCTGTCAGGCAAGAACAGAAATCTGACGCTGCGGCGGACACAGGCTCACCGAGGTGCGGCAGGTGAAGACTGGGGAACATAGTCACAATCAAAGAAAGTCATTTTGCAATAGTGCCTCCCAAATATTTAATTCAGTCCAAATCCTAGAAGTCTACTCCTGTCTGTCAGATATAATATTTCACACCTTTGCCAACTTAATTCAAACACAGAGCAATTACATTATATCCCAATAATCACATTTCATATACTTGATCCTAAAAGAAAATGTATCTTTATGCATTTATTTAACTGGAAATGCAGTAAAAAGAAAAAAAAAAGAAACTGAAAGATTGCACATGGCACAAGAAATCTGACCTCTGATACAGAATTATATTTGTATGATTTATCACTTCTGACTCCTCTGCTGATTGGTAATTACATCTAGAGGGTTTTACTATTCAACTGAAGAAAAATGTCATTGTTGCCCCTAATCCCTCTGTGGAAAGGTCAGAGGTCAGGGGAAGCTAATAGGACCTGGAGGGTGGAGGGCTGAGTACAAAATTTTGCCAAACAATATTGTAGCAGAGTTGATGCTTGATGTGATGAAGGTTTAAAGCCTGATCTAGACAGGAGTTTCTCTAATCATTACACAATCACTGCCCTTCAGCAGCAACCTCAGGACAAAAAAAGGCACATAGAAATGTGTCTGCACACTAACTAGATTAAAAGATAATATTTAGCTACTGTCCAAAAGTTACACTCCTAAATTAAAAATCTGAAGTGACTTGCTTTGCTTCCAGAGATTACCCAGAGGAGTGAGGAAATAAGACCCAGACTGGCAGACAGGAGGCTCAGCTCTAACCAAACAGAGAAAGTTAGCATTTTCCGATGAAATGTCTCTACACAGCGCAATATTTCTGTGCTAAAGTTTATGATTAATGGACACAGTCTGCTCCCAGTCTGCTCCCTGTGTCTTATATTAAAAATGGGCGATGGGAGATCGCAGATGTATCTATAAGGCATTATAAATGATGATGCCGCCTCTGGAGAAAGCGCTTCCCTTTTGTGTTCATAAGCTATTGTTTTGCTATCTGCTGTGGTTAAACAAGGCATTATTTGGCAGCGTGAATCTGAAATAAGTGATAGTTTTGGATAATGGACTGCAATATATCACAAGAACAGCAAACACGTGTGAGTGTGTCCAACCAGCAAAGCACAGTAAACAAAAGCCAGTGAAATAGTTTGCTAGGTCTGACAAAGATCTATCATTTGGACAACTACTTTCACTTGTAGGCTGGTGAAAAGCTTACTAAATGGAAGGACATTGGAATTTATGCCAACAATTACAGAAATTGGATTGACTCTAAAACTTTACTAGCCACCCTGACTGCTTCATAGCAATGCAATATTTTCGAGTAAATGAGACTGATTTTACCTGATGTTAAATCATGCCTGGTACATGAGTGATTGAGACATGTGCCAGATGAATTTATCATGCGTTTTCCTGTTGCATTGTGCGCTTATGCATTTCTATGGTTAGTGATGCTTCTGAAAGTGCATTTATTTCAACAGTCCCTCTCTAATCTAATCAACGCAATGAGACGATAATTGCACTCCAACTACTTCAAAACTCAGCAGCACAAGTCCTCAGTAAGACCAGAGGAGAGCTCACATTACTGATTTTAAAGGCTCTGCACTGGTTACCCATCACTATTAGAATTGATTTTCGGTTCCTTTTGTTAGTTTATAAAACTCTTAATGGCCTTGGTCTTTTGGATTTATCTGATTTGCTTTCACCTTATGAACCCTCTGGTCTTCTGGCTGTGGCTTTTCAGTTAAACCTTAAATCAGAACAAAAAAAAAAAAAACTATGAAGAGGTAATGTCTTTTTTCATATAATAGCCCACATTTCTCATACAACCTTCCAGAAGACCTGAGGGCAGCAGAGAGTGTTGAGGTTTTTAAAAGCAAACTCGAGACCTGCCTTTTTGGTCAGACTTTTTACTGGTTTGATAGCTTTTATGCATTTGCTACTCTTCTTGGAACCAATTTTATTTACCGATTTCTCCATTTATTCACTTATTGACACATTTTAGTCTATTTAAAGTACAGTTTACTTCATTTTTGTCAGTTCCTAGTCAATCTTTTAAGTTGTGCTTCTATTTCTAACTCCATCTCTTGTTTAATCATGAACCTTTTTTCCATTTATCAGTGTTACTTAATCTTATTTTGTTTCATTTTAACTCATCACCTCAGGGTTCCTCAGTGCCTGTGTTGGATAGGATAGCATTTCCTCTAGTTCCTTAGTCCTTGTGTTTCAGATGGGGGCTGGGTGTGAATGGTGGTAGGGGGAGGGGATTGTTTGTATTGTTTTATTGCTTTTTACTTGTTACTTGTAAAGCACTTGGTGATGCATTTTATTCGTATGAAAAGTGCTATTTACGTGAAGTGTAATCTTTTCAAGGGGTGACAAAGGAAAAAAAGCGTTCATTGGTAAAGAAACCCGCCCAAAACTCAGGTCTAAAGAACGTTTTTAATGCTCTCTGTAAATAAATTAAACCACAATAGCATATGTAGTTCATTATTATCCCGATTAAGCCCTCCTGTAGCTTGGTCACTTAATAATAAAGCCATTTGCCCAGTGTGTCAACAGGTTGCCATTTCTCACATTTTCTCTACTGAATCCATTTTCCTGCTGCTTGAGTCTGTATAAACAAACGTGCACACAACTACCCTCGTTCAGCTTACTAAATGTGTGATATTCATGCTCCGTTGAATAACATTTGTCTGAATTCCTGCTTCCTTAGAGCATTTAGTGTAACACTTGTGCGTTTTTTACCTGCTCCCTCATCGCTCGAGGTCCTGCAGGACAGAGGAGGCCAAGAACACTTGTGTGACCCAGTTCTCCATCACTTTGCTTACCCTGTGGAATACTGAGCGAGAACAGGGGCTGGAATGACTGAGTCAGAAAAAAAAAACGCAGTTTTAACTTCAGCTCAGGTGGCAGGTTTTGTTTTTTGTTTTTTTTTTAAAGTAGACCAATCAAAGAGGGAGAGAGAAAGCAGAATGAAAAATGGGCCTGTAGATTCAGGTTCCTTGTTCTCATCCCACAAATAGCAGGAATTTGATTGCTGATGGGGCTTTTGGCAAGGGTGCTGCTAAACCATCCTGTCGGCTCTTTAACTCAATGTGAGTCTATCTAACACAATAAGATAAAGTAATGGAAAGCCCAGCGCAAAAATAGGCACAGAGGCAGGGATGGTGGGCTGTAATGGTCTCAGATGCTTATTCTGGCATGACTTTTGGCCAGTGACGCCTTAGAGGATGTAGTCACTGCTTTCCGCTGTTGACACGCATTTTGATTGATCATCTCTGCCTTGCCGCATAAGGGTAGTGGTGGAAAATGCCATTTCAGCAGCCACTGCAAAAATATCCCACGGCTCAGTGCAGTTTATATTTGATTACGGCGCATGTAGGCATATTAGAGGGGCTTTGTTACTGAACAGAAAAAGGGGAAACTGGTGACTGCAAGCAGACGTCAAGAGCGCGGTAACACAAAAGTGATTCATTCTGTGTGGATAACATCACACCCTAATGTTCAAATCTTAAGGGCAGAATTTATGAAAGTTTGCAGTGGGTTAATGGAATCTTGCCACAGACAAAATCCATAACTGCATGATGGTGATCACTCAGAGCTGACAAAAGCAGTGTAAAAAAAACCCAAAAAAAACATTAAAACCTTTTGCCATCGAGGCAATAACGCTTAGTTTTGTTTTTCCTTTTCGGTTAAATCAGCCCCAAATGGCAGGATAGAAAACATTGTGCTTGATTGCATTTGATTCGAGGTGTAATGACGACGAATTATTCAGTGTGTTGCATTCGCGGTTTTGTTACGTTTCGTTTAGTTTCGGAGCTGGCAACACAAACATTTGAGGAATAACTTGCACACATTAATGTTAAAGACATCACTTTTGGATTTATGATGCAGCTCCGACTAGAAGATACATCTAGAGCCGCTGCACAAATCAAACATGTCGGATATGAGAGTGACATTTGTGACTCTTGCGGAAGGCAAGAAAATCAATCCATGATTTGTGTATTCTGCAATAAAACATAGGATGGCTGTCTGTGAACTTCAACGTTTTTATAGATTGGATTTGCTACATTTACTGTAATCGTGCCTAAAAAAAAAAAAAAAATCAGTCCCCATTGTCATGCTGGGATGTTCCTGATGCGGTACATGCAGAAACAGAGAGAAGATAGTGTGTCTGAGTTATATGAATATCTTCTTTTAATAGCACAAAACTGCCGAAAGACTAGTTGGTTGACACAATAAAAGAAGCACTGATAAAGCCTTCAGGTGTTTTATTCCATTCATGTCAAAACTGTGTAGATAAAGCTTTGAAACAACTTGAGTGGCAATAATCTCAGAAGAAGAAGAAGAATTCAATGTAAAAAAAAAAAAAATTCCATAATATGTAATATTCAATATTATGTATAAGCTGTTCTACAGAACTGCTGATATTTATTTCGCTCATCTCTTTTGTCTTAATATCCATTTCATTCCCCACCCTTTCACAATAAAACAGTTTTAGTGACACTCAGTCCAAACTCAATATGCAGAATGCCACACATTTAGACAGTACTCTTAGTCTAAACTGTGTCTTAAAAGGTTTGTAACTCTGTTTGTACAAACAACAGTATTAATGGTGAACTAGAGTTCGTATGGCTGAACATTTCTTCTGTGTCATGCTATCAGCCTTCACAAAGCAGTAGGTTTTTTACTGTATTTGGGTGGAGCTGAACTTAGCCATTATCTTCTGTTACTATTTATAAAACCAGCATTTTCTCACCTACTTTTATCTTTCACTCAGTCTGTAATTTTTTTCCCCTGTCTCTCCATCGCAAAACTCTTGTCTCATTTTCCCACAAAGTAAAAGCATCAATTACCCTCATAGAGCATTTCATGTTTGGATGAAAGCGGCTCTGTTCTCTCTGGTGAATAGACAGGGGAGATAGGAACAGGGCAGTCTTCCCAGTAGATACAATAAACTGGAAAATGTTTGCATCATTTTAATTAAAATGATAACTCTGTTGTGGAACCGGGGTTTATCAGGAAGAAGGGCGGCAGACGCAAATAAATGTGACAACAAAAAAAGCGATTATGTGTTTGTGTTATCGCAAGCCATGTTCACTGCACACAGTAATTGTATTTTATGATTTCGTGTCCGCTCCACAGTTACATTTCCCCTTTCCAATGATGGCTTATGTTTCCTAGTAGTGCCTCGAAACACCCCACCAAGAACATTTTGGATTAGAGCAATATTGCCACTGAGACAATTCTGACAAACTGATAGCACATCGGGCGCACACTCGCTCACAGCCACACGCTCTCATTCACTCACTCACTCATTCTCTGCCAGACATGGGTGTCAGCCAAATGGTGCTATTTACTGGAGCAGGACTGGCACTTCTCCAGACCATGGGGGTAGCAGGCTTGGCAACGCAGATCACTGATGGACTCATTGAAGCGGTTTGCCAGCATGGACAGCTTGCTACCGTGACACAGAGAGCAGGGAGCGCAGCCCGAACCGCCACAATGCTGGCAGCTGTCGGCCTCCTGGAGACAGAAGAAACACATTAGAGGAGGAAGAGGAGGTAGAGAGAGGAGCTGTGAGGTGAGGCAAAGGGTAAAAAAGGGGAGGGAGGGGTGTGAATGGGTGAGAAAGGCGAGGGACAGAGGGATACATATGACCACCAAATGTTAAATGCTCATTTCCAGTTGGTCATTTGAGGTCAGTCTCAGGTACTTTTAAAGTGCATGTAACTGTTATCCATAGTAAAATAAAGTTTTCCATTGAATACTTTACAGTGCAATTGTTTCAAAACTGATGAACTTGCAACTGTAGGCTGAACCACAACACAACTATCTAGTCTAATTGACCTGCCAGCTGGCAAACACCCTAAATGGCATAAAGATTTCTTTTCCCCAATACTATTTCTAATGAAATGCCTTTGGTAAGTACTTGTGTTGCAGGTTATTGTACAGCCAGCCAGTCATTTTTGCAGGCAGTTGGTCATTCCTGCAGAGTGTACAATAATGAGCATCTGCCTGAATATTACCAACACAATGAGAAGCAGATACAAACAGAAAATATACTTTTGAATCTTAAACAACCAGATGGGGTTAATCAGCAGAAAATATTTGTGAAAATTTTCGGCATTTAAAGTGACGTCTGTGGAGTGACCATGCTTGAGGTTGAGGTATAGTGAAGTATTTCCTGCCAACTAAATGCCATTCACCCCCGATTCTTTATGATTTCCTCCAGGAATCCCAAAGTAAAGTAATAGACAGATTAGCAATGCAAGGCTGCTCCAGAAGAAGAGGCTCCATAAATAAATAAAAACTGTGGCACGGAGAAATAGTGTTTTGCAAATCTAACTCACTTTTTCAAAAGGCAAAATAGACAGCGGGCTGAAGTGAACGAGGCATTATTAAGTTCGGGAAACTGACTTTTGTTAATACCACAGGTTACTGTTTGAATCAGATAAGAATCCACAGTGGAAAAAACCACCTACAGCACCCAATGTTCTTAGCCTGTGAGCAAATATTTGCAGCCGAGATGCACCACAAACAGCAAATGAAAGTGTTCAGCACGTACTAAATGTCACAGGGATTAAAAAACAATATATTGTGCTTCAGTATTGTCCATGACTGGCTTGCTATATTACTGCAATAAAAAACAGAAGTTAAAAAAAAAAAAAAAAACAGGACACAGATGTATTTTCTTGCAGAAGGCAGCAACAAAAGTTAAAGCAACTAGGGTAATGAAGAGACGCTGCATGCAATCCTTGTCTTTTCATGAAAGCCCATGTTTTCTTGCATCTAAACTCACATTTGTTGCATGGTTAGCAATAAAATAAATTTGTGATGATCCGCTGTAATGGTGCAAACGAATTCCAGATTGAGTAAACCGTTACTAAAACTATTAAACTAAGATTAGAAATGAAAAAAAACAGTGACATACTTTTGGAGTCTGGGCAACAAAGGCAGAGAAAATAATGAAAAAAACAAGTAGCAAAGAGTTGTGAGACTGCCAAATAATACAAAAAGAGCTGAGAATGAACTTTTTCTTAGAGGTAGAGAAAATGAGAAAATAACGAGAGAGGTGAGAAAAGGATGGTGGGAGACGGGGGAAGAGAACAGTAATCAGCCGAGGAGGTGAGAGGGAGGGAAATAATAGCGAGCTGGGTATCCTTGCTGGCTGGTAAGTGGCAGGCAGATGCTGCAAGGGCAGAGTAAAACTGTGGACTCATCAGTATCTGTTCACAGTTGACAGATAACACTAGGACAATAGGTTGGTGGTTGTTGCAGCAGGAAGGGGGAGTTTCTAAGGCAAAAGAAAAAAGAAAAGAGAGAACGGGGACACAAATAAGGTGGCAGCTACGAGAAAACACAAAGGAGACTGTGGGATGAGACGCCCCAAAAAACAACACTGCAGTTATTCTGTTGAACGCAACAAAACAAAGTGAAGATAAGATGGCAGGAGACAGAGAAAGTGAGAAGGGGAGGAATAGGAGAAGGACATGCTGAGACTGAGAATAACAAGAAACAGCAATGGGGTGATAAAAACCATACCACACCTCTGAGAATCATTTGGCCGAGGATCATTACCTTGGTATCTGCGTCGCTGATCTGTTTCTCCACCATCTCCTCCCCCTCCTGCGCAGAAAGAGATCTAGCCCTCCTCCGGCTCCCCCTGTCCCTGGCCTTTGGGTATCCGTCCAAGTCCACGGGAGGCACTGTGTGGTGCCGCAGCGACTCGGGCTTCTTCGGTGGTGCTCTGATGATGCGCAGATTGCTGGTGTAGATGATTATCTTGCCAAAGTCTAACACAGAGGACTGACAAAAAAATTTAATTGAAAAATCTTATATCAGTTTATACCAACTACAGCACAGTGCAAGCATTTTTATGAGCCTTTAACTATGGCGTATAGGCTTATTTCATACACTTTCCAGAAAAACATATTCAGCTGTGGGTTTTTTGTGTGGGCGGCAAGAGAATTTGTAGTTGAAGGCAGCTGAGGAGTCACACCCTTTGTGTAAAGCACAACATGTTTTTTTTTTTGCTGTCTTCTGGTTTAATGAGGCTTCTGGTGGAGAAATTGGAAACTAATTATTTTACCACAAACATCCTCCTCTAAAGAGTCAAGAATAAATCCCCTGATCTTCGGTACGAACAAAATAAATGGCTTATTTGATATTTCAAAGTGCTCATTCATTCATTCATTCATTCATTCATTCATTACATTTAACTCACTTCATAATGGCTGCATTTGGTTGTCCATCAGAAATGATTGGCATCTCTGCATCCGTTGTGCAGAGCTGCATTGTTGATTAGCACCAATGACTCAGTAATTACTTTGCAAATCACCGACACGTTCTTTTTTCACAATAATCTAATAGGTTGCATTATTCAGACATCCTACTCAGTGCTTTTCTCTTGCTGTAAAAGAGACATCAGAAAGCCTGAGAGCCATTAGGCCTTGCAAGGAAGGTGGCCTCAGTGGGACCACTGTGCCATTCCTTGAATAACGCCCTGAAAGGAGAAACTAACTCCAGATTGCGGTCTTCCAATGATAAATGCAATAAAGACTGACTTCGGTCACCAGGGCCAAGTGTTCCCTTTGTTTAGAGGATAAAAGAATGAGACTGACATGAAGCCAGCAGGCGATGTAGCTGACCTCGCTCTTAGCCCGCTACGCTAATGAAGCCGCTGCCACAGCAGGTTAGGAAAAGTGCCTTTTTCCTGTCAGATGAACAGTTTTGATGCTGTTGTTGCTCCACTTTAATTGTTGTACAATTTGCATCGAGCAGCATGCCGTTGAAGCTTTAATTACTCAGGTTCCATCTCGTTTTCTATTTTAGGTCTGGATTGCTTGTTTTGTTCTGAGGCTCCTCCGAATAATTATTAAATGACCTTACGTGGGCTGATGATTGTGTATGAGTTTATCGAGTTTATTTCAGCACATGTAGCAGTGCAATTGTCATGCTCATTAGTGTATATCTACAGTATTTGGTAACACAAATTAAAACTAAACATAATTGCTCAGTAAGTGTATCCAAAAAGACATTGCATAGTGAACATGCTCCAAAAACATAAATTTACCACTGAAAATCAAATGATAAGTTGTTAACGGGCATTTCATGTAGCTATTAGTGAGAAAGGTACCATATTCATAATATAAATGGCAATTCTTATGGCACTAAATCACATTATTCCTGCTTGAATTCAATAGACAGCATAAATGAACCATAAAAGAAACACAAAATGTAAAAAATTTTTTAAAAAGGAGCTACTGTGCCCAGTGTACAGATATGGGTTCTCAGGATGTGGTCAGGCACAGTTAAAGCCACTGCTATTGAGTTATCGTTTGCTCTTTTTCAAATTGTCAATATAACATAAGAACAAAAAGTATTGCAAGGCCCTGACACCATGACGCCTTTAAATATTGACTGATGAGCGGAAATCAAAGAACACTTTGGGCTTCTAACCCTTCAAACAAATGGATGGGTTCAGTGGTTTCTAGTGCATCAGCTCACAGCATAACATTTATGATTACGGTGATTAAAACTTCAGCGCTATGCAAAAACACTTTCAGGGGCAGGCGTAAAAGCAAAATATCACAACATGAGCAAGGCGATGCAGAGAGTTCCATGACCTGTGGTCGACGGAGAATTTGGAGCAGTACAAGCTCTGGGTATATGGGCGAAGTTGGCGTAGACAGCATTAATCCGTCATTGTCAAAATGAAACCATTGCTGCTTTGAATAAATGGTACATATATTCACTAGATAAGGAAATGTACGAGGTGATTTGTACACACAGACAATGAACGGTCAGTTACAGGTACATGTTGTTCCCCTCTTATTCTGCCACCATAATCCTGACTCTCTCTCAACATATCACTGCTTCCAATTCAGTATCACCATGACTCAGTCTCGTTGCCAATTTCTTGCCTTCAGGATCACAGTGAAGTAAACTGACATTTTAATCAACACTCATCAAAACCCAACAGCAACAGAGTGACTGTTTTTGCTTTTAGCTTATTTAAACTGCGCTGACAGATGAATTAAGACAGTTAAGACGGGTCTTAATGCTTCAAACATTCAGACAGATAAAACTGGCAGTGCTAGTGAGAAATCTAATCTACACTAACTCTCACCTTGATTAACATCAAAATTCAGCAAAAGGCAAAACCAGTGAGCCGCAATACTTACCTTGTCGTCTCCCTCTGCTTCATCAGTCTGGCTAGCAGCAGGCTTGTAGCTTCCCATTCCTCTGTACACATTTATTCTCTGGGCAATGAGCCCTGTTGGAGGATAGACACCTGGAAACAGAAGAAAACATGTTGTCAGGATAGAGTGAGAATTTGCACCAGAAATTTCTGAGTCAAGTTTCATCTGCAAACAGCACAAGCTGTGTTTCCAACGCATTGATCAATCAGTGAATGTATTTAGTCAATTAAAGTTACAAGTTTTTACCTCTGGCAGCCCCAGGTTCACACTAATGATAGATTTAGACTTCATATTTAAGTCTATTGAGATTAGCCAATTACAGTCATACATTTTTGCCAGTAAACTTTCCAAGAGAGATACCTCGGCCTCTTCGCTTTATCTTGACCTGCATTATATCTTACAGGAGGAGGGGCCAGGATCAATGATTGGAAACAAGAACAGCAACAATGGCGGCCAAACCGTTGCATGTGAAGCAGTCTTGTGTTCTGAGAAAGTCTAAAAATAGAAAATAAAACATTGTGGATCCTTTTGTGGGTTGCACAGAAATGACAGCATGGGTTGTCTAAGGGCTGGGCAATATAACATAAAATAATATCACAATAAAGGCTTTAATTTCACTCAGTATTGATACTAGCAAGCATTGATAGATTTTTCATAAATACCATGAGAAAAAAAGGATTCATTTCAACTTAACCACCTTGCTTTGAATTTAAACAACTAATCAGTTTAAACACAAAATGATTTTAAAGTTCACAAAACAATAAAAACAGACAAACGCCAAATGGACACTCATGAATCAAACTAAAGGGCTGAGCCCAAATTGATACATAATAAATTAAGATAGCATGCTAAACAAAGAGGTGCACAGAGAACGAGAAAGAAAAAGCTGCAGCATCACACTAAGGTTAAGGTTTTGTGTGGCCAGGACCATGTGACCCCACACTAGCAGCTTCATGCTCCCAAAAATAAAAGGCTGTCAACTGTGACCGTGAAGTTGGTCATAGCTTCCACCTGAGGAGGTCTGTGGGGGCACACTGGGGTAAAAAGATTCCTGACCAGTCACTGACCACACACCTTGGGATACCTGCAGGCCAGTCAACTATATCTTATCAAGGTATATGCTAGGTTTTCTATGAGCCATAGATTGAGCATGCTTGGTGTTTGTTAATACAATTGAACTTTACATTTTGGTAACAGGATTTCATGACACTTAGCATCAGATGGATTTAGGTGAACCTAGCAAACATGCTACTGAACAATGAGTTTGTTGCTCTTGATGAGGTTTCCATCACTGGTACAAATCACTATCATCATATCACCCAGACTAAAGTCATTAAAACAACAAAATAGAGACAAGATGTTAATATATAAGCTTTAAGGCCCAAATGGGCAAATAACTGTCGAACAGAATCACACATTTGCCAGCATGTCAAACTACTCCTTTGATAACATATCACGCTATGCTTTGACTCGATGCACTTTCTAACCGAAAAACACATTTTTAAAAAGCACTCTAAACTGGTCCAGTGTTTGATTGTTTCATCTTTGAAAAAGTCCATGTACCAATGTCACAGTCTGATTGACCTCCACTGGCCCATGCTGCCCTAGCATACCAAAATAATGGCCTGTGCTGATTGCATTGAGATGGTACAAGTGTAGCCTTCAGTTATACACTCTCACAAATCTGCAGAATTTTTTTAATTTTTTTTTAAAAATGCTTAAAAGTGCAGTAGATTATTTGATGGGACCACAAATACTCACTGCCCAGAGAAGCCTCAATCATGCACAGCTATATCATTATGGTGACAGTAAAATCAAGCAGCTGAACATGCTTAGACCATCTCATGCAAACCTCTCTCAAATGTAACATACGGATCTCATGTCTCCTTAGTTACAGTATAACCCACACAAATCAAACCAAGCAGACATGCATACAAAGTAAGTCAGTTATACAGTATGTTTCACAGTAATTAAAACCCACCCTGTTGGTCTCCATGAGTATCCTCAAACCCACAGAGCTGCTCCATCTCGAGGTGGTTTGGAGGGATTTTGCGGTGGACGAAGCTGTGAGGGTATTTCTCCTCTGGACTGTCCAGCTCCTGACCGTCCTCGTACACGTGCTTCAGCACCCGACCGCTGTAGGACGACGCCAGCTTGAACCTCACCTGCGGTTTGGAGTGGAAGGTGACTTGTTTTCACTCCACTCCTCTAAAGGGTTTTCATGCTGAAAGGATGCAGCAGCAGTTACAGCACATTGTCTAATTTGCATAGCGTGCTGGCTTGGAGCAGAGGAAGATTTGCGAGTAGAAAAAAAAAAAGTGTTGTTTGATCAGACAAGAGGGGTGCACTCAAACATTTGCAGCGTGTCAACGTGCAAGCTGACGTCCCGTCTCATCCTCTCTCTCTCGGTTTGCAGTTTGACAACATCAGAGGACCGTTGTGTGCTAAAATGTACATCATTCAGCCTGTTATTTAAGCAACTGTTTAAAAAAATAACTTAGAGAGAGCCTGATACCTGAAAATAACCTAAACATGCATTTCACTCAACATGACACATTTACAAAAGTACTTCAAACCTCGGAAGCTGAAATAATGTGGCTCTGCAAATAACTCACCTTTCTGGGCTTGGTGCCTTCATAGCGTTGGTTCAGTTTTCTCTGGAGTTCCTCCATGGTGGCTGATTGAAGAGGAGATGCAGCAGAGCGTCAGTCCATCCAAGAAGCTCCTTACCTGCAGTGAAATGACATTACCTGGACACTGGGGTGCCTGCTGCGATGAAAGGATGTTTGGACGGATAGATTAAAGACTGGCTTGATATACAGCTCGATGGAAGCACAGAGTATATGGGAGTCCAGCTGAAGAGCTGTGTGGAGGGAGTGGGTGGATGATAAAGATAGAAAGATGAAGCTCTTTCTGTGTGTCCTTCCCCCAGAGTTTGACTGTACCTGCTGTTTTAAGGGACCCAACTTTCTAGCTACCAGTGCTAAATTATTCATGGTGAGATCGTGTGTACAAAAGGGTGGTTGAGTAACCAGAAGCCCCATCATCAAATAATTATGATCACCAAAATAGAAGGTAGTTGGAGCCAGTGTGCAGCTCTGTGTGTTTGTGTGTGTGTGTGAGGGAGAGAAAGAGTGAGTGAGGCAGCGCATGTGTGTGTGTCTCGGTGTGTGGGAGTTGTTAGATAGTTGTAGAACCACCTGTCATTGGACTGGAGCCGAGTCCATCCGTGTCGAAAAGTAAACGTGACATTTGATGTCTGCTACTGTCATACAGAAAACACAAAACATATCCATGAATGTGTGTGTAGAATCTCAGTCATCCAGGTCTTTGAAATTCTAAGAACGCCAATAGAAGGCAAATGGGCATCTCTTTTTAGATCTTGAAGATGTTTCACCTCTCAGGCAAGAGGTTTCTTCAGTTCTGAAGGAGTAGCCTCTTGGATCAGAGATGAAATGTCCTCAAGGTATCACACTGAAATAACACCTTGCCTTTATAGCATTTTTTCCTGTGGTGTTTTTGTGTGTACAAATGAAAAATGAGCAGTCTTAGTCTCTTTGAAAGTCTAATTTAAAAAGTTCTAGTGGCATAACACCCAACCACCAGCAGCACCGCCCCTCAAAAAGTGAAGTTTTCACACTTTTACTCCACAAGGCAACACTTCTGGGACCCTGTCTGGAATCCAAGAAGATTCAGAGAGAGATCAGACAGAAAGATCAAACAGATTTATATCACAAATGCAAATCTTTGAGATGACAAAGAGAAAACATGAGAAAGTTGCTTCAGCTCAGACATTGAACTGAGGTGAACTTACCAGAGGAATCTGTAAGTCACACTGTCTTGTCACTATACCCCTATAGTAGCATAGATGCTTTCAAAATCAGCATTTGAAGTAAAAGGCAGCAAGACCGACATTTGCGATATTTCCTGGTACAGCTACCAAAGTACTTGAGAGTCGGCACCGTGGGGGGTTTGAGCCTACTAGTCAACCTGGGCCCTTTTATGTCAAGTTTGCTGGTTCTCCCTGTGCCTGCGTGGATTTTCTCCAAGTGTTTCACCTTCTTTCTACAGCACAAACGCATGCCTGGTAGGTTAATTGCTGCTTCTAAATTGGCTGTAGGTGTGAATGTGAGTGGGCATGATTACTTGTCTGAGTTAGCCCTGCAATCAGCTGGCAAACTGCCCAGGGGGAACCCCGCCTCCTGCCCAGTGTCACCAGGAATAGGCTCCAGCCCCCTGGGAGCCTCGATAGGATGAAGAGGCTATACACAAATGGGTGGAAAATTACTTTGTAACCAAGTAAAGCCTTGCCATATACGCAATGTCAATATACTGAAAAATTGCTAAAATCATGGTTGCTTGAGAATCAAGTTTGTACTCATAGCTAGACATGATTTGTTTTAAATTGTCTTATTTTGTGCTACCTGCCTGCTGCCAATGTTGCTATGTCTGCATCTATCAATGTTATTGTGATGTTTGTTGTATGATGCTGTGCTGTGTGGATGTTGTGACTGGTATTGGCGGTATCACTGTATTTTAATGAATTATTTGCTCTTATTTTGTTATGCTGTTGCTGGCATTTTCATCTGCCCAGGGACTACAGTTGGAAACTAGCTTTATAGCTAAAACTGGTACATTTACAGAAATGTTGATTAATGTGCACTGTCCCTGTTCAAATAAACTAATAAAATAAAATAATTTTCCATCCAGGTAGTGTTAGGAAGTGGCACCATTATAATAGATCGCACATTTACATTTTTTTTCCCCAAGTGTGTTCAAATCAACCTTCACATGCCCATACATACAATAAAAGTCACTAATGGTTCGTTCTGACCATGCTAGCAACAAAAAGTTGACTTCTTCACTAAGAGATGTGTGACAAAAAGTCAGTTTCCTCTCTCCTTGCACCAATAAATTCCAAAGTTCTGCTGAAGTGAATATGAGGCATCAGTAGTCTGAGTCAGAGTGTTAAAGTCACTGTCTTTTTAATGCCAAACTCCTCTTTTTTTGTAATGATCCTCCAGCACAGCTCAGCAAGAGAGCACCGTCTATGGAAACACAAAGAAGAAATTTGTGCTAAAAAGACTGTTCCTCTGGCAGAAGCTCATTTGATTTGTCAAACATATGGAACAGCAAATTGAAGTTGCACTAAGTAGTCAACAAATTCTTTCTTTTAAAAGCTAATGATGCTTTTGAAGGATAGAGACATTTTGGAACACGTTTTTAGCGAATCATCCAGTAATTCTAGACAGAGTCGGCACATACAGCAATTATCTTCCTATTCAAACCTGGATCTCAATAATTGATGAGAGAGTAACCTTTTCCTGTCAGACACGATGCAACTTTTTCAGCAGACGTTTCTCTTGTCACAGAAGGAAAGGCAGAAGTGCAACTAATAATTAACAATGTTTCTGCTGTCTTCAAGTGTAACAATCCGCCATGACAGTGTGACAATGAGCCAACATACATAATATCACAAGCCTGAAAATGAGGTAGTTAAATAGAACCACTACATTTATTTTGCTATACCTGTGCTTTCTTAACTGTGGCCTGTCAAAACAAATTGTGATGTGAAAAAAGGTTTATAAAGTAAGTAGCTTCTCTTCACCGGTGCAGAAAGCTTTTCTTCTTGTAACATAAAAGACATGTGCAAGTCAAACTCTCTCAGTGACCTGTACATTAGTAGAATTAAAGATTGTGATTCTCGACTTGAATATTAGTCAAATGACGCACATCATGGACCGTTTCCTTCTGAAAATGGAAGCAATATCCAACCCTTAACACTACATTACGGAATGTAGAGGTTTTTTTTTAGTATCTCAATTTATAACCTTTGAGCACTGCTGTACTGAGCTTTACTGAGCCCCATGAAATGAGCAGATTAATGTCGCTGAAGCTACCCAGGAGAAGCCAAGCTTCACAGGAATGGCCCACAACCACCAACAGATTGCTCATCTTTATTCCAAATAAAGCAATCAGTCTAATCATACGCCTATTTTTTAAATGGTCTCATCATTTAAAAGAATCACTCGCTCTCTAATTTTACTCTTTGTCATTTCCAGAATTGGCTTATTAAGGCTAATTGGGTATGAGTCATGCTGTCAGCATTCTTTTTAACATCTTTCACTAATTCAGAGACTAATATAAGATTTGAATCACATCTTAGAGAGCCAGTGATGGAGCTGGAGTCTGGGAGACTCTCTGCTGAGTCTGTGTGAATGCACTTGCTGGCATCATCTCTGGAGCCCTGTACCTCAGTGTCTGAGTGCCAACGTAAATAAGTCAAGTCCAATCCATAAATGCATACAGATTTGAAATATTCTGTATACATATTTTTGCAAAGTTTTCTTATCCGTGCATTGAACCTACTGATGGCAGTGGCAACTTTTTGTTTTCAGCATCTTCAGTACAGAATGAGCCCTAATCCAACAAATGGATGCCATTACCCCATGCATGTCGAGATCAGTCTTACAATTATCGTTACAGATGACTGTTATTAAGCAGAGTGTGAATGGATGATTTAAAAGAAAGAGGTAGAGAGAGATAGAGAGTGGATGGAGAGCCTCTGTTGTCTCTTCCCAGACCCAGCTTAATCAGATTGCAGAACAAGCAAGTATGGTTACTCAAGCGAGAAATTGTTTTGGGTGCATCACAAGGAAGGAATCATTTAATGTGCCAGGATTCTCACTGCTTTTGCTTTAAATGATTGCCACTATAAATAAGTCTCTCTGTGTGTCCACATTAACAGTTCATGTATATTCTATTATCCCCATTATCCTGCCTCAGTACAATAAGCGATACGAGTTTCATCACTCAGGTACAATACACGCTCTGTGGTCACAGTAGAATCCATATTCAGTGCTGTAATAGTATGGATTGAAAATGAGAAATAATAGTTTTGGTCTCGCCGAAGTGATAATACAGCAGTGGGACCCGAGACAAGCCTCGTTGAGCCACAAATTTAAACCCTGATGCAGCGTCTGACATTTGCAGGGGAATAAATTACAGTGGCATCTTGTGCTGCATCTATGAACCAGGTACGAGGAGTGCACACTGCTCCACTCTAAATCTTTTGATCTAAATGGTAAATGGTTGTATTTACTCCTGCCTTGTCTTGCCACGTGCACAGATTGCACAGTTGTTTATGCCCCAAACCCTTCCTTACCTCATCAATGGCTGTTCATTATCGTTTTGTATTTATAGGAGCATGTGTGTGCTAGGTTTGATTTTTCTCCCCGAGGGGTCCGAGTGCACCCTAAGGAAGTGTGGGTATTATATTTGGCAAGTCTCACTGTGAGGGCTTGAGGGCAGCATATGTCCTTGCCAGCCATTTTTGTGTACTCTCCAACTTCCCCCATCTTCTTTCTATCTCTCCCTGTGTAAGTAAAGTGCAAAAAAGGCAAAAAAGAAGGTGAAACTCTCACTAGTAGAAGATACATACTCATTATTTTGCTTGTACTCCTTCTCCTCCTGTCCTCCCAAGGGGAATGGTATTGACTGACTTTCATAAAAATAGCATCTATTTTCAGGCAGAAAGGGAACAAAGTCGGTAAGAAACTGTGACGCCAATCACTCAATGGCGGTCATTATCCTGAAGGCAGATGGTTAGGGGGGAGGCCGAATTACCCCGGGTGCCATGTAAGGAGTTTGTAACTATGACATGATCACTTGGTGTTTACCACACGCACACAATAAAAAGGACAAGAGCTTTGTCATTATAAATTGAAACCTCTTCTGTTCCACACCCTCTCTCTCTTTATCTACCAGTTTCAGCAGCAACCTCAGATTGTACTTTTTGACTCTCTTGCTCTGCCCTCAGGCAGCTGACAGGCACTGGGAAGGAGGAGTGAGAGAGAGAGAGAGAGACAGAGATGGAAGGGAAGACTGAAATTTTTGATGGATGGGACTGCGAGGGGGGGACCAAGGAGAGATAAGGGAGGAGCGATGAAGTTACAGATGAATATGAAAGACGGTATTTGTCTCAAATCATGTCTGAAGACACTAATGTCACATCCACTCTGAAGGTTACAGACAAAAAGAAAGGCGAGAAAAGATCTGGTCCCTGACAGTAGACTGGTGCTGTGTTTTTTCACTACTTTCATTTCCTCTGTGTTGCTGCTATAATTGAATGGACTGTAATTATCATACTTCATCCAAAGGCCCAGATTACATAACTTGTAGATGATATAATATGCTATTGAAAAGATAAATAATGAAATAGCAGGACAAATATCATTATAATGTGCAGGCAAGTTCTTGTTCTGTTGTTTTGCTTCCAGCATAAGAGTTCATATCAATGCAAAGTGAGCTGGAACATTATAAAACAAACATTACAATCTAAAGCAGCATTTATTTGTAAAAGTTTTGGAAACTTTGGAAAATGCATATACAAAAGTCAAAACTATCGGCGTCTTTGGAGGATTTGCATTCAAATAAAATCTATTTACACTAAGTAGGGCTTTCTTTATGTGAGCCAATTAGAACATAATTGAAGTAAACAATGCACACCATGTGCAAAAAAAAAAAAAGGCAAAAGCAAGACAATTCACATGTAACCTCATGTAGGTGAGGATACATCTATTAGCCATCCAAGGCTACAGTAGATCAGGTAAAATGACATCACATCTTCACACAAAATGCATCCAGCTTAACTGTGTACACCATAGCTGCTTACTCTCATTCTTATCAACACCACACTGGAATTCTTGCTTAATAAACAGCCATGTGCATCTAATGGATGGTGAGGTCTTTGATAGTAAAATATATTTTTTTAATGAACTTATAAGAATGATAAAATGCCAAAGTTTGCAAAAAAAAAAAAGACTTAAATGACGACAAAGAAGACACCATTAACACTTAATTTAATTGGACTTCCATTTAGAAAAAAAAAAAACAGGGAGCAGCACTGTTTTAAATAGAACTACTAATGCATTTAAACTTCATTATCTTAATTACAGTGTCTATCAAATGATAGATGTTGCAAGTCACAGTCAAGTTAATATTTAATATTTCACTGGGACTGATTTTCTATCTCATTTTAATTAGCTGAACACTGATGACAGTGGTGTTCAGCTCCCATGAAACCTCAAGCTCATGCAGAAACTCTTGTCTGGGATGTTACAAAGGGCTCCTCCTGTGACCCCATCCACCCCAGTCTAATTTCATCCTCAGGAAAAAAAAAAAAAAAAAAGTCCCTCTCAAAAATGATGCATGACTGTCTCCACCAACTGCAGTCCCAGTGAAAATGAGATTCAGGACAGCAGCAGGGGAATCAGAGCAGGGAATCACTGGATACGCCTACAGTGCTTTGTAATTTTGTGGTGAATCCCATCTGAAAATCTCCAAATGGTTTGTAAAGCAAGTGTAGTTACATAGTCCAAAAAAATAACAATCGAAGATGGCTCAAGGTGGAGCAAGCAAACAGAATTCTGCTTTTGAATTTTAGTAGGAGCGTTTTTTTTTTTTTTTTTAAGAAGTTTAAATAAACAATAGAATTTAAGAACAGATGTTCAGATGAATAGTTTAGGGAAGACTTGGAATATACAGCCATGCTCGCAGCTCTGTGAGACTGTGTTTAGACACAGCAGCCGCAGACATAGCTTTGAGCTATGCTTTAGTCGTAAGAACAGCCTGCTCAGCATGGCAAAACTAACATTCTGATGTTCAGCAGGTTAAATGTTTACCATTCATCATCTTAGTTTAATGTGTTCCAATGCAAAGTACAGCTAAGGCTGAAGAAAGTGTTATTAGTTTTGCAAGTATTTTCTATAAATCAAAAACCAGGACCAATAAATATCTTTAACCCGACGATGCAGCATGAAAATCGCCTGAATCACCAAAGAAGTTGCAATTTGTCTTAAGGGGGACATTAATGTGTGTACCAAAAGTAACAACAAGAAATTTAAACCACACTTTGAGGCAATTCAAATATATTTTTGACCACTATGTCTGTGAAATGTGGTATCCAATCAACTGCTGCTGAGACATTTCCCTAAAAAGCAAAAATAGCAACCCGCTGGTGGAGCTGGAGATAAAATCATTTGGAGTCATCCTTTGGGAACAATAAATGTCTGCACCACATTTCATGCCGATCCATCTGATGGAGTCTTGCCACTGGCATGGCTGAAACCATGAAAAACTCATGATCATTTTGGGTATTTGTTAAAAGCAGACGCAAGGAACAGCGGGATCATTATAGGTAATTTGTGCATGGAACATTGTGAAGTGATTGCGCTGAGAATAGCTGCTATATCTCCTGAAAACTGGAATTGGCATGAGGGTAGATTCTCCATGGTAGAAAATGTGGAGCTACCATTTCTGAATACCATGTGGCTGTCCACTCATTGGATTGGCTTTAAAAACATCAAGACAGAGTTTGGAAATCACAAGAAACAAGCTCATACCAGAACCTGTTCAACACCTTAACACCCTAGAGACAGGAAGATGGTGTAGGGAAAAAAAAAAAATTCAGTTGTATATCATCTGTGGGGAACATTCTATCAGTGGAAGACAAGGGCCCTGGAGACTGATTGAATTTGAACTGACGTAGGTCACGTGGTGGCAGTTAAACCATCTCCATGGCAACTCGGTCCGCACGTCAAATGACATCTTCAGTTTCCAAACAGAAAAGGTAGCAGCACCCAAATGATAGATATTTTCATTTGTCAGTGGTGGCAGATTATTTTTATCTTTCGATTCCAAACCCCTGCGCAGTTGTCAAAATGTATCAAGCAAACTTGAAATAGAAAAACCCGTCTTATTAGCATAATAAAGGATGTCACAGACAAATGCATACCTCTCAATTGTTAAACCTGGGTATTAAAATGTCACACCATTTCTGTAGACCTGACTTGGGTTGTAAAGGACTTTTGGAACAATGTACATGGGCAGTGCAGTGTAGCTGAATTGATATATCCCTTAAACTACTCAGAAAGGTAAAACCAAATCAGACAGTAAATTTAGAAAGCGTCAAAACTTTTAAGGTGATACATGACATGCAAAAACTTTTTTTCATGCAGTGGTCACTTTGGAAATGTTTTCTTTCAGACAAATGGAAATAAAACATCTAAAATACACAGCTGGATGTTTATTTTGTGTGTCTTAAGACTTTGATTATAACACATAGCTTTAAAGGACATTTTTTTCCCACGCGGAGACAAGATTTCGACCTTTACATGGCTTGCTCACACAACATTCTTATTTTTAGAACATTTCAGTTCTAAAAATACAGCAAAATGGAATGTTCTGACTGTTTATGGTTTACTCATAAAAATATCTAAACTCTAAAATGCAAATAAAATAATTTAAAAAAAAAAAAAAAAGACATTTTGAACCCGTTTTCCCCAACATTCAGCCTTCTATTCTGGAAATTTAAAAATTGAAGCATTTTTCATTTGAATATTTTTTTAAAAAATGTTTCAGAGAACCTTAAATATATAAAATAAAAATCATTGTCTTATTTGTTAGGTTTTCAGTTAAAAAAAAAAAATTTTAAAGTTTGGTGTAGTCACCTGTATTGAACAGAGTGAAGCATATGATGAAGGTTCAGTGCAGAGGCCGTTCCTTAAGCCTGGCAACGATGAATCAATACCTGTGTTTTATGATGCCTCCTATGCTTTACTGCTCAATCTGCCATGTCACAGCTTGAATTATCCATACAGGAAAGAATACAACTGTGGAAAAAAAACAAAAAAAACAGGCTGGACTGATTTATTGTTGGCTGATAGAGGAAATATCAGTAAATGTTGATCCATACTGTAGTCTGAGCTGCGCACAAGTCTCAGCATGAGAACAGACAGAGATGCAGAATCTGTAGATAGAATATTAATTTAGCCTTTCTTCTTTATCTTTAATTTTTTTTTGAGAAACTGCACTGTTCAGTTTTCAGCCGAGTGTCAAGCAATTGTTTGCTTTAATCTGTACCAGAGACCAGAGTTTTGTTGTTTCTTTGTGTCCTGAAATAACTAAAGGAGCAAGAGAATATCGAGGCAGCGTTTGACTGACTCAGTCTCCATCTGATGGCTTTCTTGGCTTTAGAGGAGTCCTTCATTTCAAGAGGATCTGGCTGCACTGCAAAGAGAGAGACGGCCGTGGCAGATGTCACTTGAGAAGAGAGAGTTTACTCTGGAGTGAAATCAAGTAAACAGACAATCCTTAATCCAATATACACACACAATGGCGGCACAAAAAAAAGATTAAAGAAAAAAAAGCTGTGTCAGAATTGATGTTGAGCACCACCCAGTGTGGGGATTCAGACACCAGAACAAGTATCCACATACAGTTCCCCCCCCCCCCCCCCCATCAGACTCACAAATCACATTCTATATTAGGCTGGTAATACAGAATTAAATAGGTCTCATCTCCTGTGTGTTTGGTATTTTTTCATGCAGGTTTCTGGCTGTCTGGAGTCTGAAATCATGATACATCTTAAGCCTGCATGTTGAAGTGCAGGTATCTACTGTACTCAGGCCTGCAAGCTCTGTTATCTTGTATCCATTTCCTTTGTTTCACATTAACCACATACACCAAACATTAGCCACTGCCATCACAAACACCTCTGAATCTGAAAACCACATCTCATTGTGACTTTTGCTTTACTTTAATAAATTTCAGCAGCATATAGCACAATTTGTGTGCATCTCCCTTCTTTGTTGCAGCCTGTGGGCCAATGTCAACACCTCAGTAAAGAAATACACAAATGTAAGCCTTTGCATTGCTTGGAAGCGATGGTATGGAGAGACATTAAAACAGAATCACAGAGTACAGGTCACACGTTCAGTTCTGCTGCATGCATTCACACTGGAGCAAAATTTGCCACGTTATCGCCACAGTGAAGACAGAAAGCCACATCTGCAATACAATGATAGCCATTTGCACCTGCCTTGCAACAGCTGATTTAGAGTCACAGATTTTTACCATTTCTCAGATGTTTCACTTATTTCTTCCACATATTAGTGGTGCCAACAACCCTCAACAAGAATACACTGTTCAGAAACAAAAAGGAAAATTTGCAAAATGAAAGAAAAGCAAACGAGTATGCTAATTTTCCATAAACATGTAAGAATAAGAGTTAGACAATAAATGGAAAGTTAAATGCCAGAAATGAATTCCTTCAGAGAATGAGCTCCTCACACCATTTGCTGATTTCTCTCTGCTGCCATACATTATGTTCCATAACAAGTCTGCAAAGTTCCAAAAATGTACTTCATGATTATGCAATTCTTGCAAATGAATTCCCTGAGGTGTCACTTTTGTTTTTCATTCCTGCTGTCTTTCTCCAATCTCTTCTTCTCCCTTTCCCACACAGCATTATAATTGGACTAATAACGATGTAGACAGCCAGTGGCTGGGCTTCTGTACTCTCTGTATCCAGTTTAACTCACTGCTCCAGCTTGACGTAGATTTCCATATTCAAATGGGCTCCTTGTTCAGAGATTAACCTTTCCTCTGTTTGTACACTGACACAAACCTCTGCACACAATTCAGCCTTTTTTGTTTGTTTTTGGAAAATATTACAGCAGAGGCGAGTCAAGATTTAGTCTTTCAGAAAAAGAACTTCTGCATCTGCATGTAAGACTGAGTTAAAGCAGCGAGACGAACATATAATCTGAGTTCCATCTGGTGTTGCATCCCATTGGCTGTTACAGGACACAAACAAATCCAGTGATGACCTTTAGGGGGATATCACTATCTATAATAACATGACCGTGCATAACAGGATTATGCACAAGAAATGACAAAATAACAGGCATCACTTCATATTTTTATAGCAAAGGCTGCTGAATATATTTGCTGCAGGTGTTTGGAGTTTCAGTCTTTTCTCATACAGTCACAACGCCCAATACAAAATACAGAGCGACACAAAAGCACCAATAAACACTCAAGAAATTAACAGAGCAGAACACAACAATGTGGATATCATTCTGGTATCTAATGTTGTAGCTGCTGTTATAATGTTTTGTGATGCCTGCAATCATGTTTTCCAGTAATCAGAAGATTAGACAGTTTCCCAGTCATTGACACAGCAGAGGGAGAAGCACTGCTGGAGCCCCAAACCATGATGCTTGACTGGTTAGAAGAGCGAGCAGTGAGGCAAGCAGTTTGCTACTTTGTACTGCATGCCTAACTAAGTCTTTGTGCGTGTGTGTGTATTTGTGTGTCCCATTTCCTGCTCTTGTAGCTAATGCTTCTTTTTTCCCCCCCTTCCCCTGCACAACAAAAAGCAGCTTACCATCTCTTGGTTGGCTCTGTTGTCTCCCTGCACATCCTGTCTACTTAGCCTGTCCATCTCCTCCTGAGTCCTGTATGATAAGCCCGAAACAAGAGATATTACCGCACACGCATACAAGTGCACACGCACAAAAGAACCTCTGAATAAAAATAATTCACAGAGATCCACAACAATGGAGCAACAGCAAAAGCGAAAACAAGGTTGGCTGTGCCAGAAACAAATTGGTGCATGAGCAATTAAAAAGCGCCGCTTGTTCAGCCAAAGGCATGTCGGCAGCATTAAAATTAAAAAAAATTAGAAACAGAATCATATCACCAGCAGTGGCTCACATTTGAACAATGCTAAACACTGCTAACATATATGTAAGGTTCATTAGCAACAAAGAAAAATGCACAAATACATTAGAGGCGATATGAAACAATAAAACATGACATGAATGCACTGTAAATAACGAAACAAAGATAAAAGCTACAAAATATGTTTATCAAAAAATTGCACAAAAACATCAGCTACAAACATTTAGGAAAGGAGCGGTGTCCTGCATTTTAGATTAAGTGCACTTACTATTGAACCATTAATGCGAAGAGAATGTGTTGGGTCATGTTACAATCGTAAATAAACCCATTTGCCTGGTGGTAATGCTTGTGCATCAGGTGTCACATTGCAGTTATTGTAGTCAATTTGGACTAAATTTTCAATTTACAATGTCCTAAAATACATGTGATAGAATATGACAGAGAAAAAAAGTGCTATGACTTGCATAATGCTGTAACAAAATCTTAAAACAAAAACAGGATAAGATGTATGCGTCCCACGTTTTTCTCCAGTAAAATTAAAACTTCAGGCCCTGATGAAGCATTTATAGATTGGCCTCCAAACTGGCCTCCTAATGAGACCATTAGACATTTGCAACTCATTCAAGATGCTACTGCCAGAATACAGGCAAACACCAAGAAGAGAGAAGGCATTACTCCAATTCTCAGATGACTGAACAGCTTGGAGTTAAGTATACAATTGAATTTAAGGTACAACTTCTTGTATACAAGTCTTTGAATGACCCCAAATATATCAGATGCGTTTGCTAGGTAGGTCTCTTAGACCGTCAGTTAGTGGTGCTCAGAGTTCAGACTAGACTGGGTGAAATTATATTTAGTATTCTGCACCTTGCTGGCACCAGCTCTCCTGGGAACATCTTCCCCAAAAGCAGCCATTTTTAACAATAGTCTTTTTTCACTCCTTTCACTTAATCAGTTTAATTCAAAAGCTTCCAGTACTTGTATTCTGAACTTCTGTTTACATCATGTTAATCAATTTGTTTCTATTTTATTGCTCCACCAAAGAATGCGGCGGACTTATGTGACGATCGGCGTACATTTGTCCTTCCATCTGTCTGTGTGCAACATTACTCCAGAACGGATTAATAGATTTGGATGAAACTTTCAGGGAAGGTCAGAAATGACACAAGGACCACCTCATTAGATTTTGGCAGTGATGAGGCTTATTGTCTGGATCCATGGATTTGTTGAAGAGTTCTGTATCATTGTGAGATGGCAGCACTGTAACTATGACAACAAGTGAATGCTACGTCAGCGGCCTGCTGACGACCACATGACCCAATATAAATCCACCGCTGCAGACTTATCAGCAAGAAATTATACAATAACTGAGCAGCCTTGGCTGAGTACTGCGTAAAAACACATAAATCAATGTCCACTTTATTCGACTTGTTCAAACCCCATTTATTTTAATCACTGTAATTTTACTCTGCAGCATTCAGTTTGTTATCTTTTACACCATGAAGCAATACCCTCTGTGTATGATAAGGTGCTGCATAAATAAACTCACGTCTCACTTAGAAGTTAAATAAGGCCCCAATTAAAGATTGTACAAGCAATGACTCGTGTGATATGAGAAAATGTGTTGTAAGTGAATATGCAGTAATGAACTTTATTTCTTTTGTTCAGGTTGCTTTTTACTTTAATATACTTTGTGATATGATATACAAAACGTGTCAGAATTCCATAAGCACAATCATAATAAGCTACTTCACATGACTGTGTTTTTCCACTGTGAGCTGCTGCCCTCTAAAGTAGATGGCACAGCTACTGATAGACAACAAGCAAACAACTTATTTCACAGGTCTGAATATAATATGACCAAAATAAAAATATGTACGTTTTTTGGGTGCAAGTTAGAAGTGACACCTGCTCCTTGGTATACATTTCTTGACAGCCCCTCTGTAGCAAAGAGCTGCCATTTATCATCTTTCCAGTCCGCTGATAAATTTTGACAACACTGAGCGGGGCAGACTTGTGTAACACCACGGCGGATGATATTGTCTCCCAACTCTTTTCCGCTCCTCACCTCCTCCTCCTCCTCCCCCACCTTGACCTCCATTCCTGCTCTCCTCCTCCCTTCACTCCCTGATCTCGCTCTTCTCCTCCCTCTAAGCCTGATTTGCTTGTCACACCGTTGCATCCCGAAGGTCCTTCTCGCCTCCTTCGCTTTCTGTGCTCCATCTCTTTTAGCAACACACAACCACTCTGACTTACACCTCTTGATTTATTCCATTCTCTGAGTCGCCTTCCTGAACCAAGACTGAGCACCAACCGCTCTCCGACACAAGTAGCTTTAATTACACATGGTTGTCTGCATCAGTACAGACTGCAGACCGATATGATGCTAAGCTGTAGTGACAGAACACATAGGGGAGGGAGGAGAAGTGGGAGAAACGAAGAAAGGGATGGTTTGATAATGACACAGGGAGAACTGGACTTTAGAAATATTGTGTATCCTTTGGCCTTGATCACCTCAGTTAGAATAAAAGATCATTTTTCGTTTCAATTTGAAACCTGCACTCTGATCACACTGAGGAAATATTCTGACCGCTGCAGCCGTCAAATATCACCTAAACCAGATTATTCTATTTGCATTAATGTCCAAACAAGAGGGTATTGTTTCTGTCAAAAGTACTGACAGACCATGCTAGGTAATATTCAAGCTTTTTTGTTGGTTTTCTTTGTCGTTTTGGCAGAAGAAACTATACCAGAAGTCATACTTATACTGAAACACTCATTTTCAACATCATTTACAGTGGTTACTCATTTCATTTGTCCCATCTGCTCCAAACTACAGTAAATGGTACACTACAGTGCAACTACTGCCAAGAGGAAAACACTTCATTTAATATACTTCTCTGCAGTTTGAGGCCGAGATGTAATCAGGTTCTGCTGGCAGAGAAGCAGATGCATTGTTCTACCCAGTTTGGAATTTTCCACCGATATGCTGTTGCAAACTGTGTGCTACAGGGAGCAGCGTGTTATTAGCAGACAAGGGTTATGGGGTCTGTGCAGGATTAGCTTCAAACTGGCTTTTGAAACTGAAAATGTGTATGCAGGTTTCTCAGTATTGTTATCAAGACGCAGAAAGAGCGCTAAGCTTGTGTGGTGATGGAGGAAGAAGGGGAAGAGAACCAGAAGCAACTGCTATGTAAACCTGGATGACAAGTTTGGAAACTGAAACAAGTCCGATTCCAAATAGAAAAACAAAAAAAGAGAAAAAAAAAAAAATCAAACAAATAATTGATTGTATGTTGGATGGCTGGAAGTGCCTGCACACACAGTTTCTTAAAAATGCATAACAACAATAAATCAAACCTATGAAATGCATCAAAAGATTTATTACAATAAATTAATTCAGTTTAACAATGCAATTCTATTCAAGAAAACACTTTCAGCACAACAACACGAGCAAAAGGAGGAGAAAGAGGGTGGAAGCCAGCAGCGAGGAAGTAGCTAATTACTTCAAAGTGTTCCAGGAGTGTCAAAGCTTACCCACAGCTTGTGAACTCATGATAATTAGTTCCACTAGAGGGGGCTAATCACAACACAGCTCAAACTAAAATCCAAGAGTTAACAAATAACCAGCTGGATCAATCCAAAATACAAGACAAAGTCTAACAAAGCAAAACAAAAGCTAAATTAATAACTCACTAAAAAAAATCTCATACTTTGACATAAATGTGTGTTACTAAGAAAGGCTCAGCAGCATCCACCTTACCCAAAAGCAGACAAACTTCTGCATTGCAAACCTCAGCCAAACAGACGCCAATACAATGAGGTAGACGAAAGACCATCAAGCAAATGCATCTTAATCGTCATGTGTGCATACAAATGAATCAAATCTTTAAAACCACAAACAATCTTTAAGAAATCCCAACTCACCTACCTTAGAGTCACAGAGGAGCCCATGTGGCAACAAGGAGAAACAAAAGGCAGCCATGATGCCACAGGTGCTTTAAATACCCTCAGTTACCAGTGGAGGAGTCGGTGTCATTCTATGGTGGTGCATTCAAGAGCTATCAGGAAATTTTGAATTTACCTGAACATAAGTGTTTCAACTACACGTGATTGATTCATACTAAGAAACTGTAGGAATTACTTTATCAAAAATGTTGCAATATGCATGAATATGTTGCATACATTAGACAAATGAGGCATTATTTTTGAATTGTAGTTAAGGAAGCTCTATGGGTAATTCCTCATCAAAGTCACAAGTTTATGCCATCGGTTATATTCAATTTCAAGACAATAGTTTTGGCAGCCAAACTTGAGCTGAAGCTGGAATTTACAAGGATGTGTGTAATCTCTTGTTACCAAGAATAGATGTCTCTGATGGGATGAAGAACCCCAAAGCACAGCATGAATCTAGGCAGGTAAAAGGGGAAAAAAAAGCAAAGTTTACTTGAATGTGGAGAATTCTTGCAAGATTTTAAAAAAATAATATGCAGGCAGACAACACAAAGGGAGCAGGCAAAAGCAGAGTCCAGGACTCAGAAAGAGGCAAAGAAAATGGAACACTGGAGAGGGGGAGTATAGGAAAGTACTGGGGAATCTAAATGGGGAACTGGATGGAGGAAAGAAAATGAAGAAAGGTGAGAGTGGCTCGTCTGAAGTGACAGGAGAGTTAGAAATGGCACCACCAGAATCATCGCATGACAAGAAGGCAAATCATAACAGAAATCCTTCATAGCTCAGTCGACTAGCATCAGCATCGACCATCACCTCATCTGGACTTTTCACCTCAGCCTCAAAGTAAACCAAGATACGGAAAACAAATGGCTTCACTTCAGTGATGGTAAAGATCCTCTCTGGAACATATTGACACCTCTGTAGCCTGGAGTGAGTTGAAGATTTCTTCCATGGCAGTATCCAGGATTTTCATCAGCATGTCACAGATCAGGTTAATCACAGGGCCACCGCATCAGACTGCCTGCCCAGATACTTCCAGAGCCTTATCTGCCTCCTCCTTCACAGCTGTCATTGCTACAGGGGCCTTAGTGAGGAAGAGCAGCAGCAGCCTACATGCAGAAGGATCTTTGTCTGGCCTGCTGCATGTCCCCACTCCTCATATTGCCCTTGCTCTTTATTCTTTGCATTGACGGATCATCCCAGAAGAACTCCTTTGGCCTCTTTACCATCACCTTTTCCCTCAGGGGCAGAACTCCAGAATAAGCCAGACTGGAAAGGAGGTGGATGTATTAAATATTTGGCTTTCTCTACATATCCATAAGAATTCTGTGATATGTTGCCCAAAAAGGATAAGTACAGCGCTTAAGATATATGTGTGCACAAACCATCTGTCTTCTATTCAGGTTCTTTGGTGTGTAGTTGTGCCAATGTACTGTGGCCTCATGACCTGCAAATTATACACCGTGACTTGTGTCAACACCTCTAGTCCCACTTCTCTCAGGTGTTTGCGGATGGCTGACACTAGAATGTAATGCTTAGTCCCTGCAGATTTGCAACCAAAGAATCTGTACGCCAGGTGGCTGTCAAAAAGTCCACTTTTTCTCAACGCTTTTCCACTACTGACAGAGAAATGTGATGAAACACCTCCTGTGAATACATGCCCATTCTTTTTCCCCCCTCTTCGCCTAAAAGGAACTTAACAGTGCAAAACTCCTACGGCATGACCCAGCCACAGGATGAGCCTCTTCTCCAAACAGGCCTCTCCTGGTCGCCACTTTTGAAACACCTTCAAAAGGCTCAGGACCTCAATTAGAGCGGCAGAAAAACAAACAAAACCCAGTGGCAGTCATGACTGATACCTCTTGCAGTCACAGAGACATTTGTATTTGAAGACCACATCCTGCTTGATAAGTAATGTTTTGCTCCCCCTTTTGCACCTGACATTACTCCACGACTAAACATAGAATAATTAAACATCCAAACACACACAAAAAAACGCACACAAATGGCCGCATGTGGCTAACAGACTCAAATTTTCTTTTTAAATTTCTTCTAGTTCTTCGTGTCTGCAAAATGCTTCATGAAAGTGTGGTCGTAGTAGTAATTAGATCAGCATTGCTCTCACTACTTCTTTGAATGATGAGCACCAAATGCTTGTGTTCAACGAGGCCACTTTTCACTTTTACTAAATCACACTAATTCATCAGGCTCTCCAGTACAACCTGAAGGTGTTTGGTGCCTTGAGATGCTTTTCTCAGGAGCAAGTTAACAGAATGTTAACATGGCGCACTTTGGATCGCTGATTAATCTGCTTTGAGACTTTGGGAGCAGAATGTTATCAGGTTAGGCTTTATTTAAATATTAATATAGGAAATTCTGTGTTCGGTCTGTTTTGTTGTAACTGGTTGGGGTCGGAGTGCAGAGTCACTGCCTTGCTCAAGGTCCCAACAGTGGCATCTTGGCAGCACTGGGGCTTGAACCCTTGACTTTCTGATCAGTAATCCAGAACCTCCACCACTGGCCCCTACATGGAGAGAGACTTGTGCCTCATAGAAGCTTTTCTGCTCAATTATTATTATTCTCAGGCATGCAGAGGTTTCAAAATGATAATGTCACCACATACTTTTCTGCCAGCTTAACTAGTTATGTGACATATTGCATTTCAGGCAAGTTGAAACACAAGCGTTGGTTTGTCCCATAGTGTAGTAAGAGCTAATAAAAACTGCTCCTCCTTCTCTATAAATGGAACCAAGAATCAATTTTCAATTACTGTAAGAATTGACTTTGTATGCAATCAAATTTAAATCAAACCATTAGGTACCATGAACCATCATTTTGTTAGTACAAAAAAAAAGCAGTTTCTTGGCTGCATTCTAAAGCATGAACACATTTTTTTTCCCCCCATTCTTCCTCCAGCAATGAAGAGAATTTTACAAACTGGCAAAACAAATATTTCACAAACTATTTTTTCTCTTGTGAAATCATTCTTTCACTCACTTAAATGTATTTTCTGTCAGACAGTTTTTCTTTTCTGGGCAAATTCAGTGTATAAAAATGGTCTACATTCTGATCTTCTCTGCTTATTTCATCCAAACCGTTCCCTGTTATGGTCCCGTATACTAGTACGAGAGAGAAACAAAACGTGATGGATTATGTCATTATCCACAAATAGGTTTCTGCACCAAAATTTGTCATATTCCTGACCTTGGCTGCTGAAACAAATAATACATTGCATCTTGTCATTTCACCAAAACTTAATTTCCCACATTTCTCTTGCTATGTTTTTCTATTCCTGTTCCTATACTGTCCTGTTATGAACGTGAAAAAATAACCCTCGTAGGAATGCCAGTGTAGTGTTTGAATTTCAGTAAAATAAATGACCATATAAAGTATATCAATTTATACTGGATGTAGAACAGTGCAATGAAGCCCTGTGGGGTAAAGACAGTAGACTCGTCTTTGAATAAATGACAACTGCCATGCAGAAAAATACTCTTCGCTAGAATCAAAACCTGTTAGTACTTTTTATTTTTAAAAGACTAATACAAAAAGGTGCTTACTATGTACTGAAGCTGGTCGTCACACATTGCTACTTTGCCAGGACCAATTGGCATCACATTTGAACACAGTGGGTTCCTTTCAGCATCACTTTTCAATGCACAGGGTGGCCTGATAGACCTATAAAAATCAGTGAACATCTGAAATAGGCACCATGGTTTCACAGCCAAATTCAGGTCATGAAAATCTTGTTTTGTAACCAATAATTATTGTTTTAAAAGAGTCCATTTGAACCCAAACCATGATCGTTCAATAATGTTAAGCAAGAAGTTTTGGTGCTGAAAGTTAACCACTTAGTGCTGCTCGCCAAGTTTGACCAAATGGTGAGTTAAAATCAAACTAAACAGCAAGTCCAAGTGAGATAAGTCACTAAAAAAAAATAAAACTAAGTGGAAAAAAAATGACACAAATCCTCAGTCTCCTGAGCCTCCTGTGACTTAGTTGGTGCAGCTGTTAATCAACTCCCTGAACCCCAAAACCTGCTGGAGGGTTTTAATGGGATGCTATCCTCTAAAAACATCAAATTTGCATCATTTATTAAACAGAAATAATTGTCCTTGTACTGCTTTTGTATGAAATGTCGTATTGACAGAAAATGTAATCAAACACAGGCTTAAAATCATGATACTCTGTTTCAAAGTCTGTTTCCTTTCAAGAAATAAAAATATGCGCTCCTTGTACAGCCATGAAATGTGACTCAGATCTTAATTTACTAACTTTTTGGCTGAACTGCAGGCAGTGTGTATACAGAGCAGAGAGGAAATGAGTATGGAAACATCTCGAGCATGTAGATTTACAATTTTCCCCAGTACTGGTAACACTTAAAGACATGTGCACCTGTTGATTTCACTTTTTTTTTCAATTTTTATTGAACAAGATAAAGAAATCCAGCTTTTGTTATTTCCTTTTTTAATGATCTAAGACACTAAAACTTTGTTATACAGCACAAAATACTTTTTTTTTTCCCGTAGAGATGCAGGATTTTAGAATGTTGAGAAAAATGAGCCTACAGTGAGTAAAAATGTGACATAAACAAAAAAAGTGGCCCAAAACCGCTTTGGTTCCGAGGGCTGAATACATCCCGGATGATGTTATTGCAGCATTATGCACTCTGTCTGTTTTCCTAAATGTCAAGAGTTTGGGAGGAAAACACATAAACAGCTGCAACTGAAAGAAAGAAAGGGTAAGATAACTGTACATAAAAATGCTTTATCACACCCAAGATAACAAACACCAGGCCATAACCATCTAACTCACCCTTTTAGACATCAGCTTAATTTCAGCCTGGGCAGCTATAACCATGCAGATTTCTTTCTAAAGGGCTAATCGGGGTCACTGCTGCAGGGTTGTGATCATGTTCAAGGAGGAAGAGCAGAGATAAGAATGCTCAAGGACAGATGTTTTTGAAAGGCACTATTTGAAGGTATTGATTTTACCGCCCATTTCGATGACCTCGGTGTGCTGTCAACATCCAAACAAGGTGCTCCCTTTACCTGTTCACACATTTCCTGTGTATTTTAAGCACAACAAATTTACTTCAACAAATCAGTTGTGCAGTTCTGACGTCAAAATAACTTTTCCTCTGTCAACATAGTTTAAAAATGGTGTGAACTATCTTTCTAATTCACCCATCGTCATTTAAAAGTTCCCTGAGAGCAACAGAATGTAAAAACTCTGCCCCGCCAACATGACAAGATAAACATTACATATTAAACACAGGCCTCCTTTTTATCATCCCTTCCTCTCCCCCACTTTATCTAATTCTCTGACCTTTAATCACCCCTATTTCTCATTTTTCACCCACAGTCTGTGGGTACTTCTCTCAGCTGCAGCCGTTACCATGGCATAGCGAGGGGAAAAGGTGGTTCCGCTGTAATAAATTACAGCATAAGGCTGTTCATGGAAGCATTAGTCTAAAATGCCTTGCAGTAGCCGGGAAAAATCCATAATTCTGGCATTGTTGTCTCCAGTGGAAAATAGACCTCTAACCCTTTTGGTGCCGCGTTCTCTCCATTCGGCTGCATTTGTCATGGGCAGGGCAGGGCGTGCAGTCAGGCCAGACATATCAATAAGTATGTTTACACCTGGAATCAACTCTAGCTGAAATGTGGGTGGAATCAAAGGGCTAATTAGGACATTTATACATCAAAGCAACACCTGGTTGTGCGAAGTTGTGCAAAAATCTAATTTCATGGCACTTTGCAGAATGTTTGAGCTGCAGCAGCATTTCATGCAGTCAGCATGTTGCTAATCAGAGAAGTTCAAAAAAACGCTTACAGCAGTGCATCATTCAACATTCGCTATCATCTGATTTTACCTTCTTAAAAATGACCTGGGTGTCTGGTGGTGCTCTTAAACTTCAGTTTGTCTGAAGGCACCTACTGTGTTCAGAGTACAAGTTAGTCAGGTGACCTCTTCCCTTATTTTTAGAAATAACTCCCCACTGCGATGAGACAGAAGTTGTGAGAGGGAAAGAGCTTAAAAAGGCACAGTGTGGAATTTGAAACACAGCAAAGAAGAGAACACACTTTCATCACAAGAAATACTGAGGCATTGATCTCAGCAATGCAAACATATCAATGCTTTAAAGACACCCTCCTGTGTGTCATGTGGACGATCTAAGGAACTCCATACATTTTGTCTGTCATTTGTTATTCTTGCATATGATTTCACTCCCCGTTTGGCTTCTCCTCTTCTCCTTGTGTGCTTTCTCGCCCATCTTTGCCAGCGCTTTCTCTTTTTTTTAAATTTTTTTGCATATTGCTCCACCGGGTGTCAACTTTGAAATGTCAACTTTCGCCTCCTTCTTCAGACAATCGATGAAACTCCGAGATGCACCAGCAGTATCGGTGGCATCATCCCCCTTCCAATCGCTATTTTTATCACGGTCTTTCTTCCTGTGTTTTCGTTTGGTCTCCCCTGTCACTATTCTGTCCTTTACTTTGTCTCTCGCTATCCTTGCACGGCTCTCAGCTATACTAATGAAAGAATGAGTGATGTTGGTGTTCGCTGGGAGATGGAGCCTGTCATTTATTTCCTTGTTTTCTGCAGGGCTCGCCTCAGGCCAGACTCTCCTCGACCACAGGCAAAGTTACCGCAAGATCTTTTCGCCCATGTTGAGATGCCGCACACACACATATGGCACAATGCACTGCCTCCATACATATGCACAAACTGGCCCACAGACACACACACACACATACACACACACACACACGCACACACACACATACACACACACACACACACACACACACACACACACACACACACACACACACACACACACACACATACATACACACACACACATACACACACACACACACACACACACACACATTCTCCTCCCACCCTGCTGTTGCCACTGACAGGCTGATGTTTGCTGGTGTCCCTGAGAGTGGGAGTCAGAACAATGCTCTGTAATTGAATCCCTGTTGCCTCTGTGTACCTCACTCACTGTTTGTCATTGTGGCAACAATCTCTTACAGTTAATCTCTCTCTCTGTCTCTCGAAGAAGGTTTGCTTCTTTGCTGTCTCTGATTGCTAATCTAAGTATTTCACCCTCTCTTCTACATTTTCTTAAAATTTTGTGTTCTTAAGTTTGCCTTGCAGTCGATTCCTTCACTCTGTGCATGTGTGAGTGGCACAGAGTTCAATATCTCTAACTGGGTAAAATTATTTCAATCTCTGCAACCATTTCTGACTCTGTTGTGTAAGTACATTAATGGGTGTATATATATATATATATATATATATATACACACACACATTTTCCATCCGTGCATGCTTGTATATGTGTGTATATCCTTTATATACTGAATGACACCTCAACCAGTCGCTCTCTTCTATGCCTCATCGCCCTCCATTGTTTTCCTGTTCGTTTGACTGACATGTCATCCTCAAAAGATGTTTGCATCGCCTAGGCACTCTAGATTGGACACGCTCGCGCGATCCCAGCCCGGGCTGTGTTTGAAGAAAGACAGACAGTTTGGTTCTGGTTTATTTATAGTCTCCCATACTTGTTCACACTCTGCAGACTATGTTTTGATTAGACGTCTCACACGGGGAGATCAGGGCCTCAGTAGTCTCACATTATCTTTAATATTTGTTTCAATCTTCCAAGACTGGTGAGGTGTATCAAATCAGGACAAGTCAGATCAGTTCTTCAAAGATTTCCGGTCTAAACAAAAAAGTCTGCAAAGCAAATACACATCCGCACCCCACAGCAGTGATGCTGAACATTTACATTGAAATCTGTCTTTGCAGTTAGTAACTATATAAGGCTGAAAATGTGCAAGTAGGCCACTTTAAGCTAACACAGAGACAAGCTAGATAGGGGCAGCATTTTCATCAGCATCACTCACTTTACTTTAAAATGAAACTGGCAGGGGAGATTAATCCAGGTCAGTCCCAAGATGCTGAAAGATACCACTGAGCTTCATTAAAGCTGCTGAAGTCAGTACATTTTTTGGCATCATTGGGCAAAAAATTCCATAATAACCTTTCAGCATGCTGTAATTCAATTGGTCTGCGGGAAACTAGACTTCAGCACCTCCTCTCGGCTCAGTTTTCCTCCTTTGAGAGGAGACTTCAGCCAATCACTGAGCTTTTCACCCAGGTCAGTTGAGAGAGTATAAAGACCAACAGAGTCTGCAGTGGGTGAAGGGTTTTGTGGCATAAACAGAAAACTTACATGAAGGACAGCAAAGTTGGTGCTGATGCCCATTATCTTCTGGTGGGAGGACTTTAGGACAGGCAGGACAGAGGGACTTGATGCAGTGACACAATCAGTGGAGAGCATTTGACTGCGGTGAACGTGTCTCAAGTGTTCACAGTACAACAACACCTGTATCTGGAAGGCCAGGTCACTGGTGAATCAATATTTGCTATAACTACCCCAAGAGGAGTATTCCAAGAGGAATACTCCAAGCAACTCTGTGAGATGGTTATTGAAAAGCATAAATCAGCTGATGGATACAAGAAAATTTCCACCTCATTCAACATCCCTTGGAGTGCAGTTAAATCTATCATTAAGAAAAGGAAGAAAATAGCACGTGTGTAAATCTGACCATGCAAGAAAGTGACTACTGAGGGAGGCCACCAAGACTCCTCTGAAGTCGCTACCAGCTCAGAACTGTTGCCAGTTCTTCGCCAGTTAAAGCTTCATGGGAGAGTGGCAAAGGGAAAGACACTGTTAAAAAAAAGCTCATATTAAATCTCAACTAGAGTTTACCAGAAGACTTTTCTCACTTTAACATGAAAACTAGACCACTAAACTATTAACTAGTCGGCTAATAAAATCGGCCCGATATTGGCCTAAAAACATAACATCGGTCAATATCATTATCAGGGTTTTTTGGATATCATGAAAATCGATAAAATAATGTCTGGATTTCATCAGCATTTACCGGACTCATAAAGGGAGTGAGGGAGGGCGGGAGGGAGGTAGGGAGGAAGAAGCATGAACTGTTGTTTGAGACAGTTAAAAAAATAAATATGGCACAAATATGGCATTTTTTTCCCCCATAATTTAAGTTGAAGTAGTTATCTTGTTTTGCACAATGTTAACATTTGGGAAGCCTGTTGCATTTGACAGTGTATCCAATGTGGCATCAAAATAAAATTAGGCATGAAGTGTTTATTCCACAACAGGAGACATGTGATATTAAATTAGTTCAATAGCCCACATATATCGGTATTAGTTGATATCAAAATCAGAAACTAAGAGCTGGACAATATCGACACATCAGTTACTGGCATAAAAGCCAATATTGGACATCCCTAATGAAAACATATTTGAAAATATATTTTTTGTAAATTCCTGTCAAAAAGCCCAAATGAAATTGGCAATGATTCAATGTAAAGAAATTAAGGGAGAAAACTTCCAAGGGGGATACTTTTTTTTATAGGTACAGTATCTCAGTTTGATGGATTGCCATGAAATGTTCCCCGCAGACATTCCCACAGGATGGACTGTAATCACTTTGTCGATTCCTTGACTTTTCCTGTGCTGTCATCATCAAGTCAAAGTTTTATTTAGTCCTACACTATGATGTATGTCTATATACCTGTGAAATCACGGACATTTTCATCAGTCACTGCTGCACTTTGAGTTTAGAACTAATTGACAAATATCACCATAAACAAACATGATAAATATGGTTAGTGAGAATTGTCATTGTAAGCATGTTAGCCCACCGGCGTTAACATTTAGCTTCAAACTAAACAAAATAAAGAATATCTTTCTGATTTCTCATCATGAATATAATTTTGTATTTATCTGACAAAGTTTTCCTATATTCATCGCTGACATTTCTGCCTCTACAGTCACATTCACAAACCTCATTGTAAAACAGCTTTCATCAGCACTACTTTCTACCAAACGACAGGATCTCTGTTGGAACAACTGAGAACCAAATCGATCTCCCAAAATAAAGTCACCTGTAAATACTTCTTAAAGAACACAGCATATAGTTTACAGCTATATTAAGGCACCTGGGTTGACTGAGGGAGGAAGAAGAGATGTGAACAGGTGACTAAGAGAAGCTTTAAACCCACCAACCTGTAAGGAAAATTCTATGGTCATATCTCTCAGTGACAACTGTGACAAGTAAGCACACACACTCATCTAGAGGTCTATGATAAGGTAATCCATTTACTGGTAGAGGCTAGTTTCCTGCTGTCATGCTGAATGATGGAAACCAGCTTTCATCGCTCCGTTTTCTCACTTTAAGTCACTCACACAGTGATGTGTAAGTTATCTTTTCAAGGACTAATCAGCTTAGTAGTATATGTAGGCAGCAAGAAGAGAACTGCACCATAAGCAGCTGACTGTTTTGTCTTAAGCTAGTGGACATTAGTGATGTTATCCATTCACACATTCTCCATTACAGTTTGTGAAAGAGGCATTTCTTGTTTGAGTGTGGATGTTATGTTTATATAGAAACATCAGAGTTCTCAGCAGGGTTAGATTTCATAGAGGTTGAATGCTGTCGAAGGACATTTTCAAATAGAGCAGATTGTTGCCTGGCCAGAGCAGAAGGCTAAAGCTTTAAATGGAAGGAAAAAATACTGATACTGCAGCAAACAAACTCTCACACTAGTGTGAATGTGTATGGATGCACACACCTGTCACAGAGAAGGGACTTCAGATATTCAGATTATTAGAAGTCTTTGAATTGTATTTGTTTTAATGAGCTCCACAGAGTTGGTTGTTTTGTTTGATTCCATTGAAAACTGGTGCACTTGGTTCCATCCACATTTCTTTTTTAGTCTCTCTATATATAGGCGCTATATTGCTTTGTTAATTACTTTTTTGATGTTTGGACATAGAAGCGGAGTGACTAATGTTCCAGTTATACTAGATTCCCACAAGAAATTCAAATCAACAAACCTTATTTCAAAAAAAAGAAAAAAGAAACACAAGAAAAAGGAAGTCTGCAGCTCGATCTCAGGGTAATTCTTATGAAATCCCAGAAGAAGCAGTAAATCTGTTTTCATCACTCCGTATGAATATTTGATCAGAAAAATCCACACCAGCAAACGTGAAGCTCAGGGAGTGTTTGAATGGGCTGGTTGAACACCGACTCCCAACACCAAAGGTAAACAGAACAGAAGGAAGCATATTCACAGCTTCAATTAGTTAATAATTAATGAAGGATTTTGGCTTCACTCAAACACAAATTCATTGAAATGTTAACCGCATTTTCTGAAATATGTTGTGAAAGATGTTCTGCTTGCTAGGACATTTCACTCTGTCCCTTAGATTGCTTCATCATTTATTAACACTCTCAAGGCTACAGACTAACATGCTGTACTTTAACTGGGGCTACGTGGTGGTCTTGTCTGAAAACACATCTTTGTTCATTTTACGCAATATTAAAACCACTGAACAGTTCAGTAATGCAATATTCATGAGTGCAGCCACGGAGTTTTATCTCTGTGGCACTCATTAGGTTTGAGGGTCGAATGCTGGAATGACACTTTGACATTTGAACATTACATGGAGCATGTATCTTCAGCCATTAGTCAGCAGCTGTAGCATGGAAAGAGGAATATTAATGAAACCGTCAACCCATGTAAATATCCTAATTGCAGTGGTACTTTACTATGATAATCAGATTATTATGTGCATGTAAACACAGCCATTGTCTGCTTCCACGTTCCAACATCCAGTTTTGCAATTCATATCGTGAGCAATTAGATCTTTAAAAACTGCCTTCAGAATAAAGTGAGCTGCAAGCAGAAACAACCAGAGATGAATAACCAACCCTCCCAACACAAGTAATAACCAAAGTAAGACAATGTGATTCACTTCTTGCTCCTTTTTTTGTTTTTTTTGTTGTTATTTTTTTAAAGAATGAATGCAATGCTGTACATCTTCTTGTAAATGCTTAAATAATTTGCACTGAAAACAACTGAGAGACTCGGTCACTCGATATTACTCAAGAAGATTAAGGTTGGAGGTTTTTTGCAGAGAAGGAAATATTCTTATTTAGTTTCTAGCATAGAATTAGATAAGATAATCAATAGCACTCTCATGTCTAACCATTTCATATATGAAGCTATATAGCCAAGAGTAGTTTGTCTTTGAAAAAAAGGGAGGAAAAGAGTCTGGCTTAGATGATCTTGCACAGATGTGCTAACCTAAATGTAATATTCTTTAGTTAGAGGATGCAAACCACTCTAAACTTAGATTTTTACCCTGTTAGTGTGATAATCTGTAAACCTTAAAGGTGTAAATAGGTGACTTTTTGAGCTTTGAAGAGATCCAGACTAGTCGTAACCCCATGCTCCATGCCTTAATGTTAAGCTAGGTCTATTAATGCTAAGCTAGGCTAGTTACCTCCACAAGAGTACCACTCTCAACAAGACACTGAATAATGGTGTTTCACAAAATACTGAACTATTCCTGACTGGATGCATACAATAAGAGGATGGAATATTCAGGAAAGTGCAAAGTTTTCCATGTGACATATCAATATATAAACATGTGTAGCCTATACAACACACACACACACACACACACAAAAAAAAACAACTTAAATTGGCTTTCACTAATACATAATTTTCCTGATGTTTCACTCCAGAGAGCCATTTACTGTGAATGGCAAACTGACAATGGTTTGCCAGTTATTTGGAGAAGCAAAAATAAATCACCAAAACAAGCCACTCAAATTCTCAGTGTGTTCATGTGTGTAATCAGTCAAATTAAGATGCATGTTGCGGGTTATTACATTGTAGATTCCTAATTACGCTGATATAATTATCACACCAGAAGTTCCAAATATGAGTCAGAGGCTTTTATAGTTTAATCATCAGGGTTCTGCAGCTGAAATGTTTGTAGTTTAGATGAGAAGAGACCACATATGAAGAAGCATAGGAATGAGAGAGGGAAGGAAGGGTAAAGAAGCATGGGGAAGATGAATCCGGAAGGCTTCAGTTCATTCACACTCGGCTCTCTCTTCCTCCCTGCGCCGTTGCAACTGCCTTCACCGTGTAACACCTACACATTTTTCCGCACTGCAGCCCTCTGACATGTAGTAATCGCACACACACAAGCGCACACATAGGCCGGTTTGAGGTGCCAGCAGATGAAAGAACACCTACATCAATGGCAAGACTGTGGAAGCGTGTGTGCCATGGAGATAAAAACATTATGCAACACATGCAAGCCTTCACTACATGTCAGCTATGAGGAATTCTACAAATGCATACATGCATACATGCAGTATTTAGTGAGCACTTCTAGGTCACATGATAGTCGGTCCATTTGCATTAAAAGACGTATAGACAAAAAGAAATGTGGCCAGAGTGACAGACTGAAAACAGGCCTGCAGGAGTTTTCTCAGCCTAGAGGATAATGACAAGCGACAGCATAGCAGGGGCTCATCTGTGAGAGTCATGTAAGAGATTTATGTATAAGGAAAAAATTAATTTTTCAAGATTACATCATGATGTAACAAAAAGATAACGTCTGATAAATACTAGCATGTTAGTTTCCAGTGCTAAAGATGTACAAAAACACAGCACAGCCTGTGTAAGTGTGGGATAGGCAAGTAGTAAAACATATCCATAATATAAATTATTAGTGTTTTAACAGAAGAAATCAATCACAGATTTTCAGAATTTTTGAGCAGTTTGAGGTCCTTTCAAATCCCATCAACCTTGTAGAACTTCTACCCACTAACACAGTCCTGACATGCCCACAAACTAAGACACCCCTCTCCATAGCGTAAGCTCTAGCCTACATGTGATATCATAATTTTTGTTAAAGGTTTGTTCATCAAAGTGATTGCAGCAGACTTGACCTTTTCCAGTGAACAGTCTTCTACTGTTGCCCACTGACCGCACTGAGATACTACTGAACACAAGCCCCCAGAGATCAAAGTGAAGCATCATTCTGTCAAACCTGCTCGCCCTCGACCCTTCTGTGTCCCATCAGCCAGCAGTAAATAGAACGAATAATGTTAATCCCCTGAGACAACACGAGATCTTGTCAGCACTGACAATTCCTACTGCAAAAAAACAGAAGCAAAATAAAGGCTGCCATTCAAATGCAGTCATTTGAAAAGATATTGTCTGGTTTTACTGTCATCCTCTTGCATGCGATGGGAAATGATGCAATAATTCCAAGTATACAAAAAAGTTTCAACACATTCTAAATTATAATAGAATTAGATGATCAACAAGTAGCAAAAGAAAAGTTTTCTGCTAAATTATGCCTCTTATCACTCTAGCTCAGAATGGAAATGGAGTTGTGATTCATTTAGCTTAGCTTAGCATAAAAACTGGAAGCAAATTTGAACCACAAACAGCTGCTATTGTTCACCAAGAAATAGCTGCTTTATATAACTCATCACAGAAGAAATAATCATGCTTCCCAAAGTATGGATCTGCTTTTAAAGTAACAGAATTTGATTAAGGTCCTCGGGTGCCCGGGTGGCTCAACAGGTTGACTTGGCAACTCATGCATTGGGGCTAAAATGTTGCAGTGGAGCCATGCATTGGGGCTATAGCCCCCATGCGGTGGTCATGGGCTCAATTCCTGTCTATGGCCTTTTGCTGCAAGTCATTCCCCCATTCTTCTCCCCACTTTCCTGTTTCATCTCACTATGACTGTCAAATAAAGCTGCAAAAAGATCAAAAAAATTATTAGAATTCAGGCTCTAAAAAATTCTATTGTAAAGGAGTTGTTTTTTTCTAAGTCAAAGATAATTTCAGAGCATTTGGATGACCAAAAAAAGAAGCCTGTGAGCCCACACGTACTGTTATATTATTATGCAGAGCAAATTAGATATATGACAGCTAACAGTACACAATGTGCTGAAGACATTTTTGAAATGTAAATCTGCCAAGTGGTAAATAGATGAATCATCAGACTGCATTACAGTTTATCATCGCCTGTGATTTCAGGTCTGCACCCCTTGCATCCAGACATTAGACAGATCCATGAACCGGCGTATACTGAGGCACCAGGGGTGAAGGGACCTCATGTAAGCAAGTGCATCTGTGGGAAGTGACTGGCATTAAGATTCCTCACTCGCACAGTGAAATGGCAAGAAGTCCTGCTGGCAAACGGAGGGAAAGACCTAAACATTCACTTTGAAGTTGTCACAAGAAAGAAGTCATCATGACACCTTCAAAGGGAGTGTTTATCCCCTAAGGTTTTTTTCTGCTGGACGTTAAAGACCTGTGCTCTGTACTAACATCACACAATATGGGTCCTCCAAGTCTGCCGGGAGAAATCAAAAAGGTGACCACACAGTTGCAGTGGAGAGGAGGCCTCCGAGGCGTCCACTGCCAAGAATGTATCATTTCAAAAGCCATGCTCACATCAAAATATGCAAGTTTTTGGAGGAGGATGATTTTTAAAAAACGTTTAAAAAAAAACACACTAACATTGCAAGCACTTGCTTTTCTGTGTTGGAGCTCCACAGGGTCCCAAAGAAAGTGTGAAAATGTTAGAAAATTACACTTGTACAAAAAAAGAGCAAGAAGTTCTGTGTATAAAGCAGCATCCCAACACAACTGTGAGCACTAAAGGATCTATGCAAGAGCCTCTTCTCTGGAGTGCTCAACAAAATAGGAGTGAGTGACATTGCATTCAACAGAGAGGCATTACTGCTTGAGAAATAAAAGCTTTCAGTCCTCACAGTTGTGCTAGGAGGTCCTGAATTGTCTCGCCGCTCTCCATTGTGTTCCATTTTTTCATTCTCTTTCTCGACTTGGGGCATGAGAAATGTTGTGCAGTGCTTTAGATGGTGCTCTTTTGTGGTAATGATAACTTGTTCCGATGATTATCTCCTTTTTATATTCCTCTGGCTTATTATGTGCTACTTGTAAGCCTTGATCCTTTGAAAATGTGTTTGTTTTTTCTCTGACTGGGGAACATGAGCTGTGGTTTGTGAGACTGCACTGCTTTTTGCAGAATCCTCATAATCTATTTGACCTCTTTCGACCTACACTTGTCTTGTGTTGCTTCAGCTCACACATAAAATATGGTTTAAAGTTGACATTTATGCACCTTTGAGATAGAATTTTTCAGCTCAGTCGTACATACACTGTTTTAGAAATCCATTATTTACCTCAAGGTGCCATATGTGACCATTACTAATTTGAAAATATGCATATCAGTAATGCGTTGCTGTTACTAAATTCATCATCAGCTGGTGTAATGCTTTCAAAACATTCATTTTTCGAAAACGCGACCATATAATTCAACATGATCCATGATAAAATTGTAAACATTGCCCATATTTGTTCATATTATTTAATTCTGGAGGAAGTTCTGGCAGCCGCCACTGTTTAATGACCTGAAATGATGCACAGCTTAATACATGGAAAAAATAAAAATCTCCTGCCTTTTCATGTCATGCAAAGAATATAAGGATGAATTCTTCGGCAGAGAATAAAGTCCTGCTGAGAAACAAACACTGCAAAAGACGGCAAATCTCCAGCAACATAATCCCTGTGTATGACAGAGGTTTTTCAAGTCAAATCATTCCTCCAACAAAAAGGGTATCAGAGAGAAAGTGATAAGAAGACGGAGGAAATGTGTGCGTGTGTTTGTGTGTTATGTAAACCCCAGGTGGTGCTTGTTGTCCTGGATAGAACTATCACCGGGGGGACGCCTGCTCCAGCTTAGCAGGTCGCTCCACACCTCTTTTCTTCTCTCAGTCCTTCTCTCTCTTTTTTGTAGCTACAGAAGAGGAAGAAACAAACAAAAGAGAGCAGCGAGGGGAAGGTGACGAGAAGAGATTATTGAGATTATTGCGAGGAGGATGGGGGAGGTGCGGGGTGTGCAAAAAGAAAGGACTGAACAGAGATAATGTCCGCAAGTCTGCTGATTTGAGAGTTGGAGAAATTAAAGGGGCAAGTGAAAAACATCATTCAAATCCAACGTGAGTGAATGCATCAATATTCTACCTTTCTTATTGGGGAGAGTTTGATTTATTGATGCCATGTATTATATGTGTTGTTGGCTTTCCTGCCCGAGTACCAGTTCATAATCATGGCAAGACCTTTTCTGGATACATCTGCGTATTGCACACACATACACACACTCTCACACACCCGCCCACACACAAACACGCCTCCCTAAGGGGCTGTTGTCGATAACAGCCTGTACTCTGCACCTGATGCATCTGCGGGGATAGTTGTGTTCGTGCTGAAGCAGCAGGAAAGGAAATCAGCAGAGATATTTTATGGTCCCTGTCTGACTGCTGACTTAGGAAGAGCTTCACCGTTCCGTATCTTGACCTCTGGTACTGCTGTGGAAATCCCAACTCTGACCCCACATCAGCACTTAAGAGTGATTTCACCCCCACAGAGAAGCTGGAAGAGTCCACAAAAAAAAAAAAAAAACACAGACCAGTGCCCAGATCTGGGGCAACACTGCCCCCAAATGGCTCGAACCTGGAGGTGGGTGTAGGAGAAATGACGTAAGGCCAGGCTGTGTCAGTGTGTCTGCTGGTATATGAAAGGTACAAAGTGGAAATGTGTTTAAGGATTTAAGTGTAAGCCCTTAAAGTCAGGATGATATTTGATATTTTGTTCCATAAAACATCAATAAATCATACAATATGTGAAAGCATAGGCTCAACAGCCAGTTTTTAGGTGCACCTAACTGAAACTAATCCTTTCCTCGTGAAGGTTATATTGTTCAGTATCTGTTGAAACAGTTTTAGATAGGTATTGATTCTACTTTATGGTCACTTTGAAGGCAGCAGTTTGTGGTGCTGCTGAACTTTATTGCATTATACAGAGTGGCGTTTCTCTTTTTTAGCCTACTCTCACTGATAAAAATGGGACAGATTGGGGGGGGAGGAACAACTATTAGTGACTGGTTTCTTTAATTGAGAACTAACAGATGCTAGCGCTGAAACTATTTGGAAAGAGACAGAAATTTTAAAACAAACTGTATGCATGGCTAGATATCAGTTGAGGTAATTTATTAAGTTTTTGAGTAAACTGATCTTTTAAACTAGAAAACGGTGCTTTGGAGAATGTTTCAAAGTCTCTCGTAGTCATGGCGACTACTTTGGAAGGAGCATTTTAGACACTAGAAGCAACTAATAAGTCAATTTTTAAGTATTTAAGTCCCTCTCTAACCATTGAATAAAGCCCTAAAAGTATTTTTTTCCATTACAGCACAGTTAAATTGGTTTCCATGTAACTCTACAACATTGCTTTCTCTAAAATGTGCAGATCTATTATTTTCCACTCACCTACCCCACTCGCTGCAGCTCAAGCACACCAGCTCACCTATAACTCTGTTCAAATACTGTAAATCTACAACATATAGACTCTCCAAACCTGTTAGTGCTCACTCTAAATGCTAATGCTAGCTGCAAGACTACTACAATGTCCAAAGCAAACTTGCCACTGACAAAGAAACTATACATGCCAGCTCACCAAACTTGCTCATGCTACTTGCTAATGGTAACCGCTAATTGCAACTTCAGCCAAGCTCTCCACAGAAAGAGACTATACAAGCAAACTTCATCTAAGATGCAAGTACCAATTGCTAACTGCCAATGCTATCTATAAGGGAAAAAAACAAAAAAACAAACAAAACAAAGACATAACCCGTACAGTACAACACAAACTTACCTGAGACGGCCGCATAGTCCCAAGGACGTTTGGAGATGCTGTTGAGATCCTCACTGTAGTTTCAAGGTAGAAATGCTCAGCAAAGGCCTTGATTGCTTATTTTGGTCATGTACATAAAAAAACACCATATGGATATATAAACAAGGTAAAAGAATTTGATTTCACCAGAAGAAGTCTTTCAAAAGTCTGATTCAAAGATGATTAAAGTTTGAAGGACTCTGTAGGACGTTCTGAGAGCGCATTTGATTTAAGTAGCTTTCAAATTATTCAGCCCAAATGGGAGCTGGGGATGCTGAAGTTCTCTAAGTAGCAACATGGGAGGGAAAAGTGTAACCAAAGTGCTTTAATTTGAAATTTCCGATTTGCTTGATGCAGGTCCTGCTAAGCAACTACCCCAAGCAGGCAGTGACCAGCTGAGGTGCAGGAGAATTTGACAAGTTACCCTAATTTAGACATAAATAAGTTATCAATGGCTTTATCACAGAGGTGATTTTATGCTACAGGTGCTGTGAAACTTACATTCAAGTATTTTACTTCTCAAAAAAGAGTATAGAGTATTAACTCTGAAGGACAGCAGCCTATACTGGGTATTTTTATTTACAAGTGTGAGTAGTCTGTGCCACTGTGTTATATTTCAGGCTACAATGATGTGAACACATTTTAAATATACACAAACTTACAGCTTCAACTGGGATTTGAAAATGATTCAGTCTTGCTTCTTTGATGTAGCTGCGTACATGGAGGCTGTTCTTTGGTCTTGTATTTAACGTGTGAATTCCCAACAGTGGGACTTCAACCCTCCCTCTTTCCACTCCCCCCTCAAATGCAAAGCAATATTTTCCATGCCTTCTACAGCCCAGAAATATTTATAGGCAGAAACAGCAAGCACCTTTGGGTCCAATTCAAACGCGGTCTAAAATATAAAACACCTCTTATACAGACAGATTAATATTTCTTTATTTCATTTTTATTTCATTACTCTTGTTTCTTTGGCTGTTAATTGAGAGGGTGGTAAAGAAGGAGTAAACAGCAAATAAACAGCAACAAAATACCTGGATATAAGAGAAATGTACAATTTAGAACTGCAGTGATTTAAAAAAATATCTATTTACACTCCGCAAAGTAACTCACTGAAATGTGGAGTCTACAATATGTATTATATGATTGGACTTTGCTATTCAATTCGCTCTCCTTTTTGACACCGAACCAATTTCTCCCTTTCTCCGTTTCATTCGAGGCAGCTGTCAGATGGGAGAGCACATCTGTACGAGTTAGCAAATTACATATTTGCCCTTTGAGGACCCATCTGCTTTGTGTATGAATAATATTTTCCATTTTATGGTTGGCGTTTCAGGTTTGGGGAACCACAGCAATCAGGGCCGGATCTAGAGTGTGATTGAACGCCTGGAGGTGAATCAAGGAATACACGGAGAAATGAATAACAGAAATATGGAAATAGGTCTGATTATCACCAAACTGTACTTGAACTGTTGACTGTAATCACTGCGGCCTGTATGCTGGGGATCAGGTGGGTGGTTCTGCATGCTGAATAGACTTGCACACTTGTTCCATCGCATACTTTTTTATTAAAACTCTCGAAAGCAATTACGCTCACTTAAGAAACCAAATGACTTGGCGGGTCAAAATGAAGCAGCGCAGATATTTCCTGTGCTCCTTCTAGGTTCACTTGGATTTAGTTTCACATGTGACATTAGGATGAGATTTATAGATGTCATCCCTAATGGTAAGGCTGTGTGCTCATTGCTCAATCTGTCTCAAGGTCTAGAAAGCATTATGTTTTCCCACTTCATCTTTGCTTCATGTCTGAGGGGGACTGAGTGCATTAATGCGTCTGGTGACCTTTGGCATGCCAGACAGAATTAGAGGGCTCGAGCCGCACAAATCATACACAAGATTTCACACTTCCTGTACAGCACTTTCTATCAAAATCACACCTGTGAAGTGATGTCAGTGAGCTGTATGGAACATCCAGAGCACAGGGGGACATTGCTTTTGAAAAGGACATGTTGCCTTGGAGTTGTTATTTTTTGGGGGGCAGGCAGTATATTTTCAATGAAACAAAGCTAAAAGGGGAGTTTTGAACATCGATGTACCAGATATTTACTGCAAAATCAAATTTAGCTGGCACATTTTGGTCTCTGTTGCCAGTTTTATTCAAGACATTCTCTCAAAACGATCGTCCTGCAGCCGTTTAAAGGTTGCTTTCCATTGTTCGAACCTTACAGCTGTAATTTTACTCCTTGTTTATGCAATAAATCAAATTTTGTCCTTTTCAGTCTTGCTTTTTTTGACTGCTGTAGGTCAGGCTTAATTTATTGTCCAGGGGATCCTCAGGAGAATATCTTATAGTATTGATTCTTGATGCAAGTTTAAACCAGTAATCTCTGCTGGTCCCCCATCAATATCTGCTGTGTTGTTAAAGAGCTTCATTTCACTGTCTACAATTCCTTCAGGAGCATTCGAGCGCAGTGGACACATGATACGTCTGAGTCTTCATCCTCCTCTTCATCTCTCTTATCATCTGACACACAGCCAGAGGGTAACAGCAATACACCGTGGTCCAGTCCTCACACACACTTCCCTGTGGGTAAATAAGCAGGACAAACCGGTGCACGCATACATGCAAACATATACAGAAGAAGCACACATGCAGACAGAAACAATGCAGCAGACACAGAAAAAAAGAGGTACATGTGCATGAGAAGACAGAACAATTTAAACACAGAATTAATAATCCAATTTCCTTTAGCTACTGGTTTTTAATTTCCTGTGAAGTCTTAAAACCTGAGAGTTTACAACACTGAACCTTTATTCTCTACAGTTAAAAAGTTCTATTTTATTGCAATGCAATTTTGAGCAGTGAGCATTTTGAAAAGTCCACCTTTTCACATGTGCAGGGGTACTAAAATCCATTCGCATGCAGCTACGCACACTCACTCGTATCTTGTATCGCTCCCTGATCCCAACTCGCATGGCAAAAGTGGATCCCGGTAGCAGAGGCATGCACAGACACTCCCCATACTGATGTGCTAAACTCAGGTCTAAACAGCAAGGCACCAGAGCCCCGAGAAGACCTGCAAGCACAGCCACAGGGCAGCACAATGTGCACATGAGTAACGTTTAAGTGTTTGTCTGTGACACACAAAAATCCCATGTAAATGTTTCCATCGGGGCCGAGAAAAAATAATGATAACATATGGGCTCTTACGTAAATTTAATTTTGTAAAGACAACAATTTAAAAGCATTACACACTGTGTTCCAAATCATTATGCAAGTGGCATTTCAGCTATGTCAACATTTACTTCTTAGCTTATAAATGAAAGCTTCTACTTGTTTTACTTCTCCTGTCTTTTAGATAACTGGTATAAATCTCAGGCAAGGCTGTTGATATGCGGAAAAGATAAAAAGAACAGTCCATTGTTTTGGATGAGAAATGAGAATGATTGATATTTCATGAAAATTGATGCAAGATTATCGAACTGTTAAAAGATTTCTTAGTGAGTCATTGAACAGATAAAGGTTAACAAAACTTTCCATAAGATAATTCAACAGAATCAAAAAAACTAACTATAAAAAAACAAGCAAAGGAGCACTTGACACGACTGCTGTCCCAGTTCAGAAAGATAAACAGCTGCAGTAGTCTCAGAAATACATGAAAAATAATTTTTAGTCTGTTTATTCATAAGCAAATCCTTTTTCACACTGGTTGGTTAAGAATGATGGAGTGCCTGATGGTTGGTGAATAGTCATCCAGGTCCAGCAAGTTGTCAAGGAGGTGACTGATCTGGTAGTGAAGTGCTAGATTCCTTTAGGATAACTGAGGGTATCAATATGACCCCCTGACGATATTCTATGCTTACTATTTCCAGCCATGGTGTGGGAAAAAAAGGATAGCTGTTTCCAGAATGACATTATTTTCATGCAGCCCGTATCCCCATTCTGTGCTTCATAAAACACCACTGACTCCTTGGTTGCTATGGGAATAAAAATAGGGAATAAAATGGTGCAACCACCATCATCCCCTGACCTCAACATAAGTGAGAACCTGTGGAACATTCTTCAAAGGGAAGATCTATGAGGATGGGCAGCAGGATGCCTTGAAACAGCAGGTCTGAAAGGGAACACTGGAATCCTTAAACGTATCACAGACAGAAACTATACATAGATCTACAAGTCCGATAGATGACCGAGGTAGTAGTGGTATCAAAGGAGAGCTGGAGTTTTAGTAGGCAGATTTTTCTGTAAAGAATGTTTTTCTAAATTGCATTAAATTTTACATTCTATTCACACAGCAAGTACCAACGAGTTTTCTGATCTGCTTTTGCTTCATTGAGACAAACTGAACACTTTCAAACTATATTCTGCGTAATAGTTTGGCTTGACATGTTTTGTCTTTTAAAATCACAAAATCTGCTTGCAACAATATGCATATTGTATTGGCTAGGATTATTTGGAACCCAGTGTACAAAGTTGCACGTGAAACTGCTGTGTTTATGAGAATAGTGTCCGGTTGTGTGCACGTTACATGTCGTCTTGTCTCCGCAGACATCAAACAGGCCGGTGCTCCAGTCTCCTCCTGTCTGTGTGATGGTGGTGATGGTTGTCGTGGTGACGCCAAGGCCGGGCTGTGTGAGCACCGGGTCCATCACTGTAGAAACTTCATTTAAACTTCGGTTATCTTCACTTCCTGTGGTGAAGCCCTCCATTTCCTCCCCTTGAAATGCTGATGCTGAGGCCTCGGTGACTGAAAGCCGTGGTCTGCAATTAGATTTTTTTTTAAAAATTCAAAAATCTATCTTTAGATGACAGAGAGGTCCGCCGCTGTTTGTCAAGCTTCTAAACTTCTACTGCTGCTCAACTGCAGCATAAACAGTCTAAAATGAGCCAATTTGTCGCTGTTTATCTTTCTTGTAAGCAGTAATTCAATTCAATTTATTCATTCACACTCAATTTCAGTGAAGGAAAATTGCAAGATTTTATAGCAAGAAGTGCAAACACAGGAGCTGAAGGAACATTTAAACATGCTCCAGTTTCTTTTGTATTACCAAATATAATAAGAGAATAAACACAGCAGCAGCATGAAAAGGAAGGGTAAGATAAAAGAGCTGTTGCCTGTAATTCCATTGTGTTCAGCGTGACAACAACGTGCACTGGTAGGGACACACAAAAGAAGACACTTACTGGTCTCTGACTGTCGTCTCCTCCATGACTAGGAGCTACTGGCATCCAGAGATGGGTGAGACGAGGAGGCGAGAGAGGAGAGCGAGCAGAGAGTCAGCGGGAATGAGGAGGTGGAGGAGGGGGTGGAGTGACACTTTCCCAGTGAGAGGGTGTGTGCCGGAGCAGATAAACCAGCAGTCAGATGGCTCGGCCAGAAGCTGTGTGACAGAGATAAGTCTTGCAGTTGTCTTCCGTCTCAGACTTAACTGTGCGCCCCGCTAATACGGCAAATGCAGACAGGGCAGATGCACGTCAGGGTGCGTGAACAGTTTCCTTGAGCATAAACTAATGTGGACGCATTCATGCACTTGATGTAATCGCACCAGAAGTTGAGAAGATCCTGAAGTCTTGCAAATAAGTACTTGCACATCTAAAACATCTGATACCACAAATTATGTGCATTTGTAATCATTAAGCTCCAACAAAAGAAATCAAATCTCTCTGTTTCACCCATGACATTCACTGTTTCTAATAAACTGATGTGTTAAAAAAAGATGTTCCACTTACCCTTAAGGCACAAACACAGACTCGCACAGTGAAGAGCTGGGAAGTGAGAGATGTATTTTAGAAGCAATGAAACACCCGTGGTTCATGTGTAGAGGGGACCCGAGCATTTCCTGTGTTCTGACATTGACCTTTAAATATAGATTGATACACAGTACGTGTGAAAATGGGAGAAGTGAGGGGAGCTACGTGGTGGAAGGACACGTAGTGAAACTATCATAGGTTTGGGGGCTTAGTCGGGTCACAAAACAGCCAGAAATGTAGCAGCTGCATGACAGCTGACATTTTTTATTTGATTTAGAAAGCGCCCAGGGTGATGAAAATGCACTGTAGTGGATTACTCTTCTGTGGGTTCTTTGATTAAAAAGGTTTTCTGAAAAGCAGATTCTAATATGATTATTGTCACTTTGACTAAAAGTTTTTAAGTCATTTCCCCCCTTTAAACCACAAATAAAAGAAGTGCGAACTCCCTGTAGCAGAACTGAAATGGAGACATTTGCTTGCAAAATCTGTTGTGCGCAATAATAAAAAACTGTTATATTAGATACAGAGGATACATTCATGACTTAAAACTTCATGCAGCATTACCTTTAAACACAAGTAATGTGGCATTTAGGAGACAGTGAAAGGGCTCAAGATTTCACTACTCTTAAGTCAAGGTGTAGCAAGTCTAAAAATATAGTTCCAGCTGCATTTCTATCTTCAGGCTAAAGGACGGAAACACACATTTACGTACAGGCTAGTTAATTAAATTATTTTTACAGCACTGGGCGACTGCTAGGCAACGAGCAGGAAATGACACATTCTGACACTGGAGTTCAACACATAACTGCTTTCTGTTTGTTTGTTTGTACTTAATTTTTGGCACTTCTCAAACCAAAGAAACACACTGTTCTAATTAATCAGCTGCAGAGATGCCAATAATGGGATTTTATTATCTTTGGACAGAGGCTGTTCCCCTGTTTTTTTGTGTTTTTGCTAAGCTGTTAGTTTTAATTTTCAATCTTCCAGCTTAGTCTTCAAGAAAGCGACTGAAGATTTTTCCCTGAACTTTTCCCTTTAGATCGAAAATAGTACAAAAGCGTAACAAACATTTTACTTTTTCAGTCAACTGAAAAGGCATATTAGTGATTCCACCTCCATTGCGCATTCCGATCTAAGTCATCAAGGTGTCTGCACACTGAAATCTCTCATCTCCACCTCCTTCGCTACATTTAATACACAGAAGTCTCATCAGAAGAGTGTTCAAGATCCAATGACTCCCCCTAAAAACACAACTTGAGTTAAGTCTTATTCTTGTGGGGAACACTTGTCTTATTTGGTTATGCTCTGAAGATAGAGAAGAAGAGGAAGAAACAACATAGGGGCTTCATATTTTCATCTGTTTTATTACTTCTCTGGAAAAGCAAGACAAGCACTGTCCCTGGCTAGAAAATAGGAAAGCTGTCTGACAGGCTGACAAAACACGAAGCAACAATATGCCTCACCTTCAATGTGTCAGACAACACAGCAGACACATTACCATCTATATGAAAACATCAGGCATTCAGGGGGGTGCAGGAGCAGTCTAACAATGTGCTAAAGTAACAAAAGCAGCTGGCCAGTGACAAAACAGGACATGTTGGTGGATGTTTTTTTCCCCAAAAAAGATTTGTTTTAAAGCTTAATTCCCTATACGTGATAACAGTCAGGAAGAAGAGTGGACGAGTGAGAAAAATGAGATTAAACTTTACAGACGATGAAAAGACACTGGCGACCAGGGTTCGTGTCCTGAGTCCTGCAGAACAGAATACAAACTCTGGTGTTATGCTTCCAAAAAATTCATGTTATAAAATAGAAACTTTTGCGATAGACTGGGGATATTGTCAAACTGTCTCTGCACCCCTTCAGCACAGAACTGTTTCAGTAAGATAGCCAAAACCCACATCTGAATGTACAATAACTGTATGCGTTGTTTTAAAACCAGAATAACCCCAGGTCACATTGAGCAGTGGGCAAAAAATGCTAAAACAGTCAGATGATATGTTAAATCACCACCACCACCATGGGCTGTAGGTGTGAGAACAGAAACATTAATTATAAAACATTAATACACCTATGAGTCAGAGTTCTGCGGCCTTGAGTGAAACTAACCCATTTTATTGTAAAATTTCAGGATGCATTTGAATGTTTTTCCAAAGATTCGCTGCTGAACGTGCTCCCATGCACCCGAGTGTGAGACAGTGAATGTTACTCTACTGGATCAGATAAACCATAGTGTCCCCGATGTCTACAGTGAGGCCGTTGTCAGCCAGAGTGACTCTCTTCTCCTCCAGATTGATGTTGAACACAGATTTGTTGGAGATGGGCAGTTTGCCTTGTTCCTCCTGTCCCAGCACGGGCACCCGGCGAGGTCCTAGTATGGGGTCTTCGTATCTCATCAGCTTCACTTTGGACAGATCTGGTGGAAGAGAGAAGACTCAGAGGCAAGGAACGACAAGAGAGAGAATAAAAATGAAAGGAGAAAAAACAGAATAATGGGCAAGTGGTGGAGCCCAGACACAGCAGAGGGATTAGGGAGTAAGAAACAAGGGTGCAGACAAGAACGGGGAAAAGAAAGAGATTAAAAATTAAGGGTTGAAAAGATTGAGAAATCAGAGCAAAGACAGGAAGGAGGCAGGATGGAAAAATGAGAATCAAGACGGCAGGCAGAAAGCCGAGAGAAAGGGATAACAGGCTACAAAGAAAACTGGGTCATTTATTGAACTGTTTTTACATAACCTCATGCATTTCAACTTTATTCTGTTTGTGTTATTTATGCCTCATTTTGAACTGCCTTTAAAAATTAACAGCAGCAGGCTGTAACAAAAACAATGGACAGATGATGCAGCTGGAACAAGTAATATTTAATTGACTTTTTTCCCCCAATTACACTGAATTGATCACTTTAAAATTACAGCTTTGAAGTGAGGACGTTGCCTCAGCTCTGGTCTCTTTGTGTCTGTTCCTTGTGTCTTCCACTTGCATGTCAATTTGGAGGTACTGAGAAATGAAGAAGTGGGATGTATAAACTGAAAAATAAGAGGGAAGGATGCCCTCAAACATAATAGACCTTATTCATAGCAGCCACATAAAACAGGAGACCAACACAGGTGTCACTGGCGACTGTAATGAAGGATCTGTTTTACTTCAACACAGAGACTTCATTACTCTGATTTGTAAGATGTGTGTTTACCTACTTCATGTCAAAATAACTGCAGTGAACAAAGATTTATTTAGTGTCACAAAGCTCTCAATAGATTTTCAGGTTTAACAATTTTATATTTGCTTTACAAACCTTTGATGAGTCTGTTGACCTTGGATAGTCTTCGGATTATGCTGTCTTTGCTGTCCCCCTGTCGGATGTCAACCTTGGTCGAAAACAGGCCGTTGAACGGTTGAGGGTTGACCAGGGACACACACACTCCAGGCTGAGGAGACAAAAGCGTGACACAATGCCCAAAACGCAATTAAAATGTTGGTTTGAGTGCACAGCATTCATTTTGTTAATCACCAGAAGGGATGCAAACAGCGAAACAAACAGGAAAAACATGAAGAAACAGAGAGAAAACACAGCGAACAAAATGAGGAGAAATGAGTGAGTAAAAAAAGTAACTCAAAATTCTACCTCCAACACTCACAAAGTCAAACTTTGAGCAGCCAACACATAGCCAAAAGCGTTTACCTCTGATCTGAAAACAGAGAACGGTTTCCCTGGGCAACAGTCCTCCTTCACTTTGTCATCAGCCTCCGATGCAAACAAGACATCAATCTGCTCCAACTGTCGAGGGGAAACAATGTGAATCAAAAAGATAATCAGCTGAGCCGTCTAGTCCACAGGATAGTGTGTATACAGGTGTGTCTGGCAAATGCTGGGGGTGTTAACTAGGCTCCTGTAGTGACCTAACGTCAGGCTTTGCACTACTCTGTCACATATTCCCTGGATTAAAAATCTGCAGTTTGGTTCTTTAAAGACCAAGGTGACTAAAGCTAGCTTGAATCGTCAGAGCAGTTTTTACAGCAGGAAAAAAAACTGTCAAACAGCCCACACAATCCACATAAACCTATTCTCTGCAGACCAGTCTTATAAAAAACCATTTGTGAGGTAAGTAATATATCATCCTTTTTCAGTCCTACATAATACCTCATATTTCTGTCCTGATGTATTTTCTCTCATCAACTTATCTCCGGCTATGATTTATCAGAAACATGGGAATCTGATTCAGGTTATTACTTTGACATACATTATGCAGAAATTTCCTTTTCTGCTGTTAAATCTGTGCTGGTTTCCCAAAGTCTCTTTGGGACTTTGGGTTTTATTCTTTTGCCAAGGCTAAGCTTTTGTGCAGACTAAAGTATTAAGGGATTTTCTGACTGTCAAGTGAGCTCAGGATTGTCTCAAAACATTTGCAAAAGTATTGAAACCCGGCTTTAAAGTCGAGGTATTTCTGAGCAAACTAGAATGCTGCAGATGCATGTTGACAATTATACGGAGACAACAGAACCTAATCACATAAACTTGACCACTTTCAACTAATAGTTTTGCTCCTTGTGTTTATTGTCTAGCCTCATCAAATTTAGCATCATTCTGCATCCGACACTGAGCTCACAAAAGCTCAGGAGTGGCTGCTTACCTCCAGAGAATTAGTCAAGTAGACCAGGTTCTCCATGAGAACTGACCGCTCATCAAACTCCAGCTCCAGATCCAAAACCCTGGGACCATTCTTCTCCAGGTTCTCCTAAAGAATAGAAAGTAAAAGCTGCATGGTCAGAATCCCTGATACAAGCACAAACGATCAACACACTTGCACATAACGTCAACTCCCATGAAGAATTAACAGCATTCAGTTGATATATATTTAACAAACCTGCAGCTGAAAGAATAATGGACAACGCAGTATTTCAAGCTTTTGTTTATAATTCAGCATTACACGCAACGTTCATTGTTATGTTAATGCTCTCATTATGAGAATCTTAAGAAAAAAAAAGATCTGTGAGCAAAAGATGCCAAAACAAACGATCAAATGTGGAGAGGCGGGAGAGGAAACAAGCTTGCATGACCAGCTTGAAAGACAAATCACAGACGAATCCAAAGCTTATCATGATTATTTATTAGGCTCATTCTCTTTCATCACTGCAGTGAAACAGCAACACCTGAACAAAGCCCAGAGCACCTGTGAGATATGACATCTAAAAATCTAATAAGCAACGTGCTTCTAACCATTTACTACCCACTTGAACGTGACTGAATGAATACACAGTTTAATATAAAGGAAACAACAACTGCAATGATTCCTAAATTTCAGATTTTAGTGATTTTTTTTTATTCTGTAATACCTGGGTGTATCAATGGATGCTCCTTTAGCTAAGAGTGATGCAGGTTGCAGTGTGATAGGAATTAAATATAACCTGTGTACAATTGTATCTATAGACGAAAGGTGAGAATAACAACTGTGAATCAAAACATACAGACCTGTAGTCAAGCTGGTGATGGGGGGAAAAAAAAAATAAAAAAATCACATTTTTATGGATGTTGTAAACAAACAGAACGAGGCTGAGACAGCCTGTCAAATGTGTGTTTTGTCGTCTTTCAATCAAACAACATATTGAACCTATTCCTGGAATTTCTTTGCTCGAATTGATTTACCACATTGGCTGCAATTTTGTCATTGTGCGACAAAAAAAAGGAGACATAAAAAAAAATGTTTTTGAAGATGCAAACTCTATTTCGATCAAATTACCAGAGCACACTTTGAACCAATCAGAAGCTGCGCTGTGTGTAAACACAAAAGATGAGCCACTTCATGGACAAGCTGCACAAACAGCTCCTCAGGGAGTAAACAAATCCAATTCAATGAAAACAGAACACAAAAAAAGACGTTAAAAAACACAAAGGAGGGTTATCTGTGTGCACAATTCTGTCATTAAAGTCAATATTTAAAATAATAAATCATAGAAAGTCCTAAACGTGATGCAGGTAGAGAAGAGCAGAATGAAGGGGAGGGGAGTGGACGTGTCTTTACGCAGATACCACAACAGTGTCACCCTTCCACCAGATTTACCTTGATCATGGCTACAAAAGGCATGACTCTCTTCATGTATTTCTTCAGTTCAGGCAGGGCTCCCAACTCGCTGGCTATCACTTTGTTGTCTGGAAGGACACCATTGTTGCTCTGGACAGATGCAAAAAAAATTAAACAAAAGTGACAAATAACTGGGCCAAACAGGAACAGAAACAAGGATGCATAGAACAGCCAAACAAAAACACAGCTTTAATTAATATAACCATCTAAGATACAATTCTGAAAATACGCCTGGGCAGGAGTAAGCATTTTAGTGCATTACTATGGGCCTCTGTACTTCTGCAAATAGCAAACAGACAAATGGCAGCTTTTGTCTGTTCCTCACCTTGTAGTGCTTGCCGAGCAGGGATAAGGCACTGTGTTGCCATGGAGGGTAGCTCTTGGCTACGTAGATGGTGCAGTGGGAAGGCTTGGACGGGGGCTTCGAGTCACTTTTCTGCTGAAGAAAAGCAGGATTTAAAAAAAAAAAAGCCTTTCCAAATCCATCTCATTTATTTATATAGTCAGAAACACAACACAAGGTGGCCTCAATTCAATGCAGACTGTGTTTGGATTATTCAAGAAGCCAGCTGTTTCTGTTGTGCGACTGTGTGATCTTCTTCAGCAAACATGGGGCTCTGTGAACTTATTTTACGTGACAGCTGTCAAGTCTGTTCTACTCATGTACCATATGTGTTTCCACAAACGAATCCTGATATGACAGCGTATTACCAGTGTAAATAAAAACGAGATGAAGCTGCTTACTGGACGCCTAAGATAAATAAATGGGACTGCACAAATTCTGTCAGCTTTATTAGAAGTTTAATAAAGCACACAATGCTCATTCTGGAAATCAACCATCACCCTATTTTGAAATTATTAATGAATTATTTTCAATTATTTAGTTTTGCACATTTACAAAATCGTGTGATGATCGAAACTGTGGCCACATGTTCAGCTCTCCTCACCCTGGTTGACTGGAAACTCACTTGACAACAAAATATATTTGCCTCTGAACAAACGTCATGCATGAAAACTTTAAATAATAAACAGACTCTCCTGTCTTCCCTTTTCTCCTCTTTCCAATCCTACAAAGCAACAAGCAACAAAACGTTTGCAGGCAATCAATAACAGTGGCCTGGATGCCTGAGATATCGGCTGTCTAAGATTTTGTCAATACTCGTTTTGCTTTTCTCTCAGCTCCCTACAGCTACCCATTGAAGAGGCGACCGGTTAACAAACAATAGACTAACTTTCCTGCTGTGAACATAACACAGACTTAAGTCTTCCAGGGTATCTAAAAGGATACAGGATGTTGTTGGAGAGTCACAAAGAGACAGCATCAATAATCCACAACTGCCACATGTTAGATTGGGAGGTGTGGACTTATAAGAATAAAACAAAACAAACAAGCAAGACAAAAAAACAACTCCTTTTGTCATTCTATTCATTTTTTGCTCTATTTCCAAGTTGGTAAAATACATGTTTTTGTTAAGTTTAGTTTCAAATAAATTTGTTCAAAACTTCACATACTGTTTTGTTGTTCTTCTGCAAGTAGGTAAAGACACAAACTATGCAAAACAAAGCATGCAGCTGACCGTTTATCTTACTAGCAAAATGTTTTATTTGACAAAACTTGAGTTTTAGTTTTGTGCTTGTTTGAAAGCATTTAGATTAAACTGCACACTAGATTCAGATATGATAAATTGCTGCAAAAACCCAGTCGCTACTTGTGCCTGCTGGTGCCTAATAGTTTCAAGCTTCTTATTGTGGAGTTGTTGTTGTTTTACCATTTTCTGCATCACTGTGCTCCAGATCAAACAGCTATCAAACTGTTAAACAACACCTGAGGGAGAGAACATTTTGACACACTGCTGCCTACAACTTAATTACTAGATTAATTACTTAATGAACACTTTCAGACAAGTGTTGGATTTCATACAAACTATTAAAAAGAAAGCAATCAATTCTGAAATGACTATTCATTTGCACAATTCATTTAATAAGCCATTACAACCGTGAGGTAAAGTGGCAGGAAGACACAGTTTACCTTGTTTTTGGGAGGAAGCATGTATGCTTTTAGTCTCAGACGGAGGTCGTGTGCGGTCTCCATGAGGTACTGAGAGGAACGAATCAGAATCTCGTCAACTGGGCCAGCCACAGGCCATGAGGCCTTCATCAGAGAGCCTGTCTGTAAGGCAGAAAGGGGGAAAAGGACGCATGAGGAGTTAAAAATGTTGTTTTGGTTTAAAAAAAACACTTTTATTGTGGCGAAAAGCAAAACCAAAAAAGCTTGAGGCACACCGGAGCTTCAGAAACCCATTAACTACACAGCCAGAGGTCACACTGCCATCATAACAAAACAAGCAGACCCACATTAAACAGGCAATGTGCAAGAATCCCAGACTGATGTGTGTACCTATGTGTCCACTGAGTGCCTCTTAGCTCTTTAGCTAGTGGTGTTGAACACATAATTGGAGAGAATACCAGTTGTGGGGCTTTTGTTGTTGCTAAGCGACAACTGAAAAACCTCCAGCATAGCAGCACTTCTTCATATTCATAAAATCTGAGTCTTAAAAATATTCTTGGCTCCCTGTGCTAGTGGATGCATGTAACACTGGGAACATTCACTTCATACCGCTGAGAGGCAGAAGCCTGGAGTGTGAAGACAGGCTCCCAGTGGACATGAACATCAACAGAGGGAATAGCTTTGCAGCCATTTCACACAGGTAAATGAACAAAAGGGAACTGTGCTACTGCAAACCTACAGGCACCTGAAAATTTTAGCTTCTTCATCCCACATGTACTCATGAATGTAAATGAACACAAGGAATTAAAGTGTTTCATCTGACTGTATTTCTGAGTTACTTGAAAGTATACAGTGAATTTAGGACTAAAAACAGACAGGGGGAGAGGAACAAAGTCAGACTGGAACCCAGTCAGGGCACATGGGACAGTCAAAATGTGAAAATAACAGCACGGTGCTAAATCTATATGCTTCTTACCTTGCCCAGGAGACTCCAGGTGTATTCACAAAGGTGTGGACAGATGGGGGCCAGCAGCAGAGTCTGTCTCTCTATGAACTGGAAGACAAGATCTCTGTGCATGCCTTCGATGGCCAGCTCCCGATACTTGTCTTTGGCAGCCTAAAAACACACAACAAAATAGTTAAAAGGTTTATCAGTCCTGTCATCGGCTATTAGATGTCCTCTTCTGTGTGTTAATGCTACTGTTTTAGCCCTCTCTGTAGTGTGATAATTGGATAAGAGAGTCTTTTTTTTTTTTTTTTTTTTACAGAATATTTACCTGGAACTCAAAAAAGCCACTCTTCAGAGCCTCCTTGTACATCATCTTCTCATAGTGCTGCTCGGTCTTCATGATACCTGCATTCATTTCACTAGACAGGACATCAAATTATTTTGATCAGTTTACAAATTATCAGCACTGACTTATAATAAAATATCAGGGACAAAATATTCCAAAGAAACCATATACCCTCTGAAAGACTAAAATATTTTCCTGTTTCCTGCTTTCATTTCTTGCCTATGAGTACCAAGTCACAAAAGCTCATAAACTAACAAAACAATGCAACGTACAGGGAAACAAATTCACTTCAAAAACAAGAATAATGAAGTCCCACAATTTCAAGATCGTCTACAGAAATAATGTGTCTCACTCGTGCTAATTATGGCATCAAGATTCAAATGATGATTAAAATAGACTAGAGATGAACAACAATTTTTACAGTAGATTAATCACTTAATTATCTTAGTAATTAATTCGAAAGTAGTTGGTTTTACTCCTAGCAGTTTGAGCATTTGCAGCATTTCTTCATCTTATATGAAGAAATTGTTGTTTTTTTCAAAACAGTTTTTCAACAGTTTTCCTGTTTTCTAAAAGACAGTTGGGTGTCTTTCTTCTACAATGAGTTCAATACATATTCCAATTGATAATGCTTCTTTTAAATACGGCAAAAAGATGCTGGTGTTCCAGGATGTTGAGCTGTGTTATCGAGGTTCAAAGTCAGCTCTGCCTTCTCCATGACAAGAACCTAAAACCCTCTTGTACGTGGCCTTGCTTCATATAATGATTTTAGTTTAATAATTTAATTATTTACCTGGCAAAGACTCGATCATTGAAGGTGTCTGCAGGTCCCGTCCTCAAGTTCTTCTGGTTGGCAATCATCTCCTTCACCCATTCCACCCAAGTGTAGAGGCGCAAGATGCCAGCGTCAGCCATCGCCTCCACAAAGTTGGCGTCCTCCACTGTGTCCCCAGCATCGGCTAGAGCCAGACGCATGCCTGAGACAGGAAATGAAGAGGTGTGTTAAACAGCAGAAAGGAGTGAGAGGGTCGAGATGATATGTAGTTCTGGTCAGTGTCTCTGCTCTCGATTGTAATTTGCTCTACCTAAATATTCCACTATTTAGGTCCTCTAATCATTTGACAAGCACCGAACAGAGCACCGCTTTTGTCGTCTGCAAAACACTTTCTGACAGGTGAAGTTCAGAGGCTTTGTGAAAAATTTCAGTCTGAGAAAATCTCAGATACCCAGCAGACATCACTACATGCTCTTAGACAGGAAGTCAACATAATACATCTATCTGCTGTCAGACCATGAAGTTCTTTACTCCCACGGCAGGACAGCTTCTAGAAACACAAGAGACACGTCTGTCTATTATTCAGCCCGTTCAGAACATAAAAACAAAAAAAAGGTGGAAATAATAACCACAAAAATAAACAAACACTAGAAAAGAAACCAGGAATGATGGCTAGACAAACCCTGAGGTATATTAAGGGTAGGTGGGATACTAGTTGTAATGCGAGGGGAAAAAGATCTAAGCGAAAGATGACGGCTCAAAACAAAGTCAGACATAAAACCAATGGAGATGAATAACATAAGACTCAAATTCTGAAATCTACTACACTTGCTTCTGGTGCAGAGAATATTTTAAATATACACTGCCTTCCTGGTTACAGTTTTATTACAGCGTGCATATTAAGTTAATCTACAGAATTCATTACTTGGAGGCGGTCGCATTTTTCCTCCCTCCGTCTCTCTCTGTTCTTTTCCCCACGCCCTCATGTTTTCTGCTTGCTGCACTTTTGTCTGGTCTCGTTGGTCTGACTTGGAGCGATCACTTGGCACTGGACCTTCGAAACACCGACCGTGGAATTGATTAGCTGGTCTCTCAACGCAATTGACAAGATTGTTGCCACAAACAGCACGGGCCTAGGGGAGCCTACCTGCCCGGACGGGAGTTTCGCCTCTGGTTACGTGATCGACGCCTGGGGGAAGCGGAAGGGGATCATGGGGATCACCCCTATCCGTGGAAGATGTTTATATATTTGGATTTATGATGACAGGTCTGCTGATAATTGGCTTGTTCACGGGCCTAAGCTTCTGGAAAATTAGGATGACCGCAGATAGAAACGACGTCCAAACTCTGCTGGTCTTCGCAAACGATCGGATCAAGGCTGTTGCTGACCGGAATGACGAACTCAAATGTAAGACGGACAATTTGCTTGGTGTGACTGTTGATTTGAGTTGCAAAGTGGATGCCATCAAGGTGAGGATCGCCACAGCTGAGATCTAAAAGAGTTGAGAGCAGCTAGGGGGAAAGTGAAATTGTTCCTGTCCCCCGCCTAAACAAGAAGGATACTGATTATATTCTGGCGCCCCTGGAACAATAACAAACTCCTCTGGAAGTTTTTCATGGCCAAGAGATAGCTCTCCTAAACACCCCCACCCCCAAGGACACTTGTTGACTTTTGGACCGGTCCATCCGAGGACGTCTCCATAGCAACCTGCTGTGTTATCGCTTCCACCCTCGCGAACTGAGACACCGGGATCTGGGACGGAAGGAGATTGGCTACACGCATACACACACACACACATCGGACTCATGAACTGAGGACTGAGCTCACATTCACACACACATGCCCATCCCCCCTCCCTTCCGCCTCCACAAGCTTCCCACTCGTGATGCAGTGGTCAGGAAACCCGTGCGCAGCGCACTCTGGCGCAGCAGCTGCATAGGAGACCAACTACTGTGCTGAGCTCCCTCCCCACTACCCCATCCTTTTCCCAACTAGCCTTGTCTCATGTCATGCTTTGCCTGTTGCGGGTTTTTTTTTTTCAGGTTCCTTCTTAAATTGAATTTCCCAACATTGGAGGTTTCATTTGGTATAACAAACCTTTTTTTCCATTTTACCCTCTGCTATCCCTACCCGGATCCCAAATGTCCTTTTTTTTTTCTCCCTTTTCCTCAAGAAAGACAGCGCTCCTAGGCGCAGCAGTCAGAGCTGCCATTGGCTGGGCAGCTCGAATGAAATTTCATTGTATATGAAAGTGTGCAATGACAAAGTATCTGTGATCTGGAGTGCAGTATAAAGGCCCTGACATATATGATAGCTCATAACACCCAAAATCAACACTTCTACCTATCTTATGCTTTTAAAAAAAAATTTATCCTCAACAGGGGATAAAGAAAGCGTACAGTATAATCAAGTTTAATGGCCTGTGCACTGAGAACACAGTAATCACCTCTGAAAGTACACGTGGCGTGTTTTTCTTCTACTACAAGACAGATATTTTGAAAAGAAAAAGCACAAGGTAGGAACTAGAAAGAGGAGGGAAAAAAATAAATCAAGAAAAAATGACTGTACCGTCGGCAGAAAATTTTTCAATGGCTTGGGAGAGAGTGAGGAAGTTTCCTGTTGATTTGGACATCTGGTTAATAATAAAAAACAAAAAAAAACAAAAACAGATGTTAGAATCCAGAAGTATCCACCTACATGAGTTTAAAACAAAGCACAGTGCAATACATTTATAAATTCAAGCTAATTTGGTGTTTAAAAAGAGTGCAATTTCAAAAAGTTTAGTTTTAGCTGCAAAATGTTTAATTGTAATGTTTTAAATCAGTCAGTTGTCAGGTTAGCAACACAAAAGAACACATCAGATGGACCAGATCTTTTCTCCTGACAGTATAACCTTAATAACAAAGACTTCAGAATTAATATATACAGATTAATATTTGACACACCTTTTCAGAGTTAAGAAGCAGATGCCCATTAGCTCGCACAGCTTGTGGCCACTTCCCACTGTAGATGAGAGAAAATGTTCTAATTAGTGTCATTTTCTCCATCAACATAATCAAGTTAACCTCAAATGAAGGTTGCTGATCCATGTTTTACATTAATATTTTTTAAGATCCCTGAAATCCAACGACTCTTTAGTAGAATGAAACTGCAGAGGGAATGGGGAATGCGTTAAAAATCATTATCATGATGTCAGTGACATTTTTTTGTAATTGATATATCAAACACAAGGATAATATATTGAACCGGGTTCAAATGCAAAGCTTCACAATAAAGAAAACTTTTCTCATGACAACAACAAAGCGACTAAAGTTTACTAGCTTTAATTATAGTTTGCTCGGAATTATTAGTTTGGACACCAGATAAAGGAGAAGTAAAACAACATAATATGATCACACACTTCAGCCAAACAGAAATGTAAAACTGTTCAAACCTAAAAGGACTGGTTACCAGGCAACCAGCGCAAACACTCAAAGTTCAGAGTCTAAGCCAAGAATTAGTCTGGTACATCAACCATAAAATGCAGAATTGTTGTTTTTCCAGTCTGGCTTTTGTATGAATTGCACAAATGAGATGTATTTTGTAGAGCGTGTTTGCCAAAAATGTCAAAATATTCATTTAACAGTCAATCAACTTAGTTATTTACAATTTTTGCTTAAAAAAAAAAAAACAGGCTCTCCCGTAGGCATGATAACTGTGAATTCTAAGACGCTAAGAATTTAGTTCCTCATATATTCCCTCCTTCTCTCTGTACTGCTCAGTTAAGTGGGGAAAACTCACCTGTCTTTGGGCCACATAGCCACGTGGTTGTACAGGAAATAAGACAGGTGGTTGGGAACCAGGTCTTTGCCAGACGCACGGACATCCACCGGGTACCAGTACTCAAACTCCCTCCTCAGCCTCTGTAGGTGCTCTTTAGGGATGTCAGTCTTGGGGAATGGAGACGTCTTAAAGAAGATGAAATCCCAAACCTCCCTGGTCATCTGCTCTGGCCTGTGGGAAAGGAAAAAAAAAAGAGTCAAGATGGAAAGGAGTGATGTATTGGGTTAACATGAGGAGACAAGGAGCAGTTAAATGCTCAGCGTGACAATATGTTTTTATATAATCCAGTATTTGAAAGTGTGTACTTCACTTCCCTTTGCTATTTTCAGTGTGGAGAAGATTACAGATTACACAATGGATGCATCGGTTATAGTTTAATATCAGTTTATTGTTTTGTACAGACACGAGCGTGTTTTGCGTGAACGTGTTGTATTCATACTTGATGCCCAGTGGTGAGCCCCCCTGCCCGTTGAGCACACCTCCCTGGAGGAGGTGGGCTACCGTGTAGAAAGCCATGTAGATGGTGGAGTCTGATAGCGACTCAATCAGCCACTGCTCATCCCAAGGCAGTCGCGTTCCTATGGTAACCAGGGGACGTGCACACATGCAGACACACACACATCGACAGAAAAAGACACGTACACAATCAAAAAAAATGAAAGAAAAATATAAGCAAAGACATTTGTGTTGAATTTGCCATCTCATCAAGCTGCTTACATACTAGTGCCAAGGAAAACACTAATGCAGAGGAATATGGCCTTGGCCTCATGGTACAATTCTTTATAAACAAACAGATGTAATTTTATATTTTCCAATAAATCAAACCAAACCACAAGCAGCTAACCTGTTGTTCTGACAGATGCAACAGCTGCTTTAACTCATGGATTTTTGCGAATTTTCCTCAAATTTTAATTTTAACAATTTTTGCCAATAAGACGTTATGAAAGAAAAACAACTCATTTCGCCTCAAATCTGCTAAGCTCATGTTTGTGAGTTTCCAGTAAGATTCACCTGAGATCTTTTACGATGATTAAAAACTACTATAAACTTGAGAAGTAATTAATTTTCATTGGCAGTGGATGTTTGTCTATGACAATACACATTTTGGATGGCTACACTCGCACACTCTGTTTTTACATTCAATTGAACAAAACTTTAAAACAATAAAAAAAAAAAAAACATAATTTGTGTGGCAGAGAAGAAAGACACAAGGGACCAATAATTCATAAAACGCAAATATTATGAGACTGGGTCACAGTCAATGTGTGGCTTGTAGATTTTCCTGTTTGAAACAATTGAAACAGCACAACTCACCTCTGTCTTATTAATCTAAATCCACAACTTGTTTGCAACTTTGCACTTGAACCTTCAGGCAAAGAGTAAATTCTTTGGCCTGTACAAGTGAGACTAGAGAAAAGTCTGCACAACATGTACCTGAGATGTATATTAAACCTATTATTTGTCTGGTATGCTGGCTGGAGTGACTTCGAGCTTCATATCCTCATTTCTACAGTAGGATTCTCCAATGGGCCTAGACTGTACTGTACTGGCCTGTACAGTGTGCCAGCTGGCCTTCAGTCTGCATCTATTCCTGTATGAACAGAGGTGGACTGTTGCTAGGTGCTTTATCATTAGTCCTCTGTCTCCATCTATAGACCAAAAACATCACTCAAATGCTAACTCGAGAAGCTTTAAGTCCTATTCCTCTCTCACAGAGTGATAAAATCGATCCTAGTACCAGAAAGGTGTTAGCTTTGACTGAGATGATGATGTAACTATTATCAAACTTACAAACATTTTTACCGTACACACAGCCACACACACACAGAAGAGGACATCACTTACCAAGGCCATAGGTACGAGAGCAGGCATGTTCCTGTAGCCAGGCCAAGGTTGCCTCAAAGTTTCTCCTGGTCTCGTCACAGAATCTGTGTCGTATTTTACAAAATAGAGCATATCAAATTGCTTTTTTGACCAGTTTCTCAGTCGTTCTGGAAGTTAAAAACATGAACTTTGTCATTTTGATTAATTGTAGACACGTTTTAAGTAATTTTAGACAAATTTAGATTCACTTCAGACGTACTTCAGTAGCTTGAAACAGGGTTTTGCTGTTTTGAAAAACTTTTTTACAGTGATTTTAAACAATAGCTTGGTAAGTATTGACAAATCTCCAATTATTTTAAACATTTATTGTCTCAGAATAAATTTCAACTCATTCTAGACAAATATTTGTCATTTCAGAGACACTTCAAATAGTGTTTTCCCCATTTTGGACAGGTTTTTGCCATTTTGAGTAATTCTGAATGTATTGAAATGATTTTGGATGCTTTGTGGTCATTTTGAACAGATTTAACATCTTTAATTGATCCTATTAATTACATGCCCATCAGCTGATTGATTTGGTTCCACAAATAAAGCTGACATAACTGCTGTTTTAATATCTAATAGTATAAAATAATGTTTATGTTTTGTGGTAAATGCAGACATAGCACTCTTTAACGAGGATCAAGGATTGTGTTTATTTTTTAATATTTCTGAATGACTCTTTCAGCTGTTTTGTCAGAAAATAGTTAAAAATGTACATTAGAATATATTCACTTGTAAAAGTAGTTATTTATCTTTTTAGATTTATGTGTGGAAAAAAAAACTGCTTTCAGCTTTCAGTGTGGCAGACAATTAAGTACATAAATGTATTTAAACACCCTGTATAAGATTTTCTCAACCTTTGCAAGAGCCCTGACAAATATGCCAACATTCTGCAAAAGCAAAGAATTCTCTGAATTCTTTAAAAAGAATTCAGAGAATCAGAGGAAAGAGTCTTACGTCTCCAAAGACTTGAGGGCTTCATTAGCCTGCTGTTTCCACTCAGCATCTCCGTAGTCCAAATACCTGTAGGACACAAATAATACTTGCATGACGTTTATCAAAGATGCTGGAAATGGCATTCAATGTTTCAAAGAGCTACAGCTTTATCGCTATTTCTTTAAGTTTTGTGCCCATGATGAACAGAACCCATTAACCAAACAATACTTAATGTACGTAGCTTCAGATCCAGATTCAGGTCCCACATGAAAACAGTTTTGTCAGCTTTTGTAGTATTAGCATTCTTGCAGTACTCACCACTGATCACAGAGAGCCACCACGCACTCATCAGCTGAACGTGACATGACCTGTTTTTCTGGCTCCATGTAGATCATGGCCTCACCCTGTGATGAATTAGCACAGAGCCAACATCATTAAAAGTAAACAGAAACCATACTGCACATATCTAGGAAGTTTTGCATATTAACTTTCTAGCAGAGATAAGAAACATCAAGCATACTATAGAATAAAGTCAAATTGTTTTGCATATATAATATGACTGCTATTAATTTTCATTTTCAATTGATTTTAGCATTAGAAAAAGAAGTGTCTTACTTTCTCCACCATCATCTTCTGGATTGGCTTCTTGACATCCTGAACCTTCTGTCCCTTGTAGCCCTCAACCAGCATGATCTGAGGCAGGAATTCATTCACAGAAGATCATCACCAGTTGTATCAACAATAAGTGGAAAATGCTCATGTTTCTTTCAGCAGTAGACAGAGCCAAACTATCTGAGGGCAACACATGATAAATAGCCAGTAGATAGCTAATTTAGTCTGGCCTTTGGGTGTGAACAACTTGATTTCTGTGTGGGAGAAAAACAAAGTCCAATCCACAGGGGGTTTCCAGAGAGGTTGTATTTTGCTGCCCTATGTATCCGTTTTTTTTACTCATTAAGCACTAAGGGCACTCACCCCTTCATAAAATCCCTTCAGGTAGACCTTCTCCTTGGCCTCGGCCAGCTTCTCCTTGTCATTCTGGCTCTGGATCTTTAGCTCATCACACACTAGTGGAGCTGACAGGTTCCCATAGCCTGGGATGTCTATGATCGGTACCTGACGCACACACAAGTAGAAAACAAACATTAGTGCATTTATCATCTGAGGCTGAATTGGTAGGTTCAGGGGAGCCAAAGAGAATTCAAATCCACTTTCATTAGTTCAGCTTACCGGCTCAAAAGGCAACACCATCTTGTCCTCAATTCCATACTTCTCACGTAGAGCCTTTTGGAAATGCATGAATTAACAGAAATATCAATAAAATGCTAAATGTAATGTTTGCTTAAAGAATGGACGTGATGAGTTTGGTCCAAAAACATTTTTTGCAGGTACAAAAGCTTGGCGAGTTCTAACAGAGTAGATGGGCACTTATCTATAAATCACATCACCTGTTTTTTCTTGATGTCCCTGAGAGCAGCAATGTCATCAGGAGCATCAGACGGTACACTGGTAACAACCCCGGTGCCTGAGGAAAAGACAGACAAGGCATGGCAATGCAGAAAATTTATAAGACGATGCTGTAATTTGCTCCGTTCTACACACATTCAAAGATATTAAAAAGCCAACGCTGCCACGCGGCTACACTGATGCAACTAATTAACTGAGGAGACAATGAGGGGACAAATAAATAACTGTGATGTGGAAACTGAGATTTACTGTTGCTCATTACCCTCCATAACCTCTCAGAAACAGGATGACACGCTGGCCATGAGAGATTCATTCATATTGAAATTCTGACATTTCACCTTAGCCATTTGGAAATTCCAATTACGACCATGTACAGAAATTCATCAACAGGAAACATGAATGCAAATAGACAAACTGCACGCCTCGAGCAAAACAGACAAGAAAACATAGATAACGCTGTCTTCTAACAGCATAGACACACGCAATTAGGTCCATTTCGTATGTTTGCAAATGTTCAACCCCCGGGAAAAAACAACCCATTACTTCCATCCTTTGACATCACAGTACAACACTTTTGAATTCCACCTTGACCTTATTGTGCTATTTTGAGAACCTGGTATTTTTCCATACACTTCTCTAAGACCATAGGACCAGATTTAAGAAAATATTAATGATAAACCTAAGTGCACAAACCTTGTTCTCTACACAGTAACAGCTAAAGGAGCAAGAAGCTGGGAAAAAAAATTATCTTTATAAAAAAAAAAATGTAGTTCCAGTAACTGTCAGCTACGGTTTTCTTAAGCTCAAAGGAGAGGAAGATGTCACACAGTAGGATATTCCTGTTGCTTGAGCAGCACTAACCAAGAAGCCTGTGAACAGTTGTAGCATCGCAACTAAAGGGACAAACTGCTGGCATTAAAAATAAACAGATATATCTAACGAATGTATTTCATGTAGGTTTCTTGAGCTGTACCTTTGTCCTCCTTGATGGTGAGCATGGGCAGAGCATAGATGATCTTGTAGGAGGTCAGAGGAGCACTCAAAGCACTGCCAAGGATATCCTACAAAGACACAAAAATGCTGGAGAGCCTGATTTGATTCACACTGTGCACTGTACCCTATCCTGCTGTGAAAATCTGCCTGGAGTCATGTGATTCTTTTGGTATACAGCATGAATACATTAGACATTTAAACCAATGTTTTGCACATGAAAATGGGTTAACTGTTTCTACATAATATTAGTTAGTAGTGTTGAACTAAATATATGAAAAAATATTTCATTAAATTCAATTGTCATAGCTGAGTGCAACAAGTAAACAAAAGCAGTACCTGTCCCAGTATTTCCATGATCACTGGCACAACTCCATTCTCCTTAGTGAAGCCTTGGAAAGACATGTTTCTGGCAGACCTGCTGGTGCTGATGAAGATGTCTCCGTTGTTTGTTTCAAAGGCGACATACTTCATGTCAGGCCTCACCCAGCAGTTGGTCTGACCAAACATCGTCTCTGGTCTAAGAGTGGCAGCCACCAGGAAGATGTTTTTGCCTTTCATGCCACTGTGGGGAGAACAGCAAGCATTAGAACTTTACTTCTGTCTCAAGTTAAGACGAAATCAAAGTACTATGTAATGAGAATTAAAGTCATTATCCTACTTCTAAAGCTCCTAGGATAAATTTAAGAACATAAAAGCTCATTTATGCAATAGTATCCTCCCAAAGAGGAGTCACTGGCAGTACGGTGTTCGGTATTTGTGTCGTTACCTGCTGTAAAAGACTTTGGATTTGAATTTTGCAGTGTAAGGTTCAACAATCTTCATCTTGATGAGTGTGTACTCCTGAGGTCCAACTCCCTGCAAGTGAAGTATTGATGTAGAAAAAAAAAAATGAACGCTGGTCTTTAATCACCAGAATTTTAAATATGAGAGGGTTTTTATGTAACATCAATAAAACAAAACTCAGCATGACCAAAAATGTCGTCATTTATTTTTTACTGATCATAAATAATCATATAACAAATTACTTTTTAAAAACTGATAAGTTCTTCTATGGAGCTGAGTAAGTTTACCTCTCCGGTCTGCCTGTCATGGTCCATACATGGCTGTCCATCCTTGGGGGAGTAGATAGTATACCTGCAGAGGAGTAGAGAATATTCACATTACAATAATGAAAGAACACACAATACAACATCAAATTAAGCTGCCCAGGGGTATTGTATATTGTCAGAAAAAACTTTCCTTTCTTTGTTAACTTTGTAGAACAAGCAAAAGAGTTACATACAGATGTCAATACCATCCCACCTTTTGCCAAACTTGATCTTTTTTCTCTCTTTCAGAGTGACAAACTGCCACCTGACAAAAGAGTCGTAGAAGGGGTTCACATCTGTGGTGATGAACGAACGCCTCCAGTCCACCTAAGAGGTAAGATCAACACCAGGATTTAAACACAGCTGACTAAAATGAGTAAGTAAGGCTTGTCTTCTTTCTGCTCCCTTTCATTCTAGTTTGGAGAACGTTTGTATTTACATTTTTTTTTAATTTGACAAATGAATGAAATAAAAAATAAAATAAATGTGTTTTTTTTAAGTTTTGTTGATTGTTTAACTGCGACATTGCATGAATGCTCAGTAGTCAACTGTAATTTACTCTTAAAAGTAATGCTAATCACAACAGGGTTCAGACACAAGCCCAGAAACAAAACACAGAAGGACAGGTATTTGTTGCTGGATTATTAGAATTAGTCACCTTGACTCCCATCTTTTTCAGGTCTTTTACAGCCAGAGGAGGGAAGTACTCCAGCCAGTGTTCAGCGTTGGCAAACTTGACAATCTCATCGTCTTTCAGGCCCAAAGATCTCATGATGTCCCACTGGAAAGTGGCGGTTCCAGATTTGGCTGCTGCTTTACTCTAACAGGGAAATAAGAAAGATAAGAAGGTAAATGTAACGCTAAACCAGTTGATATGTGGGTAAGAAAGCAAGAAATTATAAAAAAGACAAATATTCAAAACAACTGCTTATTTTGTCCAACAGGTTTTGATAACGACGACCATTTGAAATTCGAAACAAACTAAATTTAGCGTGGAAAATGTTAATAATTTTGGCATTTAGATTCTGACCTTCTTTCCCTTTGCTTTCTCCTTGATGATGATCTCATCAGATGTTTTGGGCTTCTCCTTCTCTTCCTCCTCTTCATCTCCATCTGGAAACTGTGGAGGGTTTCCATAAAGCTCCATCTCTCTCTTCAGTTTGTCTGCACAGGCCTGGTGGATAAAATATAGACTTATGGATACCAAAATGACTACCAAGGCAGTGTGTGTTGGTGAGAGAATTTAAGACAGTGGATTAGTGGCAGAGATTAATTACTAAAATATTCATATAATAGAATATTAGCACTGGTTATAATAACCTGTATATTTTCTTTTTACAATGAAAAGTGGTAGGACTTTGTCATATGTTAAGCTCTGAAAAAGAATCTGCATTAACCTTTGTTAAAAGACAAAGGTAACAATTATCATACCTGAAATTGCTTTCTACCACAGTGAGTCATTGCAACTGAACTGAACTTTATATAATGGACTGAAGGAAAAAAAAAGAAAAAAAAAGACACTCACTTTGATTGGCATTCCTGTGCAGTGCAGCCCAAACGGGAAGAGGCATTTCTTCCCCTTTAGGGCCTGGTAACCAACACCAAACTGCAAGAACATTAAACAGCAGCAGATAAGAAACCAGTGATCCCAAGATTTGAATCTCAATCAATCTATCACAGATGTAAATCAAAGGTAAGTATTCAGTGTTGAACCGTCTGCTTCTATGTGAAACCTTACCTCACACTTTGACAAGCTGAATGTATGGCCAAGGTGCAATCGGCCATTCATGTAAGGATAGGGGAAGGTGACAAAGTACTTGTTTTTGCTGGAAAGGACAAAAAAAGACAGTTAATCTTAAAGACAAAAAGGCTTTGATATTTGGTATTCCTTTCCAAGCACAAAGTTGTGACCTGAGAAATACCAACCATTAGTCTAAACCCCAAGGGGTGTTTTTTCTTCTGTCATATTTTTACTCACTGCGGGTTAATTTTTCACTGCAATACAAAGTTCTGTATCACTAGGAAAACAGTACAACAACAGATAGAAGGATAAAGAACTCCACAATGCTTTTTTATGTAAGATGATAAAGTTATAATGCAATACATCTTTAAAAAAAAAAAAGAAAGTAAATCAAACTTGTAATCACTATGCACAACATCTTCCCAAGTACAAACAAGAGTTAAAACACTAGAAAAACATGGTGTCTCTGCATGCTATAGACGTTTAACTATTTGCATTTTACAGCCTCTATAAATGAGCTGTTTTCTTACTATTCTGGTCATTAACTCTAGAAAATCATTTCACCATGCTGAACGCATCTTCCAACAACTTGATGTCATCATGATATCTTATTAGGGGCTCGGGCTTCGACACGAGCCACTCTCCTCTCCATTGCAAAGCAATGGGAGGAGAGTGGCTCGTGGCGAAGCCACGAGCCACTATTGTTCTCCTGTGGCGTTTATTATTAGGGGCTCGGGCATGAAATGCCAGAGGCCCTATTGCTCTCTCTCTGGGCTTCTTATTATTATTCTTCTTCCGCCTAAAACTTTGGCTCGCTACTCCTCCCAGGGCTTTGAGAAATCACACACAAATTATATATCAGCGTATGTGGTTTTATGGGGAATCGATGGCTATCTATTTTCTAAGACATTCATTCATATTTGCCAGAGTTATGAGCAAAAAACTGCATTAATTTTCCACATACACATGAATGGGATTACTGAATCACTCAGAGTGAAGACTCACCTGTTTTCACAACGCCACTGCTTCGCCATACTTTCACCTAGAAACGTCATTTAACCATCAAAACGTAGTGATTTCTCTTGTCTACGCAGGGATGTATTTTATGTCATGCTGACATTTACAGGTTTTGCTCAGTGAGTCCTCAAAAAAGTGAAAATTCTCAAAATCTGCTCTCTCTAGAGTGTGTCACGTGACTTTGTAGAGTGGAGCAGAGATGCAAAATCCGCCTAAAACTTTCACGATTGAATCGCTCTCACGACCAAACCATAAATGCTAGGGAAATGAAATTCGCCCAGATTGTAGACAATTTTCCTGGGATTCAAATGAATCCAAGTTTGAAGACCTTGCTCTTTTTGAAGTGAAATGACAGGCAGCAGTTTACAGCAAAGTCGCACCGTTCTCTCCATAAGAACCAATGTAAACTGAATCATCTGGCTCATGGAGGGACAGTGTTTTTTAAATCGCTGTAACTCGGTCATTTCTCTCAATATTTGGAAAATAATCATATCTATGGATAGCCACAGCCTTCCTCTCGCTCACGGTCATTTTAGTTTTCAGCTCGCATTAACGGTTCGCCCACAATTAGCGCCAGAACGAGACGTTGCGCGGTGCTGCTGAGAAGCACTTTTCTGCTGTCTGTGGCAGGCACCGTTGCTATGGGGGCCCATAGCAACCGTCCTTACACACGCGCAGGCATGCTCGCACGCACACACACAGACTCATTGGTGTGCCACACCCACCTTCACACCCAATACCTCCACAGGAGCTGCATTTCAGCCTGAAAATCACTGAAACCTCTCAGCTTCACACAGCCTTGAGAGCAGGGGTGTCAAACTCAGTTCCAACACACCTGATTCAAATGATCAGGCTCGTTATCAGGCTTCTGCTGAGCTTAATGATGAGCTGATTATTTGAATCAGGTGTGTTGGAAGAGGGAAACATCTAAAAAATAGAGGATAGTTGACATCCAGGAACTGAGTTTGACACCCCTGCTTTAGAGTAACTCCAATCGAAATGTTGACCAGGTGAGATCTTCATGTCTTTCCCTTTCAAAATAAAAGCACAGCACAATTTCAAAATAAAAGCCTGTGATGGGCCTGAAAACACCAGTTAAACCTCTCAGCTTCACACAGCCTTTACAATAACTCCAATCCAAATTTTGACCAGGTGAGATCTCCCTGTCTCTGCCTTTCAAAATAAAAGCACAGCACAATTTCTAAATAAAAGCCTGCGATGGGCCTGAAAACACCAGTTAAACCTCTCAGCTTCACACAGCCTTTACTCCAATCCAAAGTTTAACCAGGTCTGATCTTCCTGTCTCTGCCTTTCAAAATAAAAGCACAGCACAATTTCAAAATAAAAGCCTGAAACAGACCAAAAAATGCCAGTTAAACCTCTCAGCTTGACACAGCCTTTAGAGTAACTCCAATCCAAATTTTGACCAGGTGAGATCTTCCTGTCTCTGCCTTTCAAAATGAAAGCACAGCACACTTTCAACATAAAAGCCTTTCACACACCGGAAAACACCAGTTAAACCTCTCAGCTTCACACAGCCTTTACAGTAACTCCAATTAAAATGTTGACCAGATGAGATCTTCCTGTCTCTGCCTTTCAAAATAAAAGCACAGCACAATTTCAAAATAAAAGCCTGCGACGGAGTGGAAAACGCCAGTTAAACCTCTCAGCTTCTCACAGGCTTTACAGTAACTCCAATCCAAATTTTGACCAGGTGAGATCTTCCTGTCTCTGCCTTTCAAAATAAAAGCACAGCACAATTTCAAAATAAAAGCCTGCGACAGACTGGAAATGCCAGTTAAACCTCTCAGCTTCACACAGCCTTTACAGTTTCTCCAATTAAAATGTTGACCAGGTGAGATCATCCTGTCTGTGCCTTTCAAAATAAAAGAACAGCACAATTTCAAAATAAAAGCCTATGATGGACTGGAAACGCCAGTTAAACCTCTCTGCTTCACACAGCCTTTAGAGTAACTCCAACCCAAATTTTCAACAGGTTAGATCTTCCTGTCTCTGCCTTTCAAAATATAAGCACAGGATAATTTCAAAATAAAAGCCTGTGACGGACCAAAAAATACCCCTCTCCTGCCCAGCTCCGGACATGCACCCATCCCGAGCCCCTCCCACGATTTCCGCACCAGCGGGAATTGTCTAGTTGATGAAGTATGTTTCACTTTGATCTGTGTTGTGGAATGTCATCGATGTCAAGAGAATGAGGAAGCAGACTCAGGTGGCTTAGGTTGAGAATAAGGTTTACTGACATCAGGAGAAGTGATACAACAAAGCAGCACAGTTCATGTGAGCATTGCCGGATTCAGTTCTGAGTATTGTCCTCGATGTTTGGGTAAATATTGTAATTGGGGAGGGGATGTCAGATTTATATTATCTGCTCAGGCACGTCAGACTAGACAATATCTAATCTGGACCAGGTAAGCTAGTCGTGACATGTCTTCTTCCTACAGCATTTGTGTTTCTCATGGCCATATTAAGGTGAGACAAGATCTGAACATGCTCACAACCTTAGTTCAGATTAGTGAAAGGGGAACAGGGTTCAAGGGTGGTAACCTGTAGGAGAATATGATATGACCTGTAGGATGATTTAGGACGGCCTCAGTTAACTGCTGCAAGGAAATGCCTTACTAAAGGGGAAAGAGTGATCTCTCCTTCACAATCTGTCTCTCCTATCTGCTCTACATGAACACAGCCAGCAATTCACATAAAAAGTCTCAGAATTTTTTTTTTTAAAAAAACAGCAGTCTCCGTTGTGCTTAGAACTGCAGAATTTTTCAGATTTTTTTTTTTTTTTTTTTACAGGATCTAATGTTTATTTGTGGAGAATTATTATATAAAATACACATGTAAAATACAGTGTTTTTGATGAAATATCATTATTATAACCTTACTTTTGGTTATCTTAGATACAGCACTTAACACAAGATTCATTCAACAAGAGTCAGAAAGTTAAACATCTGATGTTTCTTTCTGTTTACACAATTTACTGGCTTTGATAAATAGTGTAATTTTATTATTATTGTACAGGAAAACATGGCTTTTAAGCCCCTGGCAGGTTTTGGGGCTCAGCCGGTCGCTGTTTTTTCTTTTTCTTTTTCAATGGCTGAACAGAGAACAACTACATATCTGTTACAGTATTTATTGTGAAAATGGATGTATTATAACTAGTTGTATCAGGAATACGTCAGAGGGAAGTACACCTGCAAAAAATGCCCTGACATTCCTGAACACAACAGTCTCACTGAACTGCTTTCTTTCCAAATTATGGTACAAGCTACACATTAAAACCACCTCAGTGAAATGTATGAAAGACTAAAACTCTTAACACAGGATTCTTCATGATACCGAGATAAAGTAGCTACTCACTTTGTGCTTTCTCCAACTGTTGTCGGTGCATCTTGCTCAAATGCTTTGTCCTTCTCCCATTTCTCCTGGATTTCTAATTCAATCTTTCTCAAAAAGTCCAACTTTGCTGTTCCTTTCCGCTCCTAGAATACAAAGTCGTGTAAGATTATGAGTATATTACAAAAAAATCCAAAACAAATGAGCGCTGCACGTAAACTATTTATCTTCTAATCAAGAAAACCGCTGTTACATTTAGTTTAACTTAGTCACATTTCTAATTCTGCAGCTGGTTCGGCAGCTCATGTTAGCTAACTTAGCTAACAGCTACAGTAAGATGATTGCACTAAGAGAGAACGTGTCCACTTCCTTCAGATTAGCATTAGCCATTTTGAACAGCACATAATTACAATATTGAACCTACCGTCATTTTGTCCCAAAACTACGATATATTTGCTATTCTGTTGTTTAGACAGAAGAAACAGCAGAACTAGTTTCCAGTTTGACAAGGGAAACCCACGCCACCGGTGTCTGGCTGATGACACCCACAATCATCTTCCCGCGAGTTTTCTGGGAAATGTAGTCCGTAAACATATTTTGAAGTTGTATTGCTAATATCTGACAAACTGGCACCTTAATTCATGTCGCAGCATTTTGTTTTAATATTACACGTTTAAACAGACCGCTGGAGAATTTACCAGGAGCTGTATTTAAAAACACGAGTTTTAACATTGTTGGTTGCACTACAACATCCGTCGTGAGGCCCATGAGGCCTGCGTTACGACAACTCGACTTTTGTTGCCATGCCGTAAAACATTTCGCCCGACCTGCCAGTGAAGAGAGACAGAAGGCCTTAAAGCTTATAAATTTATAGACGATGAAATTAGGGCTGTCGAAACGCACTTTCTTTTTATAGACAGCATTGTAGTCTTTCTCACGATGATCATAGAGAATGTGGAAGCCTTGAAGTCGTGGCTGGCAAAACTCCTGGAGCCAATGTGAGTGTTGAATTGAAATGACATTTAGCTCGCATGCTACGTAGCTACGTTAGCGGGCTAGCCTGTGGGTTAGCCAGGCATCAATGGGGACTCAGATGGCAGTTTCTTGCACGAGTTAGCTAACCACCATTGCCGCTAGCTGGCCTTTTGCAGCAAAAAGAAGCGATAATAGTTTTGCAGTTGGGCAAATAACACAAATGTAAACTGTGCACGTTGCAATGCGTTTGTCGAGGTTTGTCGCAGTGTTATTTTGGGGTAGTTAGGCATGCAGCTGTGCGCTCGATGGTGTAACTTTATCACAGCTCTGTAGCAAGCCATTGAGCTTCAACACACAGCCTAACTTGTATTTTTGTACTTGTGATTAAAATATCTGTTGAGTATGTGAAGCGCCATGTCACAAAGCTATGTTTTAAGTTTCAGTTACACATGTTTAATAGCTAAATATGTATGAATAATTTGTTCTCTCAGTTACCATAGTTACACTCTCTGTTTCTGCTTGTTCCTAAGGCCAAAGTTATTATAATTACCAGAATTCGAAGTTCACAAAGATTATTCCAAAGATTACAAACGGCTTAATGGAATATTTGATTTAATTATTTGACAAAATGATGTAAAAGAGGGTAATGTGTGGAGGAGCCAGTGGTGTTGCAGCTGCTGTTTAACAGGTGATGCAGCAACATTTACTGACAGTTGTGCTCTTGAACTGCTGTCAGATCTTGTTTGCTTCCTGAGTGACTCTAAATTATGTGGTTTTGCTAATTAAATGTTCAAATTGTAATTGGCATAGTTGCAGGAACAAACCCGTTTGAACCAAAGCCGTTATCAAAAGTGTATCTGCATTCTTGTTTTATGTTTTTTGTTGTTGTTGAGAATGTCTGATCATAGGGTGTTTGGTCAGTTATGCTGTCTGTTATTTGATCAAGTGCACTGACATTGTTGTTTGTTTAAGGTCAAATGGATGTGATGGCAGCCATGAGAGTTATAATCGTTTTGTTTAATATGTCAGCTAGTAGTCATATAGTTAGTTATAAACTGGCTTGGACTTGTTAAGACTTTTTGTTTTCATGCTATTGCAGTGCATCCACTAATTGCTGTTTGAAGGGTTGAAAACTTGGTACTGCTATGATTACATTTGGTTTTTAAAACTTCTGTGTGCATATACTTCAAAACCACTGTTACACAGCATAGTTCAGCTGGTTAAACAAAAAATTAGGAATGTGTTTTGCTCCCTGGTTCTGTTTCCCCTTGTTAAATTATTAAGTAGTTTGTGAAACACTTTCTTGCATTTTCCCTTTGCATTGCATAATTAAAATAACATACTGGGTTGCAGTAATTTAGAATATATGCATTTTAACTTGCAGATGTGATGCTGACCCCTCTGCATTGGCTAACTATGTAGTGGCTCTTGTGAAGAAGGACAAACCAGAGAAGGAGCTGAAAGCTCTTTGCGCTGATCAGCTTGACGTCTTTCTACAAAAAGGTATGATTCACAGAAGGCTTTTCTGCTAATATGACAACACTCAGTTTTGCTATTCAGCTCTTTCAGATCAAGACAACATGGTGAACATTTTACTCTCGTCACTGAGTTAGCAAAGGAAAGACAATTATTTTATTCCCTTCACACACATCAGACAGTAGAGGCTTTGCAGTTTTGTCACAAATCCTGTGGGAATCACAACTGGTGTCATTGTGGATGTTAAGGAGTGACAAGATGAATGGAAAATAGTGATTAAATTTATGAGGATCTTAACAGAAAATTAGCTTTATGGAAACAGGTTGATTATGAACAAAGCCCAACATAATTCTGATAAGAGTGCTTTAATTCAGGAGCATAAAGTGTGATAGATAAGGCACATTAGCTTAGCCTCCATAACTGACAGTGAATATTCGGATACCAAAATTAATATCCGGATACCGCCGTAACGAACGAATATTCGGGATATTCGGGTCCAGCTCTAGTTACCAAGGAGTAGTTATATTTAGTCATTCTGACACTATATGTAGTTTGCATCCTACAAGAGGATATCATGTCAGTAAAGGATCGGGTTTATAGATGAGGAGTGCGGTGGAAATTCTGTACTTATTACATGAATAGAATTGTTTATTTATTAAAATTTGTATGTTAACTGTGTAAGGTTTTTAAAGAGTGACTCATCTCTCATCTTCTCTTTGGGTGTGCACTGTCAGCTCACATGTTACTTTTGCGTACAGACACCGTTGTAAATCAAGATATCCTCACTTCCCTTATCTATTTGCTCGTACATATAAATCGGAGAACCCTATTTTTAGAGGAATAAAGGAAGATAAGCATGTAGATGCAACTCTCTGAAATGACAGTAGCCATTGTTTAGTGAACAAAGCTGAATGAATTCTCTGTTAAACCAGCCATGCAAATCCCAGGAAGGCCAATATTCAACCATGTAGAGACTGATAAAGAAGTGTTCAGACAGTTTAATGTAGCACAAGCAATGTATGCATACAGAAAGCTGGAATAAAGTCTGAAAGGCAGTGTTGGAAATAGGTTTATTCCTGAAATGTTTACAACATGGGGCAGCCAAAAGTAGTGTTGTTTTTTTTTAGATTTCTTCCAGAGCACAAGTGTAAGTTATGCATTCAGCAATGCAATAACCTGTACATAAACACCATCTATCACGTGTGAGTCCCCATTATGGCCACCAGATAGAGAATTATGTCATTTGAAAATACTCTTGTGTACATCCTTCCATGTTTGTAGCATGTCTCATCAATCAGCATGCAAAGCTTGAGTTGATTTGTGCTCTTCTTTCTCGCACAGTTTAAATTATACAAATGTTCCACTTTACTTTTAATTGGAGAGTGTTGCAGTCAGTGTAGGACGATAATGTGTGTACATGGGTTTGATTAAGCTAATGATTAACACCCACGTCTCACCAACTGCATTATCAATTATCAAGACTTCTGGGTTTTAAAACTGCAAATTGGTCCCACAAAAAGCCACTGATTAAAGCTAATCACTCCCAATTCTTTAACCATTTGTAAACATAATCACACTGGAAGTTAGTAACTCTAAAGCCAATCAGAATTTTATTCATCTCACTGGGTTTAAATTATGTTCTTTAAGTACATTTTAGTTTGTGGAAGGACATTTTCTCCTTTTATGATGGTGTATCATGCATTTTTCTCAAGCAGCTTTTCTCTGTTTCATGTCTGCTGTTTCTGTGTGTGTTATTCATTATTCTTTGGGAGCATTTATTGCAGGCAGGAGAAAAGTGATTATGGTGATTCAGCAGGAATGTCAGTACAATTCATGCCTGAGGGCACCTTTTTCTCTCTGCACAGAGTTCTAGTGAAGGTTAAATGTATTCACAAGATCAATTTTGTTCTTGCAGAGACGGTAGAATTTGTCGATAAACTTTTCGAATGTCTCACGACCAAGAACTACCTGGGAAATCCTGCAGCAAAGGAAGCTCCTAAAGAAGAGATTAAACCACCTGCAGTCAAGTCAGACGTTGCTGAGGTACGTTGGGAGAGAGGTTTTTGGCCTCAGTTGAACCCTGACAATAAGTAGCTTTCCTGGAAATGAGTCTACTTGCATATCATCTTTAAAGTGAGATGAGCATCCTGTCTGCTTTTGAGAGTTTAGATCCCAGCATTGATGAAATGTTTATATCTCAAAAATCTCTTTTGATGATAAAAATACAAACTAGAGGAGAGTTTAAGATGCAACTTACGGTAACTGTTTTTTTTACCTCAAGGCTGAAACCCCAGAAGAGGAGCGAGAAAACAGGCGAAGGAGAAGTCCTCTGAGGAACCGCTCTGACTTCAATGACTCAAGGTATGACTGTGGCTTCAAGGATTTGTTTAATATCACCATTCAAAATGCATGTACAGATATGTATAGCATTTACATTTCTGTCTCATTCTGAAATATGCACTTCAAACCCTTTAGTTTGCATGGTGTTGCTGTGTACAGATTTTGTTGTGTGCCTGTATTTGCATGGTTAGTTTCAAGCCCCATGAGTCCTGCTTTCAGCTTGATGAAGGCCCTGGTGTCCAGTAACTTGTCCCTTGGCTGTGATGCATCTAGTTACAGCAGATGGGACAATAGAGCAACTGTTGCACAATGATTCAAAACAACAGTTTAATGTGCTTTAATGTACAATTTATATTTTGCAAATTAAAACAACGTAATAATGCCACAATCCCTTTTAAACTTCACCGAAATAATGTTATTCGTTACTGATTTAATTCATTTGGATTAGTCTTACGTTCCTGAACTTTCACTGTGTAAAAGTGTCTGTTAATGAAACTCCAGTAGATTTTTAATGCCAACGGCGCTCAGGGAATAAAAGGGATTGTGCGCCTAGTAATGCTGCAGTCATTTTAATGTAAAATAGGCAGAGAAATTTATTGAGCTTTTACTGACGGCATGCAGCAGCAGAACCAAATTACTGCACTGCTTTGGAGCAGGTCAAATAGAATTGAGTGTTTTCACTAAAACAGAATAAGCTGTACATATATAATGAAGAAAATAAAAGCCATATTTCAACTAAGAGCCTGTCTCTTCAGGAAGGGATATTAAGGTTGCTATTTGTGAAGTAATTTCAAGGTTAATAGATAAACTGAAACACATATTTTCTGGTACTCCTGCTCGATACCTGTGAAATGTACCTGTTGGACTCTTGCATTTAAAACATGCCCAAAGATAGCAATTCAGATGTGTTCTATCTAACTCTACAACCACACAGGAGCCGCGATGACAGGAGGCGAGATGAGCGCAAGCGCCGTGACTTTGATCGGCATGGGAAAAGCAGCAGCGACTCCCATCGCGAGCGGGAGCGACACGAACGCCGCAGAGGAAGCCCCCGCGGGAGGAGCTACAGCCGCAGCCGCAGCAGGAGCAGGAGCAGGAGTGGCAGCCGAGGAAAGAGCAGGGACAGGGAGCACAGAGGAGGCAGAGGTGAGAAAGTTACCCCCCCACAACCAATGACAACAGCACAGGGGAGGAGACCCAGGAGTGCACAAGTTCCTGAAGCTCTTGTAAGCACTGTTGAGCTGCGCATTAGGGATGCAGAAGTGTTGCTGAGCCACTCTGGATGTGAGACTGAGCAAAGTTCCGAATGTAGCTGATTGTATAGTTTCCTCTTGGATCGTCGGTCAGTGTTGCTGGGAGTGGTTAGGAAAGAAGGAGCGATGTGGACAGCTTTGCAGTTGTATCAGTGGGGATTCAACAACATGGGCTGGAATTGGCCTTATTACACACCAGGTTAATCTGCATATCTGTGTTTGGCATGATGAGAAAAGTAGCTGCTTTTAAAAAGCTCAAACCTAGCAGACTTTAGAGAACTGTAATACGTTTTGTGTTGTTTTTTTTAAATACGTCTCTGTTTGTCTTCAACAGATTTCAAGTCAAAGTTTGAGGTGGAAAGAAAGGATACCGACGCCTACAACTCTTCCACCACATCTGGCTCCCAGCAGCAGCACCCGTCGCCTCTCCTGCCCTTGCCCACCCCTCCGCACCCCTTTTCCTCCTCTTCCTCATCATCCGCTGGAGCGGGTCCTGTGGCAACACTAGCTCACCTGCCAGACAGCACAACAGACAGCTGGTCTGGCTACTATGGTACCCAGAGGCAAGATGGCGTTGGCAAGCCGTTCAGCAATAAAAGTGCTTTACTTAAACAGCGTTGCAGGGATTACGATGGTAAGACCGAAATTATCTTTTATCACTTCCATTGATTCCTGTTTTCTGTCTGTCCTTCTGTTTTATTTTGTTTTTCATTACAGCTATTTATCTGCTATGGACCACCATACATTTTTTCATTAGACTGTACAGAAAAGATGCTGTCTATGCACTTAAAACAATCTAACTGAAATTGTTGTTCAGATTGAAAGAAAATGTCCAGCACAGTTTTCTAGTACATGATCTAGTGACTGTAAAGTTTTCTCTGGCTTGTGTGATATCTTCCCATGAGGGTTTAGAGCCTTGTTTAGTCTCTTCACTAATGACCACTGTTTAGCACTCCCTCCCATGTCCCCAGAGCGAGGCAGGAAAGCTCGGAGGCCTGCATCCTCCTCTACACAGAGGCACAGAAGAGTTTAAACTTACCCACTGACACAGTGCTCAAACAGCCACTAGGGACCCAGTTCCTTAATGAGACTGCATGGTAAATGCAGGAACTCTACCTGCTTTGAATGTGGGCATTTACTCATCTATTATATTCCCTCTCATTGCTTTTTCATTTGTTGTTATTTTCCTTATAGTTGTTTGTGTTTAATGTAAATAAACTTTGGCCAGATACTCAAAGGGATTAGCCTTTATTCAGTAACACCCGTACACTGTTTATATGAAAGTTCTTATTTATTAAATATTTGTTTCTCTCTCGCTCACACAGAAAAAGGATTTTGTGTTCGTGGTGACCTGTGTCCATTCGACCATGGCAGCGATCCTCTCATTGTTGACGATGTCAATCTACCGAACATCATTCCGTTCCCGCCCCCGCCCGTTATGCCCCCGGCTGGCCTGCCCATGCCCCCAATCACTGAGCCGCCCCCCTCCCTCAGGATGCCTTCGATGCCACCCTACAGCCAGCCGCCACCGCCGGGCGTCTTCCCCATGGCGGGTAAGTATTACCACCACTTTGGTGCAGAAATTGCAACTTGGAGAAAGAAGTAAAAGTTGTGACATTTGATGTCTGTATTAAATCTTCTGGTGGCTAGCATAATGGTAAAACCAACCTCTGACTTGTGATTTCTACAAACAACTGCAGCTAGAGCAAGAATAGAGTTTATCCACTCCTGTAAAACTTTATTGTCCTATATGACACACTGTCCTATTACTTCCTTTTTCATTGTGGTCACAGTTTGTCTTTGGTCATTAAAGGTCGAAGTGACTGCCCTTTTCTATTAACACTGTATCCATATTTGTGTTTTAAAATAAACAAATAGTACATTTAAATGATACAATTGTGCCTCGATTGGAAGGCATTTTGAAATTAAATTAAAATTAAGCTTTTTCGTATAATATTATCAGCATAAATTGTAAATAACAAGCTATGTGTGACAAACTTCTCACGTCTTAAGCTGCACACTCGGATAAGAAAGTTTTTTTTAAACTTTTTTTCCTGTAGTCTAAGAAACCAGCCTGTCTTGTCTCGAGGTCGCTCTGCACTGAACCTATCATGCACACCATCTTGCCTTTCACTTTCACAGTGACAGAGCAGCTCTGGTTCACCCTGTTTTGTGCAATTCATAATGTGCTAACTCACCCTTGAATAATTAAAAATCTTTGTTTAGATGCAAATTTCATGCAAGGCTTAAAAATCGCTCTGTGCAGCGAAGTACTAATAGAGTCAGACAGAAGAAAAGAGGAAAACAGTTTAAGTTTTCTTTGCTTTTCTGTTGTACATGTGGCCAAATTGCATAAATTGTAAATTATGTATTTACATCTCCTCTATATTATATGTTTTGGGATCATGGTACTGTCACAAAAACATTTCAATCTATTGTGTTTTATTCTGCTAGTTGATTTGATTGTACTAGTTGTTAAACAGTGATGAATTTCTTTAGTCTTCCCAGATGTATAGTAGGTTAAACAGTTTACCCATTGCATTGAACTCCCCTTATATACCATAGAAGTATGTACAGTAGTAGTTCAGACTACACACTCACTCACTGTAATACCTGCAATATACCAGAGACATTAGCTTGGACTTGTGTCTCCCTCAGGACCCCCACTGATAGCAACCAGTGGGATTGACACCCCCAACCACCAATCTGCAATCACCTCCTCTCCTCCTGTCGGACCGCCTGGTGTGGGACTGCCACCTACTCTTCCTCCTCCTCCTCCTCCTCCACCTCCTTCCTCGTCCTCATCTGTGTCTCTTCGTCCCCAATATGTCCAGTCTGAATGTAAGCAGAGATGCTTTTCCTATTCAGATTTGGGACTGTTTGTTTTTGGAGGTGGCACTGCTGCTGCTTTGATTGGATTTTTCTTTTCATTTATATTAAATGTTTTTTTTTTACTTTTAATTTACTGTGCTGTTTGTTACAGCAGATTAAGTTTACTGTATTATGAAAATTCCTAAGTCAGAAAGAGTTAAGTTGCATTTTCCAGACTGTGAATGGCCTTGTGGTTCTGTTTTCAGTCATGCTGATTTGTTTATGTGACATTGCATATTCAGTTTGGGATACATGTGCATTTCTTTAGACTGTAGTAACAGCTGTGGACCAGAGGGTAGCACTGTTTATTAACTTTACATGCACAGCAACTCTGCCATGTCTCATTGTGTTAAGTGCTTCTTCTATAAGTCAGCTCATGAATATTTCCAATTGTACAGAAAATGTAAGATGTAGGTCAAATGTAATGGGTTTACTATTAGGTATGTACAAACTCAGTTTTTCTTTTTACATTTCAACTTTGATAGCCAAAATTATGGAGCGTCTCGTTTTCCTAATTTTACGTTTGTGATACATTCAGCTGTAGTTCAGTATAAAAAATTATCATCTTGTTTTTTTTTAATATTTACATTTTTTTGTCTGTCAGTATGATTGTAATTTTAATTTCTTCTTTTCTGTATTTGTGTATATATATATATATATATATATGAAACATTTAAGTGTGTTCAGTGTCCCTCCACTGAACACACTTAAGCATTTTTTTCAATTTAATGCTTAAATGTGTTACTTTTTGGTTCGCTCTAACAACTTGTGTGTGTGTATGTTTGTTTTTACACAACAGACAACTATGATCCAGAGGGCTACAACCCAGAATCTCCGGGTCTGACTGCACCAGGCCGTAACCCATACCGGCAGTTTATCCCCCGCGTGCAGACCCAACGCTCTAACCTCATCGGCCTCACCTCCAGTGAAGGCCAAGGCTCCAGAGGTAGCAAGTATTTCCTTTTGTAGTACACATATTTTTCCAAAAACTGATCTTGAGAAATGGGCCAAAGACTGATTTGCTCCGACCGCTAAAGCTCCTAATTGTCATTGTATCTCTGTGTTTATCATTTAGCTGCCAACATAGTGATCCAGACAGAGCCTGCCACAGCAACCAGCACTCCTGGAAGTAATGCGACCCGTTTTAACACTGAGCAGGACAGCAGAAAGAGGACCATCGGACCCAGTACTACTGATGGACCAGCAGCTAAAAAGCCCTGGATGGAGAAGTAAGGATTCACACACACACATGTTGGGAGAGGAGAGAGAACTCGTGCACAGATAGAAAATCTAGAATTGCATGTATTGTGTGCAGCAGTTGTGGTTGTGTGAAGAAATTTGAAGAAGCCAGCCAGGTGAAATTTGATCAAATTGGGTGCCTCGCCCCATTTCCCATTACTGCTAAGGGAGCTTTGTTTCAAGCCAAGGTGACTCGGGTCAGCAGACTATCTTTGGTCTCACTTGTAGGAAGCAAGTCCACATCCCCAAGACTTGGACACTATTCTCTGGCAAAGCCTAAACCTGTAATCTATCTAGAGTGTCAAGCAGGTTGACATTTACCCTTCCTAAAAATATAACAATATATGGCTTGTAGGAACTTTAATATGAAGTCATAAAACTTTATTCTGTTTCACTTACTTTCATTACTTCTGAGCCGAAACGTTGATTTGCCTGCCTGCCTTTTCCATTGTTATTTTCTGAAAAACAAAATGCTGTGTCAAACTTAAGATGCCAACATCACAATTTTCCTCTTTTTTAAAAATTTTATTTTATTTATTTTTTTTATTTTAGGCCGAGCTTTAACAACCAACATAAAGGCATCTTTCCCAAGAGGAATCACTACGTGAACACCAAGTTGGAGGTGCGCAAGATTCCGCGTGACCTCAACAACATCACCAAGCTCAACGAGCACTTCAGCAAGTTTGGAACCATCGTCAATATACAGGTAAAATGCATTGCTTTTTGGAACGATGGTTCACCTCCACGTTCATTAAGCCCAGCTGTACAGAGGAATTTGTGTCATCACATAAAGGCATCGAACCTGAACGCTGTGCTCTCAATGCAGGTCGTGTTTGGCGGGGACCCAGAGGCAGCATTGATCCAGTACACAAAGAACGAAGAGGCCAGGCGGGCGATATCCAGCATCGAGGCGGTCCTCAACAACCGCTTCATCCGCGTGTACTGGCACCGTGAGCCTGGCACCAACACTACAGGGCAGCAGGACCAGAGCTCAGGCAGCCAGGCGGCCGGGTCGGCACCCAGCCAGGCCCTGCAGCACAGCAACATGCATAAGGTTAGTATAAAGAGCTGAAACATACACAAGTCATTATATCTTTATTATGCAGATGTTTCAGTCTAACCATTTTTTAACCCATCATTTGATTTACTCTTTGTTTTCTCTTCTGTTTGAAGGGGATTAAGCAGCACAATCCAGCTGCGTATGTGTTGAATAAGACTGTACCCAAACAGCACCTGACTGCAGCCGCTGGGACCGTAGCTACAACCAAGCCAGACACCCTGAATCCAAACGCAGACACTGTCACTGTACGTTTTAATCTTTCATGGGCAGAATGCAGAAATTACCAGGCATGTTGCGTCTCTGTGCACGATTGATTAAGTCGCCCAAATTAAACTATTCTCTGAGGCTGCACCGTGATACATTGTTACACACATGCTGATGTTCAGTGGTGAACTACCTTTATTAAGCATATTTGTTTCTGTTTGTTCATAGAGTATTTGTTACATAACATTCATGCTGTTGTAGTGACCAAGTAGATCTTTCTAAAATCCTGAGATATGATGTTGATTTATGAGTTGTCTGTAATTTAAAAATACATTCTTGTTAACATCCAGGTATGCAGCTGTCAACAGTCTCATTCTGACAACCTAAATGTGTCTTTTTTTCCTCTGTGTTGCCACTTAGGTGGCGCCTGCACTGACGAACACCCAGAAAAGCTCCTACACTCCCACAGCCCTCAAGTCATCATCCAAGAGCCTTGGGAAAACGGGAAAAGCACTGGAAGCACAGGAAGCTCTTAAGAAGAAACAGGCATGTTGCTTCATTTGCTACAAGAATAACAGAGCTGGGACTAGCCATTTGCTTGTGTCAAGGGCTACCGCTGGAAAATAATATTCCCACCACTGCAATTAGTGTATTTTCCACACTTTTGAATGTGTTGTCTTTGATTTTTCATTTAGGAGGCCTTGAAACTTCAGCAAGATATGAGAAAGAAGAAGCAAGAGATGTTAAAGACACAGATTGAGTGTCAGAAAGTAAGATATGCATCTCTGAATTAACTGTGCTGTTCTTTTTCCTGTCTTCTCACCACATATTGTGTTTATCTTACCTTTGCCCTCTCTTTCTTTAGTTTCTTTGTACACCTTCTTCTCTCTCATTGCTTGTCTTTCTTCTTCTAGGCACTGATAAACCGCCTGGAGAAGAACCGAGGTATGAAACCTGAGGAGAGAGCCAACATCATGAAAACCCTGAAGGAGCTAACGGAGAAGATTACCCAGATGCAGAATGAAATGAACCCTGCCTCCCAGGTCCTCCCAGGTGGCAAAACCAACCACAGCCAGCCCAAAACCAAGACTGATGTAAGTTCAGGCTCTGCTTCTTCAGCTTGTTTTTAAAAGAAAGACTTGCTCCTATTCATATCATATTGTGGTATGAGATATGAGTATTTGACAAACCAGCTTGCAGATTTATGTTTCACCTTTGTTGAACTTTGTTGGACACACAATATATTGCTGTGTTTAGTGAACTTTTTTTCATATATTTTACTGAATATATAACCAGGCCCAGAAGGAACTGCTAGATGCAGAACTGGACTTTCACAAAAAGATGAGTTCTGGAGAAGACACAACAGACCTCAAGAGGAAACTAGGGCAACTACAGGTCGAGGTAATACACGCACCAGGGGTTTATGGGGTCTCTAAGGCATAGGCGCTGTGCATGGAGGGGCATCATTTAGTGTTTTCAGCCTGTCTTTTTTTTAGATTCCCAGGATTCCCCAGTCTACAGCAGATTAAAGTCTGCGAATCAAACACTTTTAGTGCTGCTTAACTGTGAAACGTACTGAAAACGCTGGCTAGCCTAGCCTAGCCTCGTTATTGTATAAGTTGAACTCAGTTTGATTTGTTGATTTGTGTACAGTATCATTTTTCTCCATAATGGTGGAGAACTTTCCAGTATTGTGGAACTTAAAATTTAACAAGGCCTGGCTCAAAATTCAATTTTGTGGTTTATATTTATCCACTGTTAAAACGAAGTCATTTAATTTGACCTCCTGGTACGACCTGACTCAACATTACTGTTCAGTACATCCATGTATTCTTCTCCGGTTCCACTCCACCTCCCACAAAGATGAAGAAGATGAAGAGACATACATTAAGGTTCCTTCCACTTTTCAGTTTGTACAGCAATTCATTCAGTCTATAGCTATCAATGCTAAACATTTTAACCCTTTAGAGTAACATTAGCTGTAGATATTCATACTGATCTTTAGAAAAATCTCACCTCAGCTGTTCATAGATAAACAAATCATGTTGACCGCATCCTCCCAACAATCTTCATTTTTGGATCTACTTTCTCATGAAATAATGTTGTAATGATAATCATAATAATTTCCTGCATGCAATTATTTTTTCATCTTGCAGGATGTGCATATCTGATACTAGAGAAAAGATATCTGTGAATTTTCTGTCTATATGTGTGCAGTAACTTAATTTCAAAATCTGTTAGGATTTTGTACTGTGAGCCTGCCGAACTTTTACAATGTTATGGAAAAACCTGCATACGCAAAGAGCACGTACCCCTGACTAATGATGTGAAAAGCCAGCCACTACCCCCACAAACAGATCTACAAAGACACACCACACACACAGAGATACGCAGTGACAGCATCTTGCATCATCAACATTTTTCTTGAGCGCTGAATTGGAGGATGTGATACCAAGAAATGCCTTAGAGGAAGTTTGCAGATAAGACTGTATTCGCTTCTGTTCTGCAAAGGGAGGAAAGAAACGGTGACTGCGCACACGTAGACAGTCACTAATAAAATTTGTAATATAATTTGTTTTCATTCCCAGAGAAATAAATGCCACAAATAACAGTGACATTACATTCCAGTTGTGTTTTTATTACCTCAATCTGGTAACATTGGAACAGCTGGAAGGAATGAGTGTTACTTGTATTTGGGGCGGAACAAATGAGTAAACCATAGAAACTTTATATGAAGAAAATGTGTGCGACTGCTGTAAGCACTGAGTCTGATTGTTCTAATCTTTGGCATGACTTTCTAATCAGATGAAAACTGTCACACTATGTGGCTTTAAAAGCCATCTGAATTGATCTGAACTGTAAAGGTCATTTATTGTAATGAGCATATTCACAGTTGATCAGTGTGCAGTACTGAGCATTAGGAATGGACATTATCATGTCTACAGATTCTGCGTTATAAATGCAACGGTGTTAAATGACTCGTCATCTACTTCAATCCAGAAAAGCTCATTAACTCAAACCGTGGTTGCATCATACCAAACATGATGCACAGTTAGTCAGTGTGCAGTACGAGGCATTAAGCATCTGTGGGATATGCTGGAGCAACTAGTCTGATTAATGGCCGCTCCACTTCACAAAACGAAGGAAGGAATCTGGTTCCAGATAGCACAGGACACCTTGAGAAGTTGTGTAGAATCCATACTTTGGTGGATCAGAGCTGTTGGCGTGTTAGATGGTGGTGGTTATAATCTTGTGAATAGCTTCAAAATCAAAAATAGACATAATTTCTAAATGAATATTTTCGATAGCTTAAGCAGTTTCTTGCTGTTTTTTTGCTCCTGTCACATTTTTGCTCGCTGTGGGCTATTTTTTCACTGCAGTATAAGGTATTGCACCTCTATGGAACCAGCACAACAATGACGAGAAGTCAAGGGAACTCACTCATGTTTTTGTGCAGTTTAACAAAGTTATAATGCCCTAAGTCATTAAAAACAAAAGTTCTTAGATTCTTTATTTTACCCAAAATGAGAAAACTTGGAATCAACATGCACAACATTTTCCAAGTGCCCACAGGTGTTACTAATACTGTTCATGTTTTTTTCCCTGTACTCACTTAAGATATTGCACTATCAATTATTTTTTATTTGTTTCCGTAATTGTCTCTTATCTGCTCTGTGTAAACATGGCCGCAGACTTTTGTTTTTATACTGGTGTAAAACATAAAACCACGGCATGCAGATTAAAGCGATTGTGATTAAATATCACAATTTTAAGCTTAGATGTGGTTGAGCTTCCTAGCCAAACTGCACATCACATATGATTAGTTCAAGCACTGTCAGAAAGCTGAATATAGTACAGTTGTCATTGTTTGTAACACTTGTGGCTGTGGTTACATGCCTTCAAACCCAGAGATGGGCTTTGGACGTTTAAAGGGGTTAACCTGTAAGAGTTTGAAACAAAATCAAAGGAGTTTATGTAAATTCAGGACACGCTAATAGGCTGTGTGAATTGTATATGTAGCATGTAGACAACTTGCAGTGCAATTTGACTCATGTAGAGAAAATCCTGCAGATGTCATGATTCCCATGTTAAATCTATTACGTTAAGAATTCTAATGAAATATAAATCGACTGAATTAACTAAACTGAAGAGTGAGAATGTTAATGCTATCTTCTCACTTACTGTCTAATAGTTAATATATATAATAATATTTATATCAAATATGCAATAATAAGTTGCTACTACTAAGTCTGTTTATTTGATTTTTTTTTTTAACCCCAACAAACACTCTCAGTCATGGCAGCACTTTGTTAGTCAGCTCAGACTGAGCCGATATCACCTTTCCCCTATAAACTCACAGAGCACACCAACACAGATAAGGTTGACTGTGTCTCATGATCAGGCTAACAACAAGATAGCTTTTGTTAGCAACACTCTGCTTAGAATGTTTTTTTTCTTTCCTTTAACCTCAGGGTCCTAAATTAGCTAGTTGTTAAAAATGCATACAGTCCCCCTCCTGCCCCTCCATCCATCCAAATCCAGACCTCCTTCTGCGCATTAAACTGCAGCCACTTAAGCAAACCCAGAGGAGCAGCCGCTAACGAAGCCAAATCAGACACAAGTCCTACGCTGATGGAGCTCCGTCTCATTAAAGTTTGAGCCGCTGGTCCTTGAAAGAAAATTGCAGGATGACAATTAAAAGGGGGAAGTGAGGGAGGGACAAATGGAAGGGAGAGTGGTTGTGAGGTTGTGGAGTGGTTAGGAAGCGAGAAGATGTGGCTTTAAAAATGGAAGAGTGACAACTAATGGTAAAGGAGAAAGTGACGGAGTACGAGAACATAGTTGACTTTGTGGAGAATGTTTGAGCTCTGAAGATCTGTGATTTTTAGCCTGCGTGTTACTGTGATTTTTTTTTTTTAGGAATAAATAAAGACTTGATAGTTTATAAACATTTGATGGCATGTGATGGTTTCCTGTCATTTGTTTTGATATTTAAAACAACAATGCAGAATCAAGGAACATTGTCCGCTTATGTTTCCAATAACTGGTCATAATATTTTTTTAATACATCCAGGTAAAGTCCATATGTTCTTGTCTGTGTATTGAAATGAAGCAACATTCACTTAGTTACTGTGTAACATTAAACCACCGCTCTGTCCTCCTTTAGGCAACACGATTGGGTCTGATCCGGCCTCCAGCGGGTCGAGGTCGGGGCCGAGGGAAGATGGCAGTGGAGCCCGGTGCAATGCACGTGGGCCGAGGCAGGAGCAGAAACCGGGACATGATGGCTCGCGGCGGGGTCGTGAACCGCATGGTGGTGGACCACAGACCCAGAGCCCTGGCTATTTTAGGGGTCACTCAGGAGGAGAAGGAAGAGTTAATGCCTCACTTTGTGGTGAGAATACATGTATATCTATAGACAGTCATGGAAAAAGTTATTAGACCACCCTTGTTTTGCTCAAATTTAACTGACCTTGCCGTGTGGCAAGGTTCATTTCTTGTTGGAAAATCCAGTCATTGGAGGCAGGAAAGAGTTTTCCAGCCGATGGAAGAAGACTGTTTTCAGGAGTAGCCCTGTACATGCCCTTCACACAGTTGCATTTCCATCCCCATGTTGTACTGTAGGGGCAAGACAGTCTGGATTGTAGGCTTATTAATTCTTTTGTTTTAGGCATTATGTGAGAGCTGAAAACTTCTGAGTTGTGTTACGGCTTGAATGTAAGCAGGAAAACACTCTAGGTCTTTGGATGTGCAGTGCTGCTTATGACATGAAGTGGCCTCTTATATACCCTGGGAATACGATTTAAGCTTAAGCATGTCAAATAGGACATAAAGTATGATGGAATCATCTGTGTTTTTGTTGTGTTCATTGTATTCTTCAGGTAATATACCCTTAGTGGCATCAGGCATTAAAATGAACTCGAAATTAAAGAAAACAAGGGTGATCGAATAATTCTTTTTCCATGACTGTGTATATTTCTTGGTAATAAGTAAAAACTCCCCAAAGATGTGTTTTGCCCACTAATGAGTCACACATTTGTTGATTTGTGTTGCTGTTTCGTGTTAAATCTTTTTTCTCTTTCATTCTTAGAAATTTGGCGAAATCGAGGAACTCCGTGACCAAGACGCCAACAGTGTCGTCATGACCTTTAAGACACGGAGTGAAGCAGAGAATGTAAGTCACGTCTCCAGGTTGTACCAGGCTTTTCCTGCTTCGTTCTTCCGTCTGCTTTTCCTCCTCAAATCTTCGAAAAAATACTGATATTTTATGCATTATCAATAAAAGCTGTTATTTTAACTTGCAGTCGCCTCTCCTGTTCTGTTCTCTAGGCAGCCAACCAGGGAGCAAAGTTCAAGGGTCGTGTCCTGCAGATTTCTTGGTACAAGCCCAAGACGCCCTCAGTTACAACAGAGCCGGAGGAGGAGGAGGCGAAAGATGAGGATAATGCGGTACGACACGTCGCATACAAACACACTTGATTCGGAACACAGCTTCATGTTTTTAAGTAACATATAGTCAAGGAAGGAAGACGGTGTTCAGCACAACTTGAAATTCTAAGTGGGGGAAAGTTTTGGAAGTTTTAGTTCTATTCACAGATTTTACTTGTACATTTCTTTCCGGTGCTTCTAAATTTTTCACTACAGCTCCCAATGGAAAATCAGAGCGAGCCTCTCAGTGCTAAGAGCATCTTAGCCCCTTGAGTAAAACTGCATTACTGTCAGGTGAAATCCTTATACTGTATTTTCATGTTTTGAGTTACATTTTTGAGGTTTTCGTCTTCCTATTCTGACGGTAAATTTATGGTTTGTATCTTTTTGTTCTTTTTTAAAAGGGAATGATAATCATCCACAAAATGTCTTTTTGTACCTTTGACTCATAGCCACTTGATGGTGGGCATACTTAGGATATAATACGACAATGATAATGACAAATACATAATCATGACAAAACATGAGACAAATAACACAAAAGACACAAAAACGTAGGCAAAAAATTACCAAGCAGCAAAAAATGGACAAACACAAGCGAGACAAAAAAAAAACAATGATTAAAGCAGAACACAAAGTGACAAAAATAAGACAAAAACTCAAGCGAGACAGAAAGGAAACAAAACAATAAAAACAGGAGACAGGCGACAAAAGTCGGACAAAAAAGACAACAAAAAAAGACAATCTTACAAAAATGAGACACAAAATGACAAAAGAACAATCTAGTATTTTACTTTATGATCAAAACAACTTGTCACGGTCTAGCAATTATTTTAAATTTACAATTAGCTGTTAAGGTCTAATCTGTAAATTTTACACTTTACAACGTGGTCCCGTGGGCCGGATTGGACCCTCTGGACGGCCGCTTTTGGCCCGCGGGCCTCGCGCTTGACACCCCTGCACTACAACAACCACACGTCGCAGCAGTACAGAGTAAAGCCATATCTGGTGGAAAGCTTCTCACATGTGATGTAGCGTTCACTAAAATCTTTCCTTTGTGACGCAGCACATTAATCTGTGAGTTTAATTGTTCAGGAATCACTCCAGAAAAGCATGAAGCTAAATACTAGATTGGTTTTCTTTCATCTGAACAGAAGGAAGCCAGCTCTTACTTGCCCGGAGAGGAGGACGAAGAGGAGGAGGAAGAGGACGACGATGAAGACGACGAGTACGAGAGCCGGTCTTGGAGGCGATGAAGAGATCGCGGCTTGTCGTCACCTGCTCTCCAGCAGAACCAGTGGTTTTTTTTGTTTTTCAGTATAAACGAACTCACTTTTTTTTCCCTTCACAGTATTTTCAAACGAAGTAATTTTAGACTCTAATCAAAGTAAAAACGTCTTTACTTTATTGTACATCAAAAGAAGTTTAGAGGGTCGACAATTTTTGTATCCCTCAACTAAACATCTCACTTTTGCTGAGAAAGATAAATGTTAAGTTGTTCTTATAGATAGAAAAACCTACTAAAGTTTCAGTGTGCTTACCAGATGATTAATATCAGTAATGCACAACATTTGTGTCTACTGTGAATAGGTATTTTTATACATACTGTATTTAAGCTCTTTTTCTCACCAGTTTTTTGTAAAATAAATCTTGTCCTCGGTTCAGGGACAGCCATTCCATCACCAATAGAACGTTCTCTGTGGCTACCAGAGAGATATTTATTTATTTTTCCACTGCATTAATGGACTGTGCCGTACCTATATTGGCAGAGTATGGTATGGTTTTGTTTCCATTTCACTTTGCTTGGTTTGTTTTCACCCTCAATGTTCAGTGTCGGAATTCTTAAATAAACGGAGCCACTCACTCACGGCACGAGGAGGTGCTGACGCTGTACCACATAACAACCAGTGCAGGTACAGAAGGACACCAGTGCAATAGGAAAACCCAAACTATGTTTACAAATGGCCGTGTCCACGCATGTCACACACGCACGTCTGAATATTCAAATTTTCCCCGCATGTATTCTTTTTGTTGCTCACTCAATGTCCAGTGCCACTCTGTGTAAATATCCACCCAGATGGGGGTTCTACATTTTCTAAGAGTGTGTAACATTTTCACTTGTTCTAATCTGTCGCCTTCAAAGGGGCCGACGGGACAAAGATCAGATCACCCATTTCAAAAAATGTGAGATCCATAGACAGGTGTTTGAATGTACTGAACAGTTGATTTTAATATATATATATATATATATATATAAATATATATATATGTAATTTCTTTGCCTTACACAATCAGCGGATTGCTGAATTTTTACAGGATTTGTGATTTACTTTTGTAAATTTTGTAAATGCTTGAAAGAGAAATTACTGTTGTACTTTTTTTGTTTTGTTTTGTCATTTTAAAGGAATGACAAGGTCGTATCAGGTAGAAAAGGTCAAGTCAGAGTGCTCAGCGTCTCTGCTTAGTCGCGAGAGTTTTGCATTTGTGTTTAAACCAGTCCGCGTTGTTATTTCACTAAATTAGTCATCTTAAGTAGCATGTTTCTTTTAAAGAAAACATTGGAAGCTGCTTGGAGCTGTGGAAAAAACACTCTGTTGAAAGACACTGAGAGTCGTGCACCTCACACTATTAATTTTGCATCAGTGCAGCTTCGCCTCTATCTGAATATTGCCAGACTGTGCTCAAAACACACTCTGCAACCACAATTCAATGACAAAAATGTACATTTTGCGTTTTGCCTTCTTTGCATATACTGTACTTTAGAATCCTCACGGTGGGAGGAATTCAGTCTGTTGAAATACATAGGAAATGTGCTTAGTGATGGTACACTTTTTCAGCTTCTCTTTTAACAAATAACTTTACACACAGCTTAATGAAGTGTTTGATACATCACAGCATATCCAGTAACCATTTACACCAAAACAGAGGAGAGAGAGTTTGCAGCAGTGTCAGTGCAGACACATGCAGGCACATTTCTCTATGCATTGTTCTACCTGCATGGTTTCCTTTGCTTTACTGGTACCAAATGGAAAACCATTTGAAAGACTCAGCATGACTTCCTCCCACCTCACACGTCAGTCGCGCGCTTGTCTGGTTTGCATATCTCACTGTTGATGCTCAGAAGCCTCCTGCCTGTGACCTCATTGTCCCACTGAAAGCTGAAAGTTTTCGTCTCCACCGTCAGTCAAAGTGAGATGGGAGACCGAAGCTCCCTTTGCCACTGTCATTGAGATTTCTTTTTTCTTTGAATGAGGTCACTGTCGGGTTTCAACCTATAACTAGTGAAGTTCTTGCTTGTTTCAGTGAGGATTCAGCGAAGGTTTTCTCCCACTTTTTGTACTATCCTCTGTATGCTACTATCACTCAATAGTGTAAAAAAATTGTAAAATGTTTATTGGATAATAGTTTTGGATTTGTTACTGTTTATATTTGCAGGATGTGGATGTATTTTCTTCATGTATTTTGTTTGTAAAAATGGATTTCTAATTTACTAGCATGTTTGCTTTTGCCAATAAAGATGGAGGAATGGGGTGCTTGTAAAAAAAGAAAAACAATCAAAAAGAGAAGAAAAAAAAGATAAATTATTGATTGGACTGTGGAGAGAGAGAGAAAAAGATGACCTTTTTGATTTAAAGCAAGAAAATTGACTGAAAAGATGTCAGCATTGGCAAAGGGGGGGGAAAATGCAAGCAAAAGCATTCCAGAAAATATTACCTTAAACTCTTGTGTGGTCTCCTTCATTTTGCATGTTTGGATATCAGAGGTTCTCATTGGATCATTAACTTTTTGCACTTCAGAATAAGTACTTACACTTAAACATCACTCAGATATGAGTAATATTAGATATATTTCAAGAGCATTTCAAACTTTATGAGAGATTGATCTGAAGCATTGCAGCTCAACTTCTTAGATTTTTGGGTCAATATACAATAGGTAGCCTAGCCGCGCTAGACCCAGCTCTTAAGACACAAGGGTCTAGGAACGCTTGACAGGGAGGGAGGCGGGCTAAAAGGTTGTCTTTCAAATCACTCTGCTGACGTAGTTCCGAGAGCGCCGGATTGTGGCTAAGTCCCATTAGCTTCCCAACCAGCGGAGCCAACTGGTATATTAAGGATTTGCCATATCCCGTCGGCATAAGTCCAAATACGTCTTTCTTCTCAATGAAACACTTCAGTGTCGTCCTTTGTTTATCTTTCAAGTTGAATTTTAGCTTCAAATCTTTAAGGGCTGTGGCCAAAGCCGAGTCGAAAGATAACTGTTTATTGTGCGCCGGTTGTTTCTGTCAGAATCGTCGTGCCTCTGTCTACGCCCGCCTTCTGACTCTACACTTCATGGTGATTGGTCCGGCCAGTTTTAGGAGCATCCAGCCTCGAGCCTTATGGAGGGTAACTAGACCCACCCTGGCAGAGAATTAAATTCGTTGCCGTGGGTTGTCTAGCGCGGCTAGGCTACAATTGAGGGCCATTTTTATTAAAAGTTAAAAAAAATTATGTTCATTATGATGATGTCCTTACAAATTCCGTAATTATGTATTATTGAAACAATCACTTAATAAAAAATGACTGGATGTCACTAAAATGTCAACTAAATAACTGAATTTAACCCAAAGATGTGCTACATACGAAGATGTCATGCATTTTATAAGTTAAAAAGCGACAAAAAAAAACAAAATTTGAAAAATTACTTATATTATTTTTATATTTAGAAATGTTATGTATTCTAATGACAGTAATTGATTCCACCAGTCCTTTCACCTCCCAGTATCCAGGTCGCAGTGGGATGATGTCCCAGGAACAGTTTGCTGTCAGGGCCCCAGTTTAAAATCCCTTCCCCCGGTGAAAACTCGAAACTTCTTGCATTAAGTTAAACAGATTCTGAGTGTTTTCACTTGACTTCCTAAAGTAAGAAATGCTCATGGATAATTGAGTGAGATTTTAATATGTAGCAGGCTGGTGTGATTGAACTCAGTCACTGTGACGTGGTGGGATTTGTTTGGGGGCACGAGTGTCAAAGTAACCATCTGTGACCGTGATAGCTTGGCTTATGATTAGAAACACAATGGAAGGTTGTATGGATGCTTCTAATTGTTTCATCGCTGTCTCTGATTGGTTGCCAGGTTGTTAAAATCACCACAGCAGTTGATGAAGCCATGGACTGAACTGACACCAAACTAAAATCATGACAATTTGAGTACAACTCCTGTTTTTGTATGTGATAAGTGGACATGATACGAGAACGATAATTCGCTCCAAGATGTCCCATTATAGGAAAATAACAAGACAGAAGCTGATATTTTCTACAATAAAACATCTCAGACTCTGAGACTTCTGCCGAGTTCCTTTCAGTTTTCCTTAGAGGCACGGCATTAATTAAACAGGATTTTCTGTTGATTATAATTGTATTCAACGTTAAAAATCCACAAAGCAGAGGAAGAATATGTCAAGCGGGGTCACAGGGTGGTAAACTCCAAGCACTACACCCCATGTCACTTTCAATCACATCAGTAGCACTTCAATAGCACTCCTCATAAAAAAATAATGACTTTACAGAACAAATACAATATAATTGTTGTACTCAAATACTTTAAATAGGTTAATATATAATTGCCAGACTTTCTGAAACATAGTTGACAGATATCATACATTTTTGTTGTTTTCAGGCCTAAAATTAAACATGGCTGCCTATCACCAAACACATGGCATTTTTAGAGAAAGATTCTTCTACGTAATATTGACAGTTACTTATAAAGATATTGTAGTAGACCTGTTGACATGCCATAAATCCACACTTGACTCACACACTACTTTATATTAAATAACTAAGAAAGCCTTGGAGTCTTGCCAGTCTTTTCTTCAGGAGGAAATGACATCATGTGGAGCAGGTCATGTGATCTGGAATCAACACACTGCATTTTATGCAGTTTCAGTCTTATTAAAACTTGCTCATATTTTTTAATAATCAATTGATAAAATGCTGTCGATGAAGTCTAAGTGGACATTTTTCCCTTTATATAATCAAAAATAAGCTTTTAATAATCACTGCTCATGCCACTCAGTAATAAATGCTATGAGATCACATCTGGTGAAATGGAGCTGCAGCTGCCAGATGTGAAAGTGGAGAGAAAAATAAAAGCTATCACATTTGGCCACAAATATGACAAAGCTCTTTGTGTCAGGTGCAATTTTCAGAGTATGAAAAGCACCGAGATGACAGAGTTGTCAACACTGGCCACTAAATTATGAATGATCTTTGGAATATAGCAGCTATTAAGAAGGAAGGAAACGGTGATTCTTTCTTCAGGATAATGTCTTTTAAATTCAATGGAAGTCAAAGATGGATTTAAAGCAAACTCAGACTCATAAGGATATTTCTTTGAAAAAAAACAATGAAAAATGTTTTGAATGTATTGAACTGAACCTGAATTTCACCTGTACTCATGTCAGTTCATAACATCAAAAATATCAAAGGTTTGGTTGATAAAAGCTTTTAGTCAGTTTGACTTTTTTTTTAAAATTCAAATACCTCCGCTCAAAATGCATTTTGATCAATGTTACTTCTATTTTTTTTTCCACTTGAAAATAGAAAATTTCCACTAAAATCTGAGTTCAGAGGTGAACATGAGGGCATGATTTGACATCACAACTAGACTGGAAACCACTCCAGTTGGCAGTTTTACAGTGTAATGTGGAAACTTGAGGCCTGGATGGTAAAGTCTATGAGGATCTTTCAGTGATGTAAAAGACAGTTTTTATCCGAATAAAAACACTTAGGGTTTTCTCACTCTAATTTAAGCTTCTATAAATGGAAATCCATATCCAACACAAACATGATCGAATCATGTTTTACATGTGTTTAAAAATGATCGGAGAGGATCTTTAAACCATCAGTCTGCAGGATTATGTGAATGCACAAATCCGAGTTAAGGCCTGAAAGCCTGTGTGTGTGTGTGTGTGTGTGTGTGTGTGTGTGTGTGTGTGTGTGTGTGTGTGTTCTTGTACTTACTACATGGTGAGTACCATTTTCTGCATTTAACTATCAAAGTGAGGACATTTTTACAAAGTTTGGCCGGTCCTCACTTTGAAACAGCCATGTTTGAGGGTGAAGACTTGTTTTTAGAGAACAGGTATGAATTGAGGTTTGGTTAGGATTAGGGTAAGGATTAGGGTTAGGCAATCAGTTGTGATGGTTAAGGTTAGGGTAAGGCTCTAGGAAATGCATTACGCCTATGGATGTCCTCACTAAGATAGAAGTACAAACGTGTGTGTGTGTGTGTGTGTGTGTGTGTGTGTGTGTGTGTGTGTGTGTGTGTGTGTGTGTGTGTGTGTGTGTGTGTGTGTGTGTGTGTGTGTTTTCCCTCCTCTCCTGTGCAGGTCTGAACGTTTGGCCGCAACAGGTTTGCATGGTGAGAAAAGATCTTGGCTGTTTTAATCTGCGTAATGAATAAGAACATGCCAGCGTGGTAATGGATGCCTGCCACCGCGCTGCTAAATTATTCAGAGTCTGCGGGAACCAGAGAGGCGGCCGGCAGGATCGGATGGACCCGCTGTGTCATCAGCCCGCATCGGTCCGCCTGGCTCCTCTTTCGGCCCGTCCACCGCGGCTTCATGAGTTTTAACCAGGAGGCCACATGAGAAGTCTGTAAAGCAGCCCCGAGGAAGGGCGTTCACATGGGCCGAGGATGTCGGGTCAACTGGTCGGCAATCTGCAGGCCTTAGATACACTTTGGAGCATGTAGGACCACAACTATTCCTTTATCCACACATCCTCTCTGTGTTTAAGCTTTATGCTTTAATGCTGCTGCGCAGTGCTGCGCTCTCCGTGGTGCTGAAATAATTCGAGCACAGACGTGATGTCATTTCTGTCACACAAAACTAACTCCTAATACTATACAGTACATGTGTTGATGCTTTTGACAAAGTGCAAAGTCTTTCTCTGCGCACGCCAGCTTGTACAATGTCTACATTTGCAAACGATAAACTAGCTGTGCGTAATTTTCAACAAAAGTTCTGTGATAGGCTATATAGGTTGATGTGATAATATGTGTTGATATTCTTGACTCAAAAAAGACCAAAATTCCATCCAAACACTGGCAAAAATGTCCAAACTGAGAACTAAACTGCCTTTCTCATAGTGATTTTGTCTGAGTTGATGTTTTCGACGCTTGCGCACAGAGGCCACAATTTTCTCAACTTGTAAGTTGAGCAGAGGAGCAGGTGGGAGGGAAGGAGCAGGAGGAGGGAGGCTGAAAAAGGAGGAGGAGGAGGAGGAGGGGAGGAAGTGGGAGAGAGGGATGCCGGGAGGCGCTGCCTGCTGTTAACAGCTCAGTCTGGTGAAGGAGCGCAAAGGAGCTCCGTGGCTGTCCGCTGCCCGGCTTCCATGTCAGGGGCCACACTGCGTGAGAGGCGCCTGCATGGAGGATGATGATGACCATGAACGGCAAGCAGCATTTCTCCATGCACCCGGCTCTACACGAGCCCAAGTATCCCGGCCTGCACTCAGGCTCGGAGGGCATGCGCAGAGTCTGTCTGCCCGCCCCGCAGGTACGTTCAGGTCGAGGGGGGAGAATGTGGCTGGAGAGTAGCGGGGCGAGAGGAGGGAAAATATCACACTGGAAATGTCTGTAAAGTTGATTTGACAGGACTTTGTTCTATCCTGCTCTCTCTCTCTCTCTCTCCCTGCTCTGTCTGTGTTCCAACTCTTCTCCCCCACCTCCCAACACCCCCCTCTCCTCCTCCTCCTTCCTCCCCCTTTCCTCTCTCATCCACATGTCTATTCAAGCAATGCTCTTGCTTTCATATTAATTTTTATGACCTGCGCTTTGAGGAGGGTTCTCTCCTCTCCTCGGCGCTGCTTGCCTTTGGAAAATGTTTTTTAGATCCTACGAGCTGCCTGACAGAATTCCCCACTGACTCCAGTATGCGCACTCTTGCTTGCAGCTGCAGGGCAATATATTCGGAGGCTTTGATGAGAGCCTGCTGGCACGGGCAGAGGCTCTGGCGGCTGCTGACAGCATTGTCTCTCACGGCAAGAGTCACCCGTTCAAACCAGACGTGACTTACCATACCATGAGCAGTGTCCCCTGCACTTCAGCCTCCTCTTCTTCCTCCACCACCGTGCCCATCTCCCACGTTCCCTCCACCATCGCCTCCCACCAACACCACCACCACCACCTCGGACAGACCCTGGAGGCCGGGGACCTCCTGGACCACCTCTCCACCAGCCTGGCCGTCACCGGGATGGGTGCTCCAGAGCCTCCGGGGATGACCACGACGGCGCACCACCACCAGCACCCTCACCACCACCTGCAGACCATGGGGCAGCTGCACCAGGCGATGGCCACCATGGCCCACCCTCACTCCCTGTCGGTGCACGGCGGCATGGCGTGCGTCAACGACGTGGAGTCGGATCCCAGGGAGCTGGAAGCCTTCGCTGAGCGCTTCAAACAGCGGAGGATCAAACTCGGGGTGACCCAGGCGGACGTCGGGTCGGCGCTGGCTAACCTCAAGATCCCCGGAGTGGGCTCCTTGAGCCAGAGCACCATCTGCAGGTTCGAGTCCCTCACCTTGTCCCACAACAACATGATCGCTCTCAAGCCGGTTCTCCAGGCCTGGCTGGAGGAAGCTGAGGCTGCGTACCGGGAGAAAAGCAGTAAGCCGGACCTTTTCAACGGGAACGAGAGGAAAAGAAAGCGCACCTCCATCGCCGCGCCGGAGAAGCGCTCTTTGGAGGCTTACTTTGCCATCCAGCCGCGGCCCTCCTCGGAAAAAATCGCGGCAATCGCCGAAAAACTGGACCTGAAAAAGAATGTGGTTCGAGTGTGGTTCTGCAACCAGCGGCAAAAACAGAAACGAATGAAATACTCTGCGGTGCACTGAGGTTCACACATCATGAATAAAATAGCCTACTACATTTTTGATCGAGTGATTAATAATAGCCTAAGTAGCCTAACTAACAGGGATTTATCAACAGCTCTTCACGTCTCATCTGGGATTGTCTCCAAAAAAAAAGACTTTTCCTTCAGTTCTTCATTCCGTGTCACTCACTCTTCATTGTTGCACTTCTTTCTCCCCGATTTTATTCAATGTGTTATAGATCTGTGAGGAGGGTGATTTTGATGTTGTTGATCGTGTATCTTGCACACAGTAATTCTCAGCAATTTCACCCTGACAATTTGTCACATTCAGGGATATTAAACTCATCTTTTAATCCATAAAAACGGAGTTCTGATGCTGCAGTGATGAGGTAAAGTGATGCTATGTAAAGAAAAGGATGATTTTGTGAAAAAAAAAGCTGATTTTTTTTTTTTGCAACAATGATTCAGATCAGAGTTTGTCCTCCACATCACGGGCTCATAATTGTACACCGTCATATCTTAAAATGTGTTGTCACCTATTTTTTTATCCAAATGTGGAGACTTTACTGGAATATGAGGATAAAAAAATTATCACTTTTTAAACCACTATTTTTGCTAATGAACTGCTCTCTTCGTGAACTGTGTGGTGGTAATTTACGCACAAAAATAACTCACAAGGTATGACACTATGAGTCTATTTATCTTGAATTATTTAAAATAAATGGGAATGGCACCGTCTTACATGAGGCACATTCGTGTGGCTTTGGCTGCTGCTATATTTTAGTATTTTGATGTGTTTTGGGAGCATTACAGGTGAGCTGTATATATTTATTACATAGCCCATGCTATATACAGGCCTACATCACCTATAAGTATTTATTTTTTCCCCTCACTCTTGATTTCACTTGAACAATGTGTGACGTTTAAACTAAATAAATTATTGGTTATTTTCTAAAAAAAGATCCTCTGAATCGACTTTATTTTTGTGATTTATTAAATGGTGGTATTTTAATCTCCACTCTGCGGCTCAGGCCTGTAAATGTAACATGTGAACTGCTCAACTACAGACTAAAGGAGGATTATCAGCGTATCCTGAGACGCACCGATGGGCGATAAAATCTTTGTAAACTGTTTGTTTTGTGGGACCTCGCTAGACTGTTTTATTTATAAATCCCCAGACCTCTGCTGGGATTAAATATGTATCGTCGTATATGATACAAGCAGGAAAAAAGGAAGGGGGCCTCTCCGTTGTAATTTTCACATTGTGGCGCGCAAAACTTGTGTCCCTCCACGCGCCGCTAATGGCCCCTTTCTCTCTAATTAGTGCAGTTTTAATTATGGATGCCCTCATGTCACAGGGTTATGTCGTGCATGGGCTTTGAAATTATTAAATAATGACGATGCAATATTAATTATATATTGGTATAAAACGAAGTAATGTGGAGGAGCTGGGAGTAGAAGCCAGACTGGGAAGTCGGTTACTCTGGGGAGATACTGGATGCACCACAGGTTGACCCAGGAAACGAGGAAATTAAGAAAGACTTTTTTCTCTCCTGTGTTGTTGAGTAAGTATATATTCGATTTAATATATTATATTTCAGCTAATCTGATTTTAGCTTCATTTTTGTTTATTTTATTGACATGCGTAAAGACGCACGACTTTACGCATTTAACATTGCACGAAATTAATACTATTATTGCTATTATTATTGTCCTCATTATTATTATTTATCTTTCAAGTATTTTACTAAATTGGTTCAAGGCCGCCTTCTACTTTTTCTACGTTGTCAAAATTTTGTTTCACTCCAAATTCTGGATTAGTCCTCTCTCTGCGCAGTATAACCGCGCACACAAACAGCCCTTTTCTCATAATTTTGATCACGGATTTCGAAAAATAATGATAAATAAATTTAATTTAAAAACGAAAAGCTTCCTCCGGAATCCTCCCACAGCCAACATGACCTGCGGTTGTGAAATTTTCCCTGTGAGACTGTCGGCCGGTTGTTTCAGCCATGCAGGGGATCAATACTTTGCATTTACGCGGAAACGTTTGTGGCTCCTATTAATATTCTCTTTGATGATGAGAGGTAATTAATCGCAGTCTTGTGATTTATGGTGTTAAATGCGACTTTGTAAGGAAAGATAACACGAAAACCTTAATTGTTTGCCATTAATACCCCTTCTTTTAAAAATGTTTAAATCTGGACGGATTTCGATTTTATTTTGAAGAACTACACCAACAAAAGCCAGACTTCTCTGTGTTGGATATGTGGATGTTTCTGACGTAAACGTGAGGTTAAAAATGAGCTTGGCGGTGTGAATAATTGATCTTTGCAATGCCAGTATTGATATCATAACCTGCTCGCTATGTGGTAAGCTGAGCTGCAGACTTGTGAGCGCTGGCAGCATTTGGCGACTGAGGGCACCTGAATTATTCAGCAACACTGAAAGGTATATTGCATTTTCACATGCAATAATCGAGCTGTGTGTTGGGGCGTCAATTCGTCCATTATCTGTAGGCTATATATAAATAGGCTATATATAAACACACACACCCTTGGAATCAAACTGCAGCTGATTTGAAGCTAAAAACAAACGAATTGGCTGAATTTTAGAATTAAGACTGATGTTTGAGAAAGAATGAGCATTAAAAAAGACAAAGCACACAAATGGAAAAAAAATACAAACATAGAAAAGGCTACAGAGGTAGAGAGGAGGGTGTGAGAGAAACTGTGTGTGTGTGTGTGTGTGTGTGTGTGTGTGTGTGTGTGTGTGTGTGTGTGTGTGTGTGTGTGTGTGTGTTTCCTTGAGATGTTTTCAAGCAGGGAAGAGCCCTTTTGACAGAATGAGGATGAAAGCTGTGTTTAATTGCTGAAGAATGCATGCACATATATACACACATGGACTCTCTCTCTCACACACACACACACACTCACACACACACACAGGGTGGCTGTCATCCATGGGAGCAGACTGAGGGAATGTGAGGGGAGGGCTGGTAGCCAAGACACCCCCAAACTCAATAATTCATCCGATGCCAGTAGCAACAAATGAGCATGTGACCAGAGCAAAGGAAGACAGCTACCTCTGCGCTCTCTATTAGTCACCTTCTATTATCATCACAAGCCAAACCTGCACAGGACCAACACACACTTCTACACACGTACCTGTGTGCAGCACAAGCATGGAGACACACACACACACACAGAGTGAGATTGTGTTACTGTCCAGAAACTTGAGGCCAAGGTAAAGGGTGTCCTTTTTAGCTTCATCAGTAGCTCCTGTTGCCTTCTCCTTTCTCTACAGTGTGTGACTCTACATTATTTGTGTTTTTCTGTTCAGTGATTTAATATTTGAAAAACACCAATAGTACAGTCTATTTATTTTTGCTGTGCAAAATTACCTATTTTTAACTTATTTTACAGATGAAGGTCTTGGAGATATTCACTGATCACATACAACACATAATGTTATGCAGTAAATTCCGCTACTCAACCATCTGCAGCAACGTGTGGCACTTTCAGGCAATTTAAATGTTTAGATTCTTATCCATCGTGCATTTTGGAGCTATTCTGAGCAAGAAGAAGAGCAAGAAGGAGTCCTGCAACACATGATATGACCCCCACAGCGCCTGGATCTCAACATTATGGAGTCAATATTAGATAACATGAAGAGACAGAAGACACTGAAACAAACTAAACCTACATGAACTTTAGCCGCTTCTCCAAGATATTTGGACCAGCTTTCTCCATTTATTACACTTTGTACAAAGTTAACTGATGAACAAAAACTTTAAATTATTTAGTGTCAAATTTGATAATTGATTTTTTTTTTTTTAATTTTGATCATTGTGCCTTGAATATTTTAGGTTTTGGACTGCTGGTCAGACACTATAAGGTCATCATTTTGGTCTGGATGGGCCTGTGCTGGGCATTTTTCATTATTCACACTCAGTTAAATAAATAATCAGTATATAATGGCATGAAAATAAAATGTGCCACAGCTGAAATCGACTTGTGGATAGCGTTTTAGAAAAAGTATACACTGTAAAAAAATATACTATTTTAACAATAAAATTCCAGCAGCTGTGCTTTCTGCAGTAAAATATTTTCTTCATTTACGGTAAAGAAATGCATTGACACTGTTGATTTTATGTTAAAAATGTGTTTCATTCCATATTTTATTGTAAAAAAAAAAGTTTTAACCTTGAAAAACTTGAAAATTTACATGAAAATACCGCATAAAAAAAATTAAGTTGGTGTAACCTATTTTAAAAATGACAGCATTTTTCCATTATCAGCCCAACAGTTTATGCATTTAACAATAAATGCATGCATTTTTGTATGTATGCATTATGCAGAGACTATTGAGATGTGAACACACAAGAAGAGAAAGAGATCCGTCAGTGATAATAGATGAGAGATAATTGGTTATATTTCAGTATGCATTAAAAATGTTCTAGCAAATCAACTCCAATAATCCTTCTACTGAGCTCTGCTGAAGTCAATATCCCAATTCTAAAAATACAAAATAAGAGCGTGGGAGGGACAAAGGAGGGGAGTATATTAGAGACACTCACAGAAACTCACTTAAATGCACTTGCTTAATTCATTCAGTGGGTCTGAAGAACAGTATTATACACCCCATTCATTATTCAAGTCCTCTCCATTATCAAAGTGCCCAGAGAAATAAGACTAACCCAGCCAGAAATAACTCACTGTGGCGTGATTTTTTCTTCCTACAAAGCACTTAGCTGGTCAGGTGCAGGCCTGCACACAAACTCAGATTAGAGTATATGAACATATAATCACCACGCAGTCTGCTTAACAGAATAATCCTCTCCAAGAAAACGCAAGTGCAGAGATAGAAGAAAGCGAAGAGGAAAGGAGGGGAAGGAATTGTTAGAGGGAGAGGTGTAAGTTGGAAAACAGAGAGGAAAAAGATGTAGGAAGGAATGAAGAAAATAAACTAAGACAGGATATTTGAGAGGGGTAAGTGAGGTAGGAAGGAATAAAGAAAACATGGATGCAAAAGAATAAAGATGACATGTGAAAGGCTAGCAAGGAAGACAAAAGAAAGAACAATAAGTAAGACAAACAAGAAAGAATCTCTAATGGCTGATATGTCGGTTATCCTGACTGTCTGGATTTAGTTCTTTTCATTTCCAAGTTGATCACGTCAAGGTGAGTGCGTCCCTGTTGGCTCGGACAGTCTGACACTAACTCTCTATGACAGCAGGAGCACCCAGAGGACCCTCTACCAGGAGGACAGGAGGCGCGAGTAAAATACACCATCCTGCAGAGCAGAGACATCATCCGACCCAAAGTTCTTACCCATTTGGAATCTCAAGGCCTATCAATTAACTCTGCATTTTCATAGTTTCAATTTTGATTTGTGCTAGCTCGCTGAAATCTGAGCAACTCAAAGTGTTCTGCTGCCAAAGCTCAGAATATAGTAATGTATATACAGTCATGGAAAAAATTAGTACATCACCCTTTTTTTCTTCAATTTCTTGTTCATTTTAATGTATGGTACCACTAAAGGTACACTCAACAAACATATAAACGCAACACTTTTGTTTTTGCTCCCATTTTTTATGAGATGAACTCAAAGATCTAAAACTTTTTCCACATACAAAATATCACCATTTCTCTCAAATATTGTTCACAAATCTGTCTAAATCTGTGACAGTGAGCACTTCTCCTTTGCTGAGATAATCCATCCCACCTCACAGGTGTGCCATATCAAGATGCTGATTAGACACCATGATTAGTGCACAGACGTGCCTCAGACTGCCCACAATAAAGGGCCACTACTGCAGCGTAAATGCAAAATTGACAGAGTTAAAAAAAAAAGATTAACTCACATTAGAAAAGGCCATGGTAACGTACAACACATAGGTGTTTTGATTGAGATTTGCCTGTTCTATTCTGACAGTTACTTGTTATCCAATACAGTATACAAGCCAGAGTTTGCCAGCAAATAAATAAAAGGATAGAATAATGGAATCCTTGACGCACCACAGTATCATATTAGAGTCTATGCATTCTGTATTCATGATGGTCTTGAGGGCAGGAAACGAGTAAACAGGCAAGTGGAAAGCAGCTCAGTGTTGACATGCTCTATCACCCCGCATACTGTATACTGATGGAGGGCACATGGGAAAATAACAATGGCAGTGCCACTGTCTTCTCCACTCACTCCCTCCACGGGGCTGTGCCTTTGAAGACAGACATGAAAACCGAGCCGGGCCACAGCGGGGCCCCTGAAGGAGGTCCCCTAGCAGATGCAGCCACCCGCCCTCCCCCCGTCTGCTCCCACTGGCCCCAGGCCCCGAAGACAGCCCCGAGGCTAATCGACCAGGAACACAATAAAGAAAGCGGCAGAGGCAACGAGTGCTGGGCGTGTAAGTCTCTGAGCCTACAGATCAAGGGGGAAGAACATAACAAAATGATATTTATCAAGCTGCTTTATATACAAGTAATGACCCAGAATCAGCTTTCACACACTTAAAGAGATTTATGCTTCCAGGACCCGAGTCAACGAACAAAAGACTTTAACTCTTGTTGCGAGGCCTTTGACTCAGAGGATTCTTTGAATGACAGCATAATGTCTCGTAGTTCCCATCAGGTAGAGAAACAAAGCTGGTGTGTATATCGGTGGAACAACAGGATATTGCCTTAGGGGGGATCAGGCATATTTGCATACTTGCAAGCATTTCCACATGGAGATTTAATTGGGAGCCATGATGATGTTTTCTATTATCCAAATTAGTAGTAGGCCTAATTTTTTTTTTTTTGAAAAAGGCACATGTGTTTTAATTGTTGATTTTCCAAAACATCCTTGTTGAATTTTTTGAGTTTGCAACGGATCTTAAAAACTTGAGCCATTTTCTTTTACTCTAAATCTACCAGACAGGGTGTATCCTTCATTCACAGTAAAAATAAATACCAAAGATGGCTGATTTTATGGATAATAATCAGAGTTTGTAAAAAACACCGTTTGCATAGTAAACAAGAAAAGCACTCAGAGCGCAGTACTCCAATTCTGCTCAGTCATTGTATGATTTGCAACTGGTAAGTCCCTACAAGTCTGCAGCTGTGGATTTGTAGTAGGACAGCAATCATGTGATCGTCAGCAGGCAGCTGACGTAGTGTTCACTTGTTGTTGTAGTTACAGTGATGCCGTGCTGCTATCTCGCAATGATACAGAAATCTTCAACAAATCTGTGAATCCATACTATAAGCCACATCACTGCCAAAATCTAATCAAGTGGTCCTTGTGTCATTTCTGACCTTTCCTGAAAATTTCACCCAAATTCATGAGTCTGATTTTGGGTAATGTTGCTCACAGACAGACAGACAGACAGACAGACAGACGTAAGGACAAACGTAACCCATGACAGAAGACTTCAGCCAATCACAGCTCTTTTTACTCAGAGCAGGTGAAACACTATAAAGAGCAACAGAGTCCAAGATAGGAGTAGAATGTAGTTTTACAGTGGGCTGAACAAAGGACTTTCACTCACTTGAGCGGGATTTGAAGCCTCTGAAGTCAACTTATTTTTCATTTCTTTTTGATAAAGCAGCTTTAATCAAAAATATTTGATCAAATCTCAGCTGTCCGTGGCCAAATATATTTTTAGGTCCCTCCCCAGTTGTTGCTTTAACCCCGTTAAACTCACCTCTACATATCAGAGTTACACATGTAGAAATTTTCTCCAAGAAAATCATTCTCTCATGTCTTAAAATGAACTAGTTGTAGAATAAACTAGTTCATCTATGAATCTATGAAGTCCCTGCCTCTCTCTCAATGCATCCCTCCTAGTCATGGCAGCTCCAGCATACCAGCTCACCAACAAGTGTTTAATTACAGTAAAATACTTTACACTACACAATGGTATGTTGGCTGCTTATTTCACTCATGGCATGTCTTCCAACACAAAAAAAAAAAAAAAGATTTTCACTGGAGGGGGTATTTAATCTCAATATAATGTGCATATATACAAGAAGTACAAATCCATATGAATTCAGATGTGGCATAATTGTTGAAAGGAGCTTTTAAGCAGTTCAATTCAGTGTCTTGCTCAAGGGTACTTAAGCCACGTAGCATGTTATTGTCATGCTTGTTCTTCTCACTGTCTTATCGACTCCTTTTGCATCTATATTTTTACTTTTATCTATTTGGTCTTATTTGTACTTTGCACCACAAGACTCATCTTAAATTTTGTTGTACATGGTGTGTGCATAATGGCAGGTAAAAGCATTCTATTCTATACTATTCTGCTGTGAAAACTAGCTTCTTTTTGATCTGGAATAGTATTAAATAAGTAAAATTATATGATATAACATCTTCCAATGAGTAGTTTGAATTATATCTTGCTGATAATGCATCTATAATGTTAACTAGACTGTGAATACGGGGCTTTTACTTGCAATGGTGTACTTTTAAACAAATTTGTTTGGTCTACAAGAAAATGATCATGCACTGTCATGACCCACTGAGCATATAGCTAAATTGATCTGAGAGTTTATTTGTCCTTTGAAGTCCTTCAAGAGAAAGAAAAAAAACACAGAAAAGAAGGTTACACAAAGTATTGGGAATATTCCAACAGTGCTATAAAAAGCACTGTTGAAAAGGAGAGTGATTCTCTTTATTAAGTAATGAGGGAGCCACGGTTCAGTAGCGCACATACACACAGCTCAGCGTCACACAAAGACCCAAGCACCACCAAGAGCAAGCCTCCCCATAGCTCTCACATTGCATCAAGTCACTGACTGACGGGTACATTGTCCGAGGCATGGGGGAAAAGAGTGGTGAAACATGTTTCTCTGAGAGAGGCAACCGGCTCGCCACAGCCCAGCAGAGCAGCTACACAAATGTATTTCTGGGGCGCCCCGATTAGCTGAGTGCACTCCACGAAAACAGGGTTCTCCAGAAGTTCTTTGTGGGCTGAATGATTTACAGAACCATTAATATTTCAACAATCATTTGAACTTCTAAACGTTTTCGCATTGCTATATTCAATACCCATCACTGCTTCTGCACACACACACACATAAATAACAATCACAGGACCCTGGGGTCTGGTTGAAAAGGAAACAATCAACAGATGTGCATCTACAAACCGAGGCATAATCCATTGTTTTTTCTTATTTTAAATATATTTTATGATCATCTTGGTTGAATCCATTTGAATTGAATAAAATCTGAGACTGTTTTGCCCAGGGGCGATTCTAGGATCAGAGGTTTAGGTGTGCTGAGCACCCAGAGGTGCCTGGCCAGGGAAGATAAATTTCACTGTTTTGTACATTTCATTCCCACATTTGTGAAACAAAAGCATTAGACTTTCTGAAAAAGTCTGTGACTAAACCGTCCAATCTGATAATGGTTATTTAAACGCTGAGTCACAGCAAAGGAGGAATGCACTGGCATCTTAAAAGAAACACATTGTAACCCTAATTTCTGGAAAAAGACGACTCATTTCGATACAGCAGCTCCTCAACATACACATTAACAGCATGTATGTTTCTGGAGTAAACCAGCCCCCTATATGAGCACCAAAAACTCCAAACATGGACCTTGTAAAATTATATTGTGAATGGAATGTTTTTCTTTGTCAGCTTAACAGTTGCTGTTTTGCTGGCCACTGTTCTGTTTGTTTTCTTACCTGGTTCTTCCCGACCTTGTATTCTCTCCTCTCTTCCCCTTTGGACTGACAATCATACACAAATAGATTGTATTAAACGAGATGAAAAATTATATAAATAAGAAAAAATACCAATAATAATATGAATAAACAATGTCCTCTCTCTCTCTTTGTACTGTCAACCTAAAGACAAATAACTAAACAATGCGTTATATATCTTATAAGAGATATAAACCTTGATACATTGATCCAACTTACATTACCCTTGATAGATAGACCATTTGATCTTACACTCCTGAACACGGCTCTTTTTTTCGAAAGAACAATCAGTAGCACCTTGGCTTTAATATTAACACATGCACTTGACACAACAGCTAGCTTCTCTCAGTCCAGTTCAAACAGACACCGACCACCTGTAACGTTTGCTAGCTAGAAAAACCGCCAGCTAACTCCTACCTAACAACATAAACAGTAACCTATGATTAAATGCAGCAAAAAATTAGGACTTGAAATGATGATAATGTGTTGGTACTGAGTGGTAGAAGTTAAGAATTGTGCCACATATCCTGGTTTAAACCAGGTACTTACATCACTACGGCACATTAGCTTCTCCTGGGAGGCAGCGCTCAGCAGGTAGAGGCTCCGAGCCCGAGTTGGGAAAGTTGGGCGGGATCAAACCATTTTTGAGGCAAGATAGGGGGTGGGTGTGCTGTATTTTTGTTGTTAAAACATTACGTATCAACCAAGTACTGTATGTTTTTTATTTATTTATTTATTTATTTTTACATTTTTCTGGTTTGTTAAAAAAAGGACATGTAATACGAAAAAAAATCTCTCAAATTTTAGGGGTGCTAGAAACGCCTATGATTTTGCCATTTTAATATTGAAGTAAATATTATAGATTAAAATGCAAGAGAAGTAGTGCAGTAAATTCTGCATTAGGCCTTCGAGGGGTGAAAGAGCACGTTTTACAATTAGTTTCAAGCACAAAAACGAAAGAAAAACCCCCACTGAAGTCAATCAGCTGTTAAAAAGGTCCTGAATGAGAAGAGTATTTACATTTACATTGACTATATTTGTGATTAACACATTTATTTTTCAACACCATATAGTCATATTTATAGAGGACAGAATTTTTTTTTTGAAATCAGGTATTCAACAACTACAACTTGGGTTATAATGCATCAAGGTAATATAATGAATATGCGTATTTGACTGCATTTGTAGTGGAACACAACAGCACTCAGATGTTGCTTTTGGCTGACAGTTTCGTTATAATTCATATTTTTGTTGAATGTGGGCGGTGTTCAGGGACTGATGTTTTTAGACTCACTGAAGTTTCCCTTTCCAAAAAATAATAATACAATCTCATAAAGTGTACTTGTCAGTTTTTGTGGTGTCTCTTACCTGGAAGAGAAGAAATCAGGTCAGCCCTCCATGAATGTGCTTGAATTGAACTTTGACAAACAATTCTTGATCATTGTTTTTTCTGGTCTTAGGGTTTATTGCCTATAAGAAAGATAAAGAAAGTCTGTCTTATTGCTCAAGTAGATAGTTTTGCTTTTGTGTTCATGCTATTACTGCAAAAGGTTTAACATTTTCACAGTCATGGTTAGCTATTTATATCAACTGTATGAGCAATTTTGTAAGAGATGTTATTACATTGGCATTTTTATTATTGTTTTTGGTACAATTCTTATTTGCCAATCAGAAATTGAACAAAGCAATCATTTAAAAAAATGTTTCAGTATCTGCCATCATAAAAACTTGAAGTTGTCATGCTACATTATAAGTGAAACAGTTCCAAAATTAGAGACAATAAAGGGGGAAAAAAACAGTTAGGCGAGTTCTTTATGGTAGACACATTGCTGTTTTTTCCCCCTCAGTCTCTGATGTGCAAGTATGAGTAGGACTGACAACAGCTGACCAGCAGAGTCACAGCACTCACCGGCAGAAGCATCCTCGTCTTCATGATGCTTCCTTGTTGGCTGTCTGAACCTAGAAGAAACTAGAAGTAGATGACTCAGCCAGGTCTTCGGTTTTGACTCACTAGTTACAAAGAAGATGCCATTTGTCTAAAATAAGATCTGGCTGTTGGTGGTGTGGTTGAGTGGCAACTTCACGAAAACTGAAGTAAGCTTTCTGGTCTATAGAGTGGTAACTATACCAGAGAGAAAAAAAAACCTTCCAACATGCAATCACTTACTGGCAGTCACATGAGACTGTCTTACAATGAAACAGAATTATGAGATGGCGAAGAGATATCAAGCGATGCCAATTTTGATCACAAGAAAATAAATGCAACTTGACAGACTATAGTATCACATATTTGCTTAGTTTTTTTCTGCATAAAACACCCAACCATTTTTACTTTTGGCCCCAAAGCAGCAATTTTTACACAGAGCAACTCGAAAAACCCCAAACAAACAAACAAACAAAGAGAGCAGAAAACAGAAAAGATCAGATTAAAGGAAAGGCTGTGATCATTAATCATCTCTGGAAAAGTTGAGGTAGTTCTAATGAAAAATGACAGACAACATCAAATAGTGCATGGATTTCACAGAGTGGCAAGACACGAATATATAACACACCTTTTATCTTGTTTGCAATGAAAATAACCCCTCAGTGTCTTATAATTGATTACATGCTGTATAACAACTAAAAAACGCCATACGATCACATGGAAATGCTAACCAAGTAAAAAAACAATAAAAGAACTAGATTTTCATTGTAGGGGGTCTTAAAATACAAATTTGTTGTGGTTTTGAGGTCTAGATTTTGAAATTTCATGGGTAAACATTCATTCACTCTTTCTATGTCACTTATCTAAACCAAGGCACAAAACAGCACTATGCAATTTGCCTAATTTACAAAGTATCAATACATGCAGATGAAGTCTTTATGCACCACATAGAATCATCATATTCTCCTGTTAAGCAAGGATTCTAAGCTCTCGGGATGAAAATAGGGCCAATCCAATCATTGTACCATTGTAAACAACCCAACAACACACAAAGAAACAAACAGAAGTGAATCATTTAAATCCAACAAATACAAATTTGTCATTAAAATGTTCACTCTTCTTACAGTCAGCAATGTTTTACAACTTGTGCAAGAACAAAGAACTGGTTTGACGGTTTAGTCACCATGATCACCTTACATGGCATAGAAATAAAGGCCATTTTATTTTTTACTGCAGACAAGTTCACTTTTTAACGGAGGACGGCATCAATCGCAAAAAGAAAAGGAAAAAAAAAAGAGGAACCAGAACAGAATTTAACTGCGTAGCCACCGCTTCCATGACACCAGGCGTACTGCAGAACACAGGTTTGGTCTTGTGAACTTAATGGATAGATGAAGCGAACAGACGGCTGCCTGAACCCCCAGTCTTCCCACTCGAGGTGCCTACCATGTGTGAGTGAAACATAGCATGCCAGCACATTTACCCTTCATGAATTCTGCAATACAATGAGAGCGACAATCTGATATTAATTCTTACTCACACATACATTGATAAGATACTTTGAGCTGAACGCGTGTTTTCCTGAATACTGAGAAGCATTTTGTCTATAATCTCGCCTAATGCCAAGAAACTGCTATGTGGCTTGAAGACTGATAACAGTTTAACCAATAGAGCATGTACTGATGCCCACACTGTGCACTGCTGATTAATGGCTAAGACTAAAAAAAGACAAACTCCTGTATTTTTATATAGTTTTAATAGGTAGCAAAAAAGTCTTGGCTTATGGCCAGATGAAACAAAAATGACTCTATTTGACCACAATGACAAGAAATATGTTTGGAGGACAGAAGATGAGTCCCATAATCACCAAAACTACCTAAGAAAACTAAGAAAGTAAGGTTAAAGGTTGCTGCTCAGCTTCAATCTGTTACAGTGAAATGTACAAACCAAGCTAGGTGTAGCCATCAACTCAGACCTCAGTTTCAGCAGCAGCATCAAGACAATCACAAAAACAGTCTGCTCTCACCTCAAGAATACGTGAAGGATTAAAGGACTAATGTCTCAGCAGGACTTAGAAAAAAAAAAAAAAGGTCCATGCATTTATCTTTAGCAGATTAGACTACTGCAACGGTGTCTTTACATGACTCCCTAAAGAGTCCATCTGACACTGCAGCTCATACAGAATGCTGCTGCTCCAGTCCTAACAAGGACCCAAAAAAGTCGATCACATCATTCCAGTTCTTTGATCTCTACACTGGTTTCCTGTCTGCCAGAGAACAGATTTTAAAATCCTGCTGACGGTTTATAAAGCACTGAATGGTATGAGCCCAAAATACACAGCTGATTTCTGTCACTTTTGGAACCATCTCGACTATCTGAGGTCATCAGTCTGCTTTCAGTCCCTAGAGTTAGAACCAAACATGGTGAAGCAGCGTTTGCTCATTATGCTCCACATATCTGGAACAAACTCCCTGAAAGCTGTAGGTCTGCTCCAACTCTCACTTCTTTTAAATCAAAGCTCAAGACTTTTTCATTTGTCATTGTTTTCCTATTATAGCGTATTTTAACTTGCTTTAAATGCAAATAGCAATTTATTTTGTAATATATTTTTAATTTTCCTTTACTATCTTTTGTTACATTTGTCATTTTGATTGTGCTCTTTTATGCTTGTCTGAATGATTCCAGTGCTTTTAACGTTTTAATGCAAACCACATTGAGTTGCGCTCATGTGAGAAATGTGCTATACAAACAAAGCTGCCTCCCCTTACATTCAAGAATGGTGGTGGTAGCATTATGCTCTGGGGCTGATTTTGCCATATTTCCATGAGACCTAAAATAGCCAAAATGCATGATTTTTTTTGTGACAACGATCTATATGCAAGAGCTACAGGAGCCACTGGAACGTCAAGACTCCCAAGATACACAGTCTTTACAAGTGCATATAAACTTTGGCTCATGACCGTAAAGCACTTTGCAGAAACAATGCAACTTGATCACAGATAAAGCATTTCGACACCCTCTTAAAATACTGGCCTACGTCATTTTTTCAGGCTTTTCAGAAAACAGAAAAATTAACCACACCAGACTGAACATTAAGCTAAGCTGCTATAATACAGGAGTAGAATCACACGATCTGTTCAACTGAAGATGTAGGCCATTTTACCAGAGGTGGTCAGCATCATGAGGAGATGGTTTAGGCAAGGAAAAAAAAAATCCAAAAAATAACAAATGACGGCCATTATTTTAGGACGGTAACAAATTATGCTAAATAAAGAATGAAAGAAGCAGCCAGGCTGTCTAGTTGCTGTCCAAGAGAAGTACCATCTCTGAAGTACTTCCCACAAGAGGAAACAAACTCAAACATGGGTTGGATATGGAAGTATTTCAATGGATGACTATGGAACATTTGTGGTGGCACCCAAGCGTTCCTGACACAACAGGCTTTGATATGTGAAATATTTCGTATTAAATTCAAAACGATGCAAAAAAGACGTATCCTCACTAGTGGTGTCAGACTTTTGGACCCCAATAGTATTATATTTTGTGGCTCCCCGCTAAACCAACAGCAAAAGCGAATGATCAAACCAGCTGGATTAGTGCAGAGTCAGTAGGGCTGAGTCATCAGATTTGTACTTTTTTTTTTTTTTTCCGTAGTTTTATTTTGCATGAAACTTTTTGAAGTGATTACAAAAATATCTCAGTATTATACATCTTCAGCTCAGCATATCTGGTTAAATTGAGAATATCAAATACATTCTAGCGCACGAGGTCAATGTTACAAATATCAACCAAGAAAAATATGGGTCAATTCTCCCATGCACAAAAAAAAAAGAAAAAGAAAGATCTGAATTATGTCTAAGGACAGAGGCTAATCTAAGCTACTGTGGGGTTTAAAGATGTTGAAAATCAATTTTAAAACTTTTTATACTGCAAAATTTCAAGTCGTTTGGACTAAATAAAGCAATACGACTTGTCCAAAATACAGCATCATCAACATCAGTTAAAATAAATAATAAAAAGTAACACAATAAAATGCTTTTTCTGCTATTGCAGATTAACATGCTATCCAGTACAAAGCAATTCCATACAGGCTCTACTCACTGGCAAAAGCATTTATTGTTCTGTAAACACTTACTTCAATGCTGTGTGAGAGAATTATGATAAATACATTATTCAAATTTATAAAAGCATCCTTTAACTTATTAAATTATGTTAAATAAAAAAAACAAAAAAATAAATATGCCGGTGCAGTTACAGTAATGTCACAACAATGTCATTTTGCTACAGCAACTGCTCCGCTAAATGAAGACCGTTAAGCTGACAGATAAAACAGGACAGAAAAAATGTTTGCTACACCTTAAAGATCATTCAGATAAATCTTTTGACTGCACTCTATATTGTTTGCTATTAAATTAAAGAAACAATCAATAGCGTAAGGAGAAAAACAAGACTTTGACCGAAACTTACAAAAAGAAAACGCTAAAAAAAAATTCAGTAGAATAAAAATATCACCCAATACATTTCTGTGCCATCATAAATGTCAACTTTGAGCGAAAAAAAACACAGGGATTGTCAGGTCACTTGCTTCCAGAGGTCGTGCTTCCAGAGGTCGTGCTTCTGTTCAGGTTTCTCCACTGAATGCATCTGGTGAGGTATGTCAGCAAATATGGAATTGGCTTGGTGACGACCGATTTCTTCACCTCCTTTAGTATTGCTTCACATTTCACCTGAAACACAAGAAATCAAGACGGATCAGTGCACTATCCTTGATTAACGTTCCTGAACTGTTACTCTCCACTGCAGCTGCATTTGTCCGTCCATCTGTGGTCGGCGTGTGCAGAGCTCCACATAAATCCTATAAATGTATTTAATACAGACTTGATCATCTCACTTATGAAATATAATCTTGAAAGGAATTCTCACATTTGTGCTGTTGAGAAATTCTTTCAGGTTTCTCAGTAGCTCCTTTTCCTCCGTGTTTTTCCCAAATATGTCATGCGAGCGCAGGATGTGATGCGCTTTGCAGTAGAACACATCCTGTAGGGAGCATAAGTATATTAGCTTTTGGAAACAAACCACACACACACGTAGAAATACAAAAAGCAATCATTCATATCTTTATTGCAGCTTGCCTTTTGGCATCTAGTAGAATTAAGAGCATTGTAAATATAATTCGATAAAATACTAGAGCTTCTATCAAACTGTAACAGAATAGTTTTGCCAATGTAATGGACTAAAGAACAAACAGTCTTCTCACCTTACACCCAGCATCCATCAAAGGCTTCAGATCCTCCACAAAGTAGCCCTAGCGTACGGAATAGGAAAGTTAGGTTATTATTTTGAACACCCGTTTTCACATGAAAGGTTTTAACTGGATAGACAAATTGTTAAATTGTTGTCTTACCTCATGCAGAGATTCATTGAATTTTTCAGCCAGGTCAATTATACGGTTCAGGTTGGGATGATGGGATGATGGGACAGGAGTGGCAACAGCCGAACCGCCCAGCAGAGTCACAACAGACACCAGCAGAAACACTGTCATCTCCATGCTTGATGCTTGAAAATCTCTGGAAGAAGCTATTTTCAAGAAGACTTCGACGCACCGGATTGCTCAACTGTCAGCTTACAGTTTGCTCTGAGGTCTTGCTGGCAAGCACCAGATTTATACTTGCTTTGCCCACGCCTTTGCAACATTTCCCCATGACAAAAAAGAAGCGCAGTCTGCAGTGTATATATCAGATAAGACTTGCGATTAAGTTGTGGTTGATGAGCAACTTCACAAAAAAGGAGCTCTGTTTCTCTGAAATAGATCAATAGAGTTGGTTGCTGAGTTGTTCGGAAAAAAAGAAGTAAAAACTCATTTGTAGCAAGAAATGACTTAGTCCAGTGAAAACGACAGCCTCAGTGTTTCAAAAAGAAATTTAATAACAGAACCACCTGATAACCACTTTGTGAAGACTACAAACACCAATACCATCCAAAAAATGACAATGCCGAAGATTCTTTAGTTTCATATCTATAAATGCAATCACACTTGTTTAACTCCAACATTTTAGTGCCATACCATAACAGCAGAACGTAGAGAACGCACGTCTCTTTGGTTGGGACTGCTAAGTAATGTTCATATCAGTGAACTTTGTAGACAGTTAGTAGATTGATCAGAACGGGGATTTTCTTCATGCTGTCTGAAAACTAAACTAAACACGAGAGCAAAAAGATAAAGCATTACTGTGCATTCAAAAGGAGTCCATAGAGTGACTTGTCTGCTCAGTGGAGATAGGATGAGAGTGAGTTGATGCTGCACTTGGAGATTTCAGAGTTCTGGTCCTGGTTCTTACGGATACGGTAGAAGTGTTCAATGTAGCTTGAGCGCCCCAGCAGCTCCACAAAATCCTCGTCGTGGGTGATGACCAGCAGCTGGAAGTTACGCTGCCGAGAGCGACTCTTGATGATTCTGGAGAGGAAAGAGATCAGTTAGTGCATAAAATTCATACACTTCAGAATAGAGGAAGTCAAAGTAGACATTATCAGCTGAGTGATGCAACTGTTAACACACAAATTCCAACTCCATCAGTTCTGGGACTATAAAATGTATGTTTTTATTGTCTGTCATGTCAGGATATCCGAATTTTGCTGTAAATAATTTTGCATTTTTAAACCAATATGCTAAATATTGTGAATTTGTACCAATACGCTTCTACCAGCACTGCCTAACATTGGCTACTGTAGTAAAAGCCATAAAGTAATTAGGATGTGTTGGCTGAGGACAGCATTCTGTACAAAACATCCGCTTTGACACTTTTTCAGGGACAGTGGGGGCTGTTGCAAAAGGTACAATAAAAAATGAAGAGTTGTATGGCAAGAAAAGCACTTTCTTCAACTTTTAGAGCAACTTGACAAATACCAATTAGTGACAGCATACTGGCCAGTGCTTTGCTGCATCACACTACTCAAATTTTATGATCTTATTGATGAGATAACTTTTCAGAAATGTTCAAAGGAGCATGCACATATCTGCACTGCCTTTATACTTGTCTGTTTTGTGTTCTATCTTCTAACCAGTATCTATAGCAACGTGTCCGCATCAAAGCAGCCTTTTGGTGGTGCAGGGATATCGTCAGTCCAGTAACAGCCTTCGAGCATTTTTGTATTTCTAACGGTGTGTCGAGCTCAGTGAGCTCGGGATAAATTGACAAACATTTACATCAACCTGTACTTCTTAAATTGTCTGTACTCAGTTGTGAAGAGGCTAAAATGAGTTTCAGGGTGCAGGTAAGATTTGGAAGCATGATCCGGCGGTCAGTTAATGATGTTCGGTAAAAACACTGCATGGGTGTATACTGACTCTACAAGGGCGTGTGCCAGTGACTCAATGTTCTCCCGGTCCAAGTTTGTGGTGGGCTCATCCAGGGCCAGGATGCCACAGTTCAGACAGAATGTTTCTGCCAGAGCTAGACGGATGATGAGAGACGCCAACACCTAGACGCAAAGAGGGGAGAAAAAAAAAAAAAAATGAAATGATCAAACAAAACAACTTTGGATACCTACCACCTGTTGCTGAGGTTTTGTAATCCCATACTGCAATGTTATCACACACACGCAAGACTTTTATGTGGCATAGGTGCTAATACAGAAAACATTTTTGTGGCACCTTCTGACCGGCACTGCAACGTCCTCTCATATCTAAAGCCGTGTCTCCTTTCACCATCACTACTCTGTAGTTGTAAACCCTTCGCTTCACTCCAGCAGAAGCATTCTCGTCCACATCGGACCTGATCTCCACATACTCGATATCTGGAGAGGAGCAAGAGGCAAAGGCAGAACAGTGAGCAAGGGAGGAACGAGAGCAGAAAACTCTCTGCATACAAAAACTATGAAGAACATTGTTTGAGTGAGATGCACCTTGACCCCTGTAGGTGCTGCGCCACAGATCTCTGATGATCTTATTGATCTCATCCATCTTCATGCTGTGGAATTTCATGATGGATCTGTGCAAAACAATAAGAAAACAAAGGTATGAACCCAACTGAGGGCAAGATACTGTGCTGACCTTTTCAGAAAGCCACTGTTACGACACAGCGTTTTGCAGGACATCCCAATTTCATTTGACAATCAAGTGACAAGGTGAAGACAGAAGTGTGATTTCCAGATTTCAAATTGTCATAGAAAAATTTAATCGGATAAAAAAAGTCTGAAGTCACATCACGCTCTGCCATAAATAATTAGTTTTAGTGTCTGCATTTGCTGGGAAAGTGACTGTTCAATGAAACAACAAGCTCTAGTTACCACGGGAACACAAGAGACATGACCTCGTGCTGCACATTGTACATTAAACAGCTGGTTCAACAATCAACATATGAAGATCACACTCAAGCATGTGTGCAAAAAGGGCATGTAATTAATCTAAAACTGACACAAATAGATATCCATCACAAAGTTTAATGCAGGTTTAATTGGTTTGCTGCATGTGTGGTCTGACGGGCTTTGTACCAGAAGATACTTCCAGTTCGCTTGGTGTGAAAACGATAACAGCGGCAAAGTTTTTTTTGTTCATTTCTTCCCCACCAAATCCATTTAATATTGAAAAAATGTCACTATACAAATGTACATACCACATATGAGGTCAATGGGATGTTGTTTTTCTGTATACCAAGAAGCATTTGGTTTATAATCTAGCAAACTGATGAGAAACTCTAATGTGGTCTGAAAACACCAGGATGATAGCAGTATAACAAGCGGTGCTTTTCTCATAGCCTTATATAGTTCATGCGGAACCATGATGAAAAGCACAAGAAAAAAAAAAAAACAGGCAGAGGAAGCCGAGCAATCCTTATCATTCATCTGACCTACTGCAGTTTATTAACATAACAGGCCTATTCAACAGAGGAAAGGCATTTCTGATGGCTTCCATATATTCATGACTTACAACAGGACTTGTTCATAATCAGAAGAACAGGGTGATTTCATATCTGTGCCAATAAAAAGCATTGCTATCTTTTAATATATCCTAATAATCTTAAATCGTATTAAGTCAAATTAAATCAAAATGCATAGCTCTTACTGATAGATTACTCTCATGTGAATGCTGCATTTCTAATGTCTATCTTCCCACTGAAAATATTTGCATGCAATAACCTTTCTTGAGTTATAAAATATTGTCTCTGGATATTATAAAATGCTGTGTGGTGTTTTACTATTTCGACTGGCCTTCTAATTTGTGGAGCTAAGAGTCTTGTTGGACTTCCTGGATTGAAGTGACATCTCAGTCATAGCTGAAGGAAAATGCATTCTAAGGAAGGGTTGTTTTCGGTCTCAACACATTTCCAGATTTACTGACGACACAGTGACGAAGGCTTTAAATGAATTTAATATGTGGGACCTCAAAAGTAGTGTCACCACATCAGTATCTGATCAAATGTGAAACAATCTCCTCCTCTGCTCCAGTGCTCAGTAACAGTCGGAAGAGTGTTCTTTACAGAACATTGCGATCAGACTACTGCTGACCTTTTGGATACACAGTGTCATTATTTTATTAATTTATCCAATAAGATATTTGAGTGTTATCTGGTAATAAGTAGAGAATGAATTATTGATTTGTGGCCAAAAGAAAAAGTGCTTTGTGAGACCACAGTGAGGTAAGAGATCAGATCATCATGTACGTGAGAATGGGATGGACATATGTACAGCACGACGGAAAACCCAAACCCACAATGCCTCTGGCCAGAAATCTCATGGCACAGAGACATAAAAACCTTATTTCAAGATACTTTAATTTTTCCAAATGTTCTTAATCATCACATGTAATGCACTAAAAGCTGCACACTGTGTATATTAAAAAAAACACCTTCCACTAAAATATTTCTTTTGGTTTTAATGGAATAAAAGAGACCCCCAGATGCTTCTTTTTGTTGCTTTTTATGAATTACAAAATCATATTCGTATCACTCTTTCTGAGCAGTCAGCACAATAGCGACGATGTACATTAATTATACTTAAACTAGTTACACACAAATTTTGTCACATTGACATCATTGTCACCTACGATTTGCACCCACAAATTTTTGCAAAGTAAGTCATTTTCACATTTTTTTCACTCCTAAATCAAAACGTCTTACCATGAGACGGTTTTCTGTGTATTCAGACAGAAACTGTGACCTGGATATATTGTCGCCATTTGATCTTGATAACACTGCAGTCTAACAGTGATGCTTGAACCCACACATATGGGTAAATGTCTTTCGTTTTTGTCTCAGATAGAATCTGTGACATGAGCTCACACTTCCTTACTGAGGCTTTTCATTCTATCGTCTCTGTCAGAGAAATCCATATGTCCAAGAAATAAATCATAAATGCCTGGTTGCCATTGGTATACATTTTGATTTTGGTAGATTTCTAAATGTTTTCATGCTGATTAAATGGAAAGTAAGAATTAGGGGAAAGAAAGCCACAGAAAAAGAAAAGGCCTAGTGCATGACCTTGTACAATAGTATTCTATTAGTGGTTTATTTGCAATCAGAATGTTGCAATTAAATCAAAACTCAAACCCAGTTCCTCAGCATTTGAAGACATGCGTTATCATGCTTTCAATTTTGCACAGTATTTGCACAATTTATCAGGACAATCAACACAGCAACCTGCAGCCACATTAAAACAATGCCACTGACAGTGATGTGGTCATATATCAACAAAACAAACTTCATATTCTGTGATAAATTCAGTGCATAGAACACGCATGTGAGAGAGATTGGATTATTTCTTGGACTATTTCTACAGGAATTTAATTCATTTTAGCGGTGGTGTTTCACTGACTACATTCCTGATTCTCATTTGTGAAAATGCCCTCATCACTAGAAACAGTGTTATTGCTGAATATAAGAAATAAATGTTATTTTGGACATTCTGGGTAATATATCAAATGTATTATAAGAATAGGCTAACAAATATTTTTACTATGGATTTATTTGTCATTTTCCCCCCATAATCAAAGCCATTGTTGAGAAGACAGCAGCAGGAAAAGGTATGTGAACCCTCTCCAACTGCCTGGTTTTCTACATATTAATTGGTGATAAAATATGCAATCATTAAATATGTCACACGCATTAACAAACACAATGCTAGCATCTGATATGTCCTTTGGTAGTTGCAGAACCAAGAAACACAGCCTTAAAGAGCATCTCTAATGTTTGCAACTGCAGCAGGTGGATTTTCATTGAAACCAGTCCATCTCACATTTTCTTTCACGTTGAGGTTCATTATCAGGGTACACCAGCCAATTTCTACGAATTTCGCCTGGCACACAGCAGCATGACATCATCCTGGAAGTTACCTCGATAAAGTCAGGAGTTCATGTTCCCTTTAGTGACGCATGTGGTTTTCATGTTGGTATACACCGTCTTTTTAATCATACCCCTAGGTATGGTTCTAAACAAATTAACCTAAGTTTCAGCCTATAAAATATTTTCCTCATACTGCTGGGCAACTGATGATAGCAACCATCTACGAGGTGTGCTTTCATGGATACTATGCCTGTTCAGTGGCTTGCATATGGTAGATTAATAAATAGAAAAGGCTCTTTTTTTTTACCTCGCTAATTATTCTGTGTTGTGCCATCGCAGTACACTTCTAGCATCAATTGGTCTGCATTTCTAACAGCTTGTCAGTGAACTGATAAGTTAAAAGAAAGTCTTTGAGATTACTTTGTAAGTCAACTTTATGCAATCAACAATTCTTGTTCTCATTCGTTTTTTTTAAGAAAAGCACAGCAGATGCTTTTGTGAAGTCTCTTTCAAAAGCCCAATGGCTCTTTTAAACTGTCTTGTTTGACCTTACCTGCAATTCAAAATCATATACAATTATAAATACAGCACAAAAAGGATTCAAGGAAAAACGTAAGGCAATTTGTGTTTGGTAGATCCTTTCTGTGCTGTTGCAATTCTTCCTTTTACCGTTGGAAAGCCTGTTTAGCTCCCCTTTAAATGGTGCCACATTTATATGGAACATGCAGCGTATTTTGCTGTTGCTATTGACAGGTCTTGTTTCTTCAGACTTCAATCATCCAATCCACCAAACAGCTAGCCTAGCCACGCTACACCCATGTTTCTAACGGCACAAGGGTCTAGGGAAGCTCGACAGGGAGGGAGGCGGGCTAAAAGGTTGTCTATCAAATCCCTCTGCAGCAACTGGGTAGGTATACAACCAATCAACGCAACGAATAGGCTGACGTGGTTCCTAGAGCACCGGCGGATTGTGGCTAAGTCCCATTAGCTTCCCAACCAGCGGAGCCGCGGAGCCAACTGGTATATTAAGGATTTGCTATATCCCGTCGGCATAAGTCCCAATACGTCTTTCTTCTCAATGAAACACTTCAGTGCCGTCCTTTGTTTATCTTTCAAGTTGAATTTTAGCTTCAAATCTTTAAGGGCTGTGGCCAAAGCCGAGTCAAAAGATAACTGCTTATTGTGCGCCGGTTGTTTCTGTCAGAATCGTCGCGCCTCTGTCGTCACTTCGTTACGCCCGCCTTCTGACTACACTTCATGGTGATTGGTCCGGCCAGTTTTAGGAGCATCCAGCCTCGAGCCTTATGGAGGGTAACTTGACCCACCCTGGCAGAGAATTAAATTCGTTGCCGTGGGTTGTCTAGCGCAGCTAGGCTACCAAACAGCATCAAACATGAGTCAATAGCAGAATAGGCTGCTTGGCATCTGCAGTGAAGATTTGGCAAATCTTTCATGGGCACAACATACATCTCACAATTGCAGGTTCCTAACAAATGTGGCACCATTTAAAAGGGACATTAACAAATTTCCCAACAGTATAAGACTTTTTTCCAAGGAACATTGTTATAACGAAAATGATCTACCAAAACCAAATATCCTTACTTTTAGTGCTATGTTTATATATGAAAAAGAAAAGCAAAAAATCTTTACACTGGAAAAGCATATTTACTTGAGTGGCAATTATTTGAGGTTTGGTTTATGTTGTGAATTGGCACTATATTTAAAAAAAACTGAATTGGACTGAATTTAATTAATTAATTTTAAAAATGAATTAGAATACAGTAGAATAGATAAGTGTGGCAACCTTGGGAGATGTTTGTATACAATGAAGATGTTCGAATAATATACTGGACCTAGTTTCATAGTGCAACTCACACTCGTAAGACTTTCTAATGTGTTATGATGAAGTGTTATGATGAAGATAAGGGAAACTTCAACGTCACCGCATACATTTTGCCTAGACTTTATCCACCTACACAAAGCTAACTCGAGGTCAGTAAAAACCTTTAATCCCATTGCCATAGATCTAATCATTGTTTTGCATGCTGGGGATGTGTGGTTTGTTAGTGGGAGTGTCTACAAGTTGGAGACTGAGTGTCCTGGTAGCTCATCTCAATTAAATGAACCAGAATAGTCATCGTCTTTACTTGAGGACAATACTATAGTACTGTACAGTTTTTTTTTTTAACCAAACCTATCTTGAAACTAGCTGTATCTGCAACAATCTAAAAGGCTGTATTCATGCTATAATATACCGGTTTGAACAGTGCTTGTGAGTGCAAATGTACACAATTATTCAATCTCCTGACTGCACTACATGAAATTAAACAATTTCTGATAAATTTTACACACAACATAGCGCCCCATTTCGCACTTGATTATGACTCTAAGGAGCACACAATCAAATGTAGAAGGTCGCACAAAATTAGTCAAACTCCAATTCTTTTTCACTTTCACTTAAAGGCATTATGGAGGATGTTTTTTTGTTTTGTTTGTCTGATTCACATAAAATGAATATACTGACCTTTAGTGGACTTGTATGTATGGTTTCTAAAAAAATAAAAAATTAAAAAAAAAAATAACTGTGGACATGGCAGGACCTGAAAAACATCAGCCAATCAATGTGCTCGGACCAAAGCATTTAGTTTGCTCCCTTTCCTGTCAATCAAAAATCTTCCGGCTCAGGCCTAGTTACGTAGATTACGTACGCCTTGGACTTACGTGTTTTGTGTATGTGTTGCTCTGGTATAGCTTCGTAGTTAGCTGGCGACTCGTTTTGCTCATCTTTTTTTACATGATGGCAGATGAAGATCCAGGGGGACCCAGCCGTAAAAGAAAGGCATTTTTTGATGTCAGAGAAAATAAAAGACAACTGGATCGCGAGAATGCAAAAACAAAAGTGATTATTGGCGGGTCATTTGGGCGATGGCGTCAGCTCAAGCAACAAACGGACCTAAACACAGATGCTTTGGTTGCTAAATTCCTTCTGGACAGGTAAAATGTATTATTGTATTATACTGCGGCTGTAGGCAACTTTACGAGTGCTACGCAAGTTTCTGGAGGGGGGCGTTTCTTCGTAAATATTTAAGAGGGGGAGGTTAGAGGGGGGTGAGGCAGAGGTTGTATGTGCGCATGCTACGTTCAAAGTCGTAGGAAATTAAATCTGCTCTAATGCCTTTAATTGCCATGAAACTGAATAGCAACATCTACACTGACTTGCCAGTTACTATGTACTTGACATTTTAACATGATTTCAGTTTAGTGGCAGCAGTCTCAGGCAGGGTTGTTAATTAGTTTGCCAGGAGATTGCAATAAAAGAGGTTCTTCCACGCTATGAAGCAAGTTGTAGCTCTTTGCTGTATGAGAAGCAAGAAAGATCGTTCTGAAGATAAAATGCATGGAATAGCGCAATGTCTTGCAAGAGGCACTGATATTTTGCAAAAACTGAAAAAAGACCCTGGCACTGCAATGAGGTTTGTGAGTAATTCAGGGCATAGATGAATTTGGTCAGATAAAGGCCTATTCAGCAAAGTTTCCCCAAGACAAATGAATTGTATTAAAATGCCAGCGATGAAAAAAGAAATCAGTGTTGAGCAGCAAACAGGTATTTAAGTGCTCAGCTTTCAAGAGTCTAAAGAATTTCTTCATGCTTGATCCTCAAGACTCTGGCTGTTCACAAAGAAAAACGTTTGTCATGAGCTCGGAAATACATGGAGACTAGGACGGGAGCTGTTTCATTCACAAATAAATGCTGTGCTACACTGTATGGTTGAGACTGCCGGTTTTCTGGAGGATTTGTAAATGTGACCCACTTCTGACAGGTCTGTGTTGTCAGCAAGGAGGTGGCTGGGGCATTCTAACCATTTTCAACCTCATTTATTTAAAAAAAAAATAGTGGGCTAAGTAACAGAAACACTTCTCAGAGGGCATCAGCTTTCAGCCTCAACTGCCACAGTGTGGGACAATTATGAGAGGACTGACATCACTTCCCCTTGACGACAACCTAAAAATTTAACAGTGGATCTGATGGTGTAACTTCAAAGAGTCTGATAATGAGAACAACAGGCAGATGTGTCATTACAAGAAAACTACTAAAGATGACACTGAATGTGCAAACTAAACCTTTCCAAGACCACGTCCTACATGTGAACACAAAGCTTCATTCATTTATCCCTTAGTGGAGGTGTCCTCCAGAGTCGATTTAGGCTTCATCCTAAATAACAGTCACTGAGACTCCTACAATATATTTAAAAGTGACATATACAGTACATAAGCAATTTGTTTATTTACTACTGTAAATTAGTGATGTTTTATTGATGTGTTTTTAATTTTTTCTCACACAGAGTTCTCATTGCAGTTGGAGAAAGTGACTTTAGAGCTCATTTTAAAGCCTGGTAAATAACACTTCGCTATCATTTTCTCTGTCTTTGCTTTTCAACTTTGACACTTTACAAATTCTTCTTGGTTTTACACCAGTTACAACCATAGTAAACCACTTCTAATTAACACTATCTACTAAGCAAATCTGCAATGCTCATACCTGGATTTTTTCATTTATCTGCAGTTTCACCCTGTAATCAATCAATCACTTTCAGTTTATGTCACTAACAATGTTCCCAGGCTGAGTATGTGACTCAGTAAACATGTTTGACACTTGTTTCTACTAGTGTCACCATCTCATATTTGTGGGGAAAAAAATTCAGATGATGTTAATATACGTCATATCAACTTAAACAGTAGTTTCTAGCTCCCATTGTCAGGTATTACAATTCTTGGAGAAAGCAGTCTTAGTAGTTCACATAACTGGTTTGTTGAATACTAACAGAAAGACATCACTATTAACATTACCTACATAATCCCTAATTTACTAAAGTGAGAAATATTTTGTGATTACCACATACAGAATGTGTGTATATAGTACACGATAAGTTCAAACTTACTGATCTAGAGCCTTGTAGTAGAGATCCAGGTCTTTGATGACCAGCTCTGTGGTCCTCATTGTAATCATCTTGTTTGTGTAGAGTTTATCAGCTTTGCTGTACTGATCTTCTCGCAGCTCTTTTCTGCAATCAATCAATTCAAAGAAAAAAAAATAAATTTATAGACAATAATATGGATGAAAGTGAAATAACCTCTGCTTCTGTTAATGGCAATATGCAGAAAAATCCTATTTTCTCAGCACTATCCAGGGTTCACATACATTTTGTTCAGAGGATTTGAAAGATTATTTTACATCCATTTGCACAATAAACATTTATTTGTACATATTTAGACAGAATATATTGACCAAGTATACAGTGTGCCCTGCATTACGCAAATAAATGTAGTACTATAGTATTGGTTATAGTACTTTAAAGTGAAGTTTATGTAGTGACAGCTGTGAAGAGTGATTGCTTTGCAGCAGCAGTCTGATCAATGAACATGTATTCATACAGATGAGATAATTATCTAGCCATTGGTTTATGGGCTAATTCTTTGTAGACCATTGACCATCTGCTGAAGCACAGACTAATTCAAGACTTCTTGCTTCTTCAACTCCTTCAGTTAACACCAGAGCCATGGAATAAATCTTTACAAGAAGGAATATAATGTTCATGACGTGCCCGTTACCTAGAATGGACGTCTTTCCAGGCAATATAACAATGTTTTGAGTGTAGGATTAAAAACTGTCTTCCTACTCTAAAATAAAACAATAAAACTGATATTCGCTAAACCACATAAAAATGTTTCAGATTGATCTTTTTTTAATGACTTTTCCACAATCTTGAGGGATTTTCAAACTCAATGACTTTTCAGCATTTTTCATGACTATGTAAACCCAAATAAAGTTGAAACACCTTCAGCCTTAGATAATAGGACGCCATGATAATGAACATCTTAGCTGATGTTGGTTCAGCTGTGTGTATGTAAACATACAGTCTGTGCATTTATCACCTGTGCTCCATTATCTGCTCCTCAAAGCCTTTCTGGCGTCCCAGTGCGATGCTGCGGTTCTTTTTCAAGTCTTCCAGCTTACGTTCTGCTTCACGACGTTCTCTGGACAACCACAGAAAAACAAAGTGAAAACATTGTGTCTCACTTCAAATACACCTGACAGCTTGGCCATAAACTACCTTCACACATTCAGGTGTGACCATATTAAGGTTAAAGAGACCAGAGTTGTTTGCTACAGTACAGCTTGGCACACCTCTATTAAATGCAGTGAGCTGAATGATGATAGATATCAGTGTGGTGTTCTTACTGGCGTAGCTGCAAGACCTGCATGTTGCCCATGTCTTTCATAAGAGCCTCACGTTTGGCCACAACATCCTTTAACTCCTCCACACGCTTCCTCAAAGTCAGGTTGTCCTGTAACCAGCGCTCCTGGACCTGAGAATTAATAAAAAATTGAAGAGGTTTTGATTGTTATCAAAAGCATTTTGCAGCTCCACTCATGTAGTTTCTCACATAAAACTTAAATGTTAGCTGAACATTTGACAGGTTCAGTAAGTAACTAAAGTTTTACAGACACCAAATATTATAAAAGTCGATTGAAGTTAAAGCTTCCTTTAAGTAAGTTTTATTTCAAAAATGTACAGAAAATGATCATTAAAATAACGATAGAGGAGCTTGTACCTTTTGAGTGTCAATGTCCTGACGGATGGTTCCCATCTCCTTGTTAATTTTCTCTTTATGCTTCTCAGCCTCATGTAGCTGAGTGTTGGTTTCTTGAAGTTCGGACTCTTTTTGCTGCAACAACAGCAGACAGTGTCAAAACATTTGTTTCACACAGAAAAATGAACAATTCGGCGTGATTATAGCCAAGCTTCCATGGGCAACACCAAAGAAAGAATGAAAGTTTTTTTTTTTGTTTTAAAGGTAAATAGAAATGTAATTTGTTTTGTTTTTTACCTTTTACACAAAACAATTAGCAAATGAACCATGGAGATGACAAAAACTGATGTATCATATATGAGTGTAGAAAACTTGTTACCTCTTTGTATTCGTCTTTTCCTTCATCCACATATTTAGTGATGTTTCTTTCCAAGATGTTGATCCCCTTTATTCTCTCTTTGATGGAATTGATCTGTCAGTAACAGAGTCACAAGAGTGATGACATTAAGATGAGGAGATATTCAGGAGTAATTTGTGAAGGAAATAAAAGCCGAAAAGTAAAATGCTCTTAAAGCAGTCAATAATAGGAAGTGTAATTTCACTGACACTAATTGCTAAGTTGTGATTAAATGTGGGGCCAAATGTATAGTGTTTTTTTGTAACTGACCTTTATAAAAAAATAACACTGAGTCACTGTTGAACATTAAGATCTCACTCTTGCTAAACCCACTGATTATGAAATAAGGGAAAACAGAATGTGTAAACGTAACAGAATAAATGGGAAAGTCCATCTTAATACTAAAAACGAACAGTTCAGAGCAGAAAGAGATAAAAAAAAAAACGAAATCTAACTTTCGACTTCAGTGTGACGTAAACAGTCTGATGTCCAACTGTGATAAGTTTTCTGAACAGAGAAAGAGTACAGTGAAAACATCACAATGCGCCCACCTTCTCCTGCCCTTCTTCCTGCCTCTGCCTCTTGCGCTCCACCAGCTCTTCTTTCTCCTGCTGCAGCTTCTCCAGAGCAGCAGACAGAGGGGACAGCTGTTCCTTTGCCTCCTGGTTTACAAGAAAGTGAGAGAAAAAACAAGCTGATAACAGGTTGCAACTGTTTAACATGCAACTAGAAATACTGAAATTAGTTAAAAAAAAAAAAAGTTATGCGAAAAAAATATGTAATTAAAAATACAACTCCTCACCAAGATGAGACTTAATCACTTCAAGCCATATATAATGCCAATATACCAGAATGTGATGCTGCTTGTGTTTCAGGACTTGTGATTTATTCTGCTTATGGAAATGTGCGACGTACCCTGATGTCCCTGGTTAAGGCCTGTATCTCTGTGGTGAACTCGACACACTGCTCCTCCAGCTGCTGCTGTTTCTGCATGTCACTGCTCAGCTGAAGCTTCTCTGCTTTTGTCTCGTTCACTGTACTTTTCAGCATTTGAATCTGCTCCTGCTGGTCCTGGATCAGCTTACGTTTCAGCTCCATCTTGCTGGAAGCTGAAAGAAGACGAACAAGCAAAGGCAGGGAAAACGCATTTGTACAACTGCTCCAGCATCGTTCTGCCTCCCATGCAACGTCTCATGTGAGGTCAACAATGTGTAGCAGCAACTTACTGTACAGCAGAATAACAGTGCATGTTTTTAGAGTATACCTTTAGATGATATTCAAACTGCTGCACATGGTAGCTCACATGAAAACTCCATAAGTTGTTGTTTCGTGGACAAGGACACAAACAGAATCAATCCAGTCTATTTATATATATATGGAAACCTACGTCTCATCAGTCATACATGTGTTTTTGATTATTATTTGGGGGGAAAATGTACGCAACTCCATGTTTTGGATGTTAATACTTTTGATGACTTATTTATTGAAAGGTACAAAACATAAACCCTCTTTAGACACTAACTACAACAAAGGAATACCATAATATATTAGCTTAAAATGACAATTTCACAAATAATCACAAGATATTGTTCTAGTTTTTGGACATTTTTCCTCATCAATCTTTTATTCAGTGGAGCTATTGACTGTGATCTCGGCTTTCCAGCAGCTTGCTCAAACAGAGGTCAATACAGAGATCTGAAGTATGTCCAGTTTGTCTGATTTTACCACCCTGAATATCTTTGCTTTCAGTCTAGTCAATGTTAGTGTTCAGAGTCTCAAAGAGCAAATACATGTTTGAAACCATTCAGTTGTTAAGTTGACTGATACCTGTGGGCATACATATTTTTTTAATTGAAGGTGCTTGAAAAAACAATGGCAGAAAAAAACTATAAGCTCAATATAATAAAATAACATTTTTCCTCTAAATGGGTGTATAGTGTCATCTTACTGGTATCTAGCTTGTGCTGAGTTTCTTGTTTCTCCTGACTGACTTGCTGGACGGTTCTGGTCAAGTCTACTCCCTGGAGTTTGGCTGACTGCTGAGCGATTTTCCTCTCCACCTCTTTAAGATCCATCTAGGAACAAAAAAAGACATGGGTAAAAAGGGTAATGTATATGTTTTATCAGGAATGGTCTCATTGTGACGCAACTACTACAGAAATATAATCACTATTCTTTGATGCCTCTGTTATTTGTAAATTGCATATTAGATTAATAGAGGAAAGAATGTGACAAGAAATGGTCTCAGAGGTATATCTGGAGAAAAAGGGAAGAGTACATGCAGGGACTGACTGTCTTTATTAAACTGTCTGTACATGGTAGACTCTACGGTGATCAGAAAGATGGAGACAGACAATGGGTTAGTACCAGATATCTGTCCATCAGAGATATGTCTTGCAGGCAGGCCTTAGCTGTTTCCTCCTCAGACATCTGGGTACCAAGCAGAGTTTCCTGCTCCTCTACATCATTCTTCAGCCTCTCAATTTCTCTATTCACAGCCTGGAGACGGTTTCTCAACTCAGGCAACTCCTTCTCCTGAAATTGCACAATGGACTGCCTGGGAAACATGACAGAGAAAAGAAAAACACTGAGTGGAGGGTAAAGGGGCCTGTTACATATATTTAAAGTGTACATCAAACTGTGTCTCCACTTGAAAACCACTGGCTATGATGAATTGTTATGGTAATACACTCGGAATAAGTCGTTTTCTTATTCAGGAATAAGAGGGCCTACTATGCAGCCTAAAAGCTTCTGACTATCTCTCATCTCATCTTGTAGAGGCTGCTACTATCCACCTTGGATACTTTCATCACAGAGCTTAGTAGAGTAAGTTGTAGCTTAAAACAGGGTTAATATTTAGCAGCATGACCCAATTAATATAAAACGTCTTTCTCAGTATAGTAATCCCAGATGGTTCTCTAGTATAATTTCCCATCACTGACATGTCTAATTTCTGTTAGCAAGAACACGTATCATTCAGACAGCTCAATACCCGTAAAATCAGCTTCTGTGACGCCTGTCTATTGTGGTTATTATGGCCGTATGGCAAACCATGGCAGCAGCCATTTCCCTCCCACTGGAGGCGTCAGCAATAACCACTTACTACTAAAACCCCCCTACAGCTGGTTAACAGATTTTAATCTACTTGGTTGGTTTGTTAGCCCTTCTTTGATTTAATAAACGAAATGATTTCAACAATTTAAGGTCCATCTTAAACCTTCAAATGATGCCAGTTTAACAATAAAACTCACGTGATAAAACTAAACCATGTCTATTCAGAAGAGTAAACTCTTAACTACTAAAAACATCAATAAGATGCGGGGGAAAACCAAGCTGGACACTGTAATAAGATTATTTCTTGACATCACCTTAGTTGCTAAATAGGTTTTGATGTAAAGTGTTGTCTTAAATAAAAACTGTGGCTGGTAGATCACAGCACAACTATGGGTTTCTTTCTAGCTCATGAACAGACATGACAACTCTCTAGATAATGTGAGATAATATGAGAATCTGGCTCCCTCTAGTGGAGCATTCTTCATAAAACCTGCTCACAAATAAACTGCAGAGGAAGGGAGATGAACATATTTACATAATCATTACCTTAAAGTAATATAAGTGAACCTATCATTTCAATTATTTTGAAGTGTAAAAAAAACAATGAATCAGAGGATGTCATCTTTGTTAGCACCAACTAATTTAAAAGTCTGTTAAACTTTTAATTATTTTGTAACATTTTACAGACTAATCATTTAAATGTTGAAATAACCAGTGTTAAATTGTGATTTGTAATGTGTGGAAATCTGTTTCACAGTTGCCATAGGTGCACCTGTGTGTGTGTGTGCATCAGCAACAATGATAGGCAAAACATTTCTGCAAACACAATCATTTATGTAAGTACACTGTCCTGTATATTAGTATGAAACATAATGGTGTTAGGTTACCACTGAAGGAGGAGACAATATCAATGTAATCGAATTAATATGGATGGATCAGAAAATCATAATTACATTAAAAAGGGAATGATTATACATTCTGCAGTATTAAAATATACCAAGATGTTACTGATGATAGAGCTGGTCAATGACCAGACTAGCTTGAATTACCTAACTGTGGTGTAATTTAAGCGGCTCTGATATTCTGCTCAAACCAGCTAACTAGCTCTAAAATTTAATTTGAACTTGAGCACTCAGCCTAGCCTCATGTAACAGGTAGCTTATCTCAAGCAGATGTTTGTCTTCTTAAATAACATTTAGTAAAATTTGGCAGGCATGAAGCAGATAATCAGACCAGTTTGCATTCATTTAGCAAAGAAAATCAAGTTTCTATCGATCCATCCAATCTGACTGACTGAAAATGGGGTTGATCTTCAGGGTGATTATGTTTGACAAACTCGTAACAGGAACGAAGAAAACCCTGTGAAAGATTGGCAAGTTGCCATGTTTTTTCTACTCTGTAGCCAAAACTAGTGTTGCAATATTAGACTAAAATTAAGACGTGTTAAACAGGTTTTGGAGAGTCATGAAAATTGTTAACACTGTTGGATGATCCTACAAGCATTTCTGTCCAAAGCATTGTGACGTCTTTCTTTACAGCCTCACAGTCGTGGAATCTGAATCTATTTTTTAGTAACTGTCAACACTGGCACACTGTACCTTACAGGTCTGAGAGATATCATCTCATCTCTCTTCCTCTCTTTCCTCTTCAGGTCCTGCTCTGTGTTTTTCAGTTTGTCCGGCACCAGGCGTAGTTTAGACTGCATGTCGCTGATAACTTCCTGCAGGTCAGACTCGGAGGGGAACGTTCGCTGGCATACAGGGCAGCAGGGCTCCCTCTCCTCTGTCAGCTGACTGATGAACTGAGTGTACACCGCTGTGGCTCCAGCCAGCATAGCTATGGCAGGACAAGTGGAAAAGGAGAAAAAGGAATCATACAGTACTATCTACTACAGTGATTTGACTACTTCAGACATGCACAACTTCAACTACTACTTGTGAGGGCTTACACAATCTAGTAATCTGTTCCTTCGTCTGTTAATTTTGTTGCAGAAATGTACCACTTAGGACAAACTTGAGTTACATTTAGATGATTTTGCTCAAATTGAAAGCTCAGTCTGTGACACAGTAAAGATTATTATTACAGTTATCCACAATGGGGACAGTAATGTAGAAGCATAATTTAAATCCATGCCTACTGACCTTCTCAAGTCAGGGCAGTAACATTATAAAGTTCCTGAATTTCTTTAGGACTAGCCTTGCCATTTAGTAGGTGCCTTGCCTAACTTGGTGTGGTATCCATTAGCCCCCATGTCATCTTACCTCTCAGCTTAGAGGCCTAAACAACAATTACTGACCGTGTCAAGTCCTAAGAAGCTCATTTTACTTTCCATTCCAGACCATTTACCTCTTTGTTTGGATATCTTCTCCAGATCCTCTTGCAGTTTGCCCAGGTCCTGCTCCAGATCCTGACTGCCGCACACATTGAAGAACTTTTCTTCATCACCGGCTAACTGCTGCTCCTTCTTACGCAGCTCAGCAGCGATGTGGCTTTTATTCTGCTCACCTGATGCCAAGTCCTTACTGACATTTATAAAAAAAAAAAAATCAAGTTACACTGGTCAACGCCACAGAGAAATATATTTGCAAAACATCTTCTTTCATCACGTGTGTAATTAAGTCTAACTAACTTGAGTTTTGCTAGTCTGTCCCTGGTGCCGTTGATTTCCTTGGACTTGGCATAGATCCAGTCCTCCAGCTGTCTCTTGTTGGGAAAGTGGCCCAGCAGGGAGACCAGATCCTCGCTGTGACGAGACTTGATCTTCCGTACTTGCTCTTCTTTCTCTGTCTGGAAGAACAAATGAGGAAAGACGAAGAAGGGAAGTAAGAAAACAGAGAGAAGAGATTATCAAACAAGGTTGGATGAACACCAAGGGATAGTTGGTTTAGCTTCAGGAGTTGAAGAAGCCAGAGAAACAAATTGTGTAGTAAAATAGTTTCAGTTTCTGATGGGGGCTCTATTCTCAAAAGGAACAGGGGCGAATATTTAACATCAACCCTGCCTCAGTGACTGTAGGTTACACATTACCTTGTCCTTTTTCAGCATATCCATCTGTGTGCGTGCAGTTGTGTGTGTGTTGAGCGTCTCCATCTCTTGATCGAGTTGCCTCTGTGTGCGGTCGAGTTCGGTCTTTTCTCTCTGGAGCTCCACAACCTCAGCCTTCAGCTCATCCATGTTGGAGCTCTGAACGGCGCTCTGAAGCTCGCGCTCCTGAAGAGGAAAACAAGCACAAAATGTAGTGAGACCAGAACACATAAAAAGAAACTTTGCTTTATGCATGGGGCCAGTGGTATATTGTGAGAGACAATTACAAATATATATGTAACTTAACACAAATAACCTGTCTTTTATGCAGTAAATTGCATAAAAGAAATGCAAGAAACGTAAGAAATTCACATAAGTTGACAGTCATGACGTCCAAATAGCTGATCTTTAATGTTGGATTTTACAAATTAATCCAGAGAAAAAGAGCCATAAGTTATGTCATAAACCTCTATGACTTATTGAAATTCACAAAGCCTAAGAAAACTTGTCACAGTCGATAGCTTCATTCTCACCGCTTTAGCCAATTCATTTTCTAGTTGTTGCAGTCTATTAGAAGAACCCTCGAGCCTCTGCAGGTCCGCCCTGACGTTCCTCAGTTCTTGTTGCTTCTTTCCCTGCAGGTCTCTCTTCAACTCCACTGTTCTCTCCAGGCCACTCTTCTTATCTCTCATTTCATCAATTGACTGCTGCTTCTGTCGCTCCTTTTCCTGCAGGTCCGCCTGATTGGACAAAACAAAAAGATTAACAATAACTTGTTCTGAAAATGGATAGCACATTTATTAATGGTTTCAGAAGACTGACCGAAAATTCACTTTCAAATTCTCCTACACTAAATAATGTGCTTGTTAGTTTTAATTCAAATAAATGTCTGGGCTTAAGTGTGACGAAAAATCAAAGTTTAACACTTGTACTGTCTTTTCTCATGTATCTGTGCTTATCTTCAATTTTACTGCTGGCTCTAATCCAACAAACACAAGTGTGTTCACAGTAACGTATTCATTCAATGGATTTATCACGGAAGTAGAACATTTAAATTTTTGGCATGGAAAATAATAACAGGTTACGGATTTTAAAATAAAAATTAGACCTCAAATTAACAGTTTGCCTCAAGGATATTGAACTTTTTGTACTAAAGACTAATCAGACACAACTTATTGACTTGTAGCCGCTGCTACAGTTTAATAGGATTAGCCAGGAAAGCAAAGTAACTACATAATTATCTATTAACATATTATCTTTCCACTATCTTTTCAAATATCAGTACTTAAGGATCGATGTTTAGGATCCAACTGAGCATTTCTTACCATAACCTGACTGACGGTCTCTTTTTCCTGCTCCAGTCTCTGTGTGACGTGGCGATGAAAACTCTCAAGCTGAAGAGTGCTGAAAGGTGTCCGGTCGTAACCTTCCATCTCCAGATAGGATGACAAAGAGCGAACCTGCAAGAGAGGGAAAAAGAATTATGTGAAGTTTGTTTATGTGTATGTGGAAAGTACTTATCCATATGTATAGCTACTGTGCAGGAATGAAATGAATACAATAAATTATAATGATTTAAAGCCTCCATGGGAACAACAGCTCGATGTAAAAACAAAGTGAACCTCTATAAAACAAAACTACGAACACATTCAGTGCTGCACTGTTAGAGAGCAGGGCTTTTATGTCTCACCAGACCATCACGGTTCTTGATGTTTTCAGTGTGGTGGTCAGCTTCCAGCTGTAGACGGCCTGGGGAAAAAATAGGGGTGTTTTAGCAGCTGCTTTTGAAATGAGGAAATAAAGCTACATATTGAAGAGAAAACAACATCATCTACGGCTGGAATATTTCTCGTCTTAATTAGTTTCTGTTGTGCTATGAAGCAATGCTGCAACAAAAACATCAAAACATACTCAGTTGTATATCTGGCTGTATGTCGTCCTTTCTAATTCAGGTAAAAACAGCTTTTTGTTCAGAGATGTTTAGCTACCCTACAGACTGATGCCTGTGTGAGTACCTTGTTCAACCAGGAGGTCAGCCTTGACTCTGTTGAGTCTCTGACACTCTCGTCCAGCTCTCTCCAGCTCCTTCTGGCAGTCTGTCAGCCGCCTCTCCTTGTCCCTCACTGTTCTCTGGTGGTTCTGATAAATCTCTTGTAGCTCTTCATCTGAACCCTGGAACACCTGCCACATACACAGTTCACTGGCTCAGAGTGGCTCTAAAGCTCAGTGATTGCAATGAGTACAGCTCAGCGAAGTGTCAGGGTGACATGTTTCACTTCAGTGGGGCGGCTTCTAGCATAAAAATACGTTCACCAATAAAAATTTCATCTGGATAAAACACACATCATGCATGCATTTATACAGTGACAGCATTACTTCCCCACTATGCTACATTTTGAGGCACGAGTGCAACCACAGGACACAAATAACATCAATGGCAACAAAATGGGGAAGAGAGCAGTCATAATTTTCACAATTTTGAACCCAAACATTTGCGTCTGACACTCCCAAAAACAAGCAACACATACATCAAGGGACACTCAGTTTCACACAACATCAAACACTGTTCAAACTGAGAGGAAAACAGCAGAGAAAGGCCAAACATCTGACAGACAGAGAAGCAGAAAGGCCCAGCAGTCATAAAAGACATCTATATCAATACAAGCTACTGATGAATTGGCTTGTCATGGCACAATTTCAACAATGTCATTCACCATCTGTAGTCGTTCTGTTACTTTCTCATTTAGGATAATGACACTTCACACAAAGTAGAGTCCAGAGTCCTCTGAAGCAGGTGTTTTGCTCAACAAACCCTCCGGCAGAGAGACAAATCGGAAGACTTGATTTATTTTCCTCTTTATATTTTCATCATCTTTGCTCATGCATTTCAATTTAGATGCCATTCTTTTTTGAACTGTCTTTATTTATGTGTGAAGCTTCATGTCGAGTTCTAAAGTATTTCAGTCGATTTGTTGCCTCCAGTATCAGTGATATTTACGTTGACTAGGGGGTGATTCTGATGCTTTAAGCAGCGTTTCTTTCCGTCCTGATTTAGTATTTTCATTATGAAATAAACACTTTTCTTTATTTACACAAGCGTTCATTGTATATAGTTGAGTTACCTGTTCCATTGTTTCCTCCAGCTCTCTGTTGTCCTCTTCCATCTGTTTTTTCCTGCTGTCTAAAGCCTTGATATCATTGTCCAGTTTCATTACTTTCCCAAGTTTTGTGTCAATATCCATCAGCCCATTCTGACAAAAAAAAACATGAAAATTCAACAACATAGGGGCGGTTCAGACATGGTTCCTACAAAACCACTGTATTTGGAGATAAAGTATTAGAAAAAAGCTGCATGTTCTCCAAAAGGCACTAAATCACAACTATGTGAAATATCTTTCTCCAAAACCAGTGTACATTGGCTTTGCTTTTAAATGTATACACTCAACAAAAATATAAATGCAACACTGTTGTTTTTGCTCCCATTTTTTATGAGATTAACTCAAAGATCTAAAACTTTTTCCACATACACAATATCACCATTTCTCTCAAATATTGTTCACAAATCTGTCTAAATCTGTGACAGTGAGCACTTCTCCTTTGCTGAGATAATCCATCCCACCTCACAGGTGTTCCATATCAAGATGCTGATTAGACACCATGATTGGTGCACAGGTGTGCCTTAGACTGCCCACAATAAAAGGCCACTCTGAAATGTGCAGTTTTTTGTTGAGTGTATTTATATTAACATGCTAACAAACTGTCCTACCTCAAGTGGATCGATCTGTCTCTCTATCTGCTGGATGCTGTCTTTTGAGGCCATCAGCTGAGCCTCCTTGGTGGCCAAGGTGTCTCTAATCTGTTGGGCTTTGTCTTTGTTCTGCTTCAGGTAGCGCAGCTCCACCTGACACTCTTTGACTGTCTGAGCATGTTTGAGACGCAGCTGACGCATCGTTTCCAGAGCTTTGATATACCTGGTACAAAGACAAGGAGATAATTACAGAGGTTCCCTATTCTGGCAATATTACAATAGCATACAGAGGTTAATATGTTTACTGAGGTATATGTTTGCTTTAGATAAATGTTAGGTAATGTAATGCGCTGGCATTCAAGAAACAGTCAAACATAAAGGAATGCACTTACTTGGTTGTAGCGAATATGGAGTCGAACTTGTCTTTGAGCGCCTTGCCCTCGCTAAGTGGCCAGTTAGACTCTTCTTGGTGACAGAAGATGACGTGATTCAACACAGGCTTCGATACGCCCAATGCAGAAATCATCTCCTGGTCCAGCTCACCACACTTAGCGGACAAGCTCACTTTCTCACCATCTCTGGATGAATTGCGACAGGAGTCGCATATGAAAAAAGAAACCATGTAGCCTTAAAATACAGTCCCCCAAATTATGTTTGTTAGCATTAAACCACACCTTCAAAAAAAAAAAAAAACCCATGAGATTGTGGCTTACTTCATTCTCGTAATGACCTGCTCTAAGGTTTTGAAGGTGTAGTTCTTTGCTTTCTGAGTGCAGGACATGGAGCGATGGATGCATACTTTCCCTCCATTGACATCTGTGAATAAGAGTCGAATCTGTGCTCGCACATCTGTCTCGTGGGCATCCTGCAATTGTAGAGCATTACTTTTACATAGAGAAAAGTGAAAAGACTAATCCAAAAAGACAGTATTTATTTTGTACTTCATTAAAACTTGTGCTGATAAAGATCACTAGCACGGATGTAAAGTGGTTATGACTTCCGCTATCGTCATTATAAGTGACTTAAATTTGTCTTTAATTCTAATTTCTGTATTCAGCCTTAGTCATGCCGAATGTTGCTAAAGGAGAGGAATTTACAGACAAATAATTAATCTGACAAGCAGACAAACTTACTCTTGGATCATGAACAAAAGCACCTCCTTTAGATCCTGGGGGAAGTTCTCCTGATGTCGCATACCTAAGGCATTCAATAATAGTCTAAAAACATAAGAAAGAAAGGGAGGGTCATATTGCACAAGAGTGAACACATGAAAAATGCCATTTGAAACATTTTCTACAACTTTTGCAGTGACTAATTTCAAAATATAGAAATGTCAAGTCATTTCACATGCATAATGTCAGCTGTGTCGTTCGTGGTCAAGCTTCACAGTTACCATCTGCTCTTGTCTGAATGTTCTCATACCGTTTTTCCTGCTCCATTAGGTCCAACCAGAACTGTCAGAGGAGTGAAGAAAGAGATGACTTGCTTGTCTTTATCCTCAATCCCAAAGCTCCTCACCCCCAGGATGCTCATCTTGTCTATCTTTGACATTTTTGCTCTCTGAAAGAGAAGAAAAATACACAAGTTCAATCAGCAGCAGTTTTAAAAATGGAACACACCCTACCAATTCATTTCACTGGGACATCAGCTACATACTATATAAAACAGTGAAGGATTACTGGCTTCTGATTAGTATTATCACCTTAAAATTTAGCTGCAGTCCCACTTAGCAAGATTATGTGGTAGTAACCGATAGCATCCGATGATCTGCTGGGTGCGGCAAGTTTGCATCACACAAACTTATGCATACTACTAACCTAAGCTGCCAAATCTTTTAGCAGACATAGCAAGTTGGCTATAATAATATATCTGTTTAGCAAAAGTGAACAAAACTATTGATTGGGGTGTCATCAAAAAGATATGTTTGAGCTGTTGTATTTAAAATTACAAAATAGCCAACTTTGGGGACACCAACTGCTTTGAAGATGTTTTTCATCTCACAACGTGTAGTAAAACTATAAAAACCGACCAATTTGAATGCAGAGCTTATCCAGTACACGATTTGCATTGTGTAGTTTCTTCAAACAAGCCGTCTTTATATCGACCCAGCCCAGGAGGGTGTTATTTTGCTTTAATAAAGTAGTGGCAGTAGTTTCTAAAGTGAATGTGTCCAAAAGATTACATGCAACATTTCAAACAGCTGCGCCACAGTAACAATATTAACTAGTGCTAAACAATTAAGCAATTTTCTAAATCAGAATCACAGTTCAGAACAAAGCAAGTAGGAAATCATAAGACTCATATTCTGGATAATCATGAGGCTGCACACCACGGTTTAAGCAGTGATTTAAGGGTTTTCAAAATGTCATGATAGCAACCAGTGACACACCATCTATTCAACTGAGCTGAATATTTTAGATGATTTCCACAAATCGTTCAACCCTTACATGCACAAACAACAAACCCCTGTGTTACAATAAGTTATGTGTCATTAAAACTGTTCGAGGATCATAGGAACAAACAATACAGATCACTCTCCACGTTTAGCTAGCCAAATTCTTGAAAGGGGCGTGAAAAGATATGCATGCCGACTTTGAAATGCTAATAATGTAATGTAGAGGTATTACTCCGTACTACTACGTTTCACTGTAAGTGTAGTGAATTAATATGCTTTTTCGTGGGTTACAGAGGAAGCCCATACATGTTAAACTAATGCATTTTAAACCCCATTATGGCCAGTTTGTTTGGTGCGCCTGGAGGCGAAACGTACTTGTTAGCACAGCAGGTTAGCTAACGACGAACTTTGGCTATCATGCTACACTGCAGTTAGCGACTGTTTGGCAGAATCCACCACCTCAGAGAAACACAAGAACGGTCTTCGCTGGTAGAAATGTCACATATATGTTTTCTAAGACCATAAAAACTGCCCACCCGAGAAAGTAGATATCCTTGTGGTCTTCAGACGTGCAACTACAGTTTTCGCGCTGTTTAAAATGTGACTGCAGAGGTAGTGGCTGACTTCCGGGAGTGGGACATAGATGACAAAAGCATAGATATGCAATTCCATGCAACGAATGATTCTTGCTGAGGTTCTTGTTTCGTACACAGACGATACGATTATTCATTTACACAATTACTTCACCAGTCATGGAACGGAAGCTATTTTAAAAGCACAAAATGAACTACATAAAGGAAGCTCTTCTGTTTAAACTAAATCTATACCCAATGGCCACCTCAGTTGAACTCAGTCTTCTGTGGTGGCTGACAAACTTTGACCAGCGATAACTTTTCTTCTGTTTTGGTAAGACTTTAGTGGTTCCCTTTGCTTCGATTTCAATGTTTCCAGCGATTTTTAGGAGGTTTTTTTTCTGTATATATGGGAAGGGCAAATGTTGTCATTGAAAGTCTAGACTAAAGCCAAAAGCCATACCTTGCGTTGTGGAAATTCTAATATGTTTTCAGAATATATAGAGTTGTTGACATCTGTGTCAAAATTAGACTTAAGAAATTGGTAGTTTCTTATTTTACTGTGTATACTGTTTGTACTATCCATACTGGGTACACTGTTGATACAGTTTATGCTATCCATACTGCTGATACTGCTGTCATCACTATTTATCTCTACCTGTACATTTAGCTGAGCTGTTTTATTATATTCATTGTATCTGCAGCTATATATTCATGGCGCTCCATTCACATAGTTAATTCTGTTCATATTGCAACATATTGTAGACACCCATACTACATTTACTGCACCCTCCTGCAACTTTTGCATTTCTGATTAGGTGCATTTTGTTGCCTTAGTACTAGTAACCTCTGCAATGACAACTTAGACGAATTATATGGGGATTTTTTTACTGTGTTTCAGCATCAGCCCCATAAATTCTGTATCGGTCGGGCTCTATTTACATTTCTTTACTGCAACACTTGGATACTACATCCTCACATGCTCTCTGATTGAAATAACTCTTTGTGTAGAAATAAGACAAGTTTTCCAAAATTCTTCCGACATGGTGTGGTGGACGAAACGCTTCGGTTTGCTCTTTCATGGTAGTATCATTTGTGCATGCATTCGTTCTTTCTTAGAAAATTCAAGGCACTATTTATCATCTCAAGCTGATAAACAGAAATCTATATACTGAATGGAAGTTAAAAATTTTTCCTCACGTGACAAGTCCTTAATGACCAATCTCCATAATATCTTAAGGATCTCCTTATTGTACCATATTACCCCAACAGAGCACTTTGCTTTCAGAGTGCAAACTTAGTTGTAGTTCCTAGAGTTTCCTAAAGTACAATGGAAGCCTTCTGCCATCAGTCTCCTCTCCTGCGGGACCAGCTCCCAGTTTGGGTTTAGAAAGCAATTAGGCTGAAAACTTTCCTTTTTGATAAGGCTTATAGTCAGGGCTGTCTCAAGTGACTCTGAGCCATCCTGTAGTTATGCTGCTGTAGGCCCAGGCTGCTAGGGGGACATACAGAGAAGAACTGGGCATCTCTTCTCCCTTTCTCTCTCCATATATTTATATGCCATCATTGCATCTCGATAACTTTATGTCTCTTATTTTCAGTAGTTTTAGTTGTGTCCTTTCTGCAGGTATATTTGGCTCTGGGGCAATAAATTTCTGGTCTGTGGTTACCATGGCAGTATATACTTTTTGAATATTTTTTTCACCTCATATTTATTGAAAGGGCTTCACAGTGGCTTGGTGGTTAGCCTTGCAGCTAGAAGATCCCCGGTTCATATGCCAGCCTGGACCTGGGATCTTTCTTTGGAGACTTATCCTTTTTTGTGATTTTTATTACATGTATCTTGCACTGATGGAGATGCTCTAAATCTCATTGTACTTGTGTATAGTGACAATAAAAGGCATTCTATTCTATTCTATTCTATTCTATTCTATTCTATTCTATTCTATTCTATTCTATTCTATGTGTGGGTTCTCTGACTTCCTCCCACAGTCTAAAAACATGCTGAGGTTAATTGGTGATTCTAAATTGTCCGTAGGTGTGAATGTGAGTATACTTGTTTTGTCTCTCTGTGTAGCCTTGATGATAGACTGGTGACCTGTCCAGGGTGTCCCCTGCCTTCACTTCAAGTCAGCTGGGATAGACTCCAGCCCCCTGCGACCCTAACGAAGATTAAGCGGTGTATAGACAGTGGCTGATTTTTTGTTTGAAGGTGCTTGTCACTGTCAATGTGATTGTGGATTTGAATGCCACGCTACATGCAGTTTGTTTAAGTTTTGGAAAATTGTCTTTATCTTGACACATAAAGCATATTTGCATAAATGACTAATCCTGACTGATGCTATTCTAGTAGAGAATGTCTTACCATTCAGGTTTTTGACAATCTCTCATCTTATCATCTCTACCACAAGAGGACAGTGTTTCCCTGTGGAAAAGCCACAACTGCCAACTCTCAGATCAGATCACACCACAGTCCTTCCTCTCCTCTCCTCTCCTCTCCTCTCCTCTCCTCTCCTCTCCTCTCCTCTCCTCTCCTCTCCTCTCCTCTCCTCTCCTCTCCTCTCCTCTCCTCTCCTCTCCTCTCCTCTCATTGCTTAGCACCCATTTATTGGAGTATTGCTGTGACAGTTTTAGTAAGGCTGTTGGCTGCTGCTGTATCTGAGCCAGCTAGGTCAGATAAGAATCATATTCTGTTCACTTCAGCAGAAATCTGAATATTTTTATCATATATTTCCATAGCTAAAACACTACTCTGCAGTAGCCCAGGTGTAAAAACTGCACTATATGTAGGAGTATAATTTGGTATAAAAGCAGCATATTACCTGCAAGACAGCAGAGAAATATGTATTTGTGAATATGTGTGTGAATGAAAAGGAGGGAGAGAATGGATATAATTGGAATGAAGGGGGCAGGAGTTATTTTGAGCCTGTGTTTGGGGTTGAACTGTTTGCACACATCCACAGGGACCTGCAGGTCTGGTGTTCCCCACCTGCAGCTAAACCCCTAAAAACCCAAGAACATCGTCTCTCTGATGTCCTCTCTTCTGTCTTCCCCCTTGAAACACGACAACACACACACACACACACACACACACACACACACACACACACACACACACACACACACACACACACACACACACACACACACACACACACACACACACACACACACACACACTCACAAACTGCCTTCTGCTTTCAGCCCACTGATTCAGTCTGTCTGTGTTATCAGCCCACTGACTCATTGTGCCTCAGTCTGTCCAGCTCATGGCCCTCTTTCTATTTTCATCCTGTTCTGACATGAAAATGCCATGACCTTGTGTCTTGTGTTGGACTACTGGAGGTATGTATGTATGTGTGTTTGATTATGTGCATGTGTTGGTGTGAAAGCTTAATCCCACATGCCCATGGTCAACCCCCATTCCACCCTCGACTAAATGGCTAATGGGATTGGTTTACATTGCATTTTCTGATAGTCACACCAGTGAACCAGCTGGTTTTCTACTTACTGTGAAAATATGGTTGGAAAGCAAGCAGGAACCGATGAGAGAAAAGATGTGATGAAGGAGAGAGGGCAAAAAGAAATAAAAGGGAAAACAATGTAGGTATATAGTACAAAATAACGGCCGCTATATTTTTCCTCTACATATAAATAAATCAAATGGGTTTTTTTACTGCCAGTCATCCGTCGTAGACGCAGAAGCCAGACTGACAGACTTACCTTTCACTGAACTGTCTGTTTTTTGACACTTTTTTAAAAGTCCTTTCACAGAAATTGCTGCGCCAATATTTTATTAAGTCCCGAGGGGCTGTTTGGACGGCAAATCAGCCTCTGTGCTGCCCACTCATTGGAAAGCATCTTGAGCGAGAGCAGGTTGATATGAAAAGATGAAAAGCTCATTGATTTCTCGGCACATCAGAGTGCTCTCTCGGTGCAAATGCTGTGTGATGGATTGAAATTACACATTTCGTGCGAATTATAAATTACTTTAGCAAAGTTGCGGACAAGGACTGTTCAAAGCGTCTGCAACATTTTTATTTTACATTTTTTTTCCACAACAATCTCATTGAGTGAACCACTGGACTTAGTTTCTCCTATATTGAGCGCTCTGAGGAGGGTCAATTTTGGCCAGAGGGAACTGAAAACCAACGACGGACCAAGCTCTGAAAATCCACATTTCACCCTCATCTCACCAGCATCCAATGAATAGTGACTTCTTCTAGTACCACCCTCAGCTCTGCTTTCTCCACTTTCTTTTTCACACACATTTTCACTTAAATGTAGCCTGAAATCCCTTTCAGTATGTAATGTAAGAACCAAATAAATCACACTGCTTAAATGAAACACATACAGTTGTATAGAAATTCTCTTTCACCAAGCCATCTATAGTACACTCTCGCCAGAGAAACATTTTTGGCTGTTTGACTTCACATTTATGATGTGCTCAGGGCTTCATGGTGTAAGCACTGGAATGTCTGAGAACATTTTTTCCTTCTTTTTGATTTTAAAGTCCTGCTGTTTGTGCGTATCTAGCACAGCCCCTCCCACGCAGTCAGGATTTGTCAAAAGGAGTTTGAGTTTCAGTGGAGGAGGCTGTCTCTTCCAAAAAGCTCTTGATAGGTTTCAGGTCAAGGGAAAGAAATAAAAATAGAACAAGAACAAATGTATTTTCCTTTGCACAAAGAGAGATTAAATAGCACTAAGAATGAAATTTTCTCTTTTACGTTTTCTATTACAGCCTAATATTAAACAAACAAAATGACTTTTTTTTAATGATAAAGAATACTCAGTCACTGAGAGGTTTACAGCAAGACACTCTTTTGAAAGTTTGCATTGCATCTCTCGCTCTCTCCTGTGTACACTTTTTGGAGGACCTCACTTTACTCCCATTAGCTAATATGAACAAAAATATTCCCTTGGCATAGTGGGATGGGCATTTTTTTTTAGCTACCGTACTTTTAGTGTGTCCTTCAGTAAAGACTCTGCTCTTTGTCTTCATGCGTGGCTACACATATATTCACTGAGTTTGGGTCAAAAAGGCTCCAAAGGACATGACTGATGACAGGATTAAATATTATGTAAGCTAAAGACAGGATACATCCAGACCAGGGACACTCGACTCGCTTTGCCCAGAGGCCACTTTGGCAGAATGACAGGAAGTCAGGGGCCATTTAATAAACAAACAATAGTTTTTATCAGATAAAATGAAGATTCATTAAGCCATTTTCTTCAACTTGTTCTTATTTTCTGATTTTCTGTGTAACAGCCAAGGGGCGGTATTGAATATTTGCTCTGTAAACAAGCAAAAAATACCAGTGCAGATCGATTTATTCTCCTTGTAAATTACAAAAGGGTCAGTGGGCAAGTCCTCACCATATCCATGCATAAGTTGAGCATCAGTGATCCAGACTATTCCTTGAAAAAAAAAAATCAGAAACACTTTTTTCAGAGATGACTTTGAGAATGTCAGTCCAGCACCTCTGAAGTGTTTACATCTGCTCCAAATGGCCACAATTGAATGTAGGGTGCAAAGCCTGTAGTGACAGATAACAGCTAGACGTGATGGATCACAGAAAGACGGATAGTGACACAGTCTTTCTCATACTTTTTAGATGGTGTTTCATGTACAAAAAGTAGAAAAATTCGAGTGTAAAGAACAAAAAAGAGAACTTAAAGTGGAAATTCAAACCTCGTCTCCTTCCTCACTTTGGCACAGCTGTATTTTCGCTGTTTCATGGCTTGTTTGAGGGTGTAAGGTGTCGGTGGCGAATGTGAGCTAAAAATAATTCTTATTGCATCTTCTCGCAGCATTATCCAACATTTGTCAACTTCTGTAATTATCTACCAATTTGTCATTCACACATGGGTGTGTCAGTAGGCATTGTAAGGCACTTTTTATTTATTTGCTTTTTAGTTACACGCCTTGGGGCAGTCATATAATTCAGATTGCACTTTGTATTAAAATCACATTGCTTGTAACCACATTACGGTGTAATATTAACAATAAAAAACAGACAGGGTGAACAGATGGAATGGTAAGGGCACATACCACATGGGCTGAAATGCCCTCAGCAGCTGAGTCCCCTGGTTTGACTCCCAGCCAGCCGGATCTTTATTAAATATAATTCTGTCCTTAAGCTCTATGTCCATTGTGTGCTGTTAAATAATTGCAAAATTGCCACAAAAAACAGTCTGTTTTTGGCAAATCTATACTTGTCAGGACAGTGTTTTATAATTCTAGTCTAGACTGACATATTTCATGTTCATTCAGTCTTGTCTTGCATACAGACCGCTGTAGCATTTCACACCATCACAAATCCTAATTAGTCAGCACAGTAGTCATTAATCACCATCACATGGTTGTGGTTATTGTGTAAAGAGCGCACCACTCCGCTGTTTTGCGCTCGAGCAGACAGATGTGACAACTCTGCTGTTTTTGTCAAGAGGAGCTTTTTTCAGCTTAGACTCTCCTGAATCAGGACAAAATCAAAACATTCTTCTTTTAAATGATTTCATTCAAGAATGGCATGCAAACTAATTCCTCCTAACCTCAGGTGTGTCTTCATTTGCCATGCCGAACACTGAAATGTCAAAGAACAGGCTGTTCTGCACTGAACCTCAGTTGCAGTTTCATCGTGTTCCATCTGGCAAAACTTGCTTTAGTGGTCATAGGGGCTTTCAAGTATTGTTTAAAAGGCAAGCTTGAAAAACTACAGTTACCAATTCACAATGTATGCCTCCACCTACCAGTTTATATTCATGTCTGTCCAGACTTGGCTTTTGACCTTTTGGATATAAAATGACATCCCTTCAGCATTTGACCTTTGACCGCTAAATCGAACCATTTCATCCTTGAGAATTTTAAAAAGAATGGGCTGCACAGATCGATGCATATATGGACAAACAGACCACCCAAAAACAGAACGTTGGTTGTAAAGTTGGCGATTCAATCTTTGGCTGCTCACCATGCTGAAGTGTTCTTGGGCAAGATGCCAAACCCCAAGTTGCTCCCAGTTGCAGGAGCTTTTCCACCATTTGTGTCTAGGTGAATGAGAAACCTCAGGCTAAAAATTGCTAAATGTAGACCATTAGTCATACCTAAATTATTATTGCACCTCCTCCCTCTCTTTCAAACTTGCTTTTCAACTTGCCTATGACTGGACATTGGAAAAAGCTATTCTTTTCCTTTAGACACCATTAGGCACATTGTATGAATTCTATTTATTAATTTGTATAGTCTTTCTTTGTGTAGGGGCAACTACATGAGGCAATTCCACATTCCACGTGAGTTTGTTTTGTGCATTTTTTTTTAGGACCAGGCAGTGTTTTTTTTTTTATATAATTATGTAAGAAATCATGTACACTTAAAGTGCACAGGAAATGAAATGCAAATTGTGTTGGAAGAGAAGGTGGACTGTGACGCTAGATGAAAAGAGAACCATAATAAAATAGTGATAGAAGAGAAGACTCATATCATGAAAAGTTCATACACAGAGCTTTTGTGTACTAAACACGTCGCACATGCAACTAATGTGTTCCCACTTGGCATATCTAAGTGCTTTGATCCCATTCATGTGCGTCAAAAATGTCCTTTGCATCTAATGAAGTCGAATCCATAATTCAACAGCGAACAGTTCGTGCTAGAGCATTTGTTTTTGCTCGGCAATTACACTCTTATTACTAAGCAACTGCTTATCTGCACGGTTGCCTCTATGCCCATGGGTGTGTTTCCACTCCTGGTGACTCTAATCATGAGGACAAGTGGATTTCATCAATTTTGAACCAAGTAATTATGAGAAGGTGGAAAAACGGTGAGTTTGCTGGATATAAGCAAGTGAAGTGGGTAAGAATGAAAACATATTGTAAATGACAGGAAAAGGGTCACTGAAGTGTCCTCAGTGGGCTTCTGTACATCCAGTTGGCTTTTTATTCTTGTAGAATTACGGTCACATTGATAATCTATTTTTATACACATGATTTGCAGATACAGCTAATAAAATTTGTAATATGCATGCTTGATTTAGGTGAGCCAATTATCAATACTTGCTTAGCAGTATACAGTTGACTCACACAGGCCCTCCTGAGTCAGACAAAATCATTATTTATCACAGCTTCAGCTCTGTTGTCTCACTATGACACTTGTGTGAAAAGGGTCTTTCTATAAACCATTCCGTGCCTCACACATAGAGTTTTTAATTTAACCCTGATGCCAAAGCTGTTAGCTTCACAACCGTAGCCATTAGTCTCGTTTCCACTGTGTGAGCCCGTGTCAACAGCTGTGCCACAATTGTTGTTCTTAGAAACTTGTGAAGTCATAAATTATTTATAGCTTTTCCTCCAAAAGGAGAATTTGACATTTAGAAAATATGCTCAGGGCACTGATATTTACATGCTTGGAGGAGGGTTAGATGAGGAGATATACACCGATCAGCCCAAAAACACTGACAGGGAGAGTAAAGAGCATTGATCATCTCCATATAATGCAGTATCCTGCTGGGGAAAGTTGAGTCCCTGCATTCATGTGGATGCTACTTTGACACATACCACCCACCAGATCGAGCACAACCCCCATGGCAGTGTGACAACATGAATCTGTACAACAGATGAGCTGATGCTGCATAGGTTTCTTCATACTTTCTACTACAGTGTTGAATTTCAAATCCTCCAGCAAAAGAGAAGGGTTGTCAACCTGTTTTGAGGAACAGAGATATGGCTGTGTTGTAGCAGCTGCTCCAGGGCCCACACATTGTCAGAATCTCTCGCTGTATTGCTTGTTCCTTCCATCTCATCTCAGCTGCGAGCTCTGTACGCTCCGCTTTGGTGCAACTTTTATGATGAAGAATGAGCCGGTGTGTGGAATCAGGAGAGGTAAAGCCAAGTGACTTCACCCAAGATAGCCAGCCTGAAAGAGAGCAATTATTATGAACAAGAAAGGTGTAATGATGTCTGCTTTTATGCCTCTTACTGTTGCAGATGTACTCTTTCTGTTACTCTTGGTGTTTTTTTAAATTATATATGATAAAGATTTCACAGGAATAAGTTGATTTACCTCCCATCAGTAATTATTTTTCAGACATTCAGACAATGCTATTTAACTGCTGTGTTCTGTTGACACTGGATTTCTTTCATTTAATTATCCAAAACTGCTGATTTTTTTCTTTAAATGCCTTTTTCTTCTCTTTTGCTTTATTACAAAAATATTCAAGTCGTAATCCACACACAAGGAGTCATATTATAGAAATACCATGATGCACTGTAATATGCAATAATAATATATATATTTTTTAGAAATAATACATTAATTATAATATTATAATATTTATATTAAGGTAAATATAATAATAACAGATAGTAGTATAAATTATAAGAATAAATACCAAATATATTTTTGTATTTATTTGGTATATATTTTATTTTTCTTAATCTGCTTCTTAATAATAAAAATAATAACAATAATAATATAAATTATTATTATTATTATTATTTAATTATATTAATATTCAGATTTAATTGTATTATTTAATATTGATTTATTAATATTTATTTATTGTAGTATTTACATGTGTTTGGGGTCAGAGACAGAGCAAACTCTATATTTTATATTCAACAATATACTGTGCAGCCGCAGATGCAGATTATTTAATATTTAGCTATGTTTTACAACTTGCGTGCCTGAGGAGTGTGGCATTATTTCAAAATTAATTTCACGAGTAATTCCTATCAAGTATCGTGTTAAATTAACAATGTTCGGTATGTTAACTTTTACTTGATCTAAGTTTTGCCTCTGGTGAATTGCCAAACTAGCACTGAAAAAAATAAAAGAGTATAAATGAATTTCACCAACAACAGAAGATGTAGCTTTGAGGTGACTCTCACTGAGCATCAGAGATAAATGTCCACGTTCATTTGCCAAGTTTCCTTACACTTCTTGTTTTCCACTGAGGCATTAAATTGCTGTCTGTTTCTCATAATTTCTCTTGCATGTATTAATTACTTCATGGTTGGGTAATACATTTCTCTCATGTTTCCGGTGTTGAGCATGCTATTTCTATTTAATTTAACTACACTTATTGAACTGAATGCTACAGCTACTGGGCATTATGGTTAAATTAATTTGTGATGCTAACATGTAATATAATATGATATATATTGATATTTATCTATATAGTGACGTGTGTGGATGCAGCGGCCCGGTGCTCTCCACAATTTAGTACGAATGTTCGTAGTATTTTTAGAAAAGTGACAATAAAAGACCTATTCTATTCTATACTTCACTCATTTGATAGTATGACGTCACTCCTTGCACTCTACACACAGTTCACATTATTGACAACTTTTCAGTGATTTTAATGCTATTCCTATCAGTCTTTATTGAGCACACAGGTGTTGACAGTTGCTCTGAAGCTTTATTAAAGACAAGACTCCAGGACATTCTTTGATGGCTGGTCTAGTGACAACAGCATTGATGAAAGTCTTGCTTTCGCAGCAGCAGATGAAAACAGCCAAATTGATGTTTTTCTGAGGGATGTTTTGATCTTCAGAGCCCAGCCAGGTTCAGTCCCTTCTCTTGAGCCGGTTACCACCAGATAAGAAACAATACTTCCACTGTGGTCAGTGAATGCATAGGAATGACAAGCCCACTTACTGTGAAATGGATGGACTTTGCATAAGCTCCAAGAGTTTGCCGTTAATTTCCCTGAATGAGCTAATTAACATTTATCTTATCTCATTAAACACTGTAGGACTATAAAGTTCCGTATGAGCTGCAAGAAATCTATATTTGGGCCAACATATAACTGAGAGACTTTCGAAGTCCATGGGATACATCTTGCATACATTTTTATTGAAAATAAAAATATATATATTTTTGTGTTCATTATGATCTCGTCTTTACAAATTCCAGAATTATTTATGATGGAAGCAATCACTTATTAATACAAAATGACTGGACATCACTAAATGTCAACTAAATAGCTGTCCAAATTCAATAGCAACCACCTTCTAATTAGCTAAACAATAATAAAATGAGCTTATTGTGTTCTTTTTATGAAGTTGAAATAATCATGGCAGATATTTCTTTTTTGGCAATATATCAAATTTTATATGGAAAAACAACAAATTGTATCTGTGTCCGAGAAATCACTTTCAACTAAGTGACCCATCACAAAAGCACCTCTCAATGAAGTGTGTTAATTCCAGATCACGTGACCTGCTCCACATGATGTCATTTCCTCCTGAAGGAAAGACTCGCAAGACTCCAAGGCTTTCTGAGTTATTTAATATAAAGTACTAGTTCGTGAGTCAAGTGTGGATTTATCTCATATCAACATCTTCATAAACAACTTTCAATTTCACTTTTACTCAATTGTAGATATTATATTTTAAAAGAATCTTTCTCTAAAAATGTCGTGGTGTTTGGTTATAGGCGGCCATGTTGATTTTAGGCCTGAAAACAGCAAAATTGTCAACTATGATACCTGTCAACTATGTTACATAAAGTCCTGCAATTATATATTGACCCATTTATGTAATTAAAAACTCGAATGAGTATTAAACTGAAATTCAACATGACTTAAAATATCATTTTTACCACACAGGGAACAAATTTGCACAAAACTGTACAAAATACGAGCGCAAATTCTTCCTTATTTGTGCACATGTGTATGTATTTGTCTAACTGTGCCTATTGCTGTGTGTTTGACTGTGTGTAATGACAGCGTACAGATGTGTGTCGTGGTCCTGCAACAGTTGGTCATAGCTTGTAATTGAAGCTGATTTGCGTATCCAACTACCAGCTAAGACGAAAAAATAGAACTGTGATTGACTTTCCCTGATATCTGTACAGCAACTAATGGCACACCAATTTTTGCCATTGTATCGAACTATCATCCAGAAAAATCATCTTTCGGAAAGTTATCCTCACTGTGTGCCATTTTCAATTCAGCATTTTCCATGAAATGACTGCCCAGTGTTGCCTTTTCTCTTTTCATCGCTCATTGCTGATTATACCCCGTGGCTGCTTCTCCACAGCCACCCAACTGAGACACAAAGACTCATACTCGAGTTTATATAGCCAGAGGCCACACTGCGAGATCCTCTTTTGAAAGAATCCCATTAAGCCCGTAAAAGGCAAAGGTTTCATCAGAAAGGGGTGTTAAGATGCTTCATTCATTATTGTTTTCTGTGTAATGCCTTGTTTCACACTGCTCCATGCTTGTCTCTTTCATTAGTGCTGCTATAGCAAATCAACACCTAAACATCCATCGCTGGGAGTCCAGAACACTTCTTGTGCTTAATTCTACAGCAGCTGACTTGGATTTAAGGCTGTGTGCTTTTAAGCTGAGCTACAAAGCTTCCTTGTAAATGAAGACTGCAATACGTTGTGAAGAATCTGGTGGAAAGGCGTGCAGAGTATGGCATAGAGACAAGAGAAAGACAAAGATAGAAGATAAAATGCAGCTTTAAATTAAAATTCTTAAGAAAGTCATGAAATAGTCTGCAAACAGATGCTTGTGTCTTAACACTTAGCACACAGTAATGCCAAGATAAAAAATGTGTTTCCCTGGCAGCCTAATCCGTTGGTGAACTCTACCAGCATATGGGACGCCTTAGGAAATCTGTAAGACAAACTTAGTCTTCACAAAGTCAGGAGGACAGAAATCAGCAAGGAATAGACTGTCACTTGCTTTTTACTGCTTTGACACAAAATAGATTTCGCACTTGTTTGCATACTTCTGTATGAACCGTTACATTTACTTCCAAAAGAAACATAAGACAAAATTTGAACAAATTTGACTGCAATTTGTTATAGTATCCCGAATCTACACCTAAAAAGAAATAATATTTTTTTAAAAAAAGAAAACATCACTTAGCATGTTGTGCTAAGAATTTGGTTAGAGTTACAGTAAGGGTTGGGGTAAGGCAAGGGCTAAATTGGAATTTCTAATATGGGGCAGGGCTTTGTGGTTTCAGCAACAATGACTAAATATTTTTACATACAAAGACCTAAACCAATTCATAGATGATTAAGAGCAGATTTGTTACTGATATCGTCTGACAGACAGCACTTAAACTACAAGGTCTGATGTTCATGGGCAACCCACTGCTCTGAATGTGGCAATGTAAAAAAAAGAAGATTCAAAGTTACTGTCATTGCACACATATTCCAGCTTGTTAGGAAGCTGTGGGACTGAGGACAAAGTAAGACGCACTACAGCAACCCTAGAGTAGATCCGGTTAAGGGTTCATCAGTGGCAGCTTTGTGGCACTGGGGCTTAAACCTTCAACCTACAGATGGCCCAGAGCCATAGCTGCTGAACCACAAATAAAAAAGACAAAAATTAGGTTGATGACAATTAATTAAAATGCAATAATGTGGAATTTATTTACATTCTGAAATATTCAAATAATGCCGGCATGATTGATGTTGCTGCTAGATATTATCAAACTCGCTTACATTAATGAGCCATGTTGTAATTGGAGTTGCTTTGAAATTCAGCAACAGTTCAACTTGAAGTGGAGCTGGCAAGCTAATGTATCGGTTAGCTCACTTATCTCAGGTCAGCCTACGTCGTGTTAAACAGCATTTAGTGAAATCAATTACTGTGTTGTTTTTAGGCAGAATAGCCAAACCAATTTTCATTTAGTTACAAATCAAAAAATGGTGTCTGTGTGAGTTTCTGCCGTATTTTTCTCCCCCTATTTTCCTCCCATCTTTCCATCCATACCATCTGCAGTATCTGAGTGGCAGAGGAGAGGTTTGACCTGCAAGCTGATTTTTCTGGGAGAACTTGTTCCAGTATGAAGAGGGACCCTGATATTTGAATCTTGTTACAGTCTTAGGTTGGAGTTCTCAGGCAAAATGGGATGACTGAAGGTGCTTTTTAGTTCATACTGTCTGATGTATTAAGACAGACACTGCAAAAACATGCACATGATTGAAGATAGATGTAGTAAGGTGGAGCAGTGATGAATGAATGTGCCAAACCAGACAGCCCTGGCTCAATTTAAGACCTCAGATCAGGCATTTAGATGTGATTATTTAGGTAAAGAACTGGGGAATGCATTAGATCAATGAGTGTCCTCTGAAAGATAGAAATACCATGGACATGTGCGTAATATACTTAGAGATTAACCTTTCGTGTGACCGATGCCTCCACTTCTTTACCAACCTACTTTAAAAAATGAAACTGCAGACAGATGGTCAAACATATCAACTGCAGCGAATCTTTTATCCCCTCATGCAAAGGAAGAGACAACGGAGACTGAGAGGAAGTCAGAGAGATAAAATCACAACGGGTTTCAGTGTATGTGCACCACTGGAAATTCCCTGCAAGATTACAGAGGTACCCAATGAAACGGTTCCACCAGAGTAAAGACGTCTTTTTAAAAGGCTGTGAAACTTGAATGTTTGTTTCTGAATTTGTATTTTATGAAATACTCTTTTGAACCTGACCCCACGGAGCTTTTCTATGGCTGCAACTGATGATAAAAGTGTCTTTTTATCCTCAATCAGGCCTGTCATCTCTTTACTTTTACATGCTTTCACCTCTGCCCACATTATCTCATGTAGCGGAAATAAATAGCTCTGAGGGTATTCAAGCAAAGCGACAATTAAAGACCTAATGGCTCAGTGAGATCACTTTAAAAGGTCTTTCTAGACTCCCCTTTGCGTAAAATGCTGTCACGCACTGTAGAAAGCAGCCCTATCAGCCCTATACATGTTAGAATGCACAAACACTATACACTGATTGCATTGCCTCAGATTTCTTAAGTGAGTGTAATTACGTTGTTGAATGCAGGGAGAAATGTTATCAGTTGGTGAATCTCAGAGGTGAGATTAGCGCAGCGCATTTTCTTCACGCTGAGTGTCGGGAGGTTAGAGGCTACAACAACAACCAGAGAGACCTGATGGATGCTACACTGACAAAGAGGATTTAAAAGAGCACAGAGAAGGAAAAAGAAAGAGTGAGACTGTGTGTGACAGAGAGAGAGAGAAGGACGCCTAAGTCTGCAAGCTGGGGTGGCTTTTTTATGTTGAAGGATTAGTGCCATAGTCTTCCTGACCCCTTCTTTTCTCTCACCTCTAACATATGAACACACACACACACACAGAAGCCCTTCTGTGATCTGCAACTTATCAGTAAAAGACTGCAAATGCGTGGCTCAGTTACATCTGACAGTTTTTGTTTTTAAATTCTATTTTCCGGCATCTCACAGAGAATTATCTAATGCTCTTGACAGACTTGACACACTGAAAACCTTGATACAAGTCTCATCAATTTCCTATGATGTTTTATTATCACTTTTTAAAATGGGATTTCTTGCTCTCCTAAAAAAATATGTTTAAAAAGAAATCACGTCTGACATTGACAGCTACTGTTGATGTTATTTTTTTTAAGCTACTTTGTTGACAGATGGTGGTTTCCAAAATGCTTTTGACAGTTTGGTCTCTATATTTTTGTTGAAGAGGGAGGAATCAAGAATTTCAAACAGAAAACTGTGCAAAAAAACAAAACAAAGCAAAAAAAACCATACAGGATCATCAGCACAGCTGGCTCCATATTTACATTTTCTCTAAACATTTACTGTGTCATTTCTGATCTCACTCAAATATTACATTTTGTGAAAGAATCTAAGAGCATTTTCATTTCCTTGAAGAATAATTGCACACTCTTTCAAGACAGATCTGCATCACAGCGTTCAGAGTGTTTTGAAGTAATTGCCCAACTTACTGTAGAAGAAACTGTCTTGGCTTCCGCTAATAAGAAATGAATGCTGCCTCTAGTAAATATTATTTAAAAAAGCAATAATTTTAATTGGATTCTACATTAACTTCTCTAAATTTGCTGCGCCAGCTTTGAATTTCAAATTAGGGCAGAACATTTGGTAGAAAACTCAGGAAATTCTCCCAAATGAGTTGTTATGCAAAGGCAGCTTTGTTTTAATTAGAGGAACTTGCTTGACAGCATGAATGCCAGTTTTCATATACAAATCATCTGTGCTGTGGTGAGGATGCAGCTTGGCTTCACACATCCCTTCTGACAGTAGTTATCTATTAGGATAGCATTAATACAAATGTATGTGTCTGTCTGTGTATATCATTGCTGTCTGAGTCTTATTCAATATTCAAATGTTTTATGAAACTTGTTCTTAGTGTTGGAAATTAATATCAGAATCATCCTCTGCAGACTTTGACCCCCCAACAACCTTTACGTCTTTGGCATTTCCTTGAATAGATGAGTACCTGCTTGCGTAATTGGACTGGGTTCAGGATGAATCCTCGAAAATTAAAGGATAGCAATTTTACTGCCCTCGGAGATGAGAATGGACCGTAGAGTAACGCGAGAAGACTTTCTGGAGAGCTTTTAGATCATCTCCTCCAATTCATCGCCGTTAGGAATAACTGAGGAGCAGCAGAATGGCAAATTGTGCCACTTGATTAAGTTCCCGTGGGGAGTCGAGCTGCCTCGTTTACTGGTATCATGAAAGTTATGCAAACTTTCCAACTCAAGTTCATTAGCAAACTTACAACACAGTACTGAGTGAAAATAGAAACACATCATGTCCACAACAGAATGGATGTCATGAAACAACCAAGTGTGCACTATACTGGAAATGATAATGTGCAGATTGAAAGTGGGGTCATAGCCCAGAAATCACAAATTAGCTAAGAGTCATACATCAACAATCTGGAGTGTTGTCTACTTGGTGAAGCTGACAGACATTTTTGGACACTTTGTCACATTGACAGACACCAGAGCATCATGTGTCAGATTATCCATCCTATCAACCTGTCTGAAATGATTTCTTACACAACAAATATTGGAGTTGTGGACATTCAAGTACCCTAACTGGCGTCCTGGCATCAGCCCATTCTCATTGTCCTCTTGTTGTCTGTGACATCGAGTCATTTGACTAAAGCTGCATTTTACAGCGACCTTTTATGGTCACTGTGTTCTGGTCACACTAGCTGATCATTGTCCTTTAAAGCTGCACCTGACCAGGATGTGAATGAACTCGAAGGTCGAGAATCTGTCACCCGCTGAACAGCTTAAAAGCTTTTTGTCCAGAGCTGGCTTCAACTCTTTTACAAACATAGAAATAGAAATATGATTTATCATTTTACACTTATGTTTTGGTTTCGTGTAATTTCAACTAAACCTGCGCTGGAATACTTTTGATGGCCGCTTCTAAAATCAAAGGACATTCATTGGGACAAATATTGGTTTAAAAATTGATTTGCACTTTTATAGAACAAAAAGGTTGTGCTGGGAAATCAAATGTAAAGCCATGCTTATGTAAATTCAAAGAGAAATTAAATGAAACATCTTATTTAAAGATTAATATTATATGCATATATCTTTTGTCCTGCATAAAATGCGTAAAGTCAAACCTAACAGTTGATTCTGAGCCCTATTCTATTCTATTCTATTTTATTCTATTCTATTCTATTTTATTCTGTTCTATTCTGTTTTGTTTGCTTTTTGGAGCAGACATAAATTACCCTGCATGACTGGTTGTGTGTGAGTGTGTGCGAGTGAATGAGCGAGACCGTGTGTGTTTGTGTGTGACGTGGTCTCGGTTTGAACTTTGTCGGCCGCACGCACACCCTGGCTCTGTGCTACAGGGAAATGTGGGCGTTGTGTCTGCCAGGCCTCTTACACTTGGCTTGTCTACATGCATTACTCACACACACACAAACACACACACAAACGCCGCCTACAACATCAGCACAACACAGAAACATGCACAGTCATACATGCGCAGAAAAACAAAAACAAAAGTGACACACACAGGCAGAGTCCATTGAGGATTTCATCTTGCTAAATAGTTAATATTCAAACTGGCCAGGCCTGCCAGGCAGCCAGTGGCATGATAGCATTAGCTGCTGTAACTCACATCTACCTCTCTCTCTCTCTCTCTCTCTCTCTCTCTCTCTCTCTCTCTCTCTCTCTCTCTGTCACTGACTCACATGCACACAGCAGTTTTTGCCATCATTTCAGAGGACATTGCATTGACTTAGATTCATTTCCTGGAGCTTTCTCCTGTATTCTAGCCACCTAACCCTAAACCAAAGCTTCCCACTAAAATTAACTGAGATTTGCTTTGTGTCCCAAAAATCTGCAAACAGATGTGTCCCCACAACATGAGCAGCACAGTTATGCACACACACACACACACACACGTACAAAGTCATGTCTCAGCATTCAGCATCTCTGTTAATTCATGGGTCTTCCCGCTGCAGCTTGGCTCCTGGGACTCCGTAATTCAGTGTTGGTCAGTCATGTTTACTGAGGTGACGTTAATGCAACAACGCTGCGGCTCAGCCTGTCATCTCCCACTCTCACATAACCCTTCCTGCAGCCCTGCATCCAGTAGATGGCCTCATTGTGCCTCTGTGTGCTTGCCCGCTGGCTACAGGTTCATCTCAGGATATCACGCCACCTTCATTTTTAGCTCTTCTTCTCTCTTTTACCACTTTATGGCAGGGATATTCGAGATTTTTGTCTGTGAGGTGCAAGCAAATAAAGCAGATGCCTGTATTTTTGTTGCAAAGAGGAAGATTATAATGTAGGCTTTAAAAGTGGTAAATGAGAGTCGTGAAACTCAAATCAGATTTCACATCATTTGAGGAAGAGAAAAGTTTTTTCCTCTTTCCTATAATAAAGCTTCCATCCCTTTGCCATAAATCCAAGACGCACAGGTTGCCAATGCGAGGGAAACTCTTTGACAAACAATCCGTGCGCTCTATAAAGTGAATTTATATGGCTTTACCCTTCCTTTTCTCATTGGATAGATGGAGCAGTTGTGGCAGAGACCGTGGCACACAGCAGCAGCAGCAGCAGCAGGCAGCAGCTGAGCGGAGAGAGAGGAGCGCGCACGAAAAAACGCTCTTGGAAAGACCAGAGTCATTCCCAGTACTCTTCGCCGGGCCAGTCAGGACCGCAGACACGTATGAGCCGAATGTTGTATGACAAAAAGGATGACCCAAAAAGAAAAGCATAAGGACTGATTAAAAAAAGAGGGGAAAAAAAAACACCTGAGGACCGTCGCAGCAGAGAGAGCGTGACTGATTCCCCATGGAGGAGAACGCAGAGAGGGTGAGCTCCTTCACTTGGTACCAAGATACAAGTTGGATGTACGCCGAAGAGATGTTGATTTGGGACTGATTTTATTAGTTTATTATTATCATTATTAGTTTGTCACACTGATTTTTGGATTACATTTTTTAACTAAGACGCGCAGAGTGCTCCGAAGCTTTCCACATCCACAGAGCGAAGCGCACGGTGTCCAAAAAGCCCGATATTACAAAAAGAGAATCTACTCCTCTTTTTCAAAGAACCAGAGGTTATACAACCAGAGATGATTTAGGTGGGTGACCAGAATGACTCGAATGTTTTTTCTTTTTTCTTTTTGAAAGGGAGGTCGCTCTGCTGTGTTCACACGCAGCCAAACTAAACCAAAAGACTACGGAATCTGGATTAAAGCAGCATGTCTGCATAAAACGAGAGGTGTATTTCCCTAAAAAATTGGGCATTTAATTCCTTTACTTTCAAATTGGACTTTTGAATTCTGTTCATTTTTGGGGGGACGGGACCTCAGGTGGAGATGCTGACTGAAAACTGTGCCAGTTACGACTAGAGATCGGCATTCAAAGAGATATAAATAAAAAAAGAAATATAAAAAAGGCAACACCTAGCGGCCGGGGTGGATCAGCGTCAATACAGGGACCAATAAGCACAGGGACACGCCTCGAAGATCATTAAGCGCAGTCCCAAAATCATCAATAGAAGTTATTGATGAGGTGGTATATAAGGCTAATGACTGACCAAGCCTCCGTTTACTCAAAAGCTCGGCAACAGCATGTTGTGAAACTTTTGCTGAGGGCTTGACAGCAGAGGTGTGCAATGAGAGGAGCAAAAGGAACAAGAACTTTCACTGCTGCATTCAGATTATTTCATGAGGACAGTGCTTGTTAGAAAAACAACAACTGCAAACAGCTGGAATATTCCTTTTCCCCTACCAACTAGAATGTCTGCTGCCTGCACTGCTGCTGCAGGAATCTGTGAACCAGGCATTTTTGGAGGGCAAATTTCCTCAGAGAGATTTTTGAAATATTTATAGCAGCTCTTGTACGAGAATGGTGGTTGTGACAAGGAGCCTATGGATGACCCAGTCTGTGGGAGAGCTGGTGCCGAGACGGTTTACCTCTCCACCAGCTACGCCGTCCGTCTGAAACTCTGCCCCGGGGAGGCACAGCTGCTGCAGGCTGGGGATGTGATGGGGTGACTGTTGACACCCCCCTCACCCACCCCCTCTCTCGCTTTAGTAGCACTGCAACATAAACAATGGATCAGAATTTCTCAACGGTTCGAGATGGCAAGCAGCTCACCTCCGAGAGGGACTCATCCAAACGTGTCCTGACAGGATGCTTCCTCTCCCTGCTCATCTTCACCACGCTGCTAGGCAACACCCTTGTGTGTGTCGCCGTCACCAAGTTCCGACACCTGAGGTCGAAGGTCACCAACTTCTTTGTCATCTCGTTGGCCATCTCTGACCTTCTGGTGGCTATTCTGGTCATGCCGTGGAAGGCAGCGACAGAGATCATGGGCTTTTGGCCATTCGGGGCGTTCTGCAACGTCTGGGTGGCGTTTGACATAATGTGCTCCACTGCCTCCATCTTGAACCTGTGTGTGATTAGTGTCGACCGTTACTGGGCCATCTCTAGCCCATTCCGCTATGAACGCAAGATGACCCCGAAAGTGGCGTGTCTAATGATCAGTGTGGCGTGGACTCTGTCTGTACTTATCTCCTTCATTCCTGTCCAGCTCAACTGGCACAGAGCTCAGACCACCGGCTACTCAGAGCTAAATGGAACGTACCCTGGCGAGCTGCCCCCTGACGACAACTGTGACTCCAGCCTTAACAGGACCTACGCCATCTCGTCCTCCCTTATCAGTTTCTACATCCCAGTGGCGATTATGCTCGTCACCTACACCCGGATCTACCGCATCGCCCAGAAGCAGATAAGGAGAATATCTGCCCTGGAGCGGGCAGCAGAGAGTGCCAAAAACCGCCACAGCAGCATGGGGAATACTTCGAACATGGAGAGTGAGAGCTCATTCAAAATGTCATTCAAACGAGAAACCAAAGTCTTAAAGACGCTCTCGGTCATCATGGGTGTGTTTGTGTGTTGCTGGTTGCCCTTCTTCATCCTCAACTGCATGGTTCCGTTCTGTGAGGCGAGCTTGCCGGACGGGTCCACGGAGTTCCCCTGCATCAGCTCCACCACTTTTGATGTGTTTGTGTGGTTTGGCTGGGCAAACTCTTCGCTCAACCCCATCATCTATGCCTTCAACGCCGACTTCCGCAAGGCCTTCTCCATCCTCCTGGGCTGCCACCGGCTCTGCCCGGGGAGCAACGCCATCGAGATCGTCAGTATTAACAACAACATGGGCGCTCCTACCTCAAATCCCAACTGCCAGTATCAGCCCAAGAGCCACATCCCGAAGGAGGGCAACAACTCGGCCGGCTATGTGATTCCCCACAGCATCCTTTGTCAGGACGAGGAGTTACAGAAGAAAGACGGATGTGGAGGGGAGATCGAGGTGGGAGTGGTAAACAATGCCCTGGAGAAACACTCCCCAGCCATCTCTGGGAATTTAGACAGCGATACGGAGGTCACACTGGAAAAGATCAATCCCATAACACAGAATGGCCAGCATAAAGCCGTGTAATGTTGAGAAAAGGCAAAGGTGGATCGAAATAACATGTATGTACACATATAGGGGAAGGAAAGCTCACACAGGAGGACAGCTGAAGAAACATTAGAGACAAACATCTCTAAGGACATGCCTGACAGGGAACCAGTGAGTGGGATTTATGGGACCATAAGACTGTCAACAAAAACCTACATAGAAAAAAAACCTACAGAATGTTTTAAAGTAAAGGCACTTTATCCTGGATAAAACTATCTGCAAAATACTTTCAGCATTTATTAATGAAATTAACACATTTGATGATAAATGTTGATAATGTGAATATTAAAGCAGAACACTAGCTAAATGCACATGTATACATTTAAAAAAAAGTATTTCCAAAGATGTATACATGTGCATGTGTATACTGTACAGTACTGACACTCTTCTGGAAGGACTTCAACACAGTATATACAGTGGAGGAACATGTAGTATTAGTAAAATATCTTGTAGCTAGGTGCTTTGTATGTGTTTCATGAAAGAGAGAACAATGTGGTTAAACTGGTTTTGGTACAGTCTAATTAGTTGTTTATTGCAATGCTCTCTCTTCGGTACACAGCAGTTTTATTGCGATCTCCAAACACTTCTATTAGTGATAATTTATTTTGATTTCCTCAGACACCAAAGTAACAATGTTCTCATTCAAGCTTAAGCAAATGGGGACGATAATGGAGTTCGATACTGTAAGCCAAGTTGTTAATTTTCTTTTAGTTTTACTTGTGCATTTTTCTACTGTATTACGGTATTCGTACTAAATTTTAAATGTTCACAGATCCAGCTGATGTATGTGAGAAAAAGAAAGGGATGGAAATGGAGAAAATCATTGCTACAGTTTTCTTCCCTTGTGTCCTGGGACTGAACAGACCGGCTCACCTGAAGTTTCCTCCATTTCTTCCCCTTTCTCCCTGTTTTCATTAGCTTTGTCTCCCCTTCTGTCGCTTTCCAGCAAACCCTCTCTAGAGTCCTCTGCTCTCCATTTTCCTGCTCTCTTTTCGTCAGTCAGCAAATCCCCCTCCTCCTTCATGCTGCCTGTATTTGCCAACCTCTCTCCTCCTTTCTCCTTGGCTCCACCGTTCTCTCTGTGTGCAGGGACCTTTTACACCTGCATCATACCTTCCTTTTATGTTTTTTTCTCCTTCACGCGCATCTTCCACACTATCTCCTTTGGCAGCCCTCCATTTAAGTCCGTTCTCTGCCCACTTAGTGGTGCTAATGAATCTATTTTGGCAAATGCCGTCAGTAGACAATTAAAAAAATATATAAATGTGTAATCTAAAACTCTGGCACTTTGACAGGGGAGGCAGAGCAGCAGCAGCAGCAGAGTTCACTCAGCCAGAATGCAAATGACACTTAGTGACCTTTTGCAAACTTGCAGATATCCGATTTTGTAAATTGTTCATGCTGGGAGCCATACTGTGCTGTAGTGGCGATGTGGAGCATGCAGTGTGACAGTCGCTCGCTTTGCAGAGGTGGAGTCAAAGAGAAAACACCATGTTGGGGATTACTTTGAAGATATCAGACGTGCTTTCTTTCTTTGCACAGATGCATTTTAAAAATCAGGACTCCTTACTAAGATATGCAGTTTACAAGTATTGAGATCAGTCAGAATTATTCTATTTTTTTTTTTTAAAAAAGGTCATTTTAAGAAAGTTGAATTATGAAAGGTTTTCATTGCACATGTTTGCTCTGAAATCTGTTTCACAGAGAAGTGAAATGTGTCTTTAAACATGCATTTTCACAATCTCATAGTTGCAAACAAACCCACTGTTTGCACTGATTAAATTGATTTCACAATGATAATTTCAAGGCTAGCACAATGTAAAATTTGCTAATATTAAACTCGAGTGACAGCACTAACAAAGTAAGGCTTCACCAGCAAAACTCCTGAGTGTATTTAACTGACCAATGGAGCAATGATGTGTTTTATTATTAGATTCAAGAAGATTGTGTTATTTCTGTAACTGAAGTTATATCGTTGTGTTTGTTAAAAAATAAATATAGAATCAAGGAAATAAGAATATAGGGAGGAGGGAGAAAACCCTTTTCATGATCTACAGTTTAACAATATAAAACAGAAATCAAATTCATACTGGTTGAATGAAATAGAATTTTTTTGAAAACCTGTGAGAGTCAGACATATGTAGCTCTCTGGTCAAAATCTCTGCTGCACTTCCTTCTGCTCTGCTCAGTGTTGCCAGGGAAAGAATTCTCTGCAACATGCTTTCTGACATTCTGTACTCAGCGTCCACCTCGTGCTGTTTGTGTCCATGAAGGCGTGAAACTGTTGCACATCAGAGAAAGGAAGAGCTGATCCAATAGATGGCAATTGGTCTTGAATGAAGCATTTGATTTTCCTGCTCTGGAAAATCCAATGCTGTCTGGATGGCAACAAAGCGGGGTAGGATTGGGGGGGGGGTGAAGCTTTTAGCTCAATATGTGGCTCGGCTTGTGACACAAAAGCGACTCATTGTCCTCTCTGCCTTCTCTGTCCTCAGCCACTTGCTGCTCCAGCAGTTTAAATTTTTTAAATCAAGTGCAATTTGGATTAGCCGTGTTGAATTATGAATTAATTCTACACGTGCTCGAGCTATTTTTAAGTGCCACAACATACCGTAACTCCTCACTCTACGCTCTTGTCCCATCAGCCGTATCAGCTCGGCTCAGACCTCCCCTTTCACTCCTCACCAGTTCCTTTATATTTATTCCCTAATTATTTCCAAACACAAGCCTGCTCAAACATGCAATAAAACATGAACTGCATCTAATTTGTCAGGATTGGACATGGAAGGAAACCGCCTTGGGGGAAAGACTGCCTCCTCCTCCCCTTTCACTCCCCCCACTGCCACACACCTCTTTTTTTCCCCCTCCATCTCTTTCTTTTCTCTCTTGGCTGCCTCTGTCGACTTGATGAGCGCACCCGATGTTAACAGAGATTGAATTTATTATTAAACAGACAGAGCCTGTTTCTTTCTGTAATTTAAGTCAAAGAGCTGAATCAAAGCCCCACCTGGCAATTTCTTTATTATCCTATCGATGTGTTTTGTTTTGGGGTTTTTTAATTTTTTTGGACGAAATTCCTTCTATTTCTGGCTGAATGTGGCTGTACTGTAGCATATGCTGTGATTTGAACCAGTGTTTTATAAACTGAGATGGGGGGTAGGTATGGGTACTCGTCATGATATTGAGATTAATCTGCCATTTCTTGTGACATCATTGGCATTCACAGGTTTACCAGATGTTCTTTCGTATATGATGTATGTATACATTTATAGAAACATACCTCCGGCTGAGAGCGGAAAGGATATCTTGCTGCATTGTGGCTCCATGTAAAAAAACAACAAGCAAACAGAAAAGAAAAAAAAAAACCCTGAGCCTTCACCTTGTCAACTCGGTGAGTCATCTTTCCAGCTGCCACTGCTTTGATTTTGGAGAAGGGGCGATGTCAGGCAATAGTCCCACAAGCAAAATGTTTTGTTTGATCTGAAGCATTTCCCTCCGGCTGCCCTACAAGTTGCTTTGGGGCACCGTAGTGACAGTACAAGGTCTCTCAATCAGTGTACTTACATGAGGTATGACAACTTAAGCAAATCTGACAGTGCAGAATCTCTCCCTCCTCCTCTTCTTCCTCCGATGACTGGCAAAGGGAAGCAGCAGACATAGAGCTGAACAACATTCCCAGGCCCTAGGAATGTGGAGCCATTTTAATAGTGACGTTTCAGTTTATTTAACTGTCTGTAATAAGGACGGAGTCCCTACCTCAACCTCAATTCAGTGACAGAGCTTCATGAAAAAACAAAACCAAAAAAATAAAACATTAAATGGCAGTATTTAGGGTTGTGGAGTGCAGGGATATATACTAGTATTGTACAGAGTATTGTACAATGATGTTCAAAATGTAGTCGTGATGAACACAAGTGCTTTTTATCTTCAAAAAAAATCCTTAATGTGTGTAGCAAACTTACATGCTGTATGTTTTTTTCTCCCCCTCCGGTGTGGGATTATAATTTACAAGATGCAACGGTCACTGACTATTCATATATTTATTTATTTTACATGTTTCTGGTGTCCATTCATGAAAGTGATGTCAAAGATTATAACCCTTCAGAATTATTACAGTATTTAGTTTACAGTTTGTATGAAAAAGTATTTAAAAAATGTGCCCTTCTTGTAAAATAAACATGTATGTATTTTTTTTCATCAGCGCATTGTGTTTTATTGGAGAGGGCTCTCTGCCTGGATGTGAGTGGTGTGTTACCTTTGACACTGTGGCTATTGGAAGATCATGTCACTGCAGGGGATCGATGGGGATTGATTTTGGACAATGACGCATATTTTTTTTCCAGCTCCCTGAGCGTGGTGTCCTCGCTGTGTTCCTGCCTTCGCCCTGCATTTACATAACCTGACAGCCCCTTGACAGTTGACATGTCCTCCTCTTTTCTTTCTCCCGCCTCATTTGCTAACTTAAATGTGGGTGTAAACACATGCAGACACACAGTTGCTCATTTGAAGGGCTTTAACCCCCTACAATGAAGAAAACAATAGATTTTTGTTTGCTAGTTACTGCTGAAAGGAAAAATACATCCCTTAACAGAAAAGAATTGTGGCACTTTTAGATGTTTTCCTCACTGATCGGTCTCTTGGTTTTGTAGTGTGTAGAAGTGTGGACAGCTATGAGGACCTAGCCTTTTCATTTTTATGCCTATAGAGTGTGAGTGAACATCAATAATCTCTTTTCAGTTGCTTGGTTAGAACTTGTTTCATCACCATTTAACCTGAAGGGAAAAATAAATATAAATCTGTACGATTTCTTTACTAAGACTTGACAAACCCCATGACCTCAGAGTTAAACTGTCTGAGCGAATTATTCTTCAAAGCACTGCTTTGCATATCTGTGGTGAATTAAGCAAGGTAAGAATCAACTATGAGTAGATTAGTCTACTGTAGCTCTGTACGGATGAATATATTAAAACTGGGAAATGTGCTTAGAGATGAGTCTGATCTGCAAGAGAGAAAACATTTTTTGACCACCTACAATGTGATTGATATTGTCAGAAAAAAGAAATGATACAGAGGTATTTTTAAATAAAACTGGATCACAGCAGAGCTTGTACAGCTCAGGACTGAAGTCAGTGTTTGTTAGTTTGCTGAGTTAAATAAGCCTGTTGATTGCACTGGAATAAAAAAAAGAAACTCAAAGTTTGTGCAGTGTACATGTAGTGAATCGTGTTCTGCGTTGTGTTTGAATTTTGTATTAAATAACACGAGGATGGTAGCTTCGAACGGGACATTTATTTTCCTTCCCATGAGGAGTCGCCATAAAAAGAGGAAGCAAAAAGAACAAAACACCCAATGTTATAAACAGTTTGACAAAAACACAGACTATATTAACTAAACAAAACGTTCCATTAAGGAAGAAAAAAACAAGAAAACACAAAGAGTGACAAAAACACATACCTTCCCATGAGGAGTCGCCATAAAAAGAGGAAGCAATACACCGCTTTTCAAAATAAAATACTGACCACACTTCCGGTGATTATTAATCCTCCTCCCTAACGGACATACTAAGAAACTCATAACCATAACCGTAGTTAACTAGTCTCCCCACAGGATGTGACCAATATTCAACATATTATTTAAAAAAACCATAAAAACAATAAATACAAATATAAACAAAAATAAATACAAATTCATATAGCGCAACAACATCAATCTCATTCTATTACATACACATCTGCCATGCAAATATTTTCTTTTTCATCAACCAGCTTGATTCTCCTGTGAGTTAATATATGGATTGCACTTGCTATACAAGTTCACTGATCTGATTTACACTCTTAAGCTAATTAAATAATCTTCTCCACAGTCCTTTTGCAGCTGCCTAACACAGCCCTGGTAGCCTTTCTTCAGAAATTCCATTCAGATTGGTTGCATTGTTTTCTGTTTACTTTTTCTTGCAAATAACTTCTAAATTCAATTTTCTGGCTATATTGAACACACTGTCAACACATACACTTCCCTGCTAATGTGAGCTGGAGCCCTTTACAGTGTTTACACAGCCCCTGCTAGCTCTTAGTCACAATGCATTTGCTGAAATAATGGTTAAAGTACCACTATCAGAGGATTCAAACAGTCATACCTTATCCTGAGAGCCTAATTTGACAGTGAAGCACCACTTGGTATTTAAAGAACAAGCGCAAGATCCATTTAACACAGATGGGGGCGATCGCTTAACTTTCAAACACAGAGATAAATCTCCTTCTGACAACAAGAAAGCACAATGTTCTTTAAATATGGTTGCTAGACATTGTGTAATGTAATTGGCTTTATTTTTCACAACCCCTGGTGGAGGTGTAGATAAGAAACATAAAATCAGCAAAACCTGAAACCTGAAAAAGCAGCTTTGTGTTAATGTGAGTTGTTAGAACATATAGAGACATGCCTGACGGCTCGAAAAGGAGATTTATCACGGTGTTTGAAGGCTTTAGCGGTTTCCCACTGAAATGTTTTTAAGGCCAGTGAGAGTCTGGGAGCAGCAGAGAGGTACATTTCTGAGAACCAAAGCCATCAGATTATGTTGCATTGTGTGCACATAGGATGGGAAACGACACATTAATATGCTTTAAGTGGGAAAAAAAATGACTAACTTTAAATTTCAGCACTACTGACATGCTGGCACTTCCCATATCAGCCTTTACTATTGATATTTAACCTATCCTGATCCAGCCTGAGAGGGAGCGAGTGGCAGGAGTCAGGTCACAGTGGAAATACAGTCAAGGTTAATGATAGACTGCAGGCAGCAAAATGCAACATGGTGTGTGTGTGTGTGAGTGTGTGCATCCATGCACTGTGCTGTTATGTGCTTATGTAACTGCACCAGCATTCATTCAGCTCCTTTGCTCAGTCCCAACTTAACAGAAACAGCAGGCACTATCCTTTCCAAAATAAAGAGCAACATTTCCTTTGAATTTCTGGGTCTTAATAGACATTAGTGTATACAGAGTTCATCAAGCAAATGTTTAAAACATGTTCACAAATCAAAACACCATCCTCCCTGCTTCCAATGAATAATTCTAGTTCACTAAATACAAAATAAATCAACTGAAAATAAATATTAAAACTGCTATTTTATTTGCAAGTGCAACACTGTTATTGCTTTAGTCACATAGAGAACCCGGAGGATTAACAGAGGAATAAACACAGTCATTCAGTTTGTTCCTTCCCCTCAAGGTTCACTTGCTCATATAATTTTGTTGCCACTCCTGACCTTATTTCAGGATGACTCGTTTGGCTGATAGGTGGAAACACACGATGCTGCCTGTAACAGACAGGCTTGTGATCAGAGTTGTGTTTTCTTTGGAAACCGTTGAAGGGCTACACAAATGTCTGTTTACTGGTCTAAGAGCATGTTACTCCATATGTGAAAAAGCTTAAAATCTGACGCATGTAAATTGTTTTCAGTTATGTAGTTTCAATCAGCAGACCCTATCTGAACTATGCAAGCTCAAAGACGAGTAAAAAGTAGAAAGTTTTGGGTGTCGGTGACAGCAACACAAAGTGCAAAAGGGCATCCTGAAGTGGCCGAAGGTGTAATGGTTATTAAATTCACTCTTGGTTGTTCCCATCACACTGTGCCAGTCTCAGAGACTCATAACACCAGTTCGAACAAACAGGATGAGTTTCTGAGGGGAAATTGTGTTACTGTCTGAATGCTGCCATTACCCAAACACTCAACACCTCAAATCTGCAGCCAGAGGCAGCTGGTGTGGGTTTTTATTTAACTTATACAATGATGATAGAAATTTATGTGACCACAGTCCATCAGATCTACGCCAGTTGTATTTCTGTTGCATCTCACATCATAACTTGCATCACAGCATAAAGTGTGATACGACACTTGAATGTTAATGTTGCTTTTGCTAAAAAAGAACGTGACTTGCATTGTGGGTAATGCAGGAAGTACATTTTGTCAAGCAAGAGGAATTCAATGGGATGAGACAGGTGACTTATTTAGATGAATTTGATACTTGAAATATCTTTCCACAGTGAGTCCAGTGGAGAAGCATTTTAAACATATTTTCTGTGCTAACATATTGTATTGTAGCAGAAAAGAAGATTATAATCAAACAGCACAACCTTTTTTCCCCCCTCCTTGCAGGAAGTGTAGAGAGGAAGTGAGGTGTTAAAGGAGGAACACCTGTTAGCTGAGCATGGCAAACAAACGAGGCATGGGGAGCAATAGAATGAAGGTGGGGACGGGAGATTTCAGAAAGGCTAATCCAAATTGGATGTATTAAAATCAATAAAGTGGCTGTGGAACCCAGAACCAGCTTTATATGTGATACGTGATCAAAAAGAAAGCAGTGACTCTGAACTGATCCCTGAAGCAGGACTGAATGCACCTCATTCAGCCACCTCTATGACCTGTTTGGACAGCTACATGGATGTCTGTGCCTTGTTGGACTGAGGTTAAGATAAGCCTCCTTTATTTCTTACTAAACCTACAAGCTTCTCCTCTTTTCTCTTGCCTCTGCTCAGCCTTCATCATCACTTTGACTAGCCTCGCTACTTTCCTTAGCTCCTTCGCCGCTCGCAACCCTCTCGTATCTCATTTCAGCTCTAAAATTAACTAAAATGTTCCTTTCTTGAACTGAAATTACATTTTTTGACTACTTAGAAGCTTTTGCTTTTCTTTATCAGGATACTAAAATAGCATTTTCTGTTGTTTTGGGATTTTTAGATGGTGTTCTGTTGATTGAATGACCTTATTCTGAGGCATTTCCTTGTTTAATTTAGACTGGAGTGGTATTTGGCCTAATTTTTTAAAATTATTTTTTAAATGAAATTGATAACTATGGTTCTCTTCTGTCTTCTTAGGTAGTTATGAAAATATATTTAAAGTGGCAGACGAATAAAAGCCTTTGTTTCCCATCTGGCGCCCAACTCAGTTTGATTAGTTTGAACATTATGTCCCTCTGCGACAGTATGAGGTGCAAAAATTATTATTTTAAGGGCAGAATTACTATGCACAAGTTAGCAAATAACTGATCCCTGATATCTGCTGGAATCCAGAGTTTTATGCTAAGATATTTCTGGCTTCCACAATGCAAATGGCCAAAAAAAACACCTAGTTTGGATGGTAATGGTGGAGTAGGCTGGTGATGATCCACAGAACTGTTTTCAAACAGCCTCCCACGTCCTTTAACTCTGCCATGTTTGTTTCTCGAGGGTGAGATGCTTCTCCACTGTTGTCCCTGAGAGACATGCAAGGCCTCTGTGAACTGCTGTTCTTGATTATGCTAAAGATCCCTGATATTTGTAACAGCCTTGTCTGCCACCCGTTGCCCGTGGGACTTTCCTTCATCTCATTGCATCTTTTCATTTAATTCAGCGTAGTCTGGTATTCATTTAAAGGAACATGTCCTTGAACCACCTTCTTTACCTCAGTCTCTGCCAGCAAACTCTCCGAGGCCTTTTTGACAGCTACTTCCATCATTACTCAAGTGCCCCTGCTCAGCACTAAGGGGCCGGGTAATTTGATCACTTTTATAGCATCTGCTTGACTTTCCGGCTCCCTTGCAGAATAAAAAATGGAAGAATTTGCTGCGGTTTAGATGACAGCATTTACAGTGCTGTAAAAGTTGCCACATGGAAATATCATAAATTGTCAAGGCTCTGAGCGTGACTCTGACCTCACTGTGAGAAGCCATTATAACCTTGTTTTCGGTGCTATTGATTCAGTGACTCTGTTTTGAAGGCGTCAACAAAGAACGCTCTGCCTCTGACAGGACCCTATCTGTCACTGCTACAGTTTGGCTGAGAGGGCTGTTTTGAAGACCTCCATCTGCCCCCTACTTGCTGTTTCTATATTAGATGTTTAAGTTACATATCGTCTTGCTTTCTTTGTTTTAAATTTTTACTGGCTACATCTAATTCTACAGTGCATTTTCGGATGTTTCCTGTTGAAGTCGACTGTAATATGATTGAGATGACATGTAGCATCACATGTACTGCACAGAACAACTTCAAATACAACCAGGATCAAACTGTCAAGATAATCAAAAGTAACCAAACAAGATCACAGAACTGTCACTAAAAATAGCTCATTAGCTTTACGCTCACTCAACTCTGTGAAGGTGGAGATAATTGTCTTAATCCTTGTTTCAACTTTTTCCTCACACTGAGTTTGAATACCATGTCAGTGCCATCACATTTAAAGGCTAAATTCCATTTTATTGCTTTGTGCTCATTTGAAAAGCCTTAATAGCATTTCCCCTCTCATCCGCTCCTCTCTTGTCTCCTCTACTTTTCTCTCCTTACTGAACATACTCTCATCTTCCTTATCCACACATATTCTCTTCTTTCCTCTCCTCTCTGAAACCGCTGGAGTGACTCACACTCCCTCTGCTGTGGAGTGCTTCATCTCATTAACATGTTCCCTAATTAAAGTTAATTCGCATATTTGTTAGATTTTAATAAAGAACAAACAACGTTTTTAAAAAAGGAGTTTTTCCAGACTATTAATGCCATAATAAATATGAAAACAGCAATAAATCTTGTCATGTTGCCCAAGTACATTCTGGAGCGTTAATGAGCAGATGACTGAAGAGGTGCTATATAAAGACTTACAGTAGTTATAGTAAACCTAGAGAATTAAAATCATATGAATAAGCATTGAGGTTGATGTAGTGTAACATAATGTGTGAGTGGCAACTGCTTACTGATATTTTCTTTATTTACCTTTATCTTTAGAATTCAGTGTAACGTCCAATAGAGTAATAATTTCTGAAAATGCACTTAAAAAATGTAATAAAATCAGATAATGTAACAGCTTGACCAACAATAAAGTGACTTGACTGATGTAATAATATTTGTACATATGATTAAATAACATTTTCCAAACTGTTGTAATAATATAATGGATAATGTATAAATATGATAAATGTTTGGATGTTAAAAGTGTGACACTATAAAACAAAGTTTGTTTTTTAGTATCATGTGGAAGACATAGAATCCATGAATATATGATGTTGAGTAAAAGAAGCTAAACTTATTGTTTGGTTGTGATTGCCCTGATAGAAATCTATTTAAAAAGGGAGCTTTATCTTTACTGAGGTGATAAAAAAGTGGGCATCACAAGCAACAACTTCAAACTGGCATGTAAGTTGTCAATGCTACTACAATCTTGTATTCCATCAACTTTTTTTCTGACATTCTACAGAAATTGGCAGGGATAGCTTCTATGGAACTTTATACTTTGCCAAAAAATCATATCTTATAGGGAGAAAACTTGCATGCAGAGTGTAGTCTTGGGCTTGTTTTCGCTTTAGCCCAAAATAATTGGCCGTTTGTTGTATTATTGTTGCTTAATTAGAGACACGCAGAACATCAGCTGTGATAAAGCATGTCACTTTGACGCAGAAAGTGTCATAACATGTCAGTATGTCAAAATAGTGTCGTGTCACTTGACAAAGAAGTTGATGTCAATTTGACATTAAACGTGACATTCTGAACATTTAGGACAAGGTAAAATATTAATTTCTCTAACGGAACGTATGAACGATAATGTACACCTCTTTTAAATGCAGGTTACCATAACTAGTTTCATTGGATTGTGGCTGTTTTCATGAGGCAGTTTTTTGTTGATAGTTTGTGGTATAAAGCACGAAGGGGAAAGTTTATAGTGCTGCTCAGATGCTTCTCTGATAAGGTATTTTAGATCTTTTTTTACAAGGTGGTCTCAAAAAGAGTCAGTTTATCTTCCACTCAATAAGACCTGAATATTCCTGCCCATGTGCATATGGCTGCACGGTGCTCAAAATGTGCTTCATTCTTCCATTCCAAATCCAATATACTTGTACAAACATTGTTTTCAAAAAGAGTTATTATTATAACAGTATCAGAAAGAACATTTTGCGACATCATTAGTCAGACTATTACATCATTGAGTTTTATTCCATTTTCGATCTGGCTGAGTGCAGATCCATTTTCAGGCATTTTCCTATTCAATTTCAGGACATTATGTCATGAATGTCTCTACACTCAATAAGTGTCAGTAAACTCAGTAGCAAAAGTTTCCTCTTGTCTTCTCACATCATGTTTTATTCATAAAGACATTCTTCTCCTTCCTCTGCCACTTCTAGGTTGTACCCTCCACTCTGGGGCCTGGCTTGCATGCAAAGCCAGGTTCTTTTCCGTTTTCCATTATCATAATGCTAATTTATGGTCCTTCAAGTCATATCAAGCAAGCCACTTTCCCTCCCAGTTCGTACCAACCTTTTGTTTTGGTGGAATCTTTTATTGCATTGTCACTGAAAAATAACTGTGTGCAAGAGTGTGTGTGTGTGTGTGTGTGTGTGTGTGTGTGTGTGTGTGTGTGTGTGTGTGTGTGTGTGTGTGTGTGTGTGTGTGTTTCCTCTATGGACAGTGGTTTATTTTCTATGACACTGCATAATTATACAGCCTAACCTAGAAAAAACAAAACTGCTCATGCAGACTTTTACCGAAAGTTTTGGCAGAACATTTCACTTGACAATCCAGAAACTTAGATGTCAAGGCTGTTGCTCTCTCGTAGGCCATGAAGTGAAAAAACATCCATCCATCCATCCTCTATACACCGCTTTATCCTCACTAGGGTCGCGGTGGGTGCTGGAGCCTATCTCAGCTGACTCGGGCGAAGGCAGCTGACACCCTGGACATGTCGCCAGTCTGTCGCAGGGCTACATATACAGACGAACAATCACACTCGCATTCACATCTACGGGCATTTTAGAATAATCAATTAACCTCAGCATATTTTTTGGACTGTGGGAGGAAGCCGGAGTGCCCGGAGAAAACCCACGCATGCACAGGGAGAACATGCAAACTCCATGCAGAAAGATCCCAGGCCCACCCCAGGATTCGAACCAGGGATCTTTTTGCTGCAAGGCAAAAGTGCTAACCACTATACCACTGAGCAGCCCAGTGAAAAAACAAATTAAATATATTATATTATTTAAACATATAGGTACAATTCTTATGAATGGAATGTTGAGACAGTGCATTTCATGAGCTAATATTGTAATTCATGGGCCTGATCACCACCTGTTTATTCAGATGCTCTGATTCTGCACAATCATTCTACTGATATCAGATTCGGGTCAGTTTCTCTCTGCTATCAGTTTTGAAATAGTCAACATGTACTAGTGTCCCCCACTGTACATCTGTGACAGTGAGTTGTCGTCTCAAACTTCAGAAAATAGAAGAACGGAAGCAAAAATGAAACTCTGTCAAACAGGCAATGTAGAGCAGGAAGTATTTGTAGGTTCAACTTACCAGCATGCAGTTAGGTTCAGCTTAGCCCAATTTCCATCCAGAGGTTGCTGCTAGGTTATTACATAAACTATGAATCTAATTATAAAACATACAACTTCACTATTTGAATCAGTTACAATTGATTGTTACATTCTTGGGTGTGTGTGTGTGGATAAGGTAGAGTGTGTTTTCTCTTCCTTTAGATTACGCTTAGTGGGAATGGCCAGGGGCACCTGTGGCTCATTGGCAATCAGGGGAAGATGAAAAGCTCAGCCACCCGAATCAGCATCGCCTTTTGGCCAGACCGGCAGCTGGAGTGTGTTGGTGACTTGGTGTGGAACCTGGACTCGGCTGTTGTGCCGCAACTCATTGTTGGAACATTCTATTGTGGTTAGGGAACTTGATTCCCTTGTGTGGATCTCGTTTTTAACTCCCATTGTAAATAAAGGTATTTCTCTGCCGCATGATCAGTCTTCAGCGTCTTTTACCTGGTTTCTTTTTCATATTTGTTACTCCCCTCATCCTCTAGTCCTCGGGATGTAAAATTGATATTTCTCTCTTCAGAATGGATCACATGGGTCTGTTAAACCACCTTGGACTTGACACTAAAGGGCTCACTGTGCTTTCAAATGTGTCAACAGAGACCAAGCTGGTCTCACACAAAGCAGCAGAAGAACGTAGAGCGTGTGTGTGTGTGTGTGTGTGTGTGTGTGTGTGTGTGTGTGTGTGTAAGTTTACAGTGTCATTTATCAGACGCTTTTATCCAAAACGTCTGAGAGTAGATACAAGACATGGTAGGTAAACGGGGTAGCACTAAGAACCTTGCCTAAGGGTCCTCTGTGGACAACTGCATCCTGACCAGGATTTGAACCACCCATCTCCAAAATTCGGGGTGTTTGTCACTGAGGTATCCACAAAATAAGCCAGTCAGAAGGTTTTTACCAGGGCCAGACTTTCCCCTCAGTGGTTGAACAAGACCAATACAGAGTCTAAAAGAGATTTAAAACTGGGCAAAATTCTTCAGGTGGTCAAAAGAACCTGCATGTTTTCACAGGAATAATAATTTACAGTTCCCAATTTGTCTTGTAAATTTGAGGATTTTGTTGTTTAGCCAAGATTTGGAGACTTCTTGCCGTCATCTTTAAGACATTTGACAAACCAACTAAGAAGGCACCATTGTCTCTGTTTGTTTGCAGTTGGACTATTAGAGGACAACAAAACTGTGCTAAACCCTTTCAAGCCAGTCATTCTGATCGAGGCTCTCCTTTTCCATCCTTCATCCTGTTCATGCATGCGTTAAATCTTCAGTTTTGTCTCCTCACACAAATAAGCTGACTGTCTCTTGTTCTCCATTTTTTCCACTCATGGTGGCACTGACTTCCACCTTCGTTACAGCCTCCACCACAGGGTTTGGGAAGAGCAGAAGGCCTCCTGCAGAGTGCTCTGTCAAGATCTCCAGATCTCATATTCATGTGTGGTGAAGTGCCCCCCAGTTGAATTAAAGATGAGGCCTGTTTCACTCTGAATTAATTGATGTGGCTCTCTACACATCTTGGCTCTCCTTGCGGGAATATATGGCTGGCTGTCATGGCCATAAGTTTCAGTCTATCAGATTCATAGAATGTTGCTTTTAAAATTCCATATGAAGAAGAAAGTAAAAGTTCAATCACATTTTGTGTCTGACTGTGAAGGAGACTGGTGACGTGGAGCGAGACTGTCTGTTTTTTAATGCTAAGATTTGCAGCGGGGCAGCAGAGCATTAGTTGCGACCAAAGTGAAAAGACTGAAATGATTATTCTGTATGTACTGTAGCTGGAAGGTTAAAACATACTCAAGAGGAACACATTTAAACCCTTGACATTCGTTTCATTTATTCTCAGTGAGAGAGGCTGGGTTTGAGACCATCAAGACATTTAAAAATGAATGTTAGGAGTGCCTTTAGTGTCTTCACTTGCAAGACTTTCTGTCACAGTTTCAAGGTTTTTGTTTTTCATTCAAACAGTCGCTTATTGTTATGTCCACGATCTCCTCACAGGTCCATTAGCTTAACTTCCAGACGCTTGATTCCACTTTACTGACCAGTCTGCACAGTGTTTATACCCTCAGCTCGCCACTACTTAATCACCAGCTTGTCTTTGGGACCAGTGACACAGCTGTCCGTTTATCTATTCTTGACTGTTTTTTTGGCCTTGACTGCTCCCTTTCCAGTCACAAGAGCATAGCTGGTCATGTTTTCATCGTTTGAGTCTATGTTTGTAAACATGGAAAAACCTTCAGCAGCAGAAAGTACCACAAACATGGCTTTGACATGTGTTTATACATCGGTCTATGGACAGATTCTGTAATGTGATGGAATCACAACCATGCATTCTGCAGTCACTAAACTTTTCAGGTGTGAAGCTGAGATCAAAATGAAACCCAACTTCAAAGATGCGTGTGGTCCAACCCATGGTTTATGAGTACTTGCTTAGTAATAATAATGTAGCAATGACTACAGGGTACTCATTGGTCAGAATATCGCCATTTTGACAGGTATAGCGGCTGATGAGAGCCCATTACATCCTTTTCTCTAGTTTTAGTTGCCTGCCTGTTTGCACCCCTTCAAAAGCCCTTTTTGCTGGTAAAGCTGAACTCTGATTCTTCGGTAAGCTGTAATCTTCTATAGTATCATGTTCTGGGTTCATTATGGTTCTTTTTAAGTTACACTTTGTAGGCAAAAATAGTGGATCAGTGATCTGGAAAAGGCACATTTATACTCCTATGTTACATTCAAGCAAACGCTACAAATATTCCTTCCAGTATCACCTCACCTCAGTAGGTCAAGGTTAGTTACCAAAAGCAGGATGATGAAGTGATCATATATGTATGTGCAGATGTACTGGATGCATCTATCTATTGCTATGGGAGTGTTATATGTCTGTGACTGTGTGCAGCTGCTGCATTTATCTGGCCCTGAACAGTGCTGTGTCTGCTATGTTCTGTGCTGCACTGAGCACCTGTCTCCTCTTTGCTTCCTTTTATTTGTAATGTAATGATTTTTGCCCGACTCTCCTGAGGCATCGCCGGTGTGCCCTATTTTAGACTGCACTAGGATGTCCCGAGGAAGCAAATAAAAATTCAGAGCATTTTATCGTACACTCAAATGAATCCCTATACTCGCAAGCCTTTTGCCTCGATGACACCACGTACATCATGTTACTTACATTTATTTTTCTCAGAGAATATGCAAATAATTAGTCAAAATACAGTTTCACTCGGTCTCAAAATGAATTATTCTGAACTCGATCTTCACTGTCTATTCAAAATATTACACATTTTCAGATGTAGCCTTAATTCTTTTCTGATGTAAAAGTATACATTCTGACATGTGTTTCAGTATTCCTTGAAATCATACACTACCAGTCAAAATGTTGGACACACCTTCTCATTTAATGGCTTTTCTTTATTTCCATGACAATTTACATTGTAGATTCTCATTGAAGGCATCATAACTATGAATGAACACATATGGAATTATGTAGTAAACAAAAAATGTGAAATAAATATGTTTTATATATTAGATTCATCAATATAGCAATGATTACTGTTTTCCACACTCTTGACATTCTCTCCATGAGCTTCAAGAGGGAGTAACAACAACCCCATTAAGAAGGCAAGAAATTCCACAAATTAACCTTGACAAGGCACCCCTGTGAAGTGAAAACCATTCCAAGTGACCGCCACATGAAGCTGAAGCAAAGCAGTAATCAAAGCAAATGGTGGTTATTTATATTATATTGTGCCTCCCAGACATGTTTTTTCCCAGAAAGGGCCTGGACTCTGATCCTGACTCCTAAAGGGGGTGAGAGGAGCAATGGTTGTTGTGGGCAATGCAAGCCAGGAAATGAAAACAGAAACCTATAAATAACACTGGCACGAACATCACACAGGGAAACATGGATGGAGTTTCTCCTTATGTTCCACTCAGCGCGCTGGCACCTTTAGGCAAGGTCACCAAACAAATCCTCCGCTTGTGTGCCTGAATTGAAGTTTTCAACATTTATCCATCCAAACATCTATTTTTCTATACACTGTTTTCATGTAGAGGGCTGCGGGGTGCTGGAGCCTCTCCCAGCTGACATGTTTTTCCAACATGTTCTTATCACTGCTTACCATCATTAATACAGAGGTTATTTTTTCCTTAATTGGGAATTCGAATCCCTCTGTCTTCCTGCTGAACTTTAAGGGAGGGTTTTTATTCTCTTATTGTATTTCTGACACCCACTGGCAGTATAGTGTTAGGCTGACACATTACAAGTAGCAAAAGCAGAAATATAAGTGCAGTTGATAGCCAAATATATTTAACCTCAAGTCGCACAAGCAAGGGGACAACCGACTGGTCTATCTCTAAAATCTTACTCAAGAATAAATAATGCTTGTTTTAATCTCGTATTGATTTTCCTTGACCAACTGCTGACCTGCAGGATCAGATGGCCACCAGGGAAAACTCCCTGTGCTTCCACACGGTCAGTGTGATCTTATTGATGAGGCCACTGTACCTTTATATCCTGCTAGTCATGACAAATTGGTTAGCAAATCATCAATAAAAAATAGAAGCCATAAAATTCAATAAATCCCCAAAACAGACAACCAGTATCTTTTTATCTCATTAAAATTCATCAAGTGGGTTAAGCCTACCATATTGTCAAAGCCCATTCACAACATTGCAACAAAATCATCTGCTTCACAATAGGAAGATAACAGAGTTTGATATTACCTTAATACCATTATCCTGAAAGCAGTGGGTGAAAATGAAGCATCCTGCAGTGTTAATGGTTTCTCTAGATGCTGCCATCCATTAACAGTCACTGGATCTGCAAGATCTGCTGTCTTCAGGACATATTTTTTGCCTTGTTTTTGAGACAAAGGTTCCACATCATTTAAAAAATCTTGGCAGGGACACAGCAAAAGGCCATGCTTAATTGCTGTGACAGGACAGGTTTCTCTGCCCAAGTAAATCTCACTAAGCATCTATTATGGCAGCTACCTTTATCAAAACCCTCTGTCTCAGCAGGGAAAAGACATCCATTCAGCAATTTCACTGAAGTTTTTGCTCTCAAAAATGGAAGTTCTTGTCTCTGCATTTCATTTACATAAAAATATGCAGTCATCTGTCATCTACTTCTTTTAGTTTGAATATTTGAAAGTCTGAGTCTAAGACTTTCTATGTAGCATCTTAAAGAGGAAGGTAAGATATAAGAGTTTTATTTTCAGCTTTATGTTAAAGTTGACAGGAGACTTTGAGTTCGTTTGGTTAATGTGGTCATGAAGCTTTGTGTCTCATATCCCATTTCCTGTCAATTTTGTTTGTTCCTGTCACAATTTTTTGTATTCTTGGTCAAAAGATTCTAAATGAAACATTGATATATTAGTGTAAAGACAGCATGTACCACCTTCAATATTAGTCTGACAACCGAGCATTCAATATAAATTAAATTAAACAGAAACAATCCATGGGAAGAAAGTCTTTTTGTGTGTTTTTAAATCCTCAGTTCATCATTCTGGAAACAGTGATCATGTGTGGTGATATTGACAGTATGAAACCTAAGAGGAGTGACATAAAGCTATGACTTCTATATGAAAAAGACCTGTGAACTCTTCTACAGAGACAGAAGGCACAGAGTAACACAAAGTGGCCCTTGATCTTTTCCTATGCGCAGTGTGTGTGGCCACTCACTGTGGACTGTTTTACAAGGTGATGAACATGACTCTCATCTGAATAATTGAAGAGGCTTGAAGAGCCTTTGCTCTTTGTGACACACACTTGACCTTTACTCTGGGCTTGCAAGTCTGAGCATTAGTGCTAGATTCTTTGAAAACGCAAGCAGAAAATGCTGAGTAAATGTAAAAGATCCATGGGGCTTTTTCCCCTTACTTCTAAAGTAAAGAGAGACCCTGAGGTGGTGTTGATGTTAAAACTAACGTGCATGCCTGCATACTATTCTTGTCTTATCAAACAATATATGCGTCAGGGTGTAGTAATTTCATAGCATCAAAATAATTAATAATACCTTTAAAACATCCTGCTGTTTATAGCAATGCTTTCCAACTACTGCTTCATTAATCCATCATGTTCTAGATGGACTCATCATTCTGGCAACCGAGAAAATGAAGGAGAAGTTTCAAGGCAATTTTAACCCAAATCATGATATGTTCGTAAGCCTACCAAGCAATTTTGGTGTCTAAACATAGCTAACCATGGTTCAGTTGAAAATGAAAATAAACAACTAATAAAAATTAGATGGAAGTCTGACAATAATAGTCCTACATAGAACATAACCCCCACAAGTCCGGTTTCGGTTTATGCAACCAACCTTCCTTTAATCTGAAGTGAGCTTCATGGTTCTTTGGCAGTTTACTCCTATATTATACTGTGACTTACCTGGAGAAAAGCTGTAAATGTAACTGAGAATACACTTGTTTTGGAAGACAGGATTGCCTAACCCTTTTTCTGTTTGTTCCAGTATCCACTGCTTCATTTTAACTGGTTCGTTTCTAAGAACGAGCTTTTATTCATATGTGGGCCTATGTCATTTATCTATTATCACACTATGGCCTTCAGTAAGTGTTTTGCTTAAATGTCATTTGCACTATTTTTACTTCTTGTCTCAGGTGGCCAGTTTTCTGAAAGTGCTTTGACTGTGGCCACACAACTAAAACGGTAACCCAAGACGTGCTGTACATTTTGCGCTTGGATGCACAGACCAGCCATGCTCTTCACATTGCTGTCAGAGCACCTTTTCTTTGTGTGATGATTTATTATCTCGGAGACCTATATTCTCTGCAGAGGGAACGGCCTACATTTACAAGCTTCTGAAGTCTTATACCAGTAATGTGGCTTCCCAAAGCTGTGCAAGACATCAATCTTGCATTATGCTTTATGACATCATTACCTTTTGGCGCCAATAACTCTCTCAATGCACGGGAAACAATCTCAAGTGCTACTTAATGATGAGCTAATGACAGGTCAATTTACTTTCAGATCTTAATTACTTGATACTTGATTTTATCAGCTGCTTTTAAAATGAAATCTGATGCCACGTTGGTCCAGCTGCCATTTTTATTTAGTTTTTCGTGAGGCAGGGTATTACACACTACTTCCTGATTTGAACAAATGAAAACAGACTAGACCTTTACTGTAACTTCATATGTACTGGTTATTTCTGATTGTTGTACATGTAGAATTTTAAATACTTTTCAATATTTTTGAAAGAAACTGGAAGGAATTCTGACATCTCCCGACTTTTCCTCCCAGCTGTCCTTAACCTACTTACAGTGACTTCACCTATGCAGTAGACCTTTGAGTCCCAAGGTACAATGAGCTTTGTTGATTTGTAGCTTCAGCCTATCAAGTGAGCCAATACATCAGCTCTATGTCTACCCTGTCATGGGATTTCCTTTCTGGCTCAACAGCCGGCCGCACTGATATCGACGGTACAGAAGGATGGCTTAATGGAAAGCCAGACTCACAAAGAATGGCAATCATTACAAAACAAACACAGATTCCTCATGTGGTCTGTGTTTATTGTGGACAGAAGCTGAGGCAGACAGAATGTGGTTAGTAACATCAGTATCCACAGCTAGAGACTATGTGGTGTTTTCAAAAGAGGTTATAGATTGTTGGTATACAGATAGGACAACACACACGAAATATATGTGGAATTAAGGCGAATATATCAGTAGTGTATTGACATGTCTCGACTCTAAGAGGTGTAATTTAGAAATGGGAAACTGGTTTTGGAAATCCGACAACGTGCGCTGGCCAAGAATCCAGTCAGGGACACTCTCCCCTGTGCCAACGCCATATCTGTCTCTGTAAAACGTACAAATAATGCCTGACAAGTGCAGATTGTCCATTTTCCACAACGGTAAAAAGCTCAGAGAAGCTGGTTTGGAATGTTAATCAGAGCAAGACACAACTCTTAAAAAGGGCACGAAAGCCCACAAGGACATACGCCAGTGACTAATGGCATGTTTGTCTAGCTGTCATCTGTCTCTGTCTCCTCTTTCTGAATTGTTTCTTTTATGTTTTTGTGTGTTTGTGCGAGGTTGAATGACTAATTAGACATGCAGACATGGTCAAGGAGTTGCCACAGTCATGGAGGGGTGGTGGGGTGGGGTGGTGGGGTGGGGTGGGGGAGGCATGAATCACTTAGCAGCTGACCACTGCAGGGGGAAGAAAAAAGGAGACAGGAGGCATGCACCGGGGAAGAAAAAAGGGAAGCAATTAAAACAGGAGATAAACACACTGAGAAGGGATTCGCAGAATAAAGAAACCAAGCATTGTAGGGTGACTGACACAGGAGGTGATTAAAGGAGATGAAGCAGGGTTGAAAGGATGCACGAAAGGAAGAGGAATGACAGATGAGGGAAAAATGTAGCGAATCACGCCTTTTTGCTCAATGACTTGTTTATTTTGCATGCTGTGTTTACAACCCTGCATGAGGTTGACTTTGTGAATGATGCACACTGAGTCTCCCTCAGTTACAAGCACATACATACATACACAACAGTGCTGCTCATTCATGGTGAGACTTTTCTTTTTGTTTGCCACTATACCCCCTGGTGTTTGAGTCAGACGTTCACTGGCTCTTGCAGTTGTGGCGGATTGCTCCAGAAGTTTAAAAAGCCCTCATGGACTGTGAGAAGACGATTGTAGGTGCATTTACAGAGACCAGAAAACACATTACTTTAAATTTTAGTTGCAGGTGCAGTAAATGTGCCTAAACCTTACAAACTTCAACCAAAGCACGGCCACATCATAAAAAAGCTTATTTTTACAATAATCGCACTGTTTTTCTTTTTTAGCTTATATTGGAACCAACAGACAAGTTTTCTGTGAGAGTGGAAAATGTTTTTGCGTGTCATTTAACATGCCTAAACAAGTGTCATATTTTCTTGCTAAATTTGGAGATTTGATTGTTTCTGGCCCATTAATCTCTGCAGAGCTTTCCACTGAAATTTGCAGTTTAGTCACCAGGGAATAGCAAAAATAGAATATCTTCCTGGGAACTCCACTTCATTCCCAGAGCGTATTTCCATCTCCAGCCTCTCAAGATAAAATTGCTTTTAAGATCTAACACAAGCTGTCTTCTGAGTAGTTACACACAGCTTTGGCTTTTGATTTAGTTGGGTGACAATTATAACAGGGATATCAAACAGCCAACTATAGTTGGGTGACAATTATAAGAGGGATATCAAACAGCCAGCTATTGCAGGGGTAGTAGTCATTACAGACCAAGTTTTTTCCCATTTACTTTGTTGTCTTGCTGCCCTAGGCAATTTAGCTATCATTTTAAGACAGACAGACTCATATACTCCCCACAAAATGACGTAAGATGAGAGACATCCAGAGAATATAAGGAAGAATACATAAAAGAAAAAGAGGAGCCAAGTAGATCAATGTAAACATGTCAGGATGACGGATGAGACAAGAATTACAGGGGAATGACAGGCCCAAGAAATAAGAAGAAGGTAGACTAGGCTCTCTGACACATGAGTGATATCGACATCATGCCAGGACTTCATGAGGCTAGTTGTGTGGTGCTTTCTTTAAAACATCCATCTCTCCTGTCAAAACATCTACCTCTGACCCATCGAGAGGGTTGTTGTTCTCTCTATAAGCTTTTGTTGCTCAGATTCATCATACACAGTACTGTGTGGTGTGGTTTAATCACTGACAACCACAAATGTACCATCGATCCATCATAGGACGCTAACGGATGGTTCGAGGTTCTGTTCCAATAAAATCAGTCTCTCAACAACTATAATATATTCATTTATTACCAAGCAAAGTGGCTGCATGCTGCTTTTAGATATCTGTTTTCTCACCTCGTTTACAAGTCAGTTCAGTCACTAATTGTGCTTTATACAATGATTTGAAGTCTTAAAGGGTCTCGACTCTTTGTACATAAATTAACAAGTTTGCATGACATAAAATATTAGGATTTGTCTCGTCTTTGCATCCTTGTCTTTGACTGTATCTTCCCTTCCCGAAGCTGCCACCTTTTCTCTGTTCTTTCTCTGTGTTTACAGAGGTTGCTTTGGTGCGACAGTCAATAATGAGAGAAAGGAAGAGAACTTGTCAAAGGGAAACCTCAAAAATCCTTCATATTTGGGGATATCCATTAACTGAAGGAAAAGTTATAGGACACATTATGTTACTTTTCCACAATCCTCGATTACAGTTGTTTGAACTGCCCAGTTCAATTGGGGGAAAAAAACACCTTTACCGGCCAAAATTAGTCAGTTACTTCTAAATGGTTAAACAAAAGTTCAATGTTTTTTTTAGACATCGGTGACTTCTTGAATTCATGCGAATAAATGCATGTAACATCTTCAAACTTTTCAAATGAGTTTCTTTTAAGTGAGGTGAGAAAATGGAGGACCCAATAGTAAAAACAGTAAAAACACAGAGCAATAAGTCAGCCATGTAATTACGTAAGAAATAGTCAACGCCACTGCAATACCCACCTCCTACATCAGCAGACTTAGTCGATCTGAATTTTTGAGGTGACTGAGTTTCTGTTTTATCCACCTTGTTAATTTTGAAGCATTTCTGTGTGTTCAGCTAAGCTAACACATGTCCTCCTCGTTGAATGATTTAACATCAGCCTGCATATATTTGCCTCCACTCCGTGCCTCTGCATAGCTGACTACAAATGCACCTTCAATCGCTTTCATGGATTTCTTGCACCAGGATGTTCTATCCCAGACTATAGATAACAGATCAAATTTGTCAGTAAGTCCTACAGATATCAAGCAAACAGGGAACAGAAAAGAAAAGTATCATCAGTGTAAATTCTGTTGCTCCTGGCTTTATAGAGCTATGACACATCCAGATAACAAAGGGGGTGCATTTTTAAGTGAAAGTGATTAAGCCTGATTGATGAGGCTGTGAGCCAGGGGAGAAGGTGGTGGGTGGCTGAATTAGGCCAGAAGTGCTCTTGCTGTGCTTGATCCAATTCCCCGCAGAGCACGAGCTGTGTGAGGAGATTATCCAGTTGTAAAGATTCGGCTCAATTACATTTCCTTCCAGTGTTGCCTCATCAAAACAGCTTGAATGGTTTTATTGAGACTATCAAAAGTGACACCTGTCCAGGGGGGAGAGGTCAGGTATCTTGAACTTGGAATGTGTTAGAGCTGAACTTGTAAATACATTTATCATAATCAAGCCCTTGGGCATTAACATAGTGTTTTTACATGATAATTTGTATAAAATACCCGCACACACTTCTCGCTTCCCTAGCTTCCACATCTTAGTACTTTTCCACTCTCTCAGCAGCTCTTCAAATGTTAGTGTAACTTGAGCTACTTCTTATCTTGTGCAGCCATGTACCCACACCTGCTTCTGTATAAATAAACCATGTTTAGGAGCAGTCCTCTGTAGCTTGCACTAATGTGTCTTGTTACACTGTGCTGTTACCCCTTGCAAGTGAAACTACTGGTCTCCGTGTGTTTTCTGGTCTGGTGAAGATCTTCTTATGTTACGTGAGAGCTCTTAGCGGAGTTTCTCTCTGACAGAATGTTAATTTCCTGCAATTTTACATCACAGCATGCCCTGAGGAGAATGTGAAAATAGGCAAAGCAGGAGGGAAGTCTCTGAAAACATGTCTCCTCGTTAATTGTTAAGTCTGGAAGTTGACACTTTTTGTGTGTCTAGTTTGGTGCTGGCTGATGAGCATTTAATTAGTGTTTCCTTTTAAAATCTGCTCAGTATAGTCAAACTAATTAGTTACATTGGCATTTGAATTGCCCTAAGCATATTGAAAAAATACTGCTTCCGATTCCTGTTCATGTTAATTTTCTCATTTATTGTGTCACTTATAAGAGTTGAAGCTGAAAGACTCAACAAAGTCCTGTCCATCATTGATAGCTACATATTCAGTCTTCACAAATTTAATGCTTGTTGTTGTTGTTAACCTTCTTACACATCAAGAGTTAGTTTGTCATTAAAAGATGAAAGAGAAAACCATGATATTTTCCTGTCAACTAATTTATGTACCATTGTATGGTTCTGTTGCCTCCTTTTCCAAGTGTTTGTGAGTGTGTGTGTGTGTGTGTGTGTGTGTGTTCTCTTGAAATCACACCTGCCTTGATGCCTTCAGGTTATCAAACTGTGATAAATAGACATATAAGGTTCTTTATTGTTCAAGTCCTACAGACAGAAGTGAAATCACTGTGAAATATCAAAAGCGTACCTCATATTATGATACATGAAGTTACACATCGGTATAAATAGTTTAGAATTGTAACAATAATGCTATTGTATACTATATATTATTCTGGAATGGGACATTTTACTTTGATTAAAGGTTTGTGCTAATTATTATACACTAAAAATGGTGTATTCAAGAATCTATTGATGCTGGCATTCTTTGGATTACCATTTATGGTTCCTACGGAATGACTTTCCTAGTGGGTCTTTGTTAAAAAAATGTTTGCAGGCAAGATTCTTTCAATAACCGAAAAGTTTTTCTTTTTTGTAGAGTAAAGGTGTAGCATCTATCCAACAAACAATTTTTGCACCCACTTCGCACCTTTATGTTTTGCCGATCAGCATTTATTCCCAACACAGAACACATTTGAAATGAAATATGTAACCAGGACATCAAGAAAAAGCATTATACTGTCACAAGACAAGTCTATTTGTTGTGCAAATCCACACATGGACATCAAATCCAAACGACTGCTGGTTTGGTGTAAATTAAAAAGATCTGGTTTTATGGTACAGATAATCACATTACCAAATCATGCAACATCTCGCTTCATATAAGACAAAGCTGAGCAACATCACCAAAGAAAGGGGATGCAGTTACCAGTGTGAGAAGAGAAATGGCCTCAGTGGTGGGTGAGAATTTGGCCAAACTAAAAACGATGCAGACGGAGAACCACCAGAGAGAGACCAAACTGGGAACAGAAGTACAAAGCTCTGGAGGATCGCCTCAGCTCCGACTTTGCAGCTAAAAAACATCTTCAAGAAAACAGAGGAGCTGCAGAAATAGAGCAAAGACACGGAGGAGATGTGACTTGCCAAGGAGGAGGAATGGTACAACCAGGAGAAGAAGCTGTAGGAGGAGATCAAGCTCCTGATCAGCTGATCTTTAGATGAACATAGTTGGTTTGCAACAGTTTGTTACAGATTGAGCCTTTAGAGGAGAAAATAGTGAAATATCTGCTCTCAGTCTTTACAGGAGCTCACCTTAAAAACTGATTCGGAAAAGGCAAGAATGATTGAGGGGAGAGGAAACCGAACAAGGATTTAGATAAGAGAATAAAGGAGGACAGGAAAGAGAAGAAGGGGAGCAAGAGAGAGGAGAAAGAGGGAAAGGAAAGTGAGAAGAATGATGAAGAGCAGCTAAAAAGAATAGGAGAAGAAAGAGAAGGAGATGGAAAGAAGGAGAAAAAGGGTGGATTATCAGAATTTCTCACCTTTATAACTTTATAATATCTATATATTGTGCCGCTCAGCACTACTGACAGAATGTGAAGTACTGCCCTTATAGTGGAGTCACCCAAAATTTATGTCCAACATAGACACAACTGCTCTCATCTTAAAATTAGAGCAGGAGTAAGGTATATAGACCATGAAGGTCTATGTGCTGGCGACTCCATATAGAAGATGATTAGTCAGATGGCTAGTCAACATTCATAAACATGGCTGCAAAACAAACCGTATTGTAGATGCATGCAGATATATTTTATGGCATTTATCCAGGTTGTTTTCTCCAGACTAGATCATTGCTTGTGTTGTATCTACTCTTAGATATATGTTGCTTTGGATAAAAGTGTCTGCCTAATGAAATTGTAGAATATAAGGACAACTTTACAAACAATGTGTTGTGGAAAAAGATGATACATAGTAAAGCGCAGCTGCAATAGTGCAAAACAGAAATTTCACATTACATTAATAAGCACCTAAAAATGTTCTTAGATGAGCTTAAAACTCCATTAAAATGTGCCACCAAGCATCCAACGTAGACACAAATTTTCAACGGAGGGGTTCAAAATTTGGCCCGAAATTTGTGTACGGTGGACCTTCATGCACTTATGGATGCATGAGCTGAATATCTAAATGCCGATCCGCTGTGCCCATACCTCCAAGTGCACTCCAGCAGACTAGTAAAGTTGTGTCATACCAACAACTACACATCCAGCAGAGAATAATTAAGGCTCAAACCCTCCACTCTGACAGTCCCTCCTCCCCGTCTTCCTCAGCCAACTGATCGTGCTACAAATGAACAAAAAATACCAAACATCTGTGCTTGTTTAAGTGATAATGTAAATACACCTGTTACCATGACAACTGGACAGGGAAGGTTTTCGCTAAGTATCATTCTTTGACCTCTATGTACTAAAGAAGGTCCTGAAGATAAAGTGTGTCTTGTATCTGTAGGTTTTACTGCAGCCATCTTTCATATAGCAAGAAATGAATACACAAAATTAATGTGCTGCTTGTGTCAATACTGCTGCTTGCTCCCCATTTCTTTGTGTTTTCTTCCTTCTTTCCTTTCCCCTCTTGTTCGCTCAAGTGCTCCTATTTTTTCCCCCTAGTTCTGACCCATAGGCCTATTTAAGGAAAGCTCAGAGAAAGGAAGCTCCCTCACAGATGAAGCAGCCCTCCTGCAGTCCTACTCCCCTGTTTGTCTTCCTGTTGTTTTTCATTTTGCGGTATTTTGAACTCTAGTAGTCTAGTTTTCTCTGATTGTATTTGTTAGTTTTGTTTGTAGGCTGTCTTGTTTGGTTAGAAGTGGCAATCTCAGAGTCTTTCAGCTCTTTGACTCCCTTCATCCTTTTAGTCTTTCTGGCAGGCCTTCAATCTCTAATATAATTGATTAGGATTTGGCATTAGCTTCTATATGTTGGTTCTTGCATGTGTTGCCTTGTGGTGGTCAGTGTTGTGTCGTCATAACATGCCAAACGCCGCTGCACATAACCCGATTCTAAAAGACGTGTAATTTTTTTAAAAAAGAAAAGCAGTTCTTTCTACCAATTCTGTGTGTGTCTGCATGAGGGTGTTAACATAACAGGTCCAACTCTTGAGGGTCTCTTGGGGGTTATGTTTGTTTGGAAGCCAAACAGAAGAGGGGATCTGGCTGTGCATGCTCTCCTGTTTATGTTCGATGCAGAGGCAGCACTTCTCCTACAAGAGGGCAGGATATGAAAGTAGGTGTTGAAGTAATGAGCTGAGTCCCTTGCAATCTTGCCCTCGTCACTGTCCTCTCCTGGACTTTGGACCCCAAAACGAGCACTCTGCAGTTTGACCTCTCAGAAAGCCGCCTAAACCAATCCAGAGAAGAAAAAGAAAACATGAGAAGACTGTGATGCAGATGTTAAACCTGCGGAGGATGAGGGGGCTTCATCCTGACGCCTCAGCTTGCGTAGGAGGTAGATCTGCTGCTGGCACTGTTTGAAGATGTCAGCCGTTGAGAATCAGTGCTCTGTCCACGGTGGTCCTGAGGCACTTTCAGCTGCTAAAGCTGTCCAGCCTTTCATCTGTGGAATAGTCTCAACCTTCCTCTGAAAAGTCCAGGAGGAGCTTCTTTGTCTTGCTCATGTTTATCTTGAGCAAATGCTCCTCATCACTCGTGAGAGGTAACAGATTGCAGGTTGGCTAATATTTTTTTAAAGTTTATCTTCAGTTCACTGAGACTCGGTGCTGTTTTCTTAGGAGACCAAATGTACCAAACACAAGACTTCCTGACTATGAATACATGGTTTTTGCCATGTATTCAAAAGCAAAATTACTGTGCAACGAATACGTCTTCTCATCTGTCAGGGGAGACATCATGCATATGATTAGATATTATGGAAATGACCATGCATACAGGGCATCAGCATGTAGGTGATTTCCCTGATCAAAGTAAGAAAGAGTCCAACAGAGTTGTGTTGTTGTATCCAACTCTTTGCATTGTTATAGTGAAGTGCACTTGCTTATTCCCACTGCATAATGTCACAGTACAAGAACCCTTCTTGTCATCCTGTTTCTACCTGGTTGTCATCATTAAAAAAAAAGATAAAGCTGATTTGAAGTGCAGGAACACCTGCTGTCAGTTATCTGAATTAGATTTCCCTATGCAGGTTTTCATAGAGCTGCTGATGCAATTACTGACCCGTCAGTCCAAATGACTTCATTATTACTGCTCTAGGTTTGCTGGTAAAAACACAGCATGAGGGCAAACTAGACCAGAGCTGAAAGCCAGCACTAAATGTTTTTATTCCCTTGGTCTGGGCCATATAACACAAACCACAGGTGTGAAAGCAACCACAGTATCACTACGGTTTCCGCCTGCTGCAGATTTAAAATGGGGCTATTAAATGTTATGCTGACTCCAGTCCCTGCATTGCCTCCTGCTGTGCTCCATGACACTGATGGCTCACTGAGGCAACCAAGCCATTTTCCTCTGGGAGCTGGACAGCATCTTGAGCTCAGGCCTCAGGGGAGGGTTTTCCAGTTAAGCACACAGTTTGAATTATATATTACGTGCATGTGTGTGTATGTGCGCTTTGTTTGAGAGGTCTTTGCTCTGTGAGCAAAGAGTTTGTTTAGGTGTGTAGTGCCATTTGCCTATTGTGACGTTTTGTGTGTTCAGAAAGTGCTCATCTTTTGTACCTTCCTTGAAATGAATGAAAACAATGACTAAAAATGAGACTCTGGTCACATATATGTTGGTCCATATAATTTGTAAGCAGTCTGTGTTGAATTAGATGTAGTGCTCTGTGTATAGAACAGCACCAATGGTAAGTTAAAAGAACTAAATATTTAACTATGAATACATCTAGAAATTCGCTTGACTGTGAGCAACTACAGCATTGATTAGCATCATGAAGCATAATTTATTATGCTATTCATCCAGTGCAATAAAAGTCATCTTAATAAGAGGAAAAAGCGGTATTTCTGAGTTTCTTTTTGTACGAAGTCATTTAAGGATGGAATTCAACTTTAACTATGTAGCAAAGCATTTATAATGGTTTGAATTAAACAACAGAACACAATAGTAAAGGATTTGTATTTATTAAAAATTTATTCCTGTGATTACAACAGACAAAGAAACCAAGGAAGACATATTAATGCCTCATGGTTATTAGAAAAATATTAAATGACTTTTGCATAGCATAGACTATGCCCTTTTGCCATAAATTAACGTAAACATCTGATCTGATATTGAAATAGTATGTACATTCAAACAAGTCAATAAATTAGCACATAAGAGCATTTTTTGCTCCTACGAAGACATTTAGCTCTTGCTGCTGTTAATCTCACTTCGGTGATGTTAGATAGATTTAATGTCAGATTTAAAGCTGTTCCTTTCATCCTTCTGTGTGCACTACAGGAGGTCCTGCAGGCCAGACATCAGTCTTCAGTGGCTGCACTCCCTTCTCTTGCATGTTTAAATCACTGACACTTGTGAGGACTGGCGCCTCTGGCCCTGTGGGATCATAAAATGAATCTTCCTCGGTTTGGTGGTCTGCTTTAAAGGGCAATTCATATCTCAAAGGTTAGGAAAGTGTTGGCCTTTCAGAAGATATGAAGATCACTCGTTAAAGCTGCCTTCGTGTTTGTGTGTCATTATCTTACAATAATAATCATATTCTTGAATTCATTTACTTCTTTTGGCAGCAAAATCATAAATGAGTAGCTGCTGTATTTTACACTGACAGGTTTCTTCTGTAGGTAGGGTTTGTGAGCAGAAGCCACACAGTATGGTCATTTCATAGGAAGAGTGTGAAATAAGAGGCAGTCTGTACTTTTGTCTCACTGTTGTTTTGATCTCATATTCAAATATCTCAAATAGCTGGATTTCACCCTTCTGTTATCATAGTTTGGAGGGAAAGGTATATTATTCCTTAATCAGGTCAGTTTATACTTATTTGTTCTTATTTCTGAACAGGAATGCAAATCAAATAGTAACTTATTTTTTAATCAAATCATTCTAAAGTCAACTAGCATCTGTGTGCATGAAGTATAACATATAAAGCTTATAATTTTCCCCTCTCCACCTTCATCACCGTCCCTCATTTTCTCTCTTATATACTCCCCATCTATCCTGCCTAACACACACATAATTATTAAAATCTTTCACCACCCTCTGCATTTCTATTACTCCAGATGTAATAATATGGATTGCTGTGGTAAAACATGAATGTAATACAGCAGTAATAGTCTTTTTTTGTCCTGGTTAGGCATTTGAAAGTAACACACACACAACGATGCTCACACATGCAAAACTCCTTCTACAAGGAGTAGAGAGTCTGAGAAACTTCTATGCATAATAAATATTTGTATATTTGTAGGCATCCCAATGAGGTTAATGCAAATGCATTTCATGTATGTTAATTATTTTACTGCACTGGCGCCTGTCAAGAGGTGGTAAATCTTAGGCAGCAAGTGAATAGTTCCTGAAATTGGCTTTTGGAAGTTAGGATAAGGACAATTTTACTCTTACTGGGCCAAGATGTGACATCCAGAAGAATGCATCAGAACATATTGTGGGGTGTTCTCAGTTTGCAGTAGTTAGACCATAAGTGGTCTATGGAAGGACAACTGGTGAACCGGTGACAGAGTGGGGACACCCAAGGTCCATTGATGTACAAACCCAACACAAGAGCTACTGTCACACATACTGCTGAAAACCTTAATGCTGGCCAGGATACAAAGGAGTCAGAAACACACAGTGCATTACAGATTTCTGTATATGGGGCTACATAGCTGAGGACCAGTCAGAGTGGCCATGCTGACTTGTGTCCACCTCTGAAGTCACCTACAATGGGACTATAGAGCAATGGAACAGCGACCTGGTCTGATGAATCACATTTCCTGTCACATCATGTGGACAGCTAAGTCTGTGTGTGTTGTTTACTTGGTAATGAGATAACAGCAAGATGCACTTATGGACAGAAGACAAGTCAGTTGAGACAGTGTGATGCTCTGAGCAATGTTCTCCTGACACACCTCGGGTCCTGGCATTCATGTGGATGTTAATGACATGCACCTACCTAAAGATTGCAGCAGATTTGTACACCACTCTACTCTCTGAATGCAGTGGACTCTTTCTGCATAACAATGCACTGCAAAAAATGTTTAGAAATGGCTCGAGGAACATGACAAAGATATCATTCGTGTTGATTTGACCTCTAAATTGCCCATATCTCTGTCCGATCAGACATCTGTGGGTTGTGCTAGAAAAAGTCCCTTCAGTTGAAGCGCCTCACATTGTACAGGACCTGAGAGAGCTGCTGTTAACATCTGTGTGCCTGATACCACAGGACACCTTCTCAGGTAATATGGAGTCTATATTTTGACAGATCAGAGCTGTTTGGTGGTATGAAAGCAATCTACACAATATTAGCCAGAGGGTTTTAATGTTGTGGCTGATGATATAAACACATAAATATGTCATGAATGCTGTACTCATGAATATTATTAAGCTCTCACCGCAGGCGGTCAGAATTCAGTGGCACAAATTCAATTAAGTTTTTCGTTGTAAAGTTCATCCATTCATTTTATAATCATGGATGGGCACATATTGGATTGGAAGACTGAGATCCCCCCAGAAAGGTTTCTTCTGTAAGGCAGGTTATTGATTTGTGGGCAGTACAGTCAGAACCTGCACGTTGTTTTCTATTTATACTGGACATTTTTCTGTATATTTATATTTATAATAAATATTTGTAAAATTGATTGAGCTCATTTGCAGTGGAGCCACGAGATCTTACACTGCGATAACAAAAAAAATTTCATTTTAGACAGAATTCAAAACCAGTCAACTAAAAACAAACTAAGCAGGGGTTCGTCTTGTGGGACCTGGACCGATCACATTCTTCACCAGCTACTTTATTGTAGCAACCTGATGTCACATAGATATTTTCAATTGTGTCATTTATTCAGAAATGCAATTGCTAAAACAATTTGGCACATTAACGTACTGTGTAAATCACTGTCAATTTCTAAAGCAAAAAGAGATAAAATACATGTATCTGACAGCCATACCTGGTTCAGCATTGTCATTTGATTTAGGTACTGGGGAAATTTAAAGTAGTCTAAATAAATGTGCTTCTCACTGAACTTCCTTTTAGTGCCTTCAATAAAATGCTCATTAAAGAGCAGGTCACTTCTAGCTGACACAGTGAGTCTCATGGGGTGGCTTCACAGTTTTTTGCTTGTAGTTAATTTTAGAAAACAGCAGAACTGTTGCAAAGTCAAGCTCAGGTGGCTTAAAGTTGTTAAAAGTTGGCATATCTATTTTTTAATCTTTAGTTTTTCTTTAAAAACATTCACAGTCAGTAACAAGATATGATCCAAAGCATGACTTCATACTGCCATGTGTTTATAAGCCACCTTGTCTTCATTAAATGCCATTTAAATATTCTGTTGTCCCAGTTATGTTGTGGTGACAAATGTCGTTTTTGGCTGGTGTGTGTTCACAGGTAATGTTTTTGTTGTTATCTTGATGTCATTTGTATAGTGAAACCAAAGCAATTCATGTACATACATAGATTTCAGTGGAACTAGACTGTTGCTGAAAAGATAAAACGCATCTTTCCAGTACCAAGACAAGTGTAGTTCTAATCCATAGTCAGCTTATAATGTTCTCTATGGAAATGCAGTTTAATGGATTGGCATTACCTCCTGATTTTCATTTTTATTCATGCTGCTACTTATGTTTATTCAGAAGCTGAGTGCTTGTTATTCCTCTGTGGTTTGGAAAGAAGCCAAGATCAATGCAAATTGGCAGGAGTCTTGTGGTATAATGGAACAGGGTAATAAATGACACCCATCACACGGAAACTGATTACTTTCAGCAATATGTTAGAGAAGTTATTAATATCAATCTCCAACAGTTGTTTGGGTTTAACACGAAGCATTAAATTAGCTATTCACAGGGCATTGCGTCTGAGTCACTCACTCACACCTGGAATCGAACCCCGGCCTCCTGGGTGCCAGACCGCCACTCTACCCACTGAGCTATACCACCCTATGCCTATCTCACTCATTCTACCCACTGAGCGATACCACCCTATGCCTATCTCAGTCACTCACACCTGGAATCGAACCCCAGCCTCCTGGGTGCCAGACCACCACTCTTCCCACTGAGCAATACCACCCTATGCCTATCTCACTCATTCTACCCACTGAGCGATACCACCCTATGCCTATCTCAGTCACACCTGGAATCAAACCCCGGCCTCCTGGGTGCCAGACCGCCACTCTTCCCACCGAGCGATACCACCCTATGCCTATCTCACTCATTCTACCCACTGAGATATACCACCCTATGCCTATCTCAGTCACACCTGGAATTGAACCCCAGCCTCCTGGGTGCCAGACCGCCACTCTACGCACTGAGCTATACCACCGTATGCATATCTCACTGATTCTACCCACTGAGCTTTGCCACCCTATGCCTATCTCACTCACTCACTCCTGTACTTCCTATGCCTATCTCACCCACTCTACCCACTGAGCTATACTCCCTATGCCTATCTCACCCACTCACTGAGCTATACTCCCTATGCCTATCTCACTCACAACTGGAATCAAACCCTGGCCTCCCGGTTGCCAGCCAGCCACTCTACCCACTGAGCTATACTCCCTATGCCTATCTCACCCACTCACTGAGCTATACTCCCTTTGCCTATCTCACTCACACCTGGAATGGAACCCCGGCCTCCCGGGTGCCAACCAGCCACTCTACCCACTGAGCTATACTCCCTTTGACTATCTCACTCACTCACTCACTCACTCCTATACTCCCTATGCCTATCTCACTCACACCTGGAATGGAACCCCGGCCTCCTGGGTGCCAACCAGCCACTCTACCCACTGAGCTATACTCCCTTTGCCCATCTCACTCACTCACACCTGGAATTGAACCCCAGCCTCCCGGGTGCCAGCCAGCCACTCTACCCACTGAGCTATCCTCCCTATGCCTATCTCACTCACTCCTATACTCCCTATTCCCATCTCACTCAATCCTATACTCCCTATGCCTATCTCACTCACACCTGGAATGGAACCCCGGCCTCCTGGGTACCAGACCGCCGCTCTTCCCACTGAGCTATACCACCCTATGCCTATCTCACTCACTTTACCCACTGAGCTAAACCACCCTATGCCTATCTCACTCACACCTGGAATGGAACCCCGGCCTCCTGGGTGCCAGACTGCCACTCTGCCCACTGAGCTATACCACCCTATGCCTATTTCACTCACTCTACCCACTTAGCTATATCACCCTATGCCTATCTCTCTCACACCTGGAATCGAACCCCGGCCTCCTTAACCCATATGACATGTTCCCCAAATAAAAATCCTGAACATTTAAAGAATGTATAATGATGTACTCATGAATGTAGCTGAGAACGTCTTAACAAATGTGTGACTCATGAGTTTCCCTGTAGTTCTGCTAATGTTGTTCCCCTCATGACGCCTTAATGCTGTATTTAGAATAAAAGAAGCACAGTCCTATGATTGCATGCTGAGACCAGGTCAAGTTTTATTTCTCTTTGCCATTGCTGTTAAACAATTCAAACTGGCGTATCCTAATCTAAAATAAAACTATAAATGGCTATACAATTAACCTAAATTATACCTCCTAGCTAAATTGATTTAGTCTTTTCTTTTGAGTTGAGCGCAAAGCACTTGGAATCCACATGGCATTTGCACTTTGAGTGTGTAAAACTGTAATTGTGTGACCTCCTATAAAAGGTATATGTCCGCATATGATTTGCAACCATGATAGCAAGGATGGTGCCTATAAAATGCAAATCTGGCCACTGTCCACTGTTAAGCATTATGCTTGTGCAGCCATACAATGTTCCAAGTGCACCTGTCCAGGGATAAATCTATAGAAACATTAATGGGGTGGCAAAGAGGTGGCATAGGAGGGTTATATCACCTCGTATCTGTAGTAGCATAGCTTGTATAGTAGAACCGTTATGTCTTCATGGTGTATTCACATGGACAGTTTTGCTTGTTTTTAGTCCTAGCCTGACTTTTGCTCTTTCCAGCTGGCCACAAGCTTTCATATACATATTTCTGAATTAGAGCATTCAGAACTGGACTGGCTGTCAGGGTGGCAAGACATCTTCTAAATGCCACCCCAGAGGATCCAGCTCTGCACCTGCCTTATCTCTGGAAGTCCCATTCTGACCACTTGGAATGGGATCAAACAGAACCTGGAAACAAGAGCTGAGTCTCCAGTTTGAGAGCTCACAGCCTCCAAGACTGAAGAAGTTGTTTGGTCAAGACACAAGACCAAGACTTTGCTTTTTGTATTGGTTGACATTGTCAGGATGGTGTACTGTAGCATTGTCTCCCAGGGTAAGGCAGTCAGTGCTGAGTGCATTCAGCACAAATGGCAGTTTAATTTTACATGCCAAGATAGTTGTCGCTCTGCTCCCAAAGTTGGTTCTTCCTCTTCCCCAAAATGACATTCAGGTTAAAGGATCAGCCATTTTGACATAGTGAAGAGATCCAGAGCAAATACAGTATAGGAGCGTTCCAAATGTGACAGGAGAACAGCATCACTGCCCAAGAAGACTGCTTTTAGGGAGATATCAGCCAAATATAAATCAGATTTAGCTAGGACAGAAGACACATCCACATAAACACATAGTTGGTAGGTTTCAGAGTCAGTGGTAGCACTGAACATGGTTTATCTCCCTCCTCACAGACAGTCTGACCTGCCAGTGGTCATCTGAGACTCTGGGCATTGGTCACGCTTTAATTGGCCTGTCTCTTATGGTAGGGTTTCCATTTGGTTTCATTTGATCATACTGAGTTCTCTTCAACCAAGAATGGTGTCCTGGGGACCACAAGATCTCTGCAAGGCCCCTCTGGGAAATTAGAGCCCTGCTTAGATGTTCTAGACAGAGACTCTATCTCTGCCCTGTGGTCAGTCTCACTGACTGTTTTTCTGTCTTGACTTTTGCCTCCTGTTCTTTTGACAAAGACACACCAGTCTCATCTGCTCCAGTAAAAAGGAAGGATCTTTTAAAGGACCAGATTTTTATTCCTCCCTTATCATAAAACAGCATTAGTACTGTCTGCTTTAGAAGAAACAAACACACATCTTACATTTGTTTTAAAACTTGTACTACAGCCCAGTATTACATCTTATTATATGCAAACACATATGCAATGAACTGGAAACATGGTGACTGTGAAGTAATGATAACAACAATAATAATGAGAACAGTTTTCAGCATTGCATGACATTGCATGACATTTTGAAGGCTTGCAGAGTTAAATAATGAGGAAATATAGTAGAAAATCCAACTTTGCATTCCAGCGCCAGCAGTACCAACCAATTAAATAACAAAGAATCGACTGTGTCCCTTGGCAGAAACATTAAGAACTGAATTCCATTTTCTATTTTGGAATGAAAAAAAATAAAGTGATTGATTAATTTTTGCATTTCCATCCAAACTCACCAAAATTTGAACTGAACCAGAAACATAAACCTGACAAGATGAGGAGTCTACCATCACACTACTTTTCCATGAGGCTGTAATACTTTACAATACCCATGTGTAGGATTTAGTGACATCTAGCTGCTTTTCAAGTGTGTCGGAAAATCTACAGCGCTTTTACCTGAAAGCAAAAATGTGAAGGGATTTCTCTGGAACCAGTGGTTGATTTGACTGTCTTGGGCTATTGTATGGTGGACTCATGGAAAAAAAGCCACATGTCGGATGTAGATTTTATGTGTAGACAACAATTTATAGTCATAAATAATTATGCACTAGCATAACCATGATTATTCTGCATGAAAAAGGCCCTAAAGACAAACACTGTCGGCACCACATTGCATTGCAATTAATTCCACAGTTGTCAACACTCTGAGCTATAAATTGCAACCTGTTGGTGGGAGATTTGGAAAAGTGTAGAGCTTAGGAAGACTTATCCTGTTGGAACATGAATGTCTGTAGAGAATATCAAGGCACTCTATGCAGATGTCAAAATATTTCACTCTGGAACACAGTGGTGGACTGACAAACTGGCTGACATTACCTTCACAGAGTCATGCATGCCTTAAAAACACAAATTAACCAGACAAGTAATGCTCCTAAACTTTCAATACATGGTAAAAATGTCCTTGAATATCCTAGAATAAGGCAGTGTAACTTGGTGGATGCTATAGTGTGCAATTACTTTAATGAATGGTACTTAAAATGAGCTTCACGGTTGTATTGGGAGAAGGTAGTTGCTTTTTACTGTAAATCTATCATATTCAGTTCTCCCAGTAACCCACGATAGAGAGCCAACAACAAAACTGCAACCCTAAAAACTGAAGCAACTAAAATGTATAATTTACACTGTGACATTTCAAAAACCGGTACGTTTAAAAGGTTCACCAGCAGCAACATAGGGCATAGCTAATCACAGACTAAAGCGTTTGCTTTTGCAGCATGGTGGCGGCAGTATCATGTCAGTGTTTCCCAGCAAAAGGCAATGGAAAATTTAGGATGTTTGGATAAGGGGAATGATGTAAACATTTAATGATCTCAGACGTACAACTCAATGAAGAGTGGAATTGTTTGGGATCAACAAAAGCTGGAGTTCACAGCTGCCTCTGATCGTCATTAGAGATCAATAGAATGACTTAAGAGCAGCTGTTCATGGGTATTACCTCTAGTTTGAGTTAGCTTCAGCAAACCTGCAGAGATGAATATGCACCTGCAAATGTGCCAGACCTCGAGGCATATCTATGAAAACAGGAAATAAATATGCTTTACTGAAATAATAAGATTTTTGAATACATCCAGAAAGCAGTGAAGCAACAGGAACTAATGGGAAGCTGAAGTCTGGAAAGGTTTTCCTGTTTCTTTTTGTAGAGGCATCACTAATTTGCACAATAGTTAAAGGTCTTTCAATTAAGAAAGATAACCTTCTCTTCGTTCTCTGATTGTCTTTGTTTGAAATGTAGATCTTCTGTCTTGAACAGAAAGGTTCATTAAGTCTTTTCATCACTTTCTCATTTCCCTCTCTGACCTTTCTGCACCTTTTGCTGTCTTCCTCCATATCCCTTTCTAACTTAGCTGCAATTCCAGGACTGACATCCGTTGTGTAGGATCTGGAAGTATGAGATGCCAGCTCTTTCCTGTGGTGTGCACAGGAGGATGGAAGAGCAAGAAGTTCCTCCTGCCATTATGTTTGCCTCAAATAGTCAATCAGAATGTTATTTTTTTCTCCAGAGCGTCATCTAAATGAGAAAAAAACACTAAATTATTCTTATTTATTCATAATGAGTGTGTACGTGGCCTTTATGACAGATTTCTTTGCTGTTCGTGCTCTCCCTGCTGGCACCATGTTGACTCTGAGCCTCCAATGACCCATCTATCATAGGACACAGACCTCTTTGCTCCAGTTAGGATTATGGTTACATGTTTTATATTTTTAGCTCTGTTCCTGAAAATATACACACCATACACTGACCTAACTTGAAAATGATGAATGAGGAAGGTTACTTCAAGGTGATGAAAATGTCAGTGGCTGAATAATCTACCAGTTTGGCAAGATTGTCTTTTTATTATCAACAAAAAAACTTTAAGCAAAGACAGAACATTTTCTGGAGGTCCATTGTAAAGACTTATTTTTCTTCTTTAGTTCATACATTCAACAGACCTGCAATTCTGATGCTAGGTAACGATATGCAATGACCAAAGAAGTGGGCTAGTATATGAGGCTTTATCATAATTTAATGATACCATAAAAAGAACAAGAAGAGAGAGAAGCTATCTTTATTGTGAAGGAATTTTGCCTTCTTTAAGTGCTGTTTTCCCAGTTGCTTATAAATGAGATATAGGCTTGTGTTTGTGTAAGTACGCCCCAAAGGGAGGAACACTTTCAGAATTGGAGTGACTTTGCACTGATTTTCTCCTTGATTTCGAGCTTCAAAATGCATGTGCTTTGCTACATCTGGGTCTCCTGAACCTCCTTCCAGTAGAGGTTAAGCAACTCTCATGATTCCCACTTCACTTCTCTCTGCTACATATGTGAAGCTATTTTCTGTATCTGATATGCACAGATGATGATGATGATTCTCTAAACTTGATCTTTGAAGGCAATTAACCTCATTAATTCATATGCTTGCCCACTGTCAAAGAGCAAGTCAGAGGGACCAGTTCTGTGCAACCTTTCAGGATATTTTTACACCAATGTCACGCTGTTGCCCATTCACCCAAGCCTGATTAAAATGCAGGATACTGTATGGCTATTTGGCGAGCGCTGGTGAGCATGTTACTGGCCCGTATCTTAGACAACAGATGGGAGAAACATGAGAGGTCCAGCGAGTCCCTGCAGTATAAATCCCACAAGGTTATAACTATTCCATTCAACTCTATTTTAAGCAAAAGTACATGTGATCAATTTGTCATGTGTCACCTCCCACCACCTGGTGTATAACCTCGCTCATTATCCTGGTAAGGTTCTTGTTGGGAGATGGTGCTCGGAAGCGAGAAGTAGGTCAAGGGAACGATGGGGACGATGTGGTTGGATAGCTGTGTATTTCCATTAACCTAGCCAATGTAGACAACCCACTCCGACAAAGCACATTGTTAACATGAAGTATTTTTTCAATCTATGAATCTTAAGAAGTACTATCCAACTGGTAGAGATGTCTCCGGGCAAGGAGAAATATGAAGCTGAACTTCTTTTACATCTACATCAAGCAGTTCTACCTACCTTGGCCCAGTTTCTTCATAGAGAAATCTGAAATCAGCTCCTGTTAATAGTGTGTTTTGGCCATTACCATGCTGTAGGCAGTCTACAGCGTCCTTGACCACAAAGCTGCAGCTATGACTAAGTGTAAGGCATTTTTGCCACAGAAAAACACCAGATTAGAATAACAGAATGGGCATTGCCTTGAACAGTCTGCATAAATGACATCTGGGATGATAGCGGTGTTTAAACTCTGAGAAGCAACCATTAAAAGAACCCTCAGTATCTCATCTATGTGTGCCAGGAGTTAAAAGAAAAAGAAACTAGAGACTGTTTCAGTTGTAGAGCAACACTGAGGCACAGGAAATGTTTGAAATGGGAGCTGCTTGGGGATGGATGAGGTACTTGGTTCTCTCTGCCGTGCCAGCTGCAGCACCTTAGCTGGGTTGTCTCTGAATATATTAAAGGGATGCATGCTTACAGACATGGGGGGAGAGGGGAAAAAAAGGAGACTTGTAGTTTGACATAACAGCACATGACATCTCTTTTAAGCCACCTCAGTCAGTGTGCTTTTAGGGAAAGTTCATGAAGTGCAAAGTAAAACCCTCAATGAAAAGAGGGAAACTCTCACTAGGTTCAGTGAAATGGTGACTTTAAACTGAATGCAGGTGTGAATAGAGTGACTGGTTATCTTTCAGAATATACTCACCTTTGTGATAGATTGGCAACGCTTCCAAAATGTCGTCTTCCTTTTGTGTACCTTGATCCAAAATAGGCTTCAGCCTCCTGCATCCTTGTAAAGCATAAGCTGGTTTAAACAGTGAATAGATAGAACAGGTTTAACAGCAAGTACCTGCAGGTTGAGGCTGGAGAACTGTGATATAAGTCATCTAGGTGGCTCCACATCAAGGTCACTGACCAAAATAGCCCACCGCAATGTGAGACTGGATAGATCTCCCTTAACAAGGTTTGGCAATCCTACAGATGAGGCATGGAATAGGGGATCTGCATGTGATGTAATTTGCATTTCAAAATTCAGAAGGCTGAAGAATACAAGAGATTATGTTGGTGATAGATTCTCATAGGGGCAGCTGATTGATCTCTGCATTCATTCATGGTATTCCACTTTCATTTTGACCAAGATAAGTGTAATGCATAAATGTCAATCCAACTGACTTTGCTGCACTTGAAACTGAACCAGGTCGACAGTGGCAGCTGGATCAACGTGGCTTTGAGTGATTTTTGGTATGTATGTAGGTCTCAGAGTAGTGACTTTGTGCTTGAGATACGAGCAAGAGAAGGGATGGAGAACGAGAATAAATTGGATCGGGCAATGAGAGAGGATGGGCAAGAACAAATTTTTTTTTAAAAAAGAAAAACACGTAGGCTCAGTCTTATCTCTGAACCACAGTATTCAAATTCAGCCTCTCAAAATTTCAATGTTGCATAAGAGAAACGCAATTAAAGACTCCACACTGACTGAAGTACTTACTTCAAGAAATATGGTGGGTGAAATTACAGTGAAAGCGAGCACAGCTGGAGATTTCTGTCTGTATTTGATATGGGATGTATTAAGCCAGTTAGTAATCTGTTGCAATACTTAAGCCTGTGGTCTGCTACATGTGTGGCTTCTCAGGGGTTTGGTGCATCTTGGAGGTACAATATCTGACCCCATCTCTTGTCCCTGAGGTGTAGCCAGGGTTAGATTCATTAGCTGAACGGGTAACGGGGATGATAAATGAGCCGCGTTTGCTCTGCTCCACATAGACAGACACACTCGCACACACTCACACACACTCGGGCCAGCCAAAGCCAAGAAGATAAAGAGAGTCGCTCTGAAACAGAGGTAGGAGCTGGAAATAAAATTAAACTTGCCAGATAGGCGAACGCAAGTAAAAACATTTGTTTTTTTCTTTCTTATCTATTCTTCCATGAAGGTGAAGAGCAGAGATTCAAATCTGAGAGTGGAAAATGAATATGTTGCTGCAATTCTGGCCACTTCTGTGTGTACTCATGGGAATTTGGACATGTTTTACACAGGAAGCCATTTAAACGAGAGCTACAACATATGGAGTTGTTTTCTTCTCAATGTGTCATATGTGCAGTCAAACTGGTGAAGATGTTTTTTTCTTTTTTCTTATTTATGCACATATGTATGCTTGTGTTTTCTTAAGTTGCTCAGGCTAAACAATTCTTGACAGTGTGTGGGATGCGGATGTTGTGAAATATATGTTTAATGCAGCCACGGGGATCAGCTGTCAAATCAAAACTGAAGGAACACTAGAGGCCCGTTTGCACCTCTGGTCTCTGTGGGAAAAAGTACACATTATGAAGGGCCCTATGTACAGTGTTGGGCAAGCTACATGGAAACTGTAATGAGCTAAGCTACCAGCTACTCAGTGTTAAATCAAGCTTCACTACACTGAAGCTATGACCCACAGAAATGTAGCAAGCTAAGCTACAGCAATATGGCCAAAGTAGCTTAATACATTCAAGTTACTTTTTTTTCTTACCAAAAAATTTCAGGGACTAATGAAGTCAGTCAAACGGAGACAAGAAAATGCTGACTTATTTATTATTAAACCATCATTTTTGTTCTCAGTGCTCCAAAGTTAGTAAGTTGATACACTGAGGAATATGTGGAGCTATATTTAAAATGAATCAACCTTTTTACATTAGAAATCATTGTTCTGATTTTCTTTTTAGTTTGTATTGCAGACATAATGTATCTGATAATTAAGTTGCAGTAGCTTATATTAACACACCACTTACATTGGAGGGTATAACAGGTTACATTTGATATCATTTCCATATAAAGTAAGCAATATTATAGTAAGACAATTTTATACATAATTTGGGTATTCACGTTGGGTATTAAATCAAGTTTTATTTCTTAAGTCTAATATCTATGTAAAATCATTCAATGCTTTCCCAAAGTGCTGTATCCACTACTACTTAACTCAATTTTGGTCTTGAGTGTAAGATTAAGATATTTAATCATTTATGCCATCACTTTTGTTACCCTTTCTGTTATTTTTTTCAGCCATTTGCTCATTAGTGTTAACAGTAATACTGAAGAAGACAGATTTTGGTTTTACTGTTACCTCGTTTTCTCCCATACCTCCCATAATTAAACTGATATGTATCAGTTTAATTATTTAATCCCCCAATTTATACACATTCACACACTGCCACCACAACCTTACGCTTAATTTAATTAATTTACTGCCACGCGAATTTTAGATGTTGAAAAGTAGCTCGTTTGTGTGTGCATCTTATACTGCGGTTGACATGTGGTGGTTAGCTAACTGCTGCTGGTTGTGCATATTCGGTAGTCACCTGTATATGGGTTCTCAGATTTGTATTTGACGTCTTTGAAGTTGACAGAAACTTCGCACTGGGTTGGCACAGTAGGTATCTGAAAACAACTTTTCTCCGTTTTTTCACAAAAACTCAAAAACTGAAGCGAGCGTCTGTCTGTGTGTGTGTGTGTGGATCCAGTGGAAGGGATTGTTGAATGACGACATCAACAGTTCCTCCGCTTCTATTGGTCGACACAGACATGTCGGCGTTTGGAGAGGATGTCACTGTCTGATCCTTAAAAGTGTGAGATGAGACTGCAGCAGAGCAGAAAGCTCCGCTTCAAGCAGTTCAACATTAATCATTTTTAATGTAGCTTTTTGCGTTCGCTACCGCGCTACATGACCAAAAGATTAGCTAAGCTGTTGAAACGTTTTTTGATTTTGTAAACAACGACGCTACCACGTCGTTACAGAAAAATGTAGTTAAACTACTAACGACGCTATTTGTAGTGACGTTACTGCCCAACACTGCCTATGTAAGGATAAAGGTATATGCTGCAAGGTCCATAAAGGGCAAATGTAAATACATTTTAATGTAGTCTGTGCAGTAGCCGGCAACAATCTGTTCCCAAACGGCGTAATTAGAAAAGAACCATGGACTACCTTATCTTTTTATTTCTTTTTAAAATTTCTTAGTAATGGTAAACCTCTGTAGTGATTGAGCTCCTGCTATTAATATAAAAGCAAATTAGGATGCTCCAGTCCTCACGGGCTCTACACACTTAACATAGCATCAATTATGTATGTTGCTTAGTAAATCACATGAGCCTTGTGTCTCACAGGAGAGACACTAAACATCCATCAAGTTGGTAACTTGTGAATCTGTGGGTTTAAAGGGTTGAATGCTGCCTCTTGTTATCATGGAAGTTGGTTTTTCATATGTAACCCTTTTCTCACCCACTACTAAGCTCTAGATGAATGGATAGATGGATTTTTCTTTACAGGGTACTTTTAAGTGCTCCAGCGTGCTAATGGTCTGATGTCAGAGCAACATCTGAAGTTCTGAAACAAAACTCACATAGATAAATTGCTTTTCTAGGTTCATTAGCATGCAGCTCAGCAACACTTTATCTAGATGATGAGCCCACTGGCTGGCTTTTTTTGCAAGCTGTCATCTCCAAAGAACACGTGGCCATTTAGTGTAATGTATGAAGGCAGTCGTGGGGGTTTCCAGGAGAATCTCTCTTTAAGACAGAGTGCTTGAGCAGTACCAGAGCCTAGAATAAGAAACATATGCATGTGGAAGATACCAGCCTTCGGAATCAGCGGAAAAGCTAGATATAGCGGTGGATCAAGGGGATTCGACAAGCCAGACTTGGGTGACCACATGCTACAGAATGCATCAGTGAAAACCTCAGTTTGCAAGTCTATTTCACACAATAAAGTACCACAGCGAAACCCACTGTGAAGTTTCACTTGTGTCCTCTGTATCACTCCATTTATCCATCAGACGTCCTTGGATTTTCATTCTGCTCCGAGTCACCTGTTCGCCACACCTACTTCCCCTGTTCCAAATTCTCCAATCAGCCCCACTCATTTATCTGACTGTCTTGCCTTTCTTGCTTTTAAGTTCATCTCGCATGCTCTCACACATTTGCTCTTGTTTCATGTCATTTTGATACTTGTTTTATTTTCTGCTGTCTGCGTGCTTACCTTCCCACCAGCCTTTCAGACTTTCATTTTGCATTTTTTAAAAAAATTATCGAAACTTTTCTGACTCTTGGTTTGACTCAGTTTGGATGCTCCTCTTCATCTGTTGAAACAAACTTTCACAAACAAGCCATGTATTTTAGATGTTTGTTTTTTTTTGTCATTTTGCTGTATTATTTGCTTTGTTATGTATTGATATATGGCAGTGTTGCTTTTGAGTTTTTTTTCTCTCACAAGGTGAAATGGGAGATACAGTATTTATTTTTCATTCTTTTTTAACTATACCTTTTTCTTGCGAATATTCAGATAAAACAGTTTGAACAGATAGAATCAACATTCGGACTGTCCTCACTGCTCATAGGGAGGCAGCTTGAGATGAGTTGTTGCAGCACAAATTGCTTTGCATTAAAGGAAAAACACTAAAAGGACTGAGAAACACCAGGGTTTGTACTATGACATTACAATCTTGCCCTGAATTTGTCCCAAGAATCTAGCATTTCACCTAAGGAAAGTGAAACATGTGGGAGCACATTACTTGCCAATTAAGAGTTTCTTAAGCCAGCAATTCAATATATATTCTGAAAACAAATGACTTATAACATAAGGTTGAAGAAACACAGCATCTAAGACTGACAGAACTGCATCAAAATTATTTTCATACAGATTTGCTGCAAGGATCTAAAGCCGGTGCATGAGAAGCTTCTGAGAAAACTTAAATGAATAAACATACTTTTTATAGGAAGGTCATTTGAAGTGACTCTCCATGGCAACAGATTAACTTTCCTATTCGGTCCGATCTATGAATTCTTATTTCCATGACAACATTATCTAAAACAGCTGCATCTTTAAGTTTGTTTGTTTGTTTTGCCACATCACAGCATCTGCAGAGGTGTTGTCGATTGTGATATATATGATGCAGCAACTTAATAGCTGTTGCTCTGGTGTGTTTCCCCCCGCTGTTGCCTATTATTGGTTTCACTTTCAAGAGCACACAGAGAAAGCTTTAACAGCATGATATAGAAAATAATGTCTTACTTTTTGTATCAAATATGAGCATTTCACTGCTCGAAATCCTCAAAAGCTCCAAGAAACTTGACGTCCCAGCTGTTGTCTCTAACTGAACATACAGCGCTGTACAATAGGGAAAAAAGGTAGGGGGGCAGAAGGTGAGATGATTTACAGTAGGTGAGAAGAAGAAAAAGGCGATGATGGAGTGTGAGCCCTGATGCTGAGCCAATTGAGAGATGCAGGTGGTATTTTGAAAGGGGGAGGTGTTGAAGGCTCAACATGACAACGCAATACCATCAGGGAAATGTCAGGTCTGCGCTCGATTCATTCTACAGACCAAAAATGACCATGAACAAACAGCCAGAGTCCCAAAGGACCATCTTCAGCAGCAGAAGATGATGGCATGACCCCCACAGAGCCTTGATATGAACCGTCGGTCTGGAACCACATGCTCGAGGCAATTCTGCCGTTTTCAGAAGAACTGCTGCATGTTCTGAAAGAGGTACGCAACAAAATACCTGTTAAGTACTCGGAAATAGGTGTGTGTATGGTTTTTTTTTGTTTAAATTGACTGCACTTTGTTGGCACGCTGTTGCTACAATATTCTAAGCTCCATATGGTGAGTTTCACACTTTCCTTAGTCCTTGAAAGCGTTGAGGTGTTTACCTTCTCATTTCCTCTCAAATGTTCCGTCCTGTTTTCTACATATGTTTGAATTTGTTTTCACAATCTCTCTCTCCACAAGCTTTCCTTCTTTGCATTTCGACATACAGTGAATCCTGGTCCTCCCTCATACATTTTAAAAGCATACAAGTCTCCCCCGTCTGATCTGGTTAGGGTTTTTTACCTTATCTATTGTAGTTGCTCCTATTCTTGTCTTATCCCCAAGGGGACCTTGCTTTAAAATAGAATACTGGTGATAACAGCGGGGCTTCCACATTATAAACTGTGTTCTTCTTTCTTTGCTGGCTATCTCAGTACTTTTGATTTACACTGGGAGTTTTTCAAGGCGTGGTTATCTTGCTCTGTTCATTAGGTGATATTGTAAAACCAAACTGATACACTATTTGAAGATAGACACAGGAATAAAACACTGTTCTTGCTATGGAACATGGAACCGTTTGGTTGCATTGTCCTTTTAGTATTTTTCTGGCATTTCTCATGTCTTGCCCCGGGGAACAGAGTGGCTGTGATGTGACACCTCAATTATCTGCTCATTCCAGCTTACCAGAGGGTCACATGTGTGTCATTTCTTTCAGCAGTTACCATCACAGGGTTGGTATTAATGCTTTAAATCAGCAATCCCCTATGTATGACAGTTTCCACTACATTGCCTCTGCTTCTTCCCCTCAGCTGTATGAGCACATTAGCATGAATATCAATAAAAGATGTCTTATTTTGGATGGATGCCGGCTTTTTGCAAAACTTTACCATCTTTGTCTCATTGTTTCTTACGTTTAAACACGAGTAAAGAAAAGTAGCAGGCTGCCTGCTGAGCTTCCTGCTTTGTTCTCAAAGAGTTTTGCGATTTTTCAACGGCAGCTGTGTTGTGCACTTCTGTGCCGATTATCTTTTGAGTGCAGATAGCAAGGTTAGTGTAAAATGTCTGACTGACACAGCAGCCTGTCTCCATTTACAGGTTAAAGCAGTTTCCTACTAGCAAACAACAGATTTTTGTTTCTTCTGGCTTCATCATCACAAATCAGAGAATTTTTATATAGCTACAGCAACAACGAGAGTCACCAGAGTCATAGCAGAAACAGACATTTTAGTTTTTAAAAAATTATGTTTTTAGTGCATTCTTTAAATAAACAAAAAAAAGAAAGAAAAAGGCTGGTCATTTGGTAGAGTTTACCTCAGGGTAGCTGTTAAGTTGAGCATGAGGACAGGGCAGGATTACCGCTATGGGGGTAAAATGTTCCACAACTTGAAACTTTTTTTTGTTTGTTTCAGTCCTTTCTTGAGGGCTTTCCAGCACGCCGGGGCAGACAATCTGTCTCTCCATTCTGTCTCTGCTGAGAACCACAACCTAATGGCATATCTCATGGTGGAAAGCTCTCCTGTTTTGAAAATGACAACAGTTTGGGACAACCAACTCTGCATTTCTGTCTGTTTCTATCATAGCCGTTGGGGCTTTCATTTCACACTATCAGCTCTTCCTCTTCTCTTACTTCTGTTTCCTTTCACTGAATAAATCTGTCTTTTCTCTGACCCTTGTGTGTTTTTAAGGCCCTTCATGGGGCGATAGTATGACAAATAGCTCTTGGCTAAATATATGTTTAACTTAAGCTAAATCGAATGTATATTGATGTCATTTAACCTGACAGAACCACGCTATTGACTCTCTGCAATCACATGCATTAAGCTTTCCAAATGCATGATCATAACTTCAATTTTAACTGTATTTGTCTACAGTGGAGCTCCTCTTGACCGCAGTCTTACTATACTCTGTTCACCCTACTGAAAATAGAGAGGAAACTGACAGTTAAACAAAAAGTGATCTCCAAAGTGTGGAGTTTGGTTTTGATTGTGTTTTGTGTGTTTATTTAAGTGTATAAAACACATACACATTTGCTCTAAAATCCTGAACTTATTTCCATTACTGTCCAAGACATTGTTACGGTCCATCAGCTAACACCAAACAGAAAAAAAACCCACACAGTAAATGGTTTTCAAGGAGCAGGAAAGAGAAGATAGAATTTGACCTCCAAAGAAAATACCACATCATAATGACGTTTGTTTTTCCTTTGCTTTGACTGTATTCCATTTAGTTTCCATTAGGTACACAGTGTTTTTCCCCCCTCACAGTGCTAAATATCAAGCTGAGCTGAATAGAAATTTTTATTTTCCCATCAGCTGAAATGTCTTTTTTAATGTCTTGGTCCTGTTCTTGACCTCCAGCTTGTTGTTGGATATCAGTCGGCTTCAACCTCCACTGTAACCTGAATTGAAATAGGAATGTGTGACAACTTAATCGAGTTCAGATATAAATGCCCATCTGTAAAGAAAAGGTAACAGATCTGAGTTGTCGTGGGTGTATTTCTGTGCCACACAAAGACCAGGTTTCTACACCTCTATGCATATTGGTTACTTGTGTTAAACAAAGACGCCCATCTTGGATTTCCCACTTGCTGAACAGGAAGTGTGGCATCATTCTCAGCTCTGACGTCTGACATCCAGGGAAAACAGATGGCTGCATACATGAACATTAATTTTCAAATCAGTAATATTAAAATTTCTGCACCAACAGAGGAGGTTCGACTGGAGGACGGTGGCAGAGACTCATTATTTCGCAGATTGATGTGTGGAATTCCCCGCAGACCTCGATGATCAGAGAGCTGTGACCTTTCAGTGCTTCCAGACCCGTTGTGACACCACTACTACTAGTGCTAACATAGCATCAAGCTCCTTCTCTTAAGTGCTAACACTGCCTGCAGCCACCATATCCCCTGCTGCTGAAAACAAAAAGAACACTTGAGTATGCTGGTAATCATGCTGCTCCTTGTGCACATGTGGAAATAATCAGGCGTTTTGGTGGCGGGGACATTCATCTGGGTGGCTACTGCCACTGCCGCAGCTTTGAAATGCCCTCCAGCAAGTAAGAGTGCTGGCTAGATAGTGTCACTTTCCATTACCGCCTTGCCTGCCTTCCTAAAATTAGGGAGGACGCGTCTGTAAACATTACAGGGGACCTTGGAATGACTGCCAACAAGAGCTTAACTTTAAATCTCAGGATTGCAGGTTAGTAGTGAGAGAAAATTATTAAGTTAAAAGTTTGGCTGGTTGCTCCCTATTCATCTATCTTGGCCTCACATCAGCACAAAAAGGGAGCAGGTCCAGATTCCAGACAGTAATGAAATTAGTCGAACTGCAAAAGTGTTTATCTGCATATGCTACTCTCCATCTTAAAGGCAGAAAAGGGCAGCTAACTGAAAAGAAGCTTTTCTGTCATCTTTTGTTTAAATTCACAGGTCCGAGAGTGGCTTTGAAATACCTTTAGACTGAGCTGCTGATGGTGCACGACTGACTGACCAACCGATATTGTATTTGCTATGCCTGCGAGTAATGGAAAGTGCAGCAAAGCGCATGGCCACAGAGGGAAAGACAGTCAGTCAGACAGAGACGGGGAAATAACTGTTAACTGTGCAGCCAATACCTCTGTCCCTGTCCTTTTTCTACACTGCACTGTGCGGCGTTGTGTGCTAGCGGTAATCAATGTTTGGCGCTGGTTATTTGTGGAGTCACATCCTGAGTGCCAGCATAGGAAGACTTCAAGGTCAACGCACAGTGCACACAGGGTTACACCACAGCTGCTCATGCACATGAGCAGATGCATACACCGTAACAGGATCACTCAGGTTGTAATCTGATTGGCTGATCAGCCCTGCCTCAAGTGATGGGCCGTCATAAGCTCGCTGCTATCCACAACAGCACAGAACGGAAATGCTGCACTGGATCTAATTTTTTCCCTCTGTTTCTTTTTGAAACATCTGACAGAAATGTGTGTTGACATTCATTTGGTGGAAAGGAGGAAGTCACAATGTAACACACACTGCTATGTGAGAGCATTTGGTCATTTTTGAGGAGGAATACACAGCAGTTAATTAAATAGAAGTGTTTGCAGATGGAGACCACTTGAGTTTAAAATAACTCATGGTATTTCTCCTTTTTTTTTCTTTTTTCTTTCATATTACGCCTCCTTCCTTTGAGCATGGTTCAATAACGGATTTATTACTCTGCTTAAATAGCTGGGTTTGCCTTTTTTTAAGTGGGCGGAACAGAAAAAATAAGTCCAAGTGAGTTATTTTTAAGTCAGAACTCTGCACTCGATGCGTTGTTTGTTTCCACTCAGCCTCTCCTGTCACACATGAGCGGGAGTTTGTTTGGTTCAACAGCGGTTATCTTTCAGCTTGGCAGTCATCCACCGAAACACATCGAAACCGTTCAGGGGAAACAGCCCAGTGGGTTCTCACCAGAGTAGTCCTACTGAGAGATTTTTCTCTTTCCCCTCTTTGAGATATGCTTATTACTTAAATCTTTCAGCCTGTCTTATCTCCTAGTGTCCCATAAAAGCTGCAATGTGTGTTATATATTTTTTATTTTAGCCGCTTGACAAAACTTAATCTCTCCAAATCCCAAATAAGAAAAATAGCAGTGAAGCTGAGTGATGCAGCAGGTCAGAACAATATCAGATGCATGTTGCTTTCTCAGTTTGAGTTCTTGTTCTTGATGTTTTTGCCTTCATCTAAAGGCTACGGAATAAAGACGGCACATGAAACAGTCTGCTAAATTGCAGGAACACTGCAAAATCTGGCAGGATCTGAGTGCAGTTTAGTAATATTGTCACCCAAAATATGATAGATAAACTAGCTGCTTTGCAGGTTTCATTGAGGAATACACAATATTATCAACAAATAAATTATAATCAAATAGGAAAGTTTCAGATCAAACCGAGGATTTCTAAACTGTGGTATAGCTACTTTTACTTTAATACAAAATCTGAAAAAGTCTTTCACCACTGTGTATCTAGAGGGGGAAAATGCAGGTTTGGTTGTTTAGTGGAAGACCTTAGTCAGTCTGTTCTTACTTGTGGTTTGATAATCCATGAAGATTTGTCTGTGAATGTCATGTACACAAAGTTAGTATTATCAGTGGTTTTCCTTGGCAGATAGCATTTCTTTGTATTTCCTACAAGACTGAAATAATCCACACTGTAGCATCCGTATAGGTGCCAAATCGGTGAATGAAGACTTCAGTGTAATACATATGGTCATTACAGAGAGTCATAGCGGCTTTCATAGCTGTTGATGATCATTTTTGAACATTTCATTTTATCATTTGCTGGGAATAAATGTTTTAGTTGCGTAGCACAGTGCTACGTCTATAGCACTCATAATTTCTAGGACTTTATGACATAATTAACTAGCATTGCAATGTCCGGTTGACAGGTAAGTTTCAATTTTTGAGAGTAAATTGCCACAGGATCCCACAGGATTCTTCAGCATTCCTGCACTTTAGCAGACCAGTAAAATTTTCCAAAGTAAAAGTGAATTTGTTTTATGCCCCACTGGTGTGATGGAGATCAGCAGAGGATTAGAAATGTCCACCAGTATCAGGTCAGAGGCCATTTGAACAAGAAGGTTTGTTGTCAGAAGCTCAGTTTGCTATTTTGGCATATCGTGAATCCCGCGGTTTAAAAACAACAACTCTAGAGCTGTGTGCATATGCCACAATCAATAAAATATAAATATATATGTAATTAGAAGAGAGAAATACGTGGTAATGTACTGGCGTTTATTTATAGAGACGTGGGAAACGGAGAAGTTGGTAATGAGGATAATGTATTACAGGATAATTAGAATCAGATGTGTCACACCAACACGTCTGCTGTTGTTTCTTTGTTGCAGAGATGTACGTGTAATGACAAGTTGTTGTGGCTGAGATCTGCTGCATGCGGTGTCATCGATTAATACAACTTCAGCCTGATCAGAGGAAATCATCTGTGAAATAGCCTGATGAGTAGATTGTTGACTGTCCTTGCTCCACGCTGTGCAGATTTGTTCTTGTTGGAGAGTGAGCTGCCAGCATCCATCTGTAAGACATGCAGAGAGTTTTCCAGTGATGTATTGATTAAACCATGCGAGTACACAACACATTCATTGTGCTGCTCTTAACCTCAGAAAAAAGCACAACTTTCTTTTAGCTTTATGTTTATTTTTTTAATTACAGCCAATTTTCCTCTACATATATATTTTGATATATACAAAAAAATGACAATTGTGATAAGCAAAAATTTACAGCAAAGGCATGCATAAACAGGATAATATTATATATTTCTTATATATGCTAACAATTTAGACTAATATGGAGAGAGTTATGAATCATTAAATATTTGATAATATGGAGAAGTTTGTAAAATGTAGATGCAGTTTGACTTTTCTTCATGGATTTGTTCAGTTATTCATTCCTTTGCTGTTATGTATCGATCGTTTTCCTCATTTATCCTGGTTCGTTCCCCGTCCTTCTGCCGTCACTTGTGTTGTCGGTTTGAGTTCCTTCACTGTGTTCCTTGAGCCATGAAAGTTTGTGCCCGCTGCTCAGTTCGTCTTTGTTTCCCTCTCTGTTTCCAACCTGTGTCCCGAGAGGAGCTGCATTGACTAATCAGCATGATGTGGTTAGATCAACAAGACATGCTGATGACATTCAGGAGGTGTGCACTTTTGGAAACCATGTGTGTTAGATTTTGTGTTTTTCCTCAATATATTCCCAACAGAAAAATGTGAAGGAAATGGATAAGATGACAGTAAATGAAGTATTTATGAAGTTTCCTATATGTTGACACTGACTGTATTGGTAATATATTCACTCAGATATTGCACTGCAGTATCCACCTGTAAGAACTACGTCATTTGATGATATTATTTTTCATATTTAAGCACAATATGTGGCTAAAGTCTGAAGAATATAGTGGTCTATTTTAATGTAGATATAGTCCAGTCACTTGAGGCACAATGTGTACATTAATGTTTACCCCAGATCACAAGCTGACCTTTGTACATGAGATGATTAGTTTGCATGCTGACCATCCATCCCAACCAAATCCTCCTGAGTAGTTCAGAAATGTGGGATTCCATTATTAAATGCAATTATGTTTTTGAAACTTCAGCATAATTAAATCAGTGATTATGCTGCAGCTTCATCCTCCTGAGAACCAAACGGGAAAAAAGTATTTTTCAACCTTTTTTTTTTTGTGATTTCCTGCCTTTTTGGAGCTCAGACAACAACTCACAATTTCGAATTTATAAAGATATTTTTTATTTTAGAGAAAACAGAACAATTTTACCATTAAAAAAAATCCAGCAACACTTTGAAATCAAAATAAGCCAACAAGAAAACAAGAATGTTATGAATGAAACTTTAAGAAACTAAATAACAATAGTGTAAAAAAAATTAAGAGGTTGAATAAAACTTAGTAGTAAACAAATATTTGTTTCTGACATTATTTATGTTGCATTCAATGCGTTTATTACCCCACAAGGAAATGTGTTTTTGGGCAGGAATTTAGATGTAAACAAAGAACTAGCCAGTGAGTTAGCTATTGGCTAACCCCAGTAAATGGTTCTCATGTCCATTACAGCTGACGTTCATAAAGAGACTATTATTTTTCCTGACAAAAGGTTTAACTGAACTAAATAAACAAGAAAATATATGATTGTCATCAGTAAAAAACAAAAACATCTTAACAATTTTTGACTGAACTTCTCTCTTTTCCTTTTGGCCACATTTTGCTGCTGCTGTCTCCATTTTGTCTCAGCATGAAAACAACATTCCCCTCATCCCACCCAATCACTTGAGATATCGTTAGAAAGGTCAGGATGTCCTCTATTAAACACATTGAGATTTAATAGGGTAGCTTAAATGAGTCAAACGATATGATCAAACGATGGCCTGGGTCTCAGGAGGATATGTAAAATGTTGCTCTTAATAATGTCCAGTGTCTATCTAAAATAATTCTTACATCTTCTGTGATTTATGATTAATACAATGGGAAAAAAAAACAATATTTGAAATTAACATAAGCAAAAACACATATATAGTAATAAACATGTTTTGGATACAGTGCAGATGTTTGAGCAGATTCGTGTATCTCTGTGTGTCCAGATGTGTGTGTGCTTAGACTCCCCCCCACCCTTTTTCATGGAAGAGGTCTCAGAACCAGTGAGAGAGTTCATGGAGGCGGAGAGGCCTGAGGCTCTGCCACAGCAGCACAGGCATCATCATCACCACCCATCAGAGGAGCTATATTTAGGACGGGTTTGATTTTCCTCTCTCAGGTCTCGGCCTTTTACAGCCACTGTACGGCCATTTTTGAAAAATCTCGACCAGTGTTTGAATTCATTCCCATTTTTTAAAATAGTGTTTGTCTTTTTGTATGTTTTATTTTTCTTATTCTCCATCCTTATTGCCTCTCCATCCTGTTGTCCAAACGACTGCAGCAGCGACACCAAACATGCTGTGACAGCATCAGTTCTATACAGTGTAAAAAATTGCCCATTCTTGTAGGTATGCTGGATACAGGCATCATTTGTTTGGGACTGCTGTGATGGGATTAGATTGGACTGCTGCATCTCCGCCGTGTGCTTTTGTAGTAGCTGGCAGACACTATTACAGGTGCTGCTGAGAAGGAATAATGACAGGGGTAGTTTTCAGGTGCTGGTTCAGCAGTAAGTTCAGAACCCTGTGCAGGTAGAACAAATCAAACCGCTATATTTAGATGACCTCTGAAACACAGGTACAGTGATGACAAAGATGAGCTTATTTGTAGACTGACTGATCGAGCAGTAAAAAACAAAAAAGGGAAACTAAAAATAGAGCAGCAGGAAAGATGTCACAATCGGGTTTTATTATGATTTGACATCCTGTATTCCTGTATGAAGTTATTTTCTATTTGGAGAAAAGGAAAGCTGCTCAATATATACTGTAGGATGTGAAGAAAACCTGGACATTCAGAATATGGCTTATTAATGACTTCATGTATGCAGTAATTCTCTGTAGGATTGCTTATGGAATTAAAAATTTAACACAGGCGTTGAGTATCGTGCACACAAGAGATTTAAAAACTTACACTTTGTGTCTGCCTGACATGAATTTAACGTGAAAATCTTGACAGTGGTAGTAAACACCGAGGTGGCAGTTCAACCTCGATCCAGCTTTTGCACCTGTACACATACAAGTAGATGTGCAAATGTCACTTCAAAGGTTCTAGTTTGAAATCATGTCAGCCCGCAATTCCACTGTAAACTTACTGGATGATTGCAGTTGCTTTTGTTAAGTTTTACTTCCCTGTTATTATGTGTTCAGACATTTACTGTCAATATGCTACATAATCTGCTCTTTACTACACATACAACATCCACAGAATACAATCAAATTCATTATTCTGCAGCTAGTTATTTAATTCAGCCACATTTACACAAGTACGTAAATCGAAGAAACAAATTTTAAAAATAAATAATCTGTTTGTTCACTCTGATGCCCTTTCTTAGTAGTAGAAAACCCAATAAGCTCTAGTAAAGCTGACTTATTAAATCCAGATATAGAGATAAGAAAGTAAGAAAAGGACAAATAAATGTAAGCAAATCTTACCTTTTTTGAGGATGATGACAGTTTTAGCTCTTTAGTCATACAATAAACAAAGAATCGGACATATTATGGCCTGCTGGTGGTACTAGATTTAAAATTGATGGATCATCCTGTTGCTATTTTTATTATTTATGGTGATTAGTCTGGTTATTTTTATTAATCTGTCTGTGTGATTTTCACCTCCAATTGATAGTTTTGTTTGCCAGAGAATAGCAAAGCCATTTTTCCAGTAGGTATTGCTATATTTCACTCAAAACGTCAAATTTTATCATTGTGGTGGTGCTCGGTGAATCACCAAAATCATGAAAATGAATTCTTTGAGGGCAATGTAAGTACCGTATAAAATTATATGCCAATCTAACTTAGAAAAGTTTTTATGGTCACCAATTTTACAGGGGTTCATCCTCAGGGCACCATGCATATCTGCAGCAAACGTAATAGGAGTTCATACAGTAGCTGTTAAAATTGGGCATCATCTTCTGGGGATCATGAATGCCTGTAGAGGATTCCATCTCAATCTGCTCAGTGAGCTGTTCCAGTTTTAAGTGGCATACACTGGTCGCATTTCTTCTAATAATTTAATTTCACAATAAACCTCTGTATTCTGTAGGAGCTATTGTGCTGCATTTATAATTTTACAAAGCAAGCTGCCTAATATTCCCCTTGACATAACAGGATAGCATTCCCCTCCATGCATGTTCTGTTTGTGTGTGCCCTTTTATATGTGCTGGTGAGCAGCCTAAACTGCGGAGGCATCTTAAACCACAGACATTCTGAAAACAAACAAATCCATCAGAGATGCCTCGCTGGCTGCACAGTCTCCTCTGCTTCCTTATGTAACGTAGGTCCTGTCACAGAGAGTCAGCTTCAGGGGCTGAAGCTCCCGCAGCAGCAGCATGGGTCTTGTTAATACTGACCCAATTTAATGTTCAGGCAACAGGGATGATGACTGGATGGCTGGATGACGTTTGGCCGGCCTGTTGACTGACTGGCTGCTACTGGGTGACTGAATGTCTGGGTAACAAATTTCTTGTGTAATGTGTGGACCAGCTGGCTGCTTAAGGAAAAACATGTTTTAGTAGCACCTTGCTGAATTCAGGATGGCAGATGTACAGAGAATATTTTGAAATGCATGAATCATTTGTTGTCATGAACGTCAAGATTGACACAACGCTGCTATTGCCACTGATGGTTTTTTTAATTTCAGGCTTTATATGACTGCCAGGAGGTTATCACATGACCACTACAACAAAACCTGCTCAGTTTGTATTGTGTGAAACTCCCTGTTTACGTATGTGATGTGATGTAGCGCATTAACCAGCAGCAGGGAAGCGAAAGTAATTTATCATTTCACTGTGATTTTAATTAATGATTCTCGAGCTGCTCCATAATGGCAGGTTGGTTTGTCTGATTGATTAAGAAAAATTGCTGTTCCACTTCTGGACTGAATGGCTGGCAGCCCAGTGTACACGCAGTGCTGGCGTGTGCTTCATATTTTCTGTGTGATTTTTGGAATGAGATTATCTGTTTACTGGCTAATTGACTGAATCTGACAACAGTTGCTGCATTACAGTGGGGGTTTAAATTGCCGGCTGACTGGCAGATGTCCGAATTGTGGAGCCAACTGCCTGGCCGAGCGGGGAATCAAACATTTTCCATCATTCGTCCCGAAACCTGAATGACTGGCTGGCCTATTGATCAACAAATGGACTGCTTCTTTGGACGGCTCAGTGATTTGCAGGCTGGTGCTGCGAACAAACATCGCTCCTCATAAGCAGTTGTGTCACCACATGTAAGATTTATGACTTGGTCCACCTGGTAATTATGGAGAGTCACTTGTTTAGTGAAACGAGGTGACATGACAGCTGCCACAACACTTGTCGGTGCAGCCGAAGAGGGAGCAAGGCAAGGACTGCGGGTGGGAAATTAACAGAGTGGAAAGGACTTAAAGGGGGTAAAAGCGAGGGGGTGAGAAGTCGAGAGGAGGAAGAGGACGGAGAAGCAAGGGGGGGAAGAGGAGTGACAGGACAGATCGGGCCAAAAAGTGTGTCAAAGAGAAGGAGAGAGATGAGGCAAAGAGGAAGTTTCTCTTTCTCACTCCAGCACACTCTCTCTCAATCAACAGATTGTCTTCTTAGATCAACATAGCATTATTACACACACACACACACACACACACACACACACACACACACACACACACACACACACACACACACACACACACACACACACACACACACACACACACACACACACACACACACTGGCACAACCACTCGCACACACATACATCTACAGAGGAATAGGAGCAATTCAACATGTGCTCTGCACCCTGGCAGACTCCATAAATGGAAAAAAACTAAATTATGAAGCAGCAGAGTAGATGTGGGATGATGAATTTTACAGACTTTGCTTTATCATAATTTCTTATCATCATATCTAAATTTAAGCTGGGACAGAGCAGAGTTTTCTTGGATGGTGTACAGCTACTGAACTGCCTGAAGTGGGTGGCAGTGCTTTGAAATCTCAGGAATGAAACAAATGTAAAATGTGTAGCTAGATATAAGAAAAATAGCAAATTCCTACACTGCATGTCGTCACCAGACTGGTTACCTCTTTGGTCATCATCCAAAAAGAATGCATTAAATGAATATAAATAATATGGACAAACAACATTACACTATTCGATATGTATGTTTAATCGTGTCAGACACACACAAGCAGTGAGTATACACACACACACACACACACATACACACACACGTTTCTGTGAAGCATGAGTGTGCAGCACTTGGTCCATCCCATGGAAATATCTGATTTGGTTTGGAGAGTGATGGTGCAGTCTGTTATAAATAGTCCTCCCTAAAAGCCAAAAAACACTATCTGCTATTGATTAGCTGTCAGCACATGTTAAAGCTCACTGTCGCTGGTCGCACAGTCTGCCCTGGTTGGCTGAACCACACACACACAGAGACAGAGGGACAGAAAGAGGGAGACAGCGAGAAAGAGAGTCATACAAAATGCATGCACAAGCTCTATCCTCTTCTGTTTTCTCTGATGCTTTGCAACATATACATTGGGACATGCACACAGACCCGTGAAAATGCACACACCAATGCATGTAATTTGCTAGATATTGTATATAAATAAATGCGCATTCACACTCAAATTAGAGATAAACTCTCCCACACATTTAAATCTACACTCTAACCCACACAGGCACACATCATAACATTACACCATGCTTTCTCTGACTTGAATGATTCATGCATTTGACACTTCCAGTCCGAATGTCAATGTGAAATCATCGGTTTATTGAAGCTGCAGTGACCACAATGGCCCTGTGTTTTTAACACATTATGTGCCTGCAGTTCTGCAGTCGACCTCTTTGGTCACCTTAACTCAATATCTGAGGAGACCAGCAGCACAGAAATCTTTAAATATAAGGATCGTCTTCTGAAATATTTAAAAAGACAGTATTATTTTTATAACTGTGGTTTCATGACATCTAAATAGAGTCTTTGTTTGTGGAAACAGCACAACATGAGATCTGTCAAACTTTGTTCACATCCCGTGTAAACATCCTGTTTAAGTTTCCCACAACATCCTTTGAGAAGAAAGATCTGTCACTGACAAATGGGTGTATTTTTGTTCTCATAACCAAGAATGGCATGTTTCAAACTCGTCTTGTATAGACCATTTAAAATAAACTTCCCTGCTAGAGAGCTTCAGGTTGTTTTGTTTTTGTTTTTTAATTGCTAATTGTCACTATTACAAACACAAAAGCATGGAAGAATTACAGAGTACAGGAGATGCAGCTTAAAACATCTTTGTAGTGTAGATGAGGTTCAGGATGATGTTTTCTTTATTTTTCTGGTGACGCTTTTTGCATCTGATACAGTGGAATCAAATGGAAACCAAACAGTTCGTTATATAATAAAATATTCTCTTCAGTCGGGTTCAGTCAATCTCTCCTGTGGAGCAGCACAGCGCCTGTAGATAATCGTGTAATGAGGATTGTACTGGACAGCTTTCAGGTGTTCACATGTGTGACAGTGGAACAGAGTGTTACAGATTATTACAGTCACAGTGTTCTGACAGCATTTGTTCAAATGCCTATGACTATAAATGATTTTCCCTAAGAAGAACCTTTGTGGTCCTGGATAAGGTTTGTTTTCCCTCCATACCTGTTCTAATCTTAACCACAGTGGTGGCAGCTTAAAAATCATGAATCCTAAATATTTTTTGTATCATAAAAGGCATACAAATGATGTTATTGCTATGGAGGTTCTAAATCAGGGAAGACCCATATAGGCTGTTTTGAAAGGCAAAGAAACAGGTTTATGTTTGGAATTGATATAGAAATGTGAGTCAGAATTGTAAGAGGTAACTAACTCAAACTACCTCCAGGCATTTAGATATAAAGGCTTTTATTGTAATTCAGAAATATAAACATGGGCAAATGCACATTTCGGAGCAAAATTCCATTGCCAGTGGCTCAGAAATACCGTATATACCCAAAAATATTTACAATTCAATTCAATTCAATTCAGTTCAGTCAATGTACATTAATGATGAATTTAAACACAATAAGAAGTTGGATGGAGAGACTGTTAAAGTCCACTATACATTGGATTTAGTAACTGTACTTACCAAAAATATTTAATATGTGGAGAAACAAGACTTTTGGCATTTCTGCTACTGAAAATCCAGATAAACAGGGCAAGGAAGCAGTGATCATTCCAGACGACCTCCTGACCATCAGCTGCCACTAGCACCAGAATCAGCACCTTGGACAGAGGCTGTGGCACCACATTCTTTTTTAAATGTGATTTGCAAGGTTTTTATTTCTGCCTAGCAGCTTTAAGAATCAACATTTTTAGCCACACATGTATTTGATTCTGAAGTAAGTTTACCAATTTAATCTCATATCACAGCAGTTATTGTTGTAGATAGTTAGAATATGAATCTACATCTCTCAAGACGATACCACTTGGGTGCAAGCCAAAGGGGAATGATTTAAAAAATGTTATGATATCTTTCTTTCTGGCTGTGGTTAATCACACTGGGATAAGAAAGTACAAAGCTCATCAAGTCTCACAGGCAACAAATGCAAGCAGGTGTGAAACACAGTGGGAACCAGGCAAATACATATAAGTAACTAATAGAGTATAGATCAAAGCCTAAAAATTCAATAAAGAATAAAATACATTGGAGCATAAAACACTAAAATGCAGTGTACAATGTGATAAAAGGAAGTCCTTTGAACTGAATTATAAGGCCAATAAATATCTAAGGGAATACAGAGAATGCAAACAGGGACACTCAAAGGCATCTTAAGAAAAAGCATTATAAATATTCAAACTTGTGGAGATGTGTATAGCATCTGTGAAGAAACGGCCTGACAGTATGTCCAATATGACTGCAAGATGAACTGAATGATCATGAGAGTGACATAAAAGGACTGTCCCAGTTTCTATCCGGTCCAAACTAGTCCAAGAATATGTCCTCGATTTTTCTTGAACCAGCTTCATTATTAGTTCACAAACCTGTTGATGTATTGTTCGAAAAAATATAGAAATGTAGTGTTACACGTTTGCACCTAAGAATCTGAGAGTTGCAGTATCGAGTCAGGAGTTAACAGCAGGGCGGGCTAATGCTAACAATATGATAAGCTTCAACTCACAACACAAAACCTCTTGTGTCTGCAGCAAAACAAAACAGCCACCTGATTAAATTAGAGGCAGAATGCAACAACTGCTGATACTAATAATATGTCAAGTGAACTTGCAACAAAGATTTTTAGAAATACTGCTTTAGCAATAAACCATCACAGCTTGGGTTGTTTATTGGAACGAGGCAGTCTATTGCCCACAAATTACGCAGATATTTAATCCACTTTCTTTGTAGCAGGTGAAGAGGATTAAAAGCATCCACTTCCCTTTGTGTTTCCATCCTCAAACATTCAGGGAGCTTGTAACTGAACTCTTCCTTTTCATCCTATTTTTGCTACATTTTAATCTGTGGCTTAGGTTAATTTCCAACTTCTATTCAGTCTCAGCAAGAATAGCAAAAATTCCCTCATCCATGGTTGCATGAAGAAAATGATTTCTCATTTATAGCTGCATGTGTTTCCAATAGCGTTGCTACGCTATATGGTGCTTTAAAGAAGCATGAAAAATATCACAAAGCTTCTTAATCTGCTTGTGTTTCATTATAATTGCCTATCTATGTCAGTGCTGACATGCAGGGAAGGTTAGCGTAGCATTCTGCTAAACAAGAACATGCTCTGAGCTTCTTGGCCTGAGATAAACTTAAAAGGCAGCTGCAGCAAACAGAAACTTTCTGAAGCTGGAGGAGGAAAAAAGCAAGATAGCAGTGCAGCAACATGTCAAACATGAACATATTCAGAGGTTTGAACATGTTATAGGATGTAATTGTATTTTGTGCAGAAATATAATGTGTTGTTGATAAAGTCCAGGCACATAACTGTGAAAGTGGCCCATTTTAAAAGCTACTGCCTCCACCTTTACTCTTGTTCCCCAGGGTTTGGCAATATTTAACCACATTGATAGGTGAGGATCAGTAGCAACATCTGATCCACCAAGGGGAGATTATAGGAGTCAAACACACTGTTTGTAATGTCAAAACACCCTTAAAGTTGTTTAACAGCATGTCTGGTCCAGGTCATGGGAGATTTATTAGATAACTAAAGCAAACATTTAGCAGAAATGGATTAAGAGATTTGTTTAAAGATAATGGAGAAGATGTAGAAGGACATCTTATAATTGCAATCATTATAATGTGTAGTCAAAATAAACAGTCTGTGTCTGATTCTTCCCTTCAGTGAACAGTGTCTTTGTGTTATTCCTCTTCCAGGACATCTGGTGCCCCTCTAACAATGATGGTTTAAACAGGACACAGGTGGCTCGAGAGCCGGGTGGTTAGAGAAACGGTCCATCAGGAGAATCAGCAACAAATAACACTCTTGTATTTTAAGCTGAAGGTCAAGCACACGCTCACAACCTTTGGAGATGGCGCCTAGAGTGAAGAGTATTTGGAATTATATTTCATGTTATTTTTCCAGTTCAGTTCAGACACCAGATGGTCATTATTTTTTTTATTTTTACATCAGTTACCACTGGGCATCATTGAAAACTAGGAAGTTAGATTCATGATGAATGCAATGTCAGGGTTGGTTATTTGTGCACCATCTTTTCAAAACAACTTCCACAAAGTGTTTAACAAGTCGATAAAAAGCAAAAGAGATGGCTCGGACACATTTAGAGGAGCAGACAGGAATCCATAAAAGACGCAGCTGGAAAAATAGGTTTTCTGATGCTGTTTGAAACTGTGAAGACCAATTAGGAATGTTTTTCTATTTAAATTTACTTTCAGATCATCTCAGCGTCTCATGCATCTCAGCTGGAATGTAGTCTGGCTTAGTTATTTGCTTCCAAATCTACTAATGACCATGAGCAATCTTGTGGGTTTAACCTGAGCTCTGCAACTCAGATACATTTTAAGAAAATTTGGTGCGTTTCCTCTAAGCAGGAGCTGGACACATTCCAGGATTGTTACTGTTCTTTAAATGCATCATTGCCACTGAAACATATAACCTCTTTACTGTATTAACTTGAAAAGAAAAGAAGGTCTACTTTACTCCAGAAACAAAAGCAAAGTAGTTAAAGGTGATGTATGCAAACTTAGGGCAGAAACAAGAGCCCAGCAAGTCTTAAAATATGCATACAATGTTGTTAACGTGGTGGAACTGCAACTTCAAAACAGGTTTATTTAACAGTATGCCCATATTATTCCCCTGTAAACTTAGAATCAGATCTGTTTAAATTGTGTTTTTTCTGATCTTGCTGTATATGTAATGTCTGTTAGTAATTTCTGTTTACCTGTTTTGTTTGTATGAGGGACTGCTGCCTTAAAGCCCTAATCCCTAAGCTATTTTGGGGGGAATTTTCAACTAAAAGCACTTTCTGTAATTTAGTTTGGAGCAGCTGCACAACTGTAAGGCTAAAAATGAAGCATGCTGGGCTCTGTGGACATTTTTATTAAAAGTAAAAAAAAAAAATCTAGTGTTTTTTATTTTTATTATGATCGTGTCTTGACAAATTCCATAATTATTTATGATGGAAATAATCACTAAAAATCCAAATTTAACAACAACAACAACAAACACCTTTTGATTAGCTAAACAATAATAAAATGAGCTTATTCAAAAAAATTTGGATTGTGTTCTTTTAATTAAGTTGAGATAATCATCAAAGTTTCAAAGTTTATTTCTGTAGCCCTTTACAACTCTCTAAAGGGTGACCAAAGTGCTTCACAGTGGAAAAACAAGAGAATAACTGACATGACAGATATTTCTTTTTTGGGGAATATATCAAATAAATATTTGAAAAACAACAAAATGTATCTGTGTCTGAGAAATCACTTTCAACTAAGCTGAATCCAAATCACATGACCTGCTCCACATGATGTAATTTTCTCCTGAAGAAAAGACTGGCAAGACTCCAAGGCTTTCTTAGCTATTTAATATAAAGTAGTGTGTGAGTCAAATGTGGACTTATTGCATGTCAACAGGTTATCTACAATATCTTTATAAATAACTTTCCATTTCAGTTTTACTTTTTTGTATATGTAATATTTTAGAAGAATCTTTCTCTAAAAATGTCCTGTGGTGTTTGGTTATAGGCGGCCATGATGATTTTAGGCCTGAAAACAGCAAAAATGTGTCAACTATGACACCTGTCAACTATGTTACAAAAAGTCCTGCAATTATATATTGACCCTCGTCATTGAATGTGCCATGCATGCAAATTGACTCTGGTTGCATGTTTATGACTGAAACAGCCCAGCCCTGCTGCAGAGACGTCTAGGATGGAAAGGGTTAACATCTCACAGAATCACTCCAGTAGCAATCTGCGCGTCTTGCACCTCTATCGCTGCAATTTAAAGTTCAAATTAGCATTACAAACTGACATGTATGGTGGAGGGACACAAGGTGGCTATCAACCCCATTGGGGCGACGAAAAAATGAGATGTTTATTTGTTCATGTCCTCATTAACTGACTAGAAGGGAACTAGCTTGTTTGGTGTACTTTCACCTATAAAACATTAATTCACACAACGTACTGAATATATATCACATGAGACAACAACACAATGCAAAGACACTGTCGTCTGATCATAAACTAAGGACACAATGTAAAGCTCAACCTTGTTTTCTCTGACTAGGTTTTGGTTTGGGAAAGATTTTGCTCAAGGATAAATGCTGAAAGGGTGAAAAGTGACTTAAAGCCTGAAACAGCACATGTTTACTTTAAAAACATTAAACCCAAACCACGATCTCTAACTTGCCTCCAGGTGGATGTCTGCCTAAATCTAATTACACAGAGAACACAGAATGCTTTGATTTGAAGGTCTTGCATCTCTATATCCCGCTTGACCACCTCCGTATGACTTCTGTGCAGTATAAATATATATCTTGTGAATCAGTAGGGGGAAAAAAACAACCCAAACATTTCAAATGAATCAAAGCCCAGGAGTAATTACACCTCTTTCAAAAAACAGTAGCTATAACAGGTAAGCAGCAGAGTGTGACTGTAAACTGAACAAGGTTGCACAGGGCTCATATTATCATGAGCTCTCAGTTGAAGTGTTTTGCACTTTGCAAATTGCAGTTTCGTTATTCTTTTTGCTTTTCTCCTTGAACGTTCAGTGAATCTGCATAAATCATGGACTTACAGTTAGATCAGCTTTGTACAGCAGCCTTTGTAAGTTTTCATAATAGTAAAGCTTTTTATCAAATCAATGAACTTAACTTCCATTGCATTCATTTATAAGTGATGTTAATATCTAAACGCAACACGTCTTACATTGATTATTATAATAAGAATTATTGCACAGATTTGAGCAAAACCTGAAGGTACCCAAACTTGGCTGGGCGCTCTTGATCAAACAGGAGTCACATTATTTTCAATATTCTCTTGATGCTAACCATCTACATGCTATGGTTGCACACTCCTCTGTTTACTTTGAATGTGTTTGCACCTAAACAGGCATGGCATACATAGATGCATATATGCATGCATATTTGCATTATTGTGAAAATATGGGCGTGCATTTGTGAGTTCTTGTGTGGACATCTGTGCTCACTGGTGGCTTTAAATAGAAGCCCAGACTCAGGTGAGTGTAAGAGAGACTGTACGGTTCATCATGCACCATCTGCTTCAGTCAGGGTTTCAGTATCCTGAAATAGGAACAAGTAGAATCTGATACGCAGTGCAGTACAATACACCAAATGGTCTGTAAAATGTACAGTTTATTCTACAAATATAATAGGAGTGAACATACACCTTTACTGCAAAGAACCTAAAGAGAACATCTAGTGTCAAACAAATTAAGATTTAAAAACAGTAGAGAAGAGATACTTTTCTATTGACAGATTATCTCATGGCCATAGAGCTCTTCATCTCTGACAGTTGTCACGCATGCGGATGGTTTATGAGATCACCATGTGCCGCCCGCTAGGCTGTCTAGGAAGTTCTAGGTTTCTTTCTTAGCCTCGATACATCAGTTTGAGTTCAGTACTAATTTGCCACATGTTTATGATGGTGTGATGCCCTGTGGTGACCGCATGTTTTGGGAAATGGATTTCGTAAAGCATCTGTGTCTGGATGGCTCGTGGAGAGGTGATTGACTCCACCTGGCTGAAGTCTGAGCTCCAGAGTACACCTGGAATATTCAATTTCAAAAATGTTATTTGTTGCCAGAGATCTCATTACACTTCAAGAATTTTACATTTAAAGTGAGAATATCTGTCCCGGTTGTATTGATCTTTAAGCTGCTTTCTTGTATCCAAACTTAGTTTAAGTCATGGTAAACTTGGAAATGCTTAATCACACATATCACAAAACAAATGATGGTGCTTTAAATGCAACAGGCTTGAAAGCTCATCACTTATTTTGCATTACATTGCCCTACTTATAATGGAATTGCTCATTTGAGTAAATATGCCATGTGCTTCTTGCTTTATGAGTCCCAGATGACTGTTTTTCTTCACCCACACTGTTGCACTCCTTTGTGCACATAAAAATTGACAGGAACAGTTTTTAAAACAATGAGAAAAGCTTGGCAGAACTGCAGACATTGAATACTTTATCATCTCTGCACAGGAGGCTAATTGCTCCATGAAGAGGCCTGAAAATCAGATTGTTGGTTGCAGAAATTACAGACATTTTGCACATATAGCCCATGAAATTCCACTGCTGGAACAAAAAAAATGTGGGTTAAGATGCTGGGAAAGAGCTGTTGGTGGAGAAGTTATATATATATATATATATATATATATATATATATATATATATATATATATATATATATATATATATATATATATATATATATGGTGGGATAAAGTTTTCAGACACCCCATACATTTGTATGTATATTGCATTAAGACTCTAGTCTGGGAATACCCAGACTGCCTGTGCACTCATTGTCATTTCGTTTACTAGGCAGTCTGGCGACCTGGGGTTGAATTTGTCCCTGAGTCAGGGATCCAATCACAGGACGGGGAGGGACAGTTAGACGATGACGCACACTAAGCGACTACGCGCAATGCATGATGGGTTGTTTGAGAAGAAGCGTTACCTTTGTTGTCGTGTTTCCGAAGGAACAAGCTAGTGGACTCGGTGGGTTTGGGCAGGTCTTTTTCAAAGTCCTCGGTGTCTTGGACGGGGTGGGTTCACGTTGTCTTTTCGATACGCTGCTTAACCGGACGTTCTCTTCCCATTGCCTGAATAAAGGAAAGTCTTTTTCAAGCCGACCGAGTGTGGAGGTGCAGCGCTGGCAGCATCTGTTTGACTGCTCCGGCTCCGGGGTGACTATCAGGTCCATCATCGCTAACCTATCTGATATGGTCGGCGTTGTTTTTGACACAAACATATCTGTGGAGTGTGCATAAACACGGGGTCCACTTTCCCTCATGTTTACTTTACATAAACGGCAAGAATCGTCCGGCGACATGGCGAAAGAAGCAAACACATGAGCAAACACAGCAATGATTCTTTTTCGTGGTGCTGCCGTCGCTCTGCATTTACGTCAGCGGCTAGCAGTGACACGATTGGCTGTGAGCTTCAACTGCCCCAGACTGACTGACATATGCAGCGCCCAATCAACGGCTGTGGAAAATTTTAAACTGCTCCACCCCTACAAGAAAATGAATAGCAGGTACCCAGCCTGTATCTCACTTGAGATTCAGGCTGGTGGTAGCCAGCCTATTAAGACTCACTCTTAGGTGCAATTCAAGTGCAATATCTTTTAGTACCATCACAGCCATAATACTGAACAAATCCTTTTAAAACAGCCATTTAAAAACCTAAAATTTATTGGTTCCAAAAATAAGAAATGATGCGTGTTGGGTTGTTTTGATAGAATTTAGTTGAGCTAGTTCTTCTTGTAAACAATGAACAAAAAATATCATTTGTATTTGTTTGTGTCTGTCTAATTCAGTCACATCTTTTGAAACCCAAAAAAGATTTTTACACAAATATTTCATGGTAATATTTGATACTATGTAAAATTTTAAGGGTGTCAACTTTTTAATAAGATGTCTTATCTGGTACAAAACCATAGCAAATCCATTGTATCAGTACAATTTTCTTCATATTTTACTATATATTTGCATAAATGTTTTTGCAGAATCACATACGAACAAACTGAGTGCCAACATTGCTGTTAAGATTTGGTTTTGGGAATAAAATGCAGACCAAACTATATTTTAATTGATATTTTAATTAGGAAATATTGCAAAGCAGTTCAAAATGTGACCAATAATAGCCTTCAATAAGAAACTCTGATAAATTTATTGGATGGATGAGCTTAAGGCCACTTCACAGATGTGCACGTTCACATAAGACTAACAACAGCTGTTGTCTGGGCTGATAACGACCAATAGCCGGTGCTCCCTGTGACGTAATCCAACGCACCTTTGAGCACACCTGGGGCCAGTTTAAGTGATTAGTGAGACGCCTGCTGCGTGCGCACTGCTCGCACAGTTTCTGGTACATGTGGCGCAAAACGGGCCTTCGTGGCTCTTGTCGTGTTTAATCAACAAATTAACCTGTCTACAGTCGGATGTTGCTTTAGGAAATGTTTACATTCACGTATGAGCTGCTTCACACCACACTATACCAAATCAAAGGAGCCTTTCTGCATTATTTTGGGCAGCCTGGTTACCGTTTCTGAATCGATTCCCCTTCTTAGACACCTGAGAACGTCACTCCACTTCAAAACTACTGTGAGTAACAGCTGCTTGTGAAAGTTGATGTGATTTGGCTCTTATCAGTGTTTTTTGCTGGTTGAATTATGATACTGCAATTTCCTGTTTGTTTTTGCGATTTGTTTGGTGCTTAGTTCAGCTCATGTTGCTGTATTTGCAGCATAAATAGTCACGTTAGTAGCAGTGCTGATTGCTGTGCTTGCTGTTTAGCATGTGCACAATGATTGGGTATTGATTTACATCTGCATTGAATTTGCACACATTTCCTTCTGGACTGTTGCACTGAGTGTGGGAGGTTTTTGCTGCTGCTGCTGTTTTCCCTGTTTGTTTGTCCATTATATATGAAGAATGTGAATCTGCTGCTGCTATTCTCTGCCTTTGCTGGTATCATTTTAGTCCTCACTGTGGGGGAAAGCAGGGAAACAGTCTAAACTGAGTGGGGCCCACAGTTGGTAATGGTCATTGTTGGAAAGTTTTTGTAGCCAGAAATACAAGAAAAATGGAGATTAAATGAAACTATTATTTCTCTGTAAATGGAGCCTCATGGGAAACTCGGTGTGACTTTGATTGTGTTTTACAAAAGCAGTTAGATCCACATTTTGTCCACACATCATTATAAGCAAGAGGAGCTTCTCCACTCAGAGCAGTCTCTTTATCTTTACTGTTTTTCCACATTATAATTCCTTCTAAACTCCCAAAGTTCACTTTACCAGCTGATGCACAAATGTTTTCCAGGAAATTTGTGAGCAGTTAACTACCAGTTGTAAGGCTGAACCATTGCACATCAGAATGATTGCTTGCTTCAGATGTCTATGTGCACTTTTTGCGTTTAATTTAACACACCTTGATCTCTGCTCTGCGTCCTACTCCCATTGTACATAACATGGCTTTTTGCTTTGAGGTTATATCCCAACCAAAAATCAACACCTACTCATTTTAAAGTAATTTAATATATAGATGAATATGAATCACCAGCTGAATTCTATTCCACTGTGAGTGCCTATTTCTGTGCATTTACAGTCACCAGTTAGCACAAATCTGATATATAAATGATAAATGCCTGCAAAAGAGCAACACTGGGGCACAGAATAGTACATATTTATATATGCTATATGTTAATTTGTGGAATACTTGCTTAATCTGATTACTTGTGGATCAAAAAGAGAGGAGAGAGAAATAAATTTACACCTGTATTGCATCTCATTTTCTGGACACTCATACTTTTGATTATTTGAGGTGTTCAAAAAAAATGATGCCAAAAACTGATTTTTTTATTTTTTTGTAAATGAGAATGAAACGCCACAGATGCAAACCCCAGGAAACAGGTGGTGGTTTTATGCAGCCGACCAAACACTCTGTGTTCAAATCACTTCCGTTTATCAGCTTATAGAAACAACCAAGTTCAGTCTTGTTCAGCGTTTCTCAAAGCGTACACTCTGCATTTTATCTCCACCAATGCTGAATGCTCCTCTAAATCACAAAGCCCTGCAACAAATTTTATAATTTGCCCTCTGAGTATTAAGTTTCAGAATAGCACAGAAATGCAAAGCTGTTTATCAGGAATTTGTCTCTCTGTGTATGTGAACTCAAGCATAAGACCTGTAACTAAACAGAAAGTAGACAATTCCTTTTTAAAACCATTATATAAATCCAGGTTCAAGTGTCCACCGCATTTTAATCAAGTTGGCATCAAATTTCAAGCTTCTTTTTTTCTAGTTGAGGGCAATAAATTCATATAAAAATGGTGTCATTATCTAAAACTGAGAAAGCATTATTCTTTCTTTTGCAATATTGAGATAAGTAAAAGTTTTTTCTTTTTTTTCCTCGTTTGTGTTAAGTTTGATGTTTAGGGTTTCTAGCTGAATGGCACTCTGTGATTTAGTGTTTGTTTTTTGTGTTTTCTTTAACTGTCAAAGTAAGTTCTTAATCCTGTAAGCAGGTTGACATAACAGAAGACCCACATACTGTTTTTTTTTTTCAAAGCATCTCACATGGTTTTTTCACAGCATGTTTAGGATAAACAGATTTGCGAAGTGTGAGCGTTTCCTCAGGCACCGCTAGTAATCCTCCTGTTATATTGCTGAGCTTTTTCTATTTGATGAAACAAACCTAAAACGATGAATTATTCATATGTAAAATCCAAATTACTGTGAAGTGTTCTTTAGTGATGGTCTTGCTCTACTTTGTGTTTGTCGGCATACATACCCCCTGCTTGCCGTACCACTTGCTGGTTTCTCCCTATTTAATCATTTAGTTTCCTGCAGTCAGTCTGTTTTTCCTCTGACAGCAGAGGCGCTGATACCACCGATAATCACACTAAACATAATGGCCCGGTTTCCCATATAGGGCTTAAGCGCTAGTTCTAGACTAAATCACATTGTAAACCAGGACTTACTGAAATTTCTTTCTCAAATATGGATTAAAATAGTCTCAGATTTGTCCTAGTCTTGGGTTATATACTCTCCTTTCTTGAAAGGATACTAGAGCTAATCCAAGCCGAAATCAAGACTTGAATAAAACCTGGCCAGAGGCAGGTTTAGCTTCAGAGTAAACGCTGTATGCCTCACAATGCATGGTGAAAATGGATTACCTTGACTACATCAATGATGCTGAAAGACCACCACCAAGATCAAAAAGAAGATTGCTCAGAGGCAGAAGTGAGAATGATATTGGTGATGCAGATTGTGACCATTTTCATATGTACGAACACAACACATGTGAAATGTTTTGCTTGATTCAGACGTTTTAATGTGACTCAGTGAAGAGGACCCCTATACCTCGTGTGCTATTTTGCTTTGTCGTACTTTTTGTGTTGTCTGCGTAATGTATCATGGTTTGAAAATGGCGAAGATGAAGAGAAGAGATAAAGATGGCTCTTTGACAACTCAACATGAAGGATTTTCATAGTGTAACAGTATATACACTAAAGAAAATGAGTGTTGGAGTGTTCCCCCACCTGAACTGTCCAGATCATCATCATCTGGGATACTTGCTGGCTTTCAAGCACCCCAGTTAACAAGTCTTCTAGGTCAGTGGTTGTCAACCCTGTTCCTCAGGACCCCATGTCCTGCATGTTTTAGATGTTTCCCTCTTCCAACACACCTGACTCAAATGATCAGCTCGTCATCAGGCTTCTGCAGAGGCTTGATGACGAGCTGATCATTTGAATCAGGTGTGTTAGAGCAGGGAAGCATCTAAAACATGCAGGACATGGGGTCCTGAGGAACAGGGTTGACAACCACTGTTCTAGGTCATCTGTCTGTGGTCTAACAGCAGGTCCCCCACCTTTCTTGAGACGCTCGGGTCTTGTTGGTTACCGTTTCATTTGAGTTCATTCAAAATTGCAGTCTAAGCATTCCTTTTTGGGGGGATTTCTGTGGTTGAGTCATGTTTCTTTTCAATTATGGGGTACTTTGAAATGGTTTCCTTTTAAGTGTTGTCTTGCTTTCACTGAAGTTCTTTGAAAGCTTTCTTTTTTCTTTCTCCTAACCGTAGATCAGGTGTCAAATTTCAGCTCCACACGCCAGCCCGATCTCACGAAGATTCGTGAAACTGTCACGTAAGTTTTAGTTTCGGTTTCGTGCGCACCAACACGATTTCGTCATGTTTTTCGTGCCGCTCACCACGAAATGCGCACCAATGTATTTTAAACGGCGGACTTTTCGTGCCACTCAGAACGTATTTCAAAAGAATGTGTATATTATATTTTTAATGTAAAACCGTGGCGAATCCAACGCTATATTTTGCATGACATCGTCCCTAAACATAACCCTAACCATAACCTAACCATAACCTAACCATAAGCCGGTGGTACACTTACCAATTTGCATAGGAATTTCAAGAATGGCCGGCGGCCGCAAACGCGATCACACAAGCAGTATACGCCGATGGACAGCTTAGATCGTCATGAATCCGCCAGTATAAACCACTTTCAGATGTGATTACCACAGCGAAAAACATTTCGTGGTGAGCGGCACGAAAAACATGACGAAATCGTGTTGGTGCGCACGAAACCGAAACTAAAACTTACGTGACAGTTTCACGAATCCCCGTGAGACACACACACACTAAAACTTATATTGGAACATTCCACCCCAGGTTTTCAGAGCATCCTCACCTTTGCACCATGAGCACTTTGTCAATCTGATTCGGCTTCCAAAACATGATCTGAGTTGTCCTTGATTACCTTAGTCTGAGACTCTGTAGTCTGGAATTAGTTTATCTGAAATTAAATAACAGCTCAGAAAGCAACTGGATTAATGTGGATCAATTTAAACCAGATTAGTTAAGTCCTCCCCACGACCCTAGTGAGGATAAAGCGGTGTATAGAGAATTGATGGATGGATAGTTTAGTCCTGGTTTTATTTAAGTCCTGCACATGAAACCGGCTCAATGAGTTTTGCTTGTATTTAATCACAAGGTGAACATCTCAATCATATAAACTCTGGTATTATAGAGGAAACATAAGCTGATATTCTGAACATGACAAAGCAAATCAAGCCATCTGCATATACATGTGCATGCCAAGTGTTGACGCTCACACACACCTTTTCTTCACGGTCATGTTTGTTGGCTGTCATGTAGAAAAAGAGCTGCTGATATTGATGCGCGGGTGATACACATCAGATAAAACGGCTTTGACTGATCAAAAATAAATA